>NC_079147.1:59962522-60617452 GCF_945859685.1 Eupeodes corollae | reverse complement strand
TGGACGGAGCCGAGCACCTTCGGTTCAGTAGGACTGTTTCCGATAGGGACCGAAGAAATAGGGTGAGGCAGGAGAACCAGTTTTGGTGGCTTTAAATTGAGAATGTCATTTAAAGTTGTCTAGGGCGTTTGGTCTTGGCCGGCTTACATAGGTTTAAGGATTAGGTTAGGGATAGTCAGGGTGGCACCAAAACAAATTATAAAAAAAAAAACAAACACACAAAAAAACACTAAGAAAATATCTTGCTGTAGTTATCTTAGTATAGGTATAAGATAATGGATTAACTTAGAGCACCTGCATAGGGCCAGTAAGATATTTTTTAAGTATTTGAAATCTACGCTAGTTTTTTAAGAATTTTGTCTAGCTTTAAGATTTGGATAGAATACAAATTAAAAATAAAAAGATAATTTAGCCGAACTCCATTTTTCCCCGTGAGATGGTTCAAAACAATCGACTGATTTAATGGAAACCAACTGTCGCGGAAAAGTTCTGAATGGTCATAATGAAAACTCGACATCTTTATTTTTCACCGAAAATATTTTAGCCAGAACAGTCGAGAAAAACAAATGTCTTGCATGGTCTGAAAAACCTAGACGTCTTGCGACATCGCGGATGTGATAGTTCCACAAGAGGTGGTTGTTAAGTTCCGAAGAAATCGAGATTTTCAGTTTCGTTGATACAAGTGCAGCTCATGGATATTGGCAAGAGGGTATAACGCTGCGTAGGTCGGAATTTAATAAGCTTAACCAAGGTAAAGCTAGGGACGTATCCCCATCCAAGCCAAAAGAAAGAAGTACTATGAGGATATTCGACGTTAGATGGCTTAAATCGCAAAAGACCGCCAAATCCTTTTCCGACCGAGTCTCTAATAACATCTTAAGATGCTTGCATTATGCATTGAAAACCAGTGGCAACCTTGCCTTGCAGCCATTGGAGATGCCGCCTCTGAAGTGCTAGGTTTCACGCAGCCACCACCAGCTAAACGGCGCTGCACGGAAGGACGAGAGGTGCTCGTGAGTTCTACAAGCAGAAGAGGATTGAGGAACACCGGCTTCTTAGATAGAAAAAAGGAGAGCATAAGAAGCGCGCGATCGAGGAAATAGAGGGATATTATAACAGGAATGATTTTCGTTAATTTTACCAAAAGGTAAAAAAAAAACTCCCAAGGATATAAGCCACGAACCGAAGCCTGTAAGGACGATCAGCGAAACATCGTAGTAAAACCGACTATGTTGAGAGTGTTAAAGGTCACTTCTCAAAATTATATAACGGCGATAACGAACCGAATTCCGATATAAGGGAGATAGAACCACTCAACCTATACGACGCAGATCAACAATTCCGCCTACCCAACCCCAACGAATTGAAGAAAGATATATCTAGACTGAAGTCCAACAAAGCTGCTGGAGCTGACGGCATCGCTGCCGAACTATTCAAAGCAGCAGGCGATGACTTGGTACGGAGCATGCACCAACTCATCTGCAAAATATGGTCGGAAGAAAGCATGCCCGTTGAGTGGAATCTCAGTATAGTGTGCCCGATACATAAGAAAGGAGACCGTCTAAACTGCGCCAACTACAGAGGTCCCTTTAACATTACATATAAAATCCTCTTTGCCGTATTAAGTGAACGTCTGAAGCCCTTCGTCAACAACCTGATAGGTTCTTATCAGTGTGGCATCAGGCCAGGAAAGTCTACCATCGACCAAATATTCACACTACGGCAGATCTTGGAAAAAACCCAGGAGCTTCAAATCGATACCCACCATCTCTTTATCGATTTTAAAGCCGCGTATGACAGCATCTATAGGGAAAAGCTCTACCGAGCAATGTCTAGTTTTGGCATCCCTGTCAAACTTATCAGTTTGTGCAGAATGACGATGGAGAATTCACGCTGCTCTATCAAGGTCGGAAAAGATCTTACCGATGCATTTGATGTCAAAAAAGGTTTTAGACAAGGCGATGCACTGTCATGCGACTTCTTCAACAGCGTTCTGGAAAGAATTGTGCAAAACTCAACCGTCAACACTAGAGGCACAATCTTCCAAAGATCCATCCAATTACTCGGATACGCAGATGATATTGACATAATTGGAAGATCAAAGCGTGATGTCAGTGGAGCGTTTTTGAGCATTGCGACGGAAGCGAAGAAGATGGGTTTAGTGGTCATTGAGGGCAAGACCAAGAATACGCTGTCATCAAAAAAGGACATTGAACAACGAATTCTTGGACAAAACTTCACCACGGACAGCTATAACTTTGAGGTAGTTGAGGACTTTTTCCTATCAAAACGGCGCACTACAGCGCTAATTGGATCTCAGGCTAGGTTGCCTTGAGGTCGCCATTTCTACCTGAGGACTTTGTCTACCTTGGCACCGCTGTAAACTCAGACAACGACACCAGCGCTGAAATCTCGAGCATCTTAAATCACCATCTATAAGACACTCATCATCCCGGTTCTAATTTATGGCGCTGAGGCCTGGACGCTGTCAAAGAAAGATGAGAACGTCTTATGGCCCAACTATAAAAGACTTAACCGAAAGTAAGCTAATGTCAAAACCGAACGAAAAGTTATCAGAAGTTATCGTCAAAACAGAAAGTAGCCATAATGGATTCAAGTAACTTAAGCATTTTGACATTTGTTTGAACTGAACGAAACTGAGTAGAACGTCTATTATGGTTAGTGACGTACAAGGCTGCGAATGGTTCGTTCCCTTAAGATGGGTTAATCTCGGTTAAGTCTATTATAGTTGGGCCTTTAGGATGCTTCGAGAGAAAAATTCTTTGGGTGATTTTTGTTCCCCTATGCCTAGATGGAGAATGGAGGAGAAGATATAACGATGAACTGTACAGGCTGTGCAGTGACACTATCCAACAGAATTAAAGTCCAACGACATCAACGCTTCAGCCCGGAAGGTCTTTGAATCCAATCCCGAAGGTGGGTGAAGACCTCAACCAACTTGGTGTGCGAAACTGGAGACAGCTAGCTGGGGATCGAGCTGGTTGGAGACGCCCCGGACTATAGGACCACCTTAAGTAAGTAAGTTTAACATCCAAACAGGAAGGTTGATCGTCTGGAAACAAATATGAAAACCTAAGAGTGCTATCGTCAGCGAAACAATTTATTGGATTTGAAGTTGAAGACAGAAGATCATTTATAAAAATTAGGAAAAGGGTCTGAGCCTTATGGCATACCAGCATTTATTGTATAGGTTTCAGACTTGAACCCATCCAAAACAACTCGATACCAAATTAGTTGTCATTTAGAGTCTTTTAACGTAACGTCACAAATATGATAATTTTGGGCATTAGCAACAGTTGATCGGGGAATAACTGGAAGAATGTGACAAAAATTACCTGACAACAGAATCATAACTCGACCAAAAGTATTTTGGTTGTCACGTAGATCTTTCAACGTTCTGTGTAATATCTCCAGTAACCACCTCATATGGGTCATTGTGCATTCATCTCAAGCAATCAATTTCATGATCACCACCACTACGCTATTTTTGGCGAAGTTGAAAATCAGTATGTTTAATTGTAATTTTAGGGCAATATGTGACCTTCGCAGCTATTAAAGATGAACCCAACGCTAAAACAACACCATTCCCCGATCTTACAATCGCTAAAAGCAATGGTGCAAACTTTTTGGATCATCGTTTTTCAATAAAAGGTAATCAGGAAATAACTAGTTAGCAAAGTTTTAGCAAATCGCTAATTAATAAATTGTTAAACTCTTAACAATAGGTTCTTTAAAATGTTTGCGCCAAACAAAATTAAGAACTTTTACGTGAAATAAATTCCACTAAATCCACTGTTCATAGCTTATATCAAAGTTTCGTGGGCCATTCTTTGATGTTGATTTAGTTTTGGAACATTTGTTCATTAGTTTTTCGGTCAATACTTTAATATTGTACCTAACTTATGCTCTCTTTGCAACACACGATTCAATGCCTTATACGAGCTTTTTCATATTTATTTAATTTTCAAACCTTCGCTGGATTTCGACAAATAATTCAAGACCAAAATTAGCCAAATCGATCCACCCGTTTTCGAGTTTCAGCGAGACTTACGAACAGCAACTCATTTTTGTATATAAAGTAGATAACAAATTAAACAAAAGTATAAATGCTGAATCGAAACGCACTTAAAATATTTACATATTTTTGACTGACAACTTTTTCAAACTGGAAAACATGTTTTACAAAGAGATATCCACTCTATCAAAGTTACATTAACACCTTGATGAGATATTGTTCGTTGATTTGTGGAAAGTAGTCTTGCAGCAAACAAGTAAGCTGCTCAACTATAAAATTTATCAAACGAAATCAGTATTGAGGAACATTCTAAATTAATAGCCTTTTTCAAAAACGATTCTTCTTGGCAACCCTTTTTCTGAACTGCTTTTGAGTTGACATTCATTGAAGAATTGACCGTTGGTATATTGCTGGAGCCCCATTTTCGTATCCTAATATGCAAAGGTTTGTTTTTTCATTCTGGTTTTACCTCCACCCTCTTGAATGGTCACCGTAGTTACAGAACTTATCCAAAGTGGCCATAACAGAACTTTGTTGTATATATAAATTGTATTGAACACGCATCCCTCCTGCTAAAAATTTTGTAGACACGTCAAGAGCCTTTAGTGTAGCTAAGCTAGAGTGTAAAAAATCCTCATTCTTGTGACAGTTTACTCAGTTACATGGTGGAGTGATTTGTATCTTGGGGACTGTCGGAATTACATCAAGACAAGTTACACCGTTCGGTCGCCGCCAACGAAGACGACGACTTCGAGGATGAACACGGTAGACAGTGCAACCGTGTTGTTGTATCATAGATCCTTGAATCAATAAATCACCCGTTGAAAAGCAGATGCTTCCAGGGATCCTTTTTTACATGGCAAATAAAATAAGACTTGTTGAGTTGGCACCTGTTTTTCCTTCAGCAAGGATTATAATCTATTTGTTTCTTATTTTTCTTGTTTCTTTTTCTGTGGAGGCATTTTTCGAAGCACGATAATTGAGGTCACTCGATTATTGTTATTGTTTTTATTTTCTACTTATAGTTTCTTTAATTTTCCTTATTTCCTTTTTTCCTATTCATTCGTCCTTAAATAAAAATTACCTAGGGTCGGGTCAATATTGGAAAAGTTCATTAGACGAAAAAACCGCGTTAAATATGCCTGCAGGCAGGGTAGGTAAAGGTACATTAGCACTACTTGTGATAATAACCGCTAAATATTTACATACTATTAAAAGATTTTTTTCCCTTAAAATATTTGCCTTAAGAACATAGTAAATAAATCTGAGGATATGTACAAAGTGACTTAATTTAATGTGGGTCATTAATTGTTTATTAAAATGAGGGAGTTATATGCGCGGTGTTTGACATAAATTTCCTTCTTGATGAGGGTTTTCGTTGTTGTTGGTGGTTTTAAGTTGCCGAAATTAAGTTGAACAAACATTAGTTGCATGTTTGTTGGTTTTGGTTTTGGTTGAGTGTTGACTTGAAGTTGAGATTTGTTATGAAATGAAATAAATAATGAAACTTAGCACGTACGTACCTAATCCTTGATATCAAAATAAATACTTAACCTAAACTCCAAAAGTCATACATACTTTCAAGAGAGAAGTTAAAGAAATTAACCAGGGGATGAAAATAAGAAGAAAACATATTTGTCATGCCATTAGGACATCATTTTCGAAGGATAAATAGGTAAGATTAAAACAATTTTGAGCGGAAATTGTCGAAAAAATAAAACAAGGCTAACGAATCTTATCCTTGTTTTGTAAGTTAAGCTTAAGTTAAGCTTATGCGGTCTAGATTTTGGGTTTTTTATCTACGTCGCAAAATTTAAAAGAAATTAGTATTTTCGGCCAAATTGTTCGGTAGAGAGTTAAGAGTTCTAAAACTTGAATTTTTTGACATAAGAAAAGAATGTTAGGTTAGGTTAAGTTGAAGTGGCTGTCCGTTATGGAGTAGGATACACTAAAGCCAGTTTAATGGTCCATTGTGATGTTACATGAATCTTGAGGCTTTCTTCTAAGCTCAATGAAACCAGTTTGAGTCCCTTACGAAACGTGAGAGACTGATTATGTTAATATGATTAAGATCGTTTATCTCGTTATAGAAGGATTCTCCTAGGTAATTCTTGCGTTTTGGAGCTACAGCTATACAGACGAGATACAAAACGGGTTTCTCATTACTACAGCTTCTGCAAAAGTCATTTGACAACGATTATCGAGTTTATATTCGAGCTTCTTAGAGATAGCAAGCACCATGATTGCCTTAAATCTGGTGTAGGCCAGATTTTTTTTTTGACCTGACACGTGGTGTTGTTATTTTACCTGGTATTTGCCTTTTCATAGCATTAGCAATCGTTTACTACAGCCCGGCACCCATCAAAGCTGAATATTAAACTATTGTGCCATCTCAATTATTAGAGATGGTCGATAGTTATAGACTGTTACAGAGTTTGTACAGACAGATTCAGTGTTTTGATAGCGACTTGACTGTCTGAGAAAATAAGGATATCAGAAAATGATTTGATTCTCAAAAAACTTTCTTCCATTTGAGTGTTTTTTTTTTAAATTATTAATCTGACAGATCTTCTTTCACTTGTACCAATTTTTAAATACAAAAATCTGGCTACTGCGTGCGTTTTGTTGGCAATTTCTCACTGTACTATATACTTACTTAAGGTGGCGCTACAGTCCTGTGTGAACTAGGGCCTCACTCAACAAACTTCTCCATTTAGCTCGGTCCTTAGCTAGATGACTCCAGTTTCGACCTCCAAGTTGGGTGAGGTCACCTTCCACTTGTGCACGCAACCTGATCCGCGGTCTTCCTCTACTGCGCTGTCCTGTGGGTGCTGATTCGAAGACTTTCCGGGCCGGAGCATTGGTTTCCATGCGCTCTTTGTGACCCAGCCATCTTAGTCGTTGGACTTTTACTCTTCTGGCTGTTTCGTTTCACCTGTTCATAAAACTTTCGAACCTCATTCCTGCTTTTATACCTCTCAACATCTTCGACAGCACGCTTCTCATGCCCTCTCTTTTTCCTTCTGAGAAGTCGGCGTTCCTCTCGCCTCTTCTGCTCATAGAGCTCACGAGCAGCTCTCGTCCTTTAATGCAGCCTGTTGTTTGGCTGCATTTGCCTGCCGACATTTCTCATCAAACCAGGGGTTCCATGTTGGTGGCTGCTTGAAACCCAGCACATCAGAGGCGGCTTCTCTGATTGCATCTTGGCACTGTTGCCACAGGTTTTCGATCCATTGTGTTGGTGGCAGAGAACTTCGAGAGAGGTTACTTGGAACTCGGTTGGAAGAGGATTTGGCGATCTCTACCTTCTCCCAGCACTTCCCTGTTTTGCCTTGGGTCTGGAAATCCGAAGTGCTACCTTGGCTACAACGAGGTAGTGATCCGAGTAGATGTTAGCTCCTCGGAAAGTTCTTACATCCGTGATGCTGGAAGCGTGTCTGGCGTCGATCGCAATATGGTCAATCTGGTTGACGGTAAATTGATCTGGAGAAGTCCAAGTTCCTTTGTGGATGTTGAGGTGTGGAAAACGCGTACTGGCTACCATGACGTTTCGCCCCGCAGCAAAATTTATGAGCCTGAATCTCATGTCGGAAGTGTTGTCGTGCAGGCTGTTCTTCCCGATTATTCCTCCAAAGATGTCTTCCCTTCCTAGCTTGGCATTAAAATCGCCCAGGACTATTTTAATATCGTAGCTCATATGTTTTGTCTAGGAGCTCGAAGAACATATCTTTGGTGTTGTCGTCATTCTCTTCTGTGGGGGCGTGCGCGCATATCTGGCTAATGTTGCTGAATTTAGCCTTGATGCGTATGGTGATGAGGCGCTCATTGATGCACCTATAGCTCAAGACTTTTTGCCTAAGTCTGGCTCCAATGACGAAGCCGCATCCAAATAAGTGCTGTTGGTTTTTGTGGTAGCAGTCACCATAGTAAATATCGCAGTTTTTCATCCTCTTTTTGCCTGGCCCATCCCATCGTATTTCCTGGATGGCGGTTATATTCGCTTTATAGCGGTCTAGGGCTGGGCTCCGAATAAGTCGAAGAAGCCCTATAAGGTGTTCACTAAATAGTTCAACCTTACTGGAACTGTAGACGCCACTGTTGATTCCATCTCGAGAATTCCTCCGCTGCCGTCTGGATAAGGAGAGGTGCCTCAGTGGAAACACCTCTCCCCACCTCACTCGTTTGCTGCCCCAACAACTTTCCACTGGGGTTGAAACCCAATCTCCAGTTGAGGTACTAGGCACCCGATGTTCACCACGGGGAGGTGAGAGTAGGAGTTGATAGACAGAGGTTGGTTTTTGAAAAACCTGTGGACGCTTGTGTCCTCTTTAATGCACATGTCTACCATTTGAACATCAGTTCAAATTGACAGTTTTTCTTAAAAAAAAATAAAAACTTAAAAGAAAATTTAACAAAAGTTGGTAAAAATTTATTTTCGACGCAAATAGAAGTAAGGATGTTTTTGTGGAAGAGCTTTCTCATTTATTGAGGGATGAATCTTGTAGTAATGTTGTGATCTTGGGCGATATAAATATTGATATTTTAACTCAGAATTCAGTTACTGATAACTATCTTTATTTAATGTCGGCTTATGGCATGGTTTCTTGCATTAATGATTAACGGAAAATTCAAACATTTATTTAGATCATATTTTTGCTCGTTTGGATAGAAAATCAGTTTTTGCTATCACAATTTGTATATTAGACATTAAAATAATTGATCATTGTATGACAAGTCTCTTATTTCAGCTTAAATCTGTGGAACCGAAAACAAGTTTTCTATAAATAATCGATTACAAAATTATCCTTCGCTTGCATTTGATTTGTTTTATAAGGTTTTAGATCATCATGTTAAAATATGCCTTAAATCAAATACAGAAAAAGTTCGTAGATTGCATTAATTAATTTAATACCTTGGATGTCAGATAATTTATTAGGTAAAATACACAATAAGAATAAGTTGCACTCTAAATGTAGAAAACAACCTATAAACTTTGTCTGTTAAAAAATATTCAGAGTTATCAAAAGGTGTTGGTGCTCAGGTAACTTGTGTAAAGTACTCTATTATTCTTAAAATTTTAAAATGGTTAAAGGCGATCTCAAAAAAGAGTGGGGCATCATTAATGAAATTTTTTCAAGGAATGTTTCCTTTGATTCACCCAATATTATTAACTATATGGACCGAAAAATTCAATCTTCTTTAGATATGTTTAACATATTAAACAGTCTTTCCACAGGGGTTGCAATCGATACGCTTAAGACTGCTGGCTCTGTTCAAGACATTGTTTATGTCAGCTTATCGATTCTTATGAACTATATATCCCTGGATAGCTCAAATTCTGCAAACCAAAACAGTTTTTCTAACAATTTTTTGAAAAGTATCGCCTTTTATGTCTTTGATGTATTGTCCCAATTGTGTTTATAGTGAATTTTTTCCAACAGCTTAAATAATGGCTGAGGTTTACCAATTTTTAAGAAGGGTGATTCTAAAAATCTTAATAATTGTAGGCCAATATCTCTCCTTCCTGTTTTTCTAAACTTTTTGAAAAAGTGGTGAAAGTCAGAATTGTTCTGTATTTGGATAAAGTTAAAATTTTAGTAGAAATCAGTTTGGGTTCAGATCGGGCAGATCAACGGAAGACGGACTTCTTCAATTTTGCAACCAGATCTATACTAATCTTAACAATAGAAAATTCACAGCTGATATCTATATTGATATTACCAAGGCATTTGATACTGTGGATCATGATCTTTTACTAATTAAACTTGAAAAACTTGGGTTTATAGGATTTCTTATCAAATGGTTTTGTTCATACCTTAAGGGTAGAAGACAAAGAGTTAAAATAAGAGATTTGTTCAGTGGACCTTTAGATATAGCTATTGGCGTTCCCCACGGCGTGGTTCTAGGTCCCATTTTATTCTTAATATACATACATTTTATCTTCTAAATCGACTTGAAGGTTTCTGTAACAGGTTTCGCTGATCATATTGGTTGTACATATTCGAATAATTCCATTGTAGACTTAATAGCTGATATTAATTACAATTAAGAGGTTATTAGGCATTGGTTCGCTAGGCATAGCTTGTAATAAGTGATAACACTAAGCTAATGTTCTTTAATGAATCCTATTTTTCTCTTTTCTCTCCTAAATTCATATTGCATAGCTTGGATTGTAAAAAGTTTGGAGTTAGTAAAACTGTATGCACTCTATTCAACAGTGATCTGAGTTTCAATGCGAGTCTTAACTGCTCTTCTAAATGCTTTACAATCAAACATGTATCTGAGTATAAGTATCTCGGTTTATTGATTGATAATACATTAAATTGGAATGCTCATACTTCAAAATTGAAAAAGTATTTTATTTTGTGCGCAAATTCGGTAAAAATTGTTGGTCGGTTCTTGATATCTCGTGAACAATAGCAAAATTTGAAAACATTTTATTTTCGACTAAACATCAATTTAACAAAACTAGATTTTTAAACTAAACTATTTCTTTATTTGAAAAATATTAATGGTAATTTAAATTTTTTTTTTAACCCAACATGACAACCTACAAACTTTTAAGCAGGACAAATCGAAAGACGGGATGGGAAGTTATCAGTGTGGCTCGCATCCCAGCCTCTTTTTTTTTTGTTAATTTAGTAGGTTTTCGTGTTTCGTTAAGCAATTTGTCAGTTGATTTTTTAAAAAACATAACTAAACATTATACACTATATTTTGCATATGATTAAATAATTTGATTTCAAAATGTGTTTTTGCTAACAAGATTTTAAATCAAAAATCAATTTTAAACAATTTTAGTAGGAAGCCTCAAAAGTTTTTATTTCTTATATAAAAAAATTAGTATAAATTTAAATTTTTATGAAAAAAACTGAATGATGGGTTTTTACTTAAATTTTACTGAATGTCGAAACCAATATTTTATATTATTTTACCAAGTTTTTCTATTGTTTCTTATAAGTTTTTATTTAAAAAAAACTGTCAAATCGATCTTTCCAAAATTCTACTGAATACTAAAAACTATATTTACTATAGGATGAAATAAGTTTTCAATTATTATCTTTAATTTTCAAAAACATGTTCGAGTCGAAAATCAATTTTTAACAACTTTTAGTGGTTTTTTTTCAAGTTTTTTTTATTTTTTGACCATCCATCGATTTTTTGAAAAATGTTTATTAATTTTTACATATCTTGTATTGAAATTCTAGGGACCTTAAAACGTCGAGAAATGTCAAAATTTTCAATTCGACAAATCTTACCGAATACAATAACTTCTTATTGAAAATAACAATGTCACGATATCGTACAAATAGCCTAAGGTTGCAGCGCTGTATCTTTTTCATAAAATAGTCCATGATCAATTCGCACATTTTCGGCTGCATGTCTACAATAACTTCACGTAATCGATCTTTATGTCTTGAGTGGATTTTGGTATAGAACTAATCTTTCCAGTCGTACCAAGAAAAATGTAAAGGTGTTAATTTACAAGATCTTGGAGGCTACTTTTATTCACCTCTTCAAGAAATATCACAGCCAGCAGGCCATGAAGGTACACGTTCATATATTCCAATTGCCGTCTTAAAAAACCATCAGTAGCTTTGAATAGCTCAATTCATTCACTGTACCAGTTGAGCCGTTTTCATTCTCGAATAACTTTGAGAACTCATCAATGGAAATCTGGATCATTATGATGCATTTGAAGGACCTAATCAGCAAAAATGGAAGTAGGTGATAGACCAGCTTCAGTTTTTGTGTTACCTGAACTTTTATACACTTAAGTTTTTACTCAAAATTCGGTGTAATATTGTTTGTGGAATGTTGACTTCCAAAGATCGATGAAAAATTCTGCGGTTATTTGCATACATCAATAACTTGTCTAAATGCATAAAATTTTTCTACATGTGTAAGTAATTATTGGCGGCTTATTGCTTACGTTTTGCAATTAATTTTAAAACTTTCAATGTCTTCAGTGTCAAATATCAAAAGATAAGTGCCTTAAAAATTACAGCTACCGAAATATCGGAAATTTAAAATGAAGTTTGCCATTTCCCTCACGTTAAAGATGTCCCAAAAAATTCGTTGGTCTAAGCTCTGTCCACTGATTGGTGTTTGTGTTTTAGAAAAAGATAATTGGTACTTTTCAAAAGTAAATTTTGTTTCAAATTTTTCCACCTTTATACCGACCCGACGGACTGAATATAATTACGATTATTTTTAAACAATATTGGATTTTCGAATCCAATATTGTCGAAGATCGAACGCAAATTAAATTTTTTTTTTATTATTTTAAATTAAACAAAATCAAAATTGCACACCGCCGATGTGCCGCGAGAGTTATTATGACAAACAGGTGAAAGAATTCACCACAGGTATTGCCAGCACGGTAGCTCAGCTTAGTTGAATATTTTATTAATCAAGGTGATCAATGAAATTGAAATAAAATTGACATCAAAATGATATCGAAATACGACGAGGTGAATTTCTCCAAGTCGTATTGATTATAGTGGGCGACAGGAAACTTTTCACTGGAAGTTTACCAAAACCAGCAGCTGAAAAATTAGTCTTCAAATCAACTTACGAAATAAAAGAAAGGTTTAATTTTCCAGAAGTACCCGTGGCATGATGGTTAGTGCGTTGGACTGTCATGCAAGGGATCTTGGTTCCAATCCCTGAAAAATAAAATAATTTTCGCGGGTACTGCCTCTTGCGAGGAATTGACAAATCCTTCAAGAGTAATTCTTGTCATGGAAAAAGTACTTTCTTAAATAAGCCTTTCGGATTCGGCCTAAAATTGAAGGCCCCTTCCATTCCTGACAACAGTACTCGCACACAAGGTTGAGAGTTGCAAGTCACTAGGCCCTGGTTCCCAACGGACTGTTGCGCTATCCAATTTAATTTATTTTCCAGAACGGAAATTTAAATTATGTTTTATTGCCTAGAAAACCTTGGCCGAAGCCGGGATTAAAAACTAGGATCTTTTATAAAAGAGAAAGATACAAATTGAGTTATTGAGATTGACGTCAGGTCAATTCTCGATAAATGTTTTTTAAAAGAAAATGATGGATATAATGAAAAAAATCGATTAAAGAAATCAGTCGAAGAAAATTTATTTGATAAGAAAAAAAAAAGAAAAAAGCGGCAAACGCGTCCCGTAATATCGGGAAATTAATGCTTCGACTCGAAAGTCAAAAGGACGAATTTGAAACAAATGAAGAACACCAGAAAATGTAATATTCTTAGAAACAACAGAAAACACTATACTTAGCTTCTTTTTGACTTCCTCCAACAGCTATCGTAGTCCTTTCTCAACTTTTTTCCACGGCAGAACAAAACAAAATCTTTAACTCAATACAAACTTAAAGAAAAACTATCGTACAAAATAAAATTACTTCATGTAGGTCTTTTCAAAAAAAAATTCTTTCACACAATTTTTCTTTCGTCAAAAGGCTTTGGGCGCAATTCAAAAAGTGGCCATCATCATGGAGAGCTTGACCCTTCCGGCTACTTGCCCTCAGGCAATCCTCTTTTGCGTGGTGATCGATGTGTCTCGGTCCCGCAACCATAAGATTGGGGTGTGCGAACGAGAAGCCAGGTATCTTTTATCGCACGCGATCTCTTTAAAGAGGTGATGCGATCACCCAGTAGCTCAATGAATGAGTTCAGCTCTTCACTTTCGAACCCATTCCAGCCAAGACTTTCTGCAAATATCGTGTGGAATTCCTCGCATTACCGAGTACCTATCAGCGCTAGATTTTGGTTTAGGAAAAACTACTTATGTCGTGTTGAATGAAGTCGGTAGCCAAGCCTATAATTAAAATCAAAGTTATTAAGATATTCTTGGAGTGATTTTTCTATCGTTAATACTTTATGATGGGCCCTCGGCCATACACACATTGTTGGGCATGGGTATCGTCTTCATGCCTTGATGATCTTGTTCAACAAATATGTGGGTCAACTGTCGCACAGATCGTTGGTGTGGAATCCTTTTGCACACTTTGATGATACCTGTTAAAATTGCTTTCCCAAAATGCTAGGAGAGCAGGTCACTGGCTGATGGTCAAGGCTTCTACTAAACTCTTCTAGAATTTTGGGGCTGCAGTAAGAATTCAAATTTTGCACACTACCAATGTATGTCAACAAATTTAAGGGTCCTACGATATCGTGAATTGTTTCATGCTTTTCACAATCTGTCAGTTAGTCACGTTTTTTTTTAATTACTTAAGTCCTGTGTCCTGAGTTGTTTCCTGTCAAAAGATTGAAGTGTTTGAAATATGTTTGGGTAATGAATAGAAAAGGTAAACTTAATCTTCATATATTGGTAGGTTTTTCAGCACAAAACATTTATATTCTACTGTTTCAGAATAAAATACAGGTAGTTGCTTTCTCAAAACTAGAGTTTTCTTCGGCAGATTCTAGTAGATTGTTTTCCTTCAAAAGCGGGTCAATTTGATAATTGAATAAAACAAGTTGTATATGAGATATCAATAAGGTTTTATCTTTATTTGTGAGTCCTATCAATGACGTTTTGTGTGAAATATAACATCGTGTAAATGGCCGTTACAGCTTCGCTGGGTTCCGCGCGTTTGAAAGTTTCAGTTTTCGATGACTTTGGCTCATAAACCACACTGAATTTAACCGATTGTCTTTGAGGGCGGTAATGGTTTTCTTTGCAGTTAATTCGGTTAGACGTCCGACTTTAGAAAGCACCACAAAAAATGGTAGTAGGGGTCAAATCACAAGATCGGCCCGAAATTACCATGCCAAGAAACCGCTCGCGCAGAAGGATATCGATTCTATTTTGAGCTGTGTGGCATGGTTCTGCGGAATAATAATAATACAAAAGTGAAATAATTTTCAGCAGTTGGGCATATTGCACTTTGCAAAATGCTTGGGCACACTATAGGATTTGGGGGAGGTGTGAAGATGAGTGATGGGAACTTTCTTTGTATTTATGACAAAAAAAAAGTGAAATAAACCTAATTAGGCTTTATTTCACTTTCCTTGAGTGTAATATGCACAACTGTTGGAAATTGGCACAATGTTGCACATATCGCCAGGCTATTGAAACCATATGGCTTCGGTGCTCATATCTTACAATTCAGACAACAAAAAGTTGGTGATCGTCGACCTATAGCGATCGCCGCTACACTGATCCAGTCTGAAATCCAAACAAAAAAGTAACCTTTCTTGGATGCATTGGCACCTTGTGGATCTCATGTGGATTTTCCCAAATCCGGCAATTTTGCTTCTTCACGTACCCATTTATCTAAGAATGGCCCCATCCGTAAAGATGGGTTTTCGACCAAAATTCTGATCACTTTTAAACTGCTCCAAAATTCAAACACACTACGCTACGATGGCCGTTTGGTTTCAGCAGTTCGATTGTGTGTGGACGCAGGCCCTTACCACGGAACGAAATTTACCATTCGGTTTTCTGCAGCAGGGCAAGTTTTTGTGAGCAAAGCGGAACTGCATACTTCTGATTCTGATGCACATTTTCACGACCATGTAGCCTTTAAGAAAGGGCGCAAGGTGCTAATCGTTGCTATTTTCCTAGTGAACACCTATTTTGATAATAAACTTTTCTTATTAACACGCTGATTGATTTGGCTTTAATGACTTATTAAAGGAAGCTTATTTGACAGAAAGAATGAAACAATATGGCCACCACTAGCTGTCAAAATCAACACCGTCCCTCTAATTAATTTCAATATTTAAGATGGCTGCGCTAATGATCAGATGTTGCACTAATCTGTTCACTTCTCTTCATACTGCTGGAAGATTCATTTCGCTTTTTGACACAAAACCTTAACTGTCAAGCCGAAACATGATACACTGAGTGATAAATGTAGCTCTACTCAAAGAAGTCATAAAAATAGCCTCAAATAAATCAAAATCAAAAGTTTCTTTCTTTTCTTAAACCTCGGACATACCTTATTTTCTTAATTCTCAATTATCCAAACAATGTTTCCTATAATACGTCATTGAGTATTGCATTTAGCATTTAAGCTTTGTACCAACTTACATACCGCATGCATATGAAGTCAACCACCGCGATGTCAGCAAGGAAGACAAATTAACTCTACGAACTTCATGGAATTCCTATAACAATACTCACTCAGAGACACCAAAACCTATTGTTTCGTGATTCAGAGTCATAGTCAGTGTCTTCAAAATCCAATCCCATGCATGCCTCCTCGAAAATGAATGCAACATAAAAAAACAGTCTCTTTATCCCTGAGTGCTGCACCGCCTAAGAACAACAATACGAATATAATAGAAGTTAAAGATACTCTTTCAGAACTTTTTCAAAAGAATTTTTTTAAGTATTTTTATAAACTTCTTTATAGAATTATGGGAGTTTTGAAATTCTTTTGCTTTGAAAATAAAAAACGACAACCCGTGTAAGTTGACACGGCAATAATTACTTGTGGGATGACACTTCTATTGTTAGTTGTTACTTAGTTAAGGCTTAATGTGAGTTTGTAATTTGTTTTTGATTTGTGACAAGTCACGTAAATTCCTTGAAAGTACATATTTTATGCTGCACACAAATGGGGTTGTTTACTGAAAGAAGATTGTGTTTCATTTGGAAAGTTAACCCAGAAGTAATTTTCTATAAGTTCTGCATGCATTTCCGCTATTGGAACTTGTAGCATAGGTAGTATTTTCCGGAAATGGTATTAACTTCAAAACATTTTGCTAAAGACCAAGGATTTTATAGAATTGCATGTTTCTTAGGAATTAACAAATATATTAGCCATATAACAGAACTCATTACGATACAGTAAAGACCGCATTAAAGATGGATTCTATCAAAAACGTCAGTTTTTGTTAACGGTAGATTTATTCATTCTCTTAAAGAATACCGTTGGAAGGTAAATTTTTCCATCATTTTAATCCCGCATAGTTTAAATCAACTCTATGAATTCTCATTTTAATGGAGGATCATAAATTGAACTTCATCAACCATTCTTCAAGTATAGAACCGCAGCAGACAACCGCTAGATAATGCAATGTCGAAGAAATACATTTTTAGTCATATCGTCTGGAGTCTCATTTATAGAAGCTATATATAGCCTTTAGGTCTATCGTAGCAATTGAAGATTGTTTATTATGCAATTTAAAAACATTTTGATGGATTTCAACTATCATCATTAGCATCGTAATAATTAAATACCAAATGCTCTTTTGGCTGCTGACCATTTTACTTGATGATGGCAGGAGGACAGACAAATGGACAGCCTCTAAAGACTTTGGTAAACTCCTTCGCAAAGTACGCGCCCGTAGCATTTTGCTAATGGCATCTTAAGTAATTCAGTTGCTTGAGCTAGTCAATAAATATATACTACATAATAGCTCCGCTCCTATATAATCCACCCACGACTAATAAAACAACCCAGACTAGACAGACGAAGTTAGACAACAATTGCAGACATTTAATGCCACATTTGGTATGGAGTAATTTTATTTCAGATTGCCGTAACTTCAAACTACAGTACACACATATGTTTATATTTAAGTACAGAAACAATTTTATAAATAATTTATTTTTTTTATCTATCTGTCAGAATAACCACAAGCGCCCCCTACACGATAAAACATATTGACTCCATTTGTAGGCAAAAATGTCAAAGAAATTCGAATGATGCTATTGGAAAACGTGAAAAATGAATCTTTCTGATATTGTTCTAAAAATTCTGAATAAGAGTTGCTGTTTTAAGACTTCTTGAAGTATATGACAAATACAAAATAAGCTTACAAAGTCTTCAGTGCCCTTGAACGTGATTTTATAGTGAGTGTTCTAGCTGTCACGCATGCAGGTAAGGTTCAATCTAAACATCTTTAATATCCAGTTTTTTTTCGGGCTCTTACGAGAAATTAACAAAATTCTTTGTTCCTTACCTGTCAACTGCCACATTGTTGTTTAAGGGTTGCCTACACTAATAAAAGAATAGGAAGCAAACAAATTTCCCTGGAATGGGTTATAAAATCTTGTTTGGATATAGTCTAAAGAACTGTCACCAAGATTCTTGCAGCAGGATAACATTTTATTATTAACAAACTCGGATACGGATGGATTTACTGTTGACAACTCAAGCAAACGAAATAAGGACAACGAACTTCGAATATGTACGTGGAATGTTAGGTCCCTTATCAGACCACGTGCAGCCGAACAATTAGCAGAAGCCCCAAACAGCTGCAAGGCAGTGCGATGGGATGGACCGGGCATACATACAGACATATTCTTCGAGCTCTTGGACAAGACATATGGGCTGAGCAGTGCCCTGGCTATGACATTAAAATTGTCTTAGAAGATTTTAAAATGCCAAGCTAGGAAGGGAAGACATCTTTGGTGGCATAATCGGGAGATACACGACACAACCTCCGACAACGGATTCAGGCCGATCGATTTCGATGCGGGGCTAGACGTTCTGGTAGCTAGTATGCAGCTCACACA
This sequence comes from Eupeodes corollae, assembly GCF_945859685.1. Taxonomy (NCBI): domain Eukaryota; kingdom Metazoa; phylum Arthropoda; class Insecta; order Diptera; family Syrphidae; genus Eupeodes; species Eupeodes corollae. Next base: position 60,598,955 of record NC_079147.1, on the reverse strand, counting down.
TCTCAATATCCACAAGGGGACATGGAAATCTCCTGATCAATCAACTGCCATCCAGATTGACCACATTGCGATCGACGCACGACACTTCTCCAGAACAGGATGTCCGAACATTCCGAGGAGCCAACATTGACTCGGACCACTGCCTCGTTGTAGCCCAGTTACGGCTTCGAATATCCTGATCGAAGCCAAAACAAGGAAGTACTGTGAGAAGATTCGACGTTAGACGGCTACAATCGCAAGAGACTGCCATGTACTTTTCCGATGGAGTCTCTAATAACCTCTAAAGGAGTCCTATGGTGCCTGCATTAAGCATTGAAAACCAGTGGCAACATTTCCTTGCAGCCATCAGAGATGCCGCCTCTGAAGTGCTAGGTTTCACACGGCCACCACAGCGAAACCCCTGGTTTGACGACGAATGCCGGCAAGGGCACGCAGCGAAGCAGCAGGCATACAAAACGGGGCTGAACAAAAGGACCAGAGCTGCTCGCTAGCTCTACGAGCAGAAGAGGAGAGAGGAACACCGGCTTCTTAGATGGAAAAAAAGAGAGCATGAGCAGCACGCGATCGAGGAGATAGAGGGATGTCACATTAGGAATGAGGTTCGTAAATTTTACCAAAAGGTAAGAAAAACCTCCCAGGGGTAGATACCAGCAACGAACCGGAGCCTGTAAAGACGATCAGGGGAACATCGTAGTAGAACCGCAGTCGATGCTAAGAATATGGAAAGATCACTTCTCCAAATTATATAACGACGACGACGAACCGAATTCCGCTGTTAGGGAGATAGAACCACTCAACCTCGGCGACGCAGATCAACAATTCCACCTATCCGACCTTGACGAAGTGAAGATAGCTTAATCTAAACTTAAGTCAAACAAAGCTGCTGGAGCTGACGGTATCGCTGCCGAACTATTTAAACCAGCAGGCGATGACTTGGTAGGGAGCATGCACCAACTCATCTGCAAAGTATGGTCGGAAGAAAGCATGCCCGATGGGTGGAATCTCAGCATAGTGTGCCCGATACATAAGAAAGGAGACCCTCTAAACTGCGCCAACTACAGAGGCATCAGTCTCCTTAACATCGCGTATAAGATCCTCTCTGCCGTATTATGTGAAGGACTGAAGCCATTCGTCAACAACCTGATTGGTCCTTATCAGTGTGGCTTCAGACCAGGAAAGTCCACTATCGACCAAATATTCACACTACGGCAGATCTTGGAAAAAACCTAATAGCTTCAAATCGATAGCCACCATCTCTTTATCGATTTTAAAGCCGTGTATGACAGAATCTATAGGGAAGAGCTCTACCGAGCAATGTCTAGTTTTGGCATCCCTGTCAAACTTATCCGTTTGTGCAGAATGACGATGGAGAATGTACGCTGCTCTATCAAGGTCGGAAAAGATCTTACCGATGCGTTTGATGTCAAAAAAGGTTTTAGACAAGGCGATGCACTGTCATACGACTTCTTCAACATCGTTCTGGAAAGAATTGTGCAAAACTCAACCGTCAACACTAGAGGCACAATCTTCCAAAGGACCATCCAATTACTCGGCTACGCAGATGATATTGACATAATTGGAAGTTCAAAGCGTGATGTCAGTGGAGCGTTTTTGAGCATTGCCACGGAAGCGAAGATGATGGGTTTAGTGGTCAATGAGGGCAAGACCAAGAATATGCTGTCATCAAACGTCACCACGGACAGCTTTAACTTTGAGGTAGTTGAAGACTTTGTCTACCTTGAAACCCCTATAAACTCAGACAACGACACCAGCGCTGCTTCGAGAGAAAAATTCTTCGGGTGATTTTTGGTCCCGCACGCATGCGAGCTGAAAACTAACCCTTTTTATGATTCAAGGTGAAGACTAATACGATTTAGAGTTTTAGGTGATAACCAGCTTATTTTGCACTTCTAACAGAATGATAAATAATTCGCTCAATTTTTCTTGAAGGTAGATGAAAATTTTGAAAATATATGCTAATACGTTTTTGACTTGAAATGCGAGTTGTCACCTAGACTTCGCCTAGAATCAGGAAAAGTGTTAGTTTTCATCTTGAAAGCGGATCTGTAAGTGTTCGTTTCAGCCGATTGTACAAAACTAGAACTGATTCAAAGGTTTTCAAGTTTATCGAAAATTACAAATGATTGACATCTTCGTTGTGGCAGTTATAACCCTAATTTATATAAGAAATCTTAAAACTAGTTCCCATGTTCTTATAAATACGATAAAGAAGTCTGCTATGTGCGACAAAATTAGACACCTTTCGAAGAATAAAGTGTTTTCATAGACTTCAGTAGGATTTAATATAGATTTTTGGAGTAAGTCATTTTTGAATCTGATATCGAAGATTGGCGAAGAAATACCGTCCTAAGGATGCATCCTTGAGGAATACCATGAGTAGTCTTAAACTTATGATTAGTTAAATTATAATTATTCTCAATGCATCCTCCACTGATCTTACATGCATACGGATCCGTAAATCACGCGATCACTTTCAGTGTTTATGTGCAAGTTCTTCTATATTCTTTTAAGGTTTCAAGTGAAATTGTTTCCTACCTTTATGGAGGAAATTGTCTATGGTCTTCCTGCACATACGGACTTGTTTGGCAAGCATGCCAATCCATTCAACGCTATCTACAATTCTACCCTTTGGATGCTGCCATATGTGGCCTTTTAATCGATGATGGTTGACGATGCTCTTGGGTTTTTCTAGAGTCTGCCAACTGTGGAATTTCCTGGTCTTAAATCACACTGAAAAGGACCTATCAGGTTGTTGACGATGGGCCTCAGATGCTGAGTTATTTCGGCAGAGAAGATTTTGTAAGCGATGTTAAGTAGACTAGTGTTTAATTTCATAGATAATCTGACGCATGCTATTAACCAAATTATCTGCAGCTGCTTTGAAAAGCTCGTTATTCGAGCCATCTGCTTCAGTGGCATTGTAAGGCTTCAGCTTTAATATGACAATCTTTACTTCGTCTAAGTCGGGAAGACGGGATTGTTTTCTTTCGTCGTCTATATTGAATGGATCATACTTCTTGAAAGCGGAATTTGGTTCGTCATCGCCGTTATACAGTCTGCAGAAGTAGTCCTTCCATATACTCAGCATTAATAGCGGTTTTACTATGATGGTTCCACTTTGTCTTTGAAGGCTTTGGTTCCAGGTTTTTGTACTTGTGAATTTCGTTTCACTTGCTCATAAAGTTTTCGAGCTTAATTTGTGCTTTTAGCCTCTTAACTTTTTGAACGCACACTTCTCATGCTCTCTCAATCTACTTGACGGTAGATTGATCTGGAGAATTCCAAGTTTCTTTGTGGATGTTGAGGTGTGGAAAACGCGTACTGGCTACCATGATGTTTCGCCCGGCAGCAAAATCGATGAGCCTAAATCCGTTATCGGAAGTGTTGTCGTGCATAAGGCTGTTTTTCCCGATTATTCCACCAAGAATGTCTTCTCTTCCTAGTTTGTCATTAAAATCGTCTAGGACAATTTTAATATCGTAGCTAGGACATTGCTCATATGTTTTTTTTAAGAGCTCGAAGAATTTATTCTTGTTGTTGTCATCTTTCTCTTCTGTGGGACATGTTGCCGAATTCAGCCTTGATGAGGATGGTCATGAGGCGCTCGTTGATGAACCTATAGATCAAGACTTACTTACTTACTTACTTACTTACTTAAGGTGGCGCTACAGTCCGGGGCGGACCTGGGCCTCAACCAACAAGCGTCTCCAGCCAGCTCGGTCCCTAGCTAGCTGTCTCCAGTTTCGCACGCCAAGTTGGTTGAGGTCCTCTCCCACCTGGGTGCGCCACCTGAGTCGCGGTCTTCCTCTACTGCGCCGTCCCTCGGGATTGGATTCGAAGACCTTCCGGGCTGGAGCGTTGATGTCCATCCGCTCTACATGACCTAGCCATCTAAGCCGTTGGATTTTGATTCTGCTAACTAGGTCAGTGTCGCTGTACAGCCCGTACAGCTCGTCGTTATATCTTCTCCTCCATTCTCCATCTATGCGTACGGGACCAAAAATCGCCCGAAGAATTTTTCTCTCGAAGCATCCTAAGACGCTCTCATCTTTCTTTGACAGGGTCCAGGCCTCAGCGCCATAAATGAGAACCGGGATGATGAGTGTCTTATAGATGGTGATTTTACATGCTCGAGAGAGGACTTTACTTCTCAATTGCCTTCTAAGTCCAAAGAAGCAGCGATTTGCAAGAGTTATTCTTCGTTTGATTTCAGCGCTGGTGTCGTTGTCTGCATTAATAGCGGTGCCTAGGTAGACAAAGTCCTTAACTACCTCAAAGTTATAGCTGTCCATGGTGACGTTTTGTCCAAGACGTCGTCGTTCAGTGTCCTTTTTTGATGACAGCATATACTTGGTCTTGCCCTCATTGACCACTAAACCCATCTTCTTCGCTTCCGTGGCAATGCTCAAAAACGCTCCACTGACATCACGCTTTGATCTTCCAATTATGTCAATATCATCTGCGTATCCGAGTAATTGGATGGATCTTTGGAAGATTGTGCCTCTAGTGTTTACGGTTGAGTTTTGCACAATTCTTTCCAGAACGATGTTGAAGAAGTCGCATGACAGTGCATCGCCTTGTCTAAAACCTTTTTTGACATCAAATGCATCGGTAAGATCTTTTCCGACCTTGATAGAGCAGCGTGCATTCTCCATCGTCATTCTGCACAAACGGATAAGTTTGACAGGGATGCCAAAACTAGACATTGCTCGGTAGAGCTCTTCCCTATAGATGCTGTCATACGCGGCTTTAAAATCGATAAAGAGATGGTGGGTATCGATTTGAAGCTCCTGGGTTTTTTCCAAGATCTGCCGTAGTGTGAATATTTGGTCGGTAGTGGACTTTCCTGGTCTGAAGCCACACTGATAAGGACCAATCAGGTTGTTGACGAATGGCTTCAGACGTTCACATAATACGGCAGAGAGGATCTTATACGCAATGTTAAGGAGACTGATGCCTCTGTAGTTGGCGCAGTTTAGAGGGTCTCCTTTCTTATGTATCGGGCACACTATGCTGAGATTCCACTCATCGGGCATGCTTTCTTCCGACCAAATTTTGCAGATGAGTTGGTGCATGCTCCCTACCAAGTCATCGCCTGCTGCTTTGAATAGTTCGGCGGTGATGCCGTCAGCTCCAGCAGCTTTGTTTGACTTAAGTTTAGATATAGCTATCTTTACTTCGTCAAGGTCGGGTAGGCGGAATTGTTGATCTGCGTCGCCGAGGTTGAGTGGTTCTATCTCCCTTACAGCGGAGTTCGGTTCGTCATCGCCGTTATATAATTTGGAGAAGTGATCTTTCCATATTCTCAGCATCGACTGTGGTTCTACTACGATGTTCCCTTGATCGTCTTTACAGGCTTCGGTTCGTGGCTGGTACCCTTGGGAGGTTTTTTTTACCTTTTGGTAAAACTTGCGAACCTCATTCCTAATGTGACATCCCTCTATCTCCTCGATCGCGCGCTTCTCATGCTCTCTTTTTTTCCGTCTAAGAAGCCGGTGTTCCTCTCTCCTCTTCTGCTCGTAGAGCTCGCGAGCAGCTCTAGTCCTTTTGTGCAGCGCCGTTTTGTATGCCTCTTGTTTCGCTGCGTGCGCTTGCCGGCATTCGTCGTCAAACCAGGGGTTTCGCTGTGGTGGCCGTGTGAAACCTAGCACTTCAGAGGCGGCATCTCTGATGGCTGCAAGGCAATGTTGCCACTGGTTTTCAATGCTTAATGCAGGAAGCATAGGACTCCTTAGGAGGTTACTAGAGACTCGATCGGAAAAGGACATGGCAGTCTCTTGCGATTGTAGCCGTCTAACGTCGAATCTTCTCACAGTACCTCCTTGTTTTGGCTTGGATCGGGATATCCGTAGCCGTACCTTGGCTACAACGAGGTAGTGGTCCGAGTCAATGTTGGCCTCTCGGAATGTTCGGATATCCTGGATACTGGAGAAGTGTCGTGCGTCGATCGCAATGTGGTCAATCTGGTTGACGGTTGATTGATCAGGAGATTTCCATGTCCCCTTGTGGATATTAAGATGCGTGAACTGCGTACTAGCTACCAGAACGTCTCGCCCCGCAGCGAAATCGACCAGCCTGGTGTCGTGCAGGCTGTATCTCCCGATTATGCCACCAAAGATGTCGTCTCTTCCTAGCTTGGCATTAAAATCTCCTAAGACAATTTTAATGTCATAGCCAGGGCACTGCTCATATGTCTTGTCCAAGAGCTCGAAGAACATATCTTTGGTGTCTTCATCTTTCTCCTCTGTTGGGGCATGCGCGCATATTAGGCTTATGTTGGCGAATTTAGCCTTGATGCGGATTGTCGTGATGCGCTCGCTCACACTGTTGAAACTCAAGACTTTTTGCCTGAGCCTAGTTCCAACAACAAATCCACACCCAAATAGACGCTGTCTTTGTTCTCGGTAGCAGTCGCCGTAGTAGATATCGCAGTCTTTTAGTTTGCGTTTACCCGGTCCATCCCATCGCACTTCTTGGATGGCTGTAATATCTGCCTTGCAGCAGTTTAGGGCTTCCGCTAATTGTTCGGCTGCACGTGGTCTGTTAAGGGACCTAACATTCCACGTACATATCCGAAGTTCGTTGTCCTTATTTCGTTTGCGTGGGTTGTCAACAGTGAATCCGTCCGTATCCGAGGCTTGTTGTTGCTTCGAAACTATGATGTTTTTACGTGGCCAGGAAGTCACCCCGACGGCACAACCCCCAACCTGGAGGGCCAGATCCTTAGTATAACTCCAAGGAAGGGGAGCCGGATGAACCGCTCCTTATAGGCCTGGGCTCCGAATATGTCGAAGAAGCCCTATAAGGTGTTCACTAAGTAGTTCGACCTTACTGGAACTGTAGACGCCACCGTTGATTCTATCTCGAGAATTCGTCCGCTGCCGCCTGGATAAGGAGAGGTGCCTTAGTGGAAACACCTCTCCCCCCCTCTCTCGTTTGCTGCCCCCAACAACTTTCCACTGGGGTTGGAACCCAATCTCCAGTTGAGGTACTAGGCACCCGATGTTCACCGCGGGGAGGTGAGAGTAGGAGTTGATAGACAGAGGTGGGTTTTGAGAAAAACCTGTGGACGCTTGTGTCCTCTTGAATGCACATGTCTACCATTTGAACATCATATCAAGATCAAGACTTGTTGCCTTAATTTGGATCCAATGACAAAGCCGCATCCAAATAAGCACTGTTGGATTTCTCGGTAGCAGTCTTTCTTAGTAAATATCGTAGTTTTTCCCGACCCGGTCCATATTTCTTGTATGGCTTTGGTATCTGCTTAATAGCAGTCGAGTTCGTCCGCTTATTCTTTGACTGCACGTGGTATATTAAGGGACCTAACATTCCAAGTGCATATCCAAAGATCGTTGCCCTTTAAGCGTTTGCATGGGTTGGCAACAGTAAATCCGTCGATATCTGAGTCTTGTTGGTGCCTTGCACCTAGTTGTTCTTTATGTGGTAATAAAGTCAGTTGAAAATCATATTTTGCTAAGAATCAAAAATATGTCAAAATCAAAAATAATAACATCTAAAGCTTTGCGGAACACTAAAAATTTTCAAAAAAATTTTAAACATATTAAATGCCTCAACACTTTCCAATCGTTACCTTCACCTTAATTCATATTGCAGTCTTAATAAGCATATTTCCATATTCTCTAAATACCGTAATTAACAATCTTTTTATGTCAACACATTCTAATTACAGTCCACATAAATACCGATCTAAAAATAATAGGAGCTTCCATCATTTCTCTCACAAGAACGTTGAACATGAAAATCAAATCCAAAAATAATGAGTTCATCTTCATTATTCTCTTCCCGCAACAATAAACCAATGACCACAAAAGATCACATAATATGGTAATAGAACTCCGAGATCTCGATCACGTTCTTGTGTTTCTCATCTCCGTAATTACTTGGTCATCATCGTTCGTCCAGTCGCGTCTCTTAGCGTCGTCGTCGTCGTAACTTACTTACCTTTCTCTAAAGAAGAACTTAAGATTCTGCACTGTTTTGCATATTTATACAATACCCAAGAAATTTATCGTTCCTACAGCAATAACAGTTATCCAATGATCCCGTATAAACGTATCTACGGTCACTTCGCACGATTGCAAAAAATAATTATTCAGTTTCTTGTCCCTCGCGATCATCATCTAATGTGTAGCAATTTGGCACAGTGTAACCCCGGTTGCCGAAGCCATCAACCGACATGATCCGTCATTCGGTTTTTAAAAATTCAGTTTCCCGTCGAGATTTGTTGTTGTTTTTCAGAAGATGATCGCGAAGCACATTTCCATTTTAATCTAACCAAATCGGGAGGCTTGCTCGAAGCTCCAAGTCAGGAATTTCTATCTCATTTTAGGCTAGATCCGTGAACTTTGCTGTCAATTAGATCACATTTCGCTTCGGACGTTACTCTATACTCTTCTAGAAGGTTTGAGTACAGTAGCCATGTTATGGCTGATGTTGATGTGGACTTATGGTTCTCGCTATACCTCCTTCCCTTAAAAGGTTCATCATTGAACGTGCAGTATAGAAGATACAAGAAGACGAAAAAAAAAGAAGTACTTACGGATGAGAAAAAAAAAAATATTCCGCGCAGTCCAAGAGATGAGATTTGCAATTTGCATATCACGTTTAGGCATTTAAGCTTGATTCCGTGGTCCATAAACTCTTGTCGATGATTGAAACAATCTAGAACGGTTTATAAACCTGTGGTGTAGATAGATAGATAGGTTTGCTTAAAGGTCTATAAAGGGTGTTTTTTATTTTAAGAACCTTTCTTTAAGATACTCTTAAATTTTAGATCAATAACGCTTCCAATATCTCGGTTTAGCAAATGATCTTCCTTTTAAAAACCTCGACTACTGAGAGTGTTGAAATTTATGATATTTTAGAATGTTCAACTCATTTTTTTAGCAAAATTAATTTTCTTTTAAATGGTCCTGTAGGTCTTTAAAAATGATGTCCCCAAAAACTTTAAAGAGTGTTTTAAGACGTGTAGTTTTAACAAAAAAATGAAACAAATAATTTTATAAAGTTAGGGGTTATGTTTTTAAAATTATTTCTGGCAATTTGCAAACATTGTTCCGAAGAAAGTCTGCTTCAAACCCTTAAGAAAGAATTGTCAGATTGAGAAAACCACACGTCTATAGAAGACCTGATAGTTGGAAAAAAACCTTTTAGTACTCGATTTTCAAATTGTAGTATTCAAAGTATTGGAAAATAAATTTTAAAATAACTTTAGTTGGCCTGACTCATAACTGATATAATGTTCCGACTGATTAACTTTGAGTATTGAATATGTCTTGGAAAATTATTAATATGTACAATATTTAAGTTTTCTTTTATATTGAATAGATTATTTGTTATTAACACTTACATATCTGGGCATTAGGTTTTTCTACCCAAAACCATATCGCCTAAAACAATTTTATTGAAATTTTGTTGTAGTACGCTTGGACAGCATTAGCAAACTTTAAGGCGTTGAAATTATTGTGGGTTTTATGAAATTGCAAATGAAGAAATGAAACAAATGACAGATCGTCCAAAAATTCGGAACGTCAAGAAAGTGTAAAAAATAGGTTTGGTTTTGATTTACTTTCAGAAAGCGAAATAAGGGGAATTTTCAAAGTAAAATAAATAGTTTAGAATTGTGGACTACAAACAGTAAATTATGTATGGGGCAGTCTTTCCCAAAATACATTTATGTCAAAAGCCCCATCTTTTGGTCAAAATGACAACTAACTAATTTGGGCATTCTTTTATTTAAAATTTATTTGGGCTGGGCGTTACCATTCGCTTTGGGTTCTTTGGCAATTTCTTTGTAAGATTTTGGGCTTTGTGGCCAATTTTACAGAAACTGTTAAGGCGGGTGTGAGCCTTGAAAAAATAAAACGTTAACTCAACAACGCTGCACAGCTGACATTTTGAAATAAATCGCTTCATCATTGCAAAAATTTTTGATTTCCCTTCTTTTGGTTGGACAGCTCTATTTAATCCTTTGAAAAAAAATTGCCTGATAAAAATGGGTGTATTATAGAACATTGAACACAATCCGAAAAAAATGTTTTCCTCACACTACGTAAGCGTTTTCGTAATTTAATGTACAACAACTTGACATTAAGTCCCAATAGCCATCTTTTTTTGGTATCCCATATATAGTACAGTAAGAAATTGCCAAAAAACGATTCGCAGTAGTCGGGTTTACAATTGAATATTTGCCGGAATAAATTATCAAAATATGAAAAAAAAAAATACCGAAATTCAAACCAGGAGTGAAATCGTGCAAGCCTAGTACCTCAACTGGAGATTGGGTTCCAACCCCAGTGGAAAGTTGTTATGGCATCAAACGAGAGAGGTGGGGAGCGGTGTTTCCACTAAGGCACCTCTCCTTATCCAGACGGCAGCGGTGGAATTCCCTTATAGGACTTCTTCGACTTATTCGGAGCCCAGGCCTAGACCGCTATAAAGCAGATATCACCGCCATCCAGGAAATACGATGGGATGGGCCGGGCAAAAAGAGGATGAAAAACTGCGATATTTACTATGGTGACTTATTTGGATACGGCTTCGTCATTGGAGCCAGACTTAGGCAAGAAGTCTTGAGCTATAGGTGCATCAATTAGCGCCTCATGACCATACGCATCAAGGCTAAATTCGGCAACATTAGCCTGATATGTGCGCATGCCCCCACAGAAGAGAAAGACGACAACACCAAAGATATGTTCTTCGAGCTCCTAGACAAAACATATGAGCAGTGCCCTAGCTAAGATATTAAAATAGTCCTGGGCGATTTTAATGCCAAGCTAGGAAGGGAAGACATCTTTGGTGGAATAATCGGGAAGAACAACCTGCACGACAAACACTTAACACAATGGATTCAGGCTCATAGATTTTGCTGCGGGGCGAAAAGTCATGGTAGCCACACCTCAACATCCACAAAGGAACTTGGACTTCTCCAGACAAATCTACAGTCAACCAGATTGGCCATATTGCGATCAACGCCAGACACGCTTCCAACATTATGGATGTACGAACTTTCTCGTTGTAGCCAAGGTAGCACTTCGGATTTCCAGACCCAAGGCAAAACAGGTAGGTGCAGGGAGAAGGTACAACGTCGAACGGCTACAATCGCCAGAGATGGCCAAATCCTTTTCCGATCGATCGCCAACACAATGTATCGAAAACCAGTGGCAACAGTGCCAAGGTGCAATAAGAGAAGCCGCCTCTGATGTGCTGGGTTTCAAACAGCCACCAACAAGGAACCCCTGGTTTGATGAGGAATGTCGGCAGACCAGGAAAGTCCACAGTTGATCAAATATTCAGAGGCGACAAAAATTGGTTTAACGGTTAATGAGGGCAAAACAAAGTACATGCTGTCGTCAAGAAAGGACATACAACACCGACGCACGTCATGGTCAAAACGTTACAATCGACAGACGTAACTTTGAGGTAGTCAAGGACTTCGTCTACCTAAGCTCCGCTGTAAACGCAGAAAACAACACCAGCGCTGAGATCAAACGCAGAATAACTCTTGCTAACCGCTGTTTTTTTGGACTAAGAAAGCAATTGAGTGATAAAGTCCTCTCTCGAGGGACCAAAGTGTTGCTTTATAAGACCCTTATCATCCCCGTCCTGCTATACGGTGCAGAAGCATGGACCATGACAAAAGCGGATGAAAGCACCTTGGGTCGCTTCGAGAGAAAAGTTCTTCGTGTGATCTACTGTCCCGTATGCATCGAAGGGGGGTGGAGGAGAAGATGGAACGACGAGCTGTACAGCGACGTAGACTTAGCCAGAAGAGTAGTCCAACGACTAAGATGGCTGGGTCACGTAGAGTGCATGGAAACCAATGCTTCGGCGCGGAAAGTCTTCGAATCCGCACCCACAGGACAGCGCATTTGAGGAAGACCGCGGATCAGGTGGCGCGCACAAGTGGAAGGTGACCTCACCCAACTTGGAGCGTGAAACTGGAGACATCTAGCTAGGTACCAAGCTAGATGGAGAAGTTTGTTGGGTGAGGCACTAGTTCACACAGGACTGTAGCGCCACCTTAAGAAGGGAGTTTGTTCGTAGACTACTACATTAACATGTGGTGCCCGTCTAAATTCTTTATATACCTGAATATAGTTGAAATGAACTTGATTCGCCTCGATTCCGGTCGGGGATCGGAATCGAGTCAAAATTTCTGAAGAAAAACCTGTGTGGAGGAGTTGGTTTTACAGAAAATGCCTTATGGTCTGTTTATTTGCATGTTTGTGTACAAAAAATATAGTTTTGTTTTAATCAAATAAACCAAAATTGCACGTGGAGTAGGTACCATATTCTTATATGGTGCTGTTCAGTTTTTCATTGCATAGCACGAAACAAACTATCTCACTTGCACTTCATAAGAAACATGGAAACATCATTCGCATTTTAGAATATGATGTCAAACTTAACCATTTTTCAATCTTCTTGTGCGGTTTAAACTCCGAAAAAATGTATTTAATCTAAACTGAGATAAACCTTTGGTGGAAACATAGCAAAACTTAATTATCTTTCCCATTGTTTTCTCTTGTAAAATGCCCAATTAGTCCATTTTCATTAAAAAACTAAATAATATCAACAGTAACAGATTGATTTTTTTCCAATGGAAAACACATGATTCAAAATGCACAACTACTCAACGAACACAGCCATCGAGATACAAATGCAATATCAATCGTAGCAACATTTGAGAACAAAATCGTATTAGATCCATTCGAGGCCGGTATAAATGTCAAAAATCCATCCGTAGTAAGATTCTACTTTAACTTTTATCGGTAGTATTCATAATACGCTTGCTAGACTTGATTACTATTGATAGATTTTCCAACAAAACACCGGTAATAGCTCCCTCAGTACATCGCATTTTGACAATAAAATTCAATAATTTTTAAGTGTTGTTTGTTTGTGAGACGATTCATGATTAATATACATATAATTATATACCATAAGCTGTCACATTAAATCTTCGAGGGTTGTCATCATTTAATACACTTCAGGACTTTTTTTCGATAGTAAAAACTTTTAGGAATGCCTTAAGAGTAATTCTATCATACATCGCGCTTAGGTTTAAAGAATCAAACTGTTGGTTTTTCAGATCCTATGGGCATGGCAACACTAACGAACTGGTTACAGCAGATATTTTTGCAATAGACACCTCACCGCTTACTGCTCCCCTGCCTAACACCTCTGTACAAATTTGAAAGTCATCTTTCCTGCCACTATCTTTAGTGACGGATCAAAGATGAAGTGTGGAGTATAATAAATATCTCTAAGTCTTTTCGGCTGACTGATTGTGTCAGATTATTTAAAGCTGAACTACTAGCAATCAAAATAGAAAAATAGAAACAACGCTATTTGCACTGGCAGCCAGGCGGATATCAATTCGGCCACAACATCCTCTATACTGATCCAACAATATCGAGTTGAACTATCCAGCCTCAACATCAACCTCCACGTCACTCTTATTTGGGTTCTAGGTCATAGTGGCATAAATGGAAATAAACGGGCTAATGAGTTGGTCCGGCAAGGATCGGCCCTTTATAGCTTACATGCGGAAATTGTAAATATTCCTCTTGGAACCATGAACTAACTTGGGTGGCGCGACAGTCCGTTGAGAACCAAGGCCTAGTGACTTACAACTCTCAACCATTCCTGTGTGCGAGTAATGTTGTCAGGAATGGAGGGGACCTACAGTTTATATGCCGACTCCGAACGGCTAATTTTGAGAAAGCACTTTTTCATGACAATAGTTACTCTTGGAGAATTTGTCAATTCCTCGCAAGAGGCAGTACCCGGGAAAAGACTTAAGATGGCATAGGCAGGGATCGAACCCAAGACCTCTAGCATGACAGTCCAACGCACTAACCATCATGCCACGGGTACCTTGGAACCATGAAGGACAACATTTTATCAATTTTTCTGACAGGTAGAGAACAGTCCAACGAACAGTACCATATCCAGGAAGATATGGCCTACCTATAACAAAAACCGTTCTATCGAGTTTCTATGCACACCCAAGCATTATATAGCCAGGGTCACTGCAATACTTAACGAAAACTGGCCGATAGGAGAGCATGCAGCAAAGCTAGGTATCCCTAACAATACTCACTGCCGTAGCTGTTGATACCAACAAAAATGGGAAACTGACCAGGGCATGACATTTATCACTTTCTCGATAAATGGCATGCCCTGGTCAGTTCTAGAATGTTATTTTTCGCAAGGTCATACCTTAAAGATATTGATGAATTTTCCGAGATAAAATCAATTACCTGATTTCCTTTCTTAAAGCGATGTTCATATGGTAGACATGTGCATTCAAGAGGACACAAGCGTCCACAGGTTTTTCTCAAAACCCACCTCTGTCTATCAACTCCTACTCTCACCTCCCCGGTGAACATCGGGTGCCTAGTACCTCAACTGGAGATTGGGTTCCAACCCCAGTGGAAAGTTGATGGGGGCAGCAAACGAGAGAGGGGGGAGAGGTGTTTCCACTAAGGCAACTCTCCTTATCCAGGTGGCAGCGGACGAATTCTCGAGGTTGAATCAACTGTGGCGTCTACAGTACCATTAAGGTTGAACTACTTAGTGAACACCTTATAGGGCTTCTTCGACACATTCGAAGCCCAGGCCTGTAAGGAGTGGTTTATTCAGCTCCCCTTCCTTGGAGTTATACTAAGGATCTGGCCCTCGAGGTTGGAGGTTGTGCCGTCGGGGTGACTTCCTGGCCACGCAAAAAATACCTTAAGTTTCGAAGCACCAACAAGCCTCGGATACGGATTCAATGTTGACAACCCACGCAAACAAAATGAGGACAACGAACTTCGGATATGTACATGGAATGTTAGGTCCCTTAACAGACCATGTGCAGCCGAACAATTAGCGGAAGGCCTAAACTGCTGCAAGGTAGCTATTACAACCATCCGAGAACAAAGACAGCGCCTATTTGGGTGTGGATTTGTTGTTGGAACTAGGCTCAGGCAAAAAGTCTTGAGTTTCAACAGTGTGAGCGAGCGCATCACGACAATCCGCATCAAGGCTAAATTCGCCAACATAAGCCTAATATACATGCCCCAACAGAGGAGAAAGATGAAGACACCAAAGACATAATCTTCGAGCTCTTGGACAAGACATATGAGCAGTGCCCTGGCTATGACATTAGGAGATTTTAATGCCAAGCTAGGAAGAGAAGACATCTTTGGTGGCATAATCGGGAGATACAGCCTGCACGGCACCACCTTCTTCGACAACGGATTTAGGATGGTCGATTTCGCTGCGGGGCGAGACGTTCTGGTAGCTAGTACGCATTTCACGCATATTAATATCCACAAGGAGACATGGAAATCTCCTGATCAATCAACCGTCAACCAGATTGACCACATTGCGATCGACGCACGACATTTCTCCAGTATCCAGGATATCCGAACATTCCGAGAGGCCAAGATTGACTCGGACCACTACCTCGTTGTAGCCAAGGTACCTACGGCTACGGATATCCCGATCCAAGCCAAAACAAGGAAGTACTGTGAGAAGATTCGACGTTAGACGGCTACAATCGCAAGAGACTACCATCTCCGATCGAGTCTTTACTACCCTCTTAATTGGTTCTATGATGCCAGCATTAAGCTTTGAAAACCAGTGGCAACATTGTCTTTCACCCATCAGAGATTCCGCCTCTGAAGTGCTAGGTTTCACACGGCCACCACAGCGAAACCACTGGTTTGATGACGAATGCCGGCAAGCGCACGCAGCGAAACAAGAAGCATACAAAATGGCGCTGCACAAAAGGACTAGAGCTGCTCGCGAGCTCTACGAGCAGAAGAAGAGAGGAACACCGGCATCTTAGATGGAAAAAAAGAGAGCATGAGAAGATCGAGGAGATAGAGGGATGTCACAACAGAAATGAGGTTCGTAAATTTTACCAAAAGATAAAAAAACCTCCCAAGGGTACCAGCCACGAACCGAAGCCTGTAAAGACGATTAGGGGAACATCGTAGTAGAACCGCAGTCGATGCTGAGAATATGGAAAGATCACTTCTCCCAATTATATAACGGCGATGACGAATCGAATTCCGCTGTAAGGGAGATAGAACCACTCAATCTCGGCGACGCAGATCAATAATTCCACCTACCCGACCTCTACGAAGTGAAGATAGCTATATCTAAACTTAACTCAAACAAAGCTGCTATACTTGACGGCATCGCTGCCGAACTATTCAAAGCAGCAGGCGATGACTTGGTACGGAGCATGCACCAACTCATCTGCAAAATATGGTCGGAAGAAAGCATGCCCGTTGAGTGGAATCTCAGTATAGTGTGCCCGATACATAAGAAAGGAGACCGTCTAAACTGCGCCAACTACAGAGGTCCCTTTAACATTACATATAAAATCCTCTTTGCCGTATTAAGTGAACGTCTGAAGCCCTTCGTCAACAACCTGATAGGTTCTTATCAGTGTGGCATCAGGCCAGGAAAGTCTACCATCGACCAAATATTCACACTACGGCAGATCTTGGAAAAAACCCAGGAGCTTCAAATCGATACCCACCATCTCTTTATCGATTTGAAAGCCGCGTATGACAACATCTATAGGGAAGAGCTGTACCGAGCAATGTCTAGTTTGGCATCCCTGTCAAACTTATCCGTTTGTGCAGAATAACGATGGAGAATGCACGCTGCTCTATCAAGGTCGGAAAAGATCTTACCGATGCATTTGATGTGAAAAAAGGTTTTAGACAAGGCGATGCACTGTCATGCGACTTCTTCAACATCGTTCTGGAAAGAATTGTGCAAAACTCAACCGTCAACACTAGAGGCATAATCTTCCAAAGGTCCATCCAATTACTCGGATACGCAGATGATATTGACATAATTGGAAGATCAAAGCGTGATGTCCAGTGGAGCGTTTTTGAGCATTGCGACGGAAGCGAAGAAGATGGGTTTAGTGGTCTATGAGAGCAAGACCAAGTATTTGCTGTCATCAAAAAAGGACACTGAACGACGACGTCTTGAACAAAACGTCACCATGGATAGCTATAACTTTGAGGTAGTTAAGGACTTTGTCTACCTAGGCACCGCTATTAATGCAGACAACGACACCAGCGCTGAAATCAAACGAAGAATAACTCTTGAAAATCGCTGCTTCTTTGGACTTAGAAGGCAATTGAGAAGTAAAGTCCTTTCTCGAGCATGTAAAATCA
This sequence comes from Eupeodes corollae, assembly GCF_945859685.1. Taxonomy (NCBI): domain Eukaryota; kingdom Metazoa; phylum Arthropoda; class Insecta; order Diptera; family Syrphidae; genus Eupeodes; species Eupeodes corollae. The sequence goes on along the minus strand of NC_079147.1, from coordinate 60,581,715 downwards.
CCATCTATAAGACACTCATCATCCCGGTTCTCATTTATGGCGCTGAGGCCTGGACCCTGTCAAAGAAAGATGAGAGCGTCTTAGGATGCTTCGAGAGAGGTGATTTTTGGTCCCGTACGCATAGATGGAGAATGAAGGAGAAGATATAACGACGAACTGTACGGGCTGTACAGCGACACTGAACTTGTTAGCAGAATTAAAGTCCAACGGCTTAGATGGCTAGGTCATGTAGAGCGAATGGACATCAACGCTCCCGCCCGGAAGGTCGTCAAATGAAATCCCGAGGGACGGCGTAGTAGAAGACGACCGTGACTCAGGTGGCGCACTCAGGTGGGTAATGACATTAACCAACTTGGCGTGCGAAACTGGAGACAGCTAGCTAGGGAGCTGGCTGGATACGCTTGTTGGTTGAGGCCCAGGTCCGCCCTGAACTGTAGCGCCACCTTAAGTAAGGAAGTAAGTAAGTAAAGCGAGGAAATGGCTTAAGTCTCTCTAATTTTGTCAATAGAAATCCGTCATAATATTATAATTGTGTCCTTTATTTTTCAATACACACGTCACGAGTTGATGGTGTCAAAACGACTGCCATCTTTAACTACTTACCTACCTTAAGAAGGGATTTAGATGCCCTTTTCAACTTATTATTTTTCTATAAAATCAGGGTTTTAAAATATGGTTCTTCAAAAATATAAAAGACAATTTTGTACGGTTATGGTACATAAGACACATCGTTCTTAAAAATAAATTGTATTACATTTGCGCAAAGTGTAAATCATTGTCTTTTTGATACATTTTAAATTATTTTAGTATCTTTACTAGGAAATTCACATTATTATCATTATTGTGTTCAATTGACTGTATGAAGTCTTGAGAAACCTTAGATTTAATGTTTTCTTGATTTCAAAGAATACAGTATGGAGTTAATTTTTAGTGCTAATTCCAATTCCTAATTTCGGTTTAAACTATCTGCTCTAAATTCAAAAATAACAACTTTTTTTTAATATATTTTAAAAGAGATTAAGATTTGGAAAATTTTATTTTAACAACAAAACAGTTCATGATTTGAAATAACCTCAAAAACCTTAACCGAATTAAAAAAAATATATATTTATCAAAAACCCGAATCCTGGTCTTGAATTGAATTCATCAAAAGACTTTAAGGCAAGACACCCTTTATTTGCCCTGATCTGTTAATGCTCCTGTATTATATCCGCTGCCATATTCTTAGCTGATGGGATGCTAAAGGAGGTCGTGTCGGGCGGGACGGGGCGGTAGGTCGGTAGGTGGTGGTGCGCGCATTTTGAATCATGTTAGTATCTTTATGGATTTTATGCCCATTTTAAGAGAGAGAGAACAAAACAGGCAAGTTTAGGTTAGGTAAACCGTGGCTTTGTTCGTGCCCTAACCAAGGCTATATGAATAAGCAACAATAGGTTCTCAATATAAGACAAAACCTAAGGCAAGTTTAAAGCATAATATATAAGTAAGTATGGGCATCGCATGAGCAAAAGGTTTTGGTTTGGTTGGGCATTATCTGTTTAAGTACCCGAATCTAAATGAAGAAATAAAAAGTTATGATAGTCATTATTGCTCTGTTGGTTGGTTTGGGTTGTTGCATGAAAGTTTGTTATGTCCCGCAAAAATTAAATAGGTACACAAAAGCAGAAACCTATAGCTAAATTGTTGTCGCGTCCGTCGTATCGGTTGTGGCGGTCTTTGGCCGTTTGGCAAACTTATATTTACCTTATACCTCTACCTGAAGTTGGTTCTTATAACATGTGATACTTCTTACCGCTTATAGTTGTCCATGTTATGGAGGTCAGCTCACGGGAATTAACCTAAACGAGAGCTCGAAATTTAGATTTGACACAAAAGATATCTGCACATGTACTTGGTTTCATATGGTAGCAGCATATTAAGCATAGCCAACTATCTAGAGAGGTGTGTGGTTTAGATGAAGAGAGCTGGCGCTGGCGTTTAAAAATGCTTTAAGTACATTGGTTTAGTTCCACATTACAAGTTTTTGTCAGCTGCTATTATTACTTCCAAGAATTTAATAAAAATTCCGTTTGAGAAGGGAATACAAGACACTTAAGAGCTTTTTAAATGTGGGAGGAGAAAGTGTAGTTTAATAATTAACTTTTATCTAAAACGTTGTTTTTTAAGCTCATAGAATGTGTTAAGACAATATTAAAGAAAACTTAAATGTAATTATAATGGCTTTATAATGTGAAAAATGTCTTAGCAGCATTCAAGCTAATTTTGAACAGTAAAGAAGTAATCATTTTTTATGGTACAATAAGTGCCTGGGAAAACTGCCATAATAAAAGAAACAGTTAAATTCTTGTAGCCAGTTACCTTTTCTATGGAAATAAGACTTGAGGTACTTACATTTTTTTACAATTTTAGCTAAAGTTTTACTGCTGGATACGCGAACTTATTTTTATATTATAGTTTTTACTCGGTTACTGCTCTTTAATTTGATAATGATTCTTCACATGAAGTTTTCTGTTCTAATTTTCTGCAATAATTTGGCCAAAGGAAGTACTCAAAACAATTTAGTCCATTTTTATTTTATAATTCAAATTTAAATTTATAAAAATAGTTGCACTTTTTATTTTGTGTTTCCGGTTTAAGGTTTCGTATTTTAAACCAACAGGGTAGAGGGACTAAAATCTTGTTTCAGGTCTTACGGTTTTTAGCTTCTTTTTGTATCATTTATTGTTGTTTTTTGATATAGGTTTTTCTAGGTTTGAATTATTATTAAACCTGAGTTAGTTTCAAAATAGTAGACTTACCGGACGATTGTAGAAAATCAAGATCATAACTGGTTACTTATACAGAAGAAATGTAGGTACAATGAAGAAACGAAACGTTCTCGTATTGGTATCTTAGCTGTTCGAGGATGAAAAAATAACCGAAACTTCCTAGTTTTTACCTTAAAAGCCAAACCCAACACTCAAGTTTAATAGATGGAAAAGTGATTCGGTACTTCTCTTGAAGAGTGCCTTCGTCCCATATACTAAAAAACTGCCATTCAACCGAAAATGGGCTTCTTCACTAAATATAATTTATCGGACGAAGTGCTTTATTTTACTATGCGAACAAAGTAATTTTTTAAAAAGAGGCTGGGATGCGTCCCACACAAATAACTTCCCATCTTGTCTGTCGATTTGTTTTGGTTACAAGTTTGTAGGTTTTAAAATTACCAACAATATGTTTCATATAAAGAAATAATTTAGTTTGAAAATCTAGTTTTGTTAAATAGATTTTAAGTCGAAAACAAATTTTTACCAATTTTAGTAGCATTTCTTAAATTTTTACAAATTGGATGAATGAAATTAATTTGAGAGTCATCAAGAACCGAACATCATTTTTTACAAAATTTGCGCAGATTTAATTTTTTACAATAATATAAAAAAGAACTACTGAATATCGAAAACAATATTTTCTGTGAAATAAAAAGAGTTTGAAGACAATATTTTTAATTTTTGAAAAGCTTTTTGAGTCGTAAGTAAATTTTTACCAAGTTTATTGTTTTTTTGTTGGATTTTTATTTTTTGTTAAAAATAGATTTTCTTAAAATTTTACTGAGTGTTGACAACAATATTTTTTAAAAGATAAATAAAGTTTAAAGCCAACATCTCAAAGTATTGAAAAGATATTTGAGTCTAAATCAATTTTTACCAACTTTAAGTAATGTTTTTTTTAGATTTTTATTTTTTATAAAAAAAAAACCGTCAATTCGAATTTTATTAAAATTTTTACAAATGTTGAGACAAATATTACGTATAAGTTAAAAATAGTTGAAAGCCGTAATCTCAAATTTCTAAAACGATATTTGAGTCGAAATTCAATTTTTACCAACTTTGAGTAATGTTTTTTTAAGGTCAACTTGATTTTTTCAAAATTTTACCAAAAGTTAAGGACTTTATTTTTTTTTGCACGCAATTGTTTTGGAGATGAAGTCATTTTGATTCGTAAAATTTTCGACGTGACAATTTTTTTTTCAGTTTTTTTGATTTATAAAAAAAAAACATTGATTGGATTTTTTTTCAAAAAACTTACTTGTTTGGTATCACGTTCCAATATATTATATAAAATTTAATTCAAGTCTCTAGAGTTTTTGGTTCGTAATATATTAAGGGTTAACCAATATTTTCACCTTTCTTTTAAACTGCTATGGTAAAAAAAAACCGCTTACGCAATTTTCTTGAAAGCCCTTTCTGAATCTTTCTGCATTTTTATGTGTATAACAAAATTTATTTGAAGTCGATATCTCTTCTGGTTCTTTAGGTATGGACCACGCACGCACAGACATCTCTCTAAAAATCTTTTATTTCGAGTCGAGGGACCTTGAAACGTCGAGAAATGTCAAAATTTTCAATTTGACAAATCGAACCTATTACAATAACTTCCTATGGGAAGTTAATAACCGCTTTAGAAGAAAGTATCGTAAAAGACCCAAAAATATTGAACCACATAAAATATCAATATAAATACAATTTTTTAGCGGCTTAATTATTTTCACATACCAACAATATTTCCAACCCGATGAGTTTTTAGTTTAGCTTCTTAAGAAATGTTGTCTGATTGTTAAATCGTTTCCAAGAAGTTGTTTAAGGTATTTTAATAATTATGTTCCTACCAAAACGGTATGTTCATAGCAAAATTTGTTCTTAGTAAACTTCAGAGGTTGTAAAAATCATTAAATCTAGGAAAAAACTACATATAGAAAATGGAAAAATGTTCCTTCTGATTCAAATTGGAATCCTCACAAGGTATCAAGAAATCATTTCACTGTAATGGGTAGAAACTTCAAAAAGGAATTATTATTCATCGACGTTGAAAACGAAACTTTCCTCCAAAACATTTTGAAACAATTTACTACTGTTAGATATTTCATCTTAAATGAGTGTTTCTAAATGTGAAATTGATACTGATGAGCCAAATAAATTTGTGCTTGAAGAAATGGTCTTCAATGTTGAAGACCATAGATTTGATTTATGAGAAAGAATTTTTCCATACCTTCAAACTATAAGGAGTTTTAAAATTGAATTGCCTGTGCCACCGTAAATTAAAAAAAATAATTTTCGCGGGTACTGCCTCTTGGGAGGAATTGACAAATCCTTCAAGAGTAATTCTTGTCATGAAAAGTGCTTTCTTAAATTAGCCGTTCGGATTCGGCCTAAAATTGTAGGTTCCTTCCATTCCTGACAACAGTACTCGCACACAGGAGCAAACATCATTCGAATTTGAGCGGTACCTTTCCAAAGCTTCAGGTGGAATTTTCTTTTCTGGAAACTTACTTCGATCAACAGGGTAAATTCCGGTGTTGACAAATCCGGATATTATGTTGGCAACGATCATGGAATCTTTCCAGGTTTCTCTAATAAGTTTCGAAAACATCTGTTTATTGAGACGCATACAACCTTTTCCCATTTGCGATTTCCCAAAAGCTATCAATTTTTTCTTACAAAATGTTTTTACCGGACCAACTACGCATTTGTCCAATGGTTGCAATTTGTCGGTTAGATGACTTGGTAGGCGCATCAACATAACTTTATTTTGCAAAGCCTTATCAACTATATGCTTGATCTGGTGATCCTTCTCCATCACGAATATTTTTAACAAAAAGGAGGCTGCGTAGAGTGTTCCCGAAAAACCAGCTTCAGAAGTCCATTTTGCCTGAACAGCAGCACCTTTAAAAATTATTAACGGTGGTAATGTGGAGCCATCAGCCGAAACGCATGCAAGCACTGTAGTGGATTCCCGTCCAGATCCATCTTAGAGTTTTGCCCTTAACACCCAAACCATTCATGCGGCTGGGGTCGTGATGAAATCCGCTTTCGTCGGCGTTAAAAACGTATTGTGGTTTATTGGTGAGGTTTTTATCTTCCATAACTTTTTAAAGTTTATCATAAAAGTCGTATACGACAAATGGGTTTCTGGCATCTTTTCTTAACTTTTGCAGATGTTCTGGTTTTTTTAAGTTATCTCCGGGTGGCGCTTCGTAAATCCCAAGTACCAGTCTTCACCTGGGGTATCGTCCTTGAATTTAGTTTTTATTCCGCTGTGTTTTACATATTCTCCAACAAGTTCCTTAGTTTGTCGTAGGGTAATCTTATGTTCGCACGAGTAACTATACATTTAACTATTTCATCTTCAGTTGCTTTTGGAAAGGAGGGTGCTCGCCCTGACCCAACTGCGTCTAATGATGATTTTCATTATTAATTATTTGAAAGATGACCGATTTCGGGATTTTGTATTTTTCCTCGGCTTCGCGGTATGTATTTTTTTATTCAACACATCTCGTACAGCGTTTTGAAAATCGTATACACTAAATTTACTTGTGGTTTATTCTTTGTACCTATATGTTCGGGGCATTTTAAAAGCTAGAAATGGAGTTAACCTAAAAAGGATACAGTAAAAACGACGTTTACATTTGCCCCAAAAATATGTTTACGTTTAACCCATATGAAATGACAAGAGCATGGTTTTTTTTCACAGGAACTACTTCAATGCACCTTTAATTAAATATAATAAGAAAATAATACTTATTTTTAAAATAAAATTAACTTTTTTTAGAGGTCACAAACACAATCACAAACTTGAACTTGAACAACAACTGAAAGCCATTAAATGCACCGGTGTCGCGACATTTCATATTTTTGATTTTTTTTCGTCTGGGCTGCTACAATTTGTTTTTAAACGTGAAACTAACGGCCGTTTACATTTACCCCATGTTTACATTTACCCCAACATTGTCTACCTAGACACCTAGATACTTTTAAACTCCGACAACGACACCAGCGCTAAAATTAAATGAAGGATAACTCTTGCACATCGCTGCTTCTTTGGACTTAGAAGTAATTGAGTAGTAACATTTTTTCTAGAGCATCTAAAGTCGCTATCTATAAAACGATCATCATCCATGTTCTCATTTATGGCGGTGAAACTTGGACCCTGTGAAGTGAGGGAGAAGTTACAACGACAAATTTTACGGGCTGTACAACGACACTGACCTAGTTAAAAGAATTAAAGTACAATGATTTAAAATTTTGCATTATTTAAAGTACGATGAGGACAATTTTGACGAAGAATAAGATGACTAGGAAATTTAAATTTATATCCAATATTTGTACTGTTTGTATTACTTTTAAATTAATCACTAATGTTAAAAAAGAAACTTCTTTGTTTAATGCATACAAATTATTAATATTAAAATGTAAATTGTATTATTTAAAAAAAAGCTTCCTAACAAATTAAATTAAAGAGAGTGAGATAGAAAGAGAAAAAGCAAGTAGGAAAGAGGGAGAGAGAGAAAGAGAAAAAGAAATGAAGTAGTATCAGAATCAGAGAAAGAAAAAGAGAGAGTAAATGAACAAAGAATAAAACAATGGTCAAGATGAAAAAGGTTCATTTGAGGCTTTTTGATGTCGTCGTCATTTAATCCTAAGCATCGCATTTTGTTCGAAAATTGCCTATACTAGATTTAAATGAGGAGCAACATTTTAACAGGAAGTGATTCTCTTTTGAAACATCAGAGAACCTGCATTTTGGGGACGAAAATAGGGCCAACATTTCGACTCGGCATTCGTTGACCAAAAATAAGTAAAACTTTCTAAGGCTTCAAAGATATCATAAATTTGGTTTGATTTATTTTGAGATGAGATTATAGTAAACATTTGCTGTTGACATTTTATAAGAGTGTTATTGTGACTTTTAGTCAAATCTGTTTCACCCAGCTACGAAAGTGGGTTCATGAGTTAGATGATGTCGTAACTTTCTAAGACTTATACTCTTTAGTCTACATTATTTGAGTCAATCGTATGTAGCGTCCTTTCTTTTCACTGTAGTTCAATTATCTGTGATAACCAGCATGGTTTTGTTAAAAAGCGTTCAACTGTTACTAATCGGTTTAACTTTACGCCTTTTTTTAGATGGTTTTGAAAAACGTGAACAAGGAGATTGTAAATTTACTGATCTCAACAACACCTTTGATAAATTGTGTCGTGAAACATTACTTTAAAAACTATCACAGCAAGGTTTTAACGACAGTTTCATAAACTGGATCTCCTCATATTTGCAAGAAAGACGTTATAGATAGATAAAATATTTTATTAATAATTCATTGTTTACAAAATCAGTACAAAATTTTTCACAAAATCTTAATAATGTAATGTTAATATTACAGTATTATTGACATAACTTTTATTGTTGTCTGTCAGGATGGCTAAATATATACTAATATAAATCTTATTATAAAATTATTGAAATAATAACTACAACGTTATTTTTTATTTTTCGTATTCCTATTAACCATTACTTATTCTTTTATTTTATTAACAAAAATTCATTTATTAATAACTCTCTATACTTTAAACAATAATTTTAAAAACTGATGAGAGATTTAAAGTTTTTGCCGTTTAAAATTTCATTTTTACCGAAACATATAAGTCTAGAGTTCTTGAAAACTGGGCATCTGCCAATAAAATGGTACGTTTTTTCCACTTCATCTTGATTGCAAATTGTGCAAATACCGACTGTATTTTTTTTTAAAGCTTTGGCGTTAATATTGAGGAGCCCACCCCTAGCTTTGAGAACGAGGCTAACCAAATGGGAAGAATTTTCGTCGGAAAAATATGGTTTAGAGTAGTATTCGAGTTGAGGGTAAAGATCATGGAATTGTGAATTTCTGGCACTACTGATGTTTTCCGAGGTTTTGAAATTTATCAAGCTTTCGATAATATTTTCGTGCAGATCGATCAAGGAAGATGGAGAAGTAAAACAGTTAGTATCTATATCTAAACCTAGGTTATTGCATATATCTCTCCATTCGCGGGCCCAATAAATGTTTACAGCGATTGTCTCCTCCGCAAGGATACGTGTTAATCTGGATCTAGACAGTTTAAGAGTTTTTCTTTTGTAATTAAAATTTAGTCGTAGAGTTTGAACATAAAGAGAGTGAAGGCCAGTTTTTAAATGTAACATATAGTTGGGAGTGTTACTGGGGAGGTACAGCATTTTTTTTATGAAAAACCGAAATAGTTTTTCAACCTGCTCAAATCGCATGTAGCCCCAAACCTGAATGCCATAAAACATAATTGATTTAGCTGCAGTGTTAAAAATATTAAGTTTTTTAGAAATTACTATTTTAGAGTTTTTAATATAATTTGACCACTTTGCATTAATTGCATTTTTTGAAACAACCAGCCCAGAGTTGAGATGTTTGTTAAAAGACAAATTATAGTTAAGTATAACACCCAGATATTTATAATGGTTTACTATTTCAATGGGGTTCTCTCCATAATTCCATTTAAGATTCTTAGAAATTCTCGCACCATCACGGAAAACAACTATCTTTGACTTGTTTAAGTTGATTTTCAGGCTCCAAAGGGAGCAATACTTGAAAAGATGATCAATCATAAGTTGCAAATCAGCAGGGCAGTTAGAGAGCAAGACGAGATCATCTGCATAAAGTAAAATCTTAATCACCATATTCGCCACAAACACCCCACCGGGTAGGTCTTCATGAAGGTCATTCAGATAAAGAGCAAATAGAAGTGGGCTTAACAAACACCCTTGCTTTACGCCCTGGCTAACCAAGAAGTACTCCGACAACGATTTTTGATCCCACACCCGACATGTTGTGTTCTCATAAAGCTGTTGAAGGATTCTGATGACCTTTGAGGATAATCCGAAACAAGAAAGTTTATAAAATAATGAATTTCGTGGAGTTAAATCAAAAGCGCAGGAAAAGTCCAAAGAAAGCGAAAGTGTTTTTCTTTTTCTTGCTGTTAAGTTGTACAATACTTGTGAGGTTGAAAATATTGTTGGTCGTTGAGTACCCTTTACAGAAACCTGCCTGGAATTCACTGAGGATACTATTACAGTCAATCCAGCTATTAATCCTATTAAGGATAATACCAGTGAAAATTTTATATATTGAATCAAGTAGCGAAAGACCTCGATAATTTTCAACACAATTTGGATCCCCTTTTTTGTAAAGTGGAATAATAATTGATTTACGAAAAGAAGAAGGAATGCATTCGGTGAGATAAATTTGATTGAAAAGACACAGAACTTCTTCTAAAAAACAAATTTAAGCATTTTTGTAAAATTCATAGCTCACTCTATCCTCCCCCGGCGCTTTTTTTTTTCTTTGCTCTTTGTATTACATGCAAAAGCTCCCTCATATCAAAAGGAGAGTCAAGAAAGTTATCTATTTTTTCTGGCATAGCCCAAGAGAAATGAAAATCATTTACAGATTTTGAAAAAAGTGACCTAAAATATATCATAAAGTCTTGACTTTTAAGATTACTATTTTGTTTTGGTTTACATTTCTTCATCGAGTTAGCTAACTTCCACCAATCACTAGCATTCCTAACTGTGTTAAGCTTTTCAATGCTTTTGTATGCAAAATTGATTTTTTTATTTTTGCAGATACCTAAGTACTTAGACCGCCTCTCTATGTAAAGTCTTTTATATAATCCGATATTATATTTTCGGTAAAGATTGAGCTATTTTAACATCCTATTTCGAGCGCGAAAACATTCATAGTCAAACCATTTATTTTTTGGAATAAAACGTTTACAAGCCTTACCCTTACCGGCAGCATTGTTAATTTTATACAGGAGAGAGCTAAATTTTTCTTCTATTATCATATTTGAAAAAATATAACGGCAGTTAGATAACCGACTGAGAGTAACTATATATTTTACACGATTATTTTCGGACCAGTAGAGTTTTTGAGGGAGCACCAATTGCGTAACATTCTGATTATGGGATGAAGGGAAAGTGAGGCGCAGGCTGAGGGGCATGTGATCAGAAAAAGCTTTGCTTGCTACAGAAAAATGTTCTATCAAAGGTAAAAAAATCAAACGAACATGCGCAATAGTCTATGACTGAACTACCTGAGGCACCACAGAAGGTAAACTCACCATTCATATCGCCAAACGTTCTGCCATTGATGATCACCGCACCTATGTTTTCAAAAAGATCTAGTAATTTCTTTCCTTTTGTGTCTATGGTTTTATCTTTAGATACTCGTATCTCAGAGGCAATGGAAGTATTACTAAATAAACACTTGTCAACATATTGGGCCTCAGACGTTATAGACGTTATGGTGCTAAATTTAGTAATGAGTGTTCAAGTTCATTTGTTGTGAATTCTGGTGTTCCCCAGGGTAGTCACCTTGGTCCTATTCTATTTGTTTTATTTACAAATGACTTGGTTTCTATCATACAAAATTCGTCTGTCCTAATATATGCTGATGACATTAAAATTTAAAAAAAATTAACTCTACATCAGACTGTCTTCTCTTACAAGAAGACTTAATATTATTCAGGGAATGGTGCAATAATAATCGTCTTGTTTGAAATGTTGACATATGTAAAACCATGAGTTTTAGTTACATGTTTGATTCTTGTCCTTTAAGTAGAGTATACATATGTATTTTCCGACTTGGGTGTTGTCTTAGATCCTAAACTAATATTCAATGAATATATTAACTTCATAGTTAAAATAGGAAATAGAGTTCTAAGCTTTATTAAGAGATTTGGCGGTGATTTCCGTAATCCATATGTTTTAAAATTACTTTTTGTTTCATTTGTGAGACCAGTCCTGGAATATGGTCACCTTACTACGCCATTCAGAGAAAAGATTGTTTGCGATTTGTCTACGATCTACATATATCTAGTCAATGGCATTATATATACAATTAGCAACACCGATATTCTGTAAATTGTATAATATTCCAAGGAAATTCGGTTAAATTTAAACACCTAGAATGTTTGCCTGAGTCTGGCCTACGAATGAGAATGTAATACCGAAACGAATTGGACTAAAAGTCGCAATACCTAATGAATATAAAAGGTTACAGTTTACCTTTACAGATGGCAATGTTATATCCTTGTTTGGAATTTCTCTGAATTCTTATATCTTTTCGGGTAATAAATACAAAAATTAAAACAAAGTTCAAAACAATTTGACACATAAATTGTTCTTTTCACAAATAATTGCATCCAAATTCCATAGCTCCAAATTTACAATTATTGTCTATCAAATAAAAAACCCAATAAACTTAAAATTATGTTGCAACTTTTGTCCTGTTCGTTTGAATGAACTTTTTAAGAGTTGTAAGCCCCTGAGGGATTATTTGGAAATATGTTGTATGTAGGTAGTTTTTCGAGCCCTTTGATTTGAACCAAGTAAAAAACAAAGCAAAATTATTTAAAGCCGTTAACTTATGGGGTCAACTGGTCATTATGGTCAACTATCGTTCACTTAAATATGTCCTGCCCTAAAGCAAACTACAAATTATATATATGTACCTTCGCTACACTGCTGCGCTGATAGAGCTGGACCAGAAATGTATTTAAGCTCGTAGCTTGTTGTTGGCCAATTATGCAATAAAATTCACATTAACAAATCATATTTGCACGCGGTTAACATGACCTAAAATGTTGAGTTTATTTTTTGTTGGGGTTTGAAAGTGAAAGAAATTGTTTGCTGCGGCTGACTGCATTTTAAAATGTAATAAGTTCAAAATTCTCTATCAACATAATCCTAATGTAAGATACATTGGTTTTTGCAGAGGTTGATGTAAGTTTGTAAGTTTATTCAAAGCTAAAAATAATGCAACCAAAAAGAAAAACAATTTCAATGTATCTATTTGCAAAATACTTTACAACACGAGATTTGTTTAGGAAAAGACTTAAAATAAATTTGTATAGCTCAATATAAAACAGCGAAACATTAAACCCAAACAATGTGATACATTTTGTAGTCCATAAGGTTTATATATGTAGGAACATCAAAAGGCACAAAGACAACATTTTTAGGAGGTATGGTGTGGGGAAGGTGATGGGGGGGGGAGGGGTTGGAAACATTGTGGAACTTATAGACATACATATGTATAAAATAAAAGCGACGCCTTGCAGTAACATGTAATAAAACTTAAAATAAAATAAGAAACACAGGGATGTTATAAAAAAATATAATTTTAATTTTGTTTATTTATTTATTCGTCTTAAAAGTTAAACACTCTATTTAGACTTATAATTATACATAACACAAAAATAAAATACATAATTTACTTATAGCATTGCAACAAATTTACTAATTTATGTTTCAAACATTTCTATTAATATTAAAATCATATTCATTAAAATCCATACAAGCTCTTGTGATAGGATTATACTTAGCATAGCTAGTACTGTGGTAAGGAACATTTAAAAAATCACAGTCACGAGGGCGCAAGTTTCTAGAAGGTACATAAATAAAAAACATAGATAACAAAACTGGACAGTCAATATTAAAACTCAAGACATCAAAAAAAAGTTGGAAAAAGTTGGAAAGTTGTTGGGGGCAGCAAACGAGAGAGGGGGGGAGAGGTGTTTCCACTAAGGCACCTCTCCTTATCCAGGTGGCAGCGGACGAATTCTCGAGATAGAATCAACGGTGGCGTCTACAGTTCCAGTAAGGTCGAACTACTTAGTGAACACCTTACAGGGCTTCTTCGGCATATTCGAAGCCCAGGCCCATAAGGAGCGGTTCATCCGACTCCCCTTCCTTGGAGTTATACTAAGGATCTGGCCCTCCAGGTTGGGGTTGTGCCGTCAGGGTGACTTCCTGGCCACGTAAAAATATCATAGTTTCGAAGCAACAACAAGCCTCGGATACGGACGGATTCACTGTTGACAACCCACGCAAACGAAATAAGGACAACGAACTTCGGATATGTACGTGGAATGTTAGGTCCCTTAACAGACCACGTGCAGCCAAACAATTAGCGGAAGCCCTAAACTGCTGCAAGGCAGATATTACAGCCATCCAAGAAGTGCGATGGGATGGACCGGGCAAACGCAAACTAAAAGACTACGATATCTACTACGGCGACTGCTACGGAGAACAAAGACAGCGTCTATTTGGGTGTGGATTTGTTGTTGGAGCTAGGCTCAGGCAAAAACTCTTGAGTTTCAACAGTGTAAGCGAGCGCATCACGACAATCCGCATCAAGGCTAAATTCGCCAACATAATCCTAATATGCGCGTATGCCCCAACAGAGGAGAGAGATGAAGACACCAAAGACATATTCTTCGAGCTCTTGGACAAGACATATGAGCAGTGCCCTGGCTATGACATTAAAATTGTCTTAGTAGATTTTAATGCCAAGCTAGGAAGAGAAGACATCTTTGGTGGCATAATCGGGAGATACAGCCTGCACGACACCACCTCCGACAACTGATTCAGGCTGGTCGATTTCGCTGCGGGGCGAGACGTTCTGGTAGCTAGTACGCAGTTCACACATCTCAATATCCACAAGGGGACATGGAAATCTTCTGATCAATCAACCGTCAACCAGATTGACCACATTGCGATCGACGCACGACACTTCTCCAGTATCCAGGATATCCGAACATTCCGAGAGGCCAACATTGACTCGGACCACTACCTCGTTGTAGCCAAGGTACGGCTACGGATATCCCGATCCAAGCCAAAACAAGGAAGTACTGTGAGAAGATTCGACGCTAGACGGCTACAATCGCAAGAGACTGCCATGTCCTTTTCCGATCGAGTCTCTAATAACCTCCTAAGGAGTCCTATGCTTCTTGCATTAAGCGTTGAAAACCAGTGGCAACATTGCCTTGCAGCCATCAGAGATGCCGCCTCTGAAGTGCTAGGTTTCACACGGCCACCACAGCGAAACCCCTGGTTTGACGACGAATGCCGACAAGCTCACGCAGCGAAACAAGAGGCATACAAAACGGCGCTGCACAAAAGGACTAGAGCTGCACGCGAGCTCTACGAGCAGAAGAGGAGAGAGGAACACCGGCTTCTTAGACGGAAAAAAAGAGAGCATGAGAAGCGCGCGATCGAGGAGATAGAGGGATGTCTAAACAGAAATGAGGTTCGTAAATTTTACCAAAAGGTAAAAAAAACCTCCCAAGGGTACCAGCCACGAACCGAAGCCTGTAAAGACGATCAAGGGAACATCGTAGTAGAACCGCAGTTGATGCTGAGAATATGGAAAGATCACTTCTCCAAATTATATAACGGCGATGACGAACCGAATCCCGCTGTAAGGGAGATAGAACCACTCAACCTCGGCAACGCGACGCAGATCAACAATTCCGCCTAACCGACCTTGACGAAGTGAAGATAGCTATATCTAAACTTAAGTCAAACGAAGCTGCTACCGAGCAATGTCTAGTTTTGGCATCCCTGTCAAACTTATCCGTTTGTGCAGAATGACGATGGAGAATTCACGCTGCTCTATCAAGGTCGGAAAAGATCTTACCGATGCATTTGATGTCAAAAAAGGTTTTAGACAAGGCGATGCACTGTCATGCGACTTCTTCAACATCGTTCTGGAAAGAATTGTGCAAAACTCAACCGTCAACACTAGAGGCACAATCTTCCAAAGATCCATCCAATTACTCGGATACGCAGATGATATTGACATAATTGGAAGATCAAAGCGTGATGTCAGTGGAGCGTTTTTGAGCATTGCGACGGAAGCGAAGAAGATGGGTTTAGTGGTCAATGAGGGCAAGACCAAGTATATGCTGTCATCAAAAAAGGACACTGAACGACGACGTATTGGACAAAACGTCACCATGGACAGCTATAACTTTGAGGTAGTTAAGAACTTTGTCTACCTAGGCACCGCTATTAATGCAGACAACAATACCAGCGCTGAAATCAAACGAAGAATAACTCTTGCAAATCGCTGCTTCTTTGGACTTAGAAGGCAATTGAGAAGTAAAGTCCTCTCTCGAGCATGTAAAATCACCATCTATAAGACACTCATCATCCCGGTTCTCATTTATGGCGCTGAGGCCTGGACCCTGTCAAAGAAAGATGAGAACGTCTAAGGATGCTTCGAGAGAAAAATTCTTCGGGTGATTTTTGGTCCCGCACGCATAGATGGAGAATGGAGGAGAAGATATAACGACGAACCGTACGGGCTGTACAGCGACACTGACCTAGTTAGCAGAATTAAAGTCCAACGGCTTAGATGGCTAGGTCATGTAGAGCGGATGGACATCAACGCTCCAGCCCGGAAGGTCTTCTAATCCAATCCCGAGGGACGGCGCAGTAGAGGAAGACCGCGACTCAGGTGGCGGACCCAGGTGGGAGAGGACCTCAACCAACTTGGCGTGCGAAACTGGAGTCAGCTAGCTAGGGACCGAGCTGGCTGGAGACGCTTGTTGGTTGAGGCCTAGGTCCGCCCCGGACTGTAGCGCCACCTTAAGTAAGTAAGTAAGTACATCAAAAAAAAAAAGTATTGAGTTCAAATTTTTTCTCTGAGCAAGGTTTTAGATCATTTAAAATACACCTCGTCTCATAAGATGGAAAATTTGAATAACCATATATTTTTCGTAACTTTGTGAACCTTTTTTGAACTTTTTCTATACGACAAATGCTGGACGCGGTAAAGGGGCTCCATATAACAGTACAATATTCTAAATGTGGTCGGAGGAGACTAGAATAAAGAGCTTTTAATGTATAGGGGTCTTTGAAATATTTTGAATTTCGAAAAACTACCCATAGCATAGAGTTTGCATTTGAGATCGCATGGTCCATGTGATTTGAGAAATTCATTTTAGAATCAAAGATTACGCCTAGATCCTTATGGCTATCAAGTCTTTGTAAAATGTCGTTTTCAAGTTTATAATTATAATATAATGCACTGTGATTTCTAGAAAATGTCACAAAGCTACATTTCTTGTTGTTAAAATATAGCCCATTGATATTACACCACTTATTTAAATTATTTAAATCAATTTTAACTTTTTTTGCATCTTTAAGTGAATTTATGGAACTGAATATCTTCAAATTGTCAGCAAATAGGGGACAATTAGAAAAAGTAAGATGTAATGGTAAGTCGTTAATAAAAATGATAAAAAGAAGTGGTCCAAGGTGAATACCTGGAGGAACGCCCAAAAAATGTATGATTTTCTAGATAAGGCATTATCAATTTGTACCACTAAATAGATCTTTATCCACATTTGGAGCTGAGAGTGAAATCCATATGTGTCTATTTTTTTATTTTTTTTTTATTTTTTTTTTATTTTTAGAAATATTCTTAACATTTTTCAGAATGTCCATGTATCGTGAAAGGACCTTAAGGAGCCCTTCCCACCAATTTATCGTAAGCGAAAAAATAAATGTTATCGTAAACGTCAGTATTGGAAATTAGTAATTATGCTTAAGTTAAGACATGACAATAGTCTTCAAGGCTATATGTACTACTAGAAATTTTTAATAATTAAGTTGTCTTTTTTATTGAAAATGTCGCTTGCGATAAAATGGCGGGAGGAGCTCGGTAAGTTCACAATTAACTCTTGACACTCTTAAATCAACCTAAGTAAAGCGACCATTAGGATAAGAGTGTTTGACTAGAGCCTAAATGCATATGTAGAGGCCAGTGATATTTTGCCAGAATTTTAAGCAGGCTTTAGGTAAAAATATCAATTGTTCATCAGAAGCTGGCAGAATTAAAGAAGGTACATGAGGGTCTCACACTTGGCAGAAGCTATATATTCAGACATCTGCATTTTGGAAAAAAAGAAGATGTCTTCGAATATTTTGACACCCTCTTTGAAGTTTAACTGAGACGTTTCTTACCACATTTGCTTTAAGCTCTCTATATAAATAATCTGTAGGAGTTTCTATCAGCAGAACCTTCTATTGATTTACATAACAGAAGTTTACTCCTTTATGGAAACGATATGGTATTGGAATTTGAATTTTTTTTATAATAAGCGCACACTCAAGAGGATATAACTACCCTTATTATATAAAGGCACAGTGTCCACATTCGAGTAGAACAGCTAAAGAACGAATCTCTGTACTTGAAAGTACGACCGAAGTTGGACTTGAGGGTATACTGATGAGCATTCCTAGAATCGCGAATAATACGGTTGAACTGTTTAAGAGGAGAAATGCACCTAGCTATTTCACTTAAGCATAAACCGCTAGAATAATTGTTAAAAAGCGTAAGACAAGAAACTTTACGACGATGTTCAAGCGACTTTAATGATCCTATGAAGGTGTTTTCGCCATTTAATTTAAATGCTCTACGTTTAATGCTGTCCAAGAATCTTAAGTAAGTTGCAGGAGCACCAGCACAGAGATGGGAATTATACTCAAGCTTTGGACGTATATAAGTTTTGTAGATAACAGTCAGACCAGAGTGGGAGAAAAACTTCTTGCGTCGCCTTAGAAAACCCAAACATCTTGCGGCATTTTTGGCGACATCGCGTATGTGATCCTTCCACAAAAGATGTTAATGATACACATATCGAGAATATCGAGGTGTTCAGTCTCTTCAATGCAAGTGCCATCCATTGATAATGGCAAGAGGGGTGTGTCTCGCTTTAACAATACATTGGGTTTTCGAAGCATTTAATTCCACGCGGTTTTTAATCACCATTGTACAATGCTCTTTAGGTCGAAATTCAATGAACTTATCATATTTTGTTGTTGCAGTTCCACATCCGAAGAAGAGGCATGTGTGTCATGAAAAGCTAAGAGTACTATCTACAGCGAAGGAATGTATTGGATTAGAAGTTGCAGACACGAAATGAGAAAAAGTATTGGAGATATAACAGAACCCTGGGGCACACCAGTATTTATTTTGAAGTTTTCAGACTTGAACCTATCCAATACAATTTGTATTGAACGATTCGAAAGGTAATTAATTACTAATCCAATGAAGGTGGGATTCATGAAAACCGAAAGCACGCATTTTCGATAAGAGATGCCAAACCCTATCAAATGCATCAAGTGCAATTATCTTACTTTCTCCAAAACGATGTAAAGATGTGCTTCACTGTTCGGTGAGATGAACCATGAGATCATCGTTGGACCTATTGCTGCGAAAGCTGTTCTGCCGGTCATTAAGAAGCTTTCAATCTTCGAGATATTTCTTCAGCTGATAATGTATCAGCGTTTCCATGACCTTGGAACGTAAGTGCAATAGGTCGGTGATTAAAGGGTGAGAAGGATTCGCCTTTTTTGGGAATAGGCTGGACAAATGAAAAAGCTTACAGAGTGGTTTTGCTAGCGTTGAAAACAACTCTTCAGAACAATAGGATTTATGTGTGTTTAGATCTCCAAGGAGAGGAAAAAGATTGGCCCCATAGAATCACTTACACGCTCGATGATAGGCGGAGTCAAAAGACTCACTCATAAGAATATGTTTCAAGTAGCAAATAAACTTTAACGTTTTCTTTAAAAGAATTTTAAAATTACCTTTTTTGTGGATATTAGATTTGTACCCGAGTAATACTTCTTAAATTTAACTTTATAACCCAACAAAGAAGAGATGCATCAATATCAAAAACATGCATTTTCGACAAGAGAGCTTGATGCCAAACTCAATCAAATGCCTTTGAAATATCAAGTGCAATAATCTTACTTCAAGATAATTCTTAAGCTGAAAATTGATCAGCGTTTGACAGGTGGAACAATGCTGCTTTTCCTCTACTCGGAAAGAGACCTGTACAATAGGACATATTGAAAAGCTTGCACACTAGTTTTACCAGCATCGAAGAACAGCTCTTCAGAACAATAGTGGGGATACTACCCGGGTCAGCGGATTTGTGAATGCCAAGATCTTTATGGCTGAATCACAAACACGCTTCAGCTACGGCTTCGTCTGCGTTACGATGGGACTGCTTCGAGGTTGCTTTGAATGGTATTTCTATTATTTTATCCCTCCAAAGAGCAAATATTTTATTTGTTGACATTTGTTTACATTTGTTAAGCTGTCAAACAAAGTAACAGATAATTGAACTAGAGCTTCCGTTTGGTCATATTACGATACATTACGTTCATTTCCTTACGATTGTCAAACAAAACGTAAGTTTGAAACTCCATTGTGATAGCATGCATTGCATTCCTATGGCTGAACTCGTAAACGTCAGGTGAATCCGAAGCTGAAGCATGTTTGTGATTCAGCCATAAAGAAGAAACACATTTTCTTAACGCTTTCAAGTATAGAAGCACATACATATGTCACTCATTGTTTGAACTTATTCTGGTTTTCCTCAGTATGGTTGTCTTTGTAAATCTGGAGTCTTACGTCTTTGATCCTAATAACCTCCTACTATGAGTTTTCTTTAGGTTTGATAGATTTTACCCAAAAATGGTATTAGACAATTGAAATGAGAAAGTTTGAATCCAAAAGAAGAAGATGAAGTTTCAGATAAAATATGAATTATAAAATTAAAGAATACGTTATGTCTCTCTTTATTCACATAGTCCAAAAAGTACCCGTATGGCATTTTTTTTTTGATTTTGAGATAAAATATTTATTATTATTAAAGAAGTATTTTGAAAATGACATTCACAATTTTTTTAAATTTGATAAAAAGGTGAAGGTGGGAACTAAGTTTTTTTCAATGTTACCGCTTTGGTTTTTACATTCATTCCTCGTACGTTTTTTTTTCAAAAAACACTAAAATTCTGCTGCTGTACTGAGACTTTTTGGACTAAGTGTATATCAAGGGACACGGCTAGTTCCAACACAATTCTTTTTTAATGAATTAAGTAGTTTTTAAAATTTGTGACCCATTTCTAAGATATTTGGTTCTTTTCTTTACAATTAGGTCTAATTTAATCATTTCTCCCCAAAATAATCAAATAGAAATACTAGTCGACGAAAGCTCTACTAAAATTTGAAAAGCATCGGTATAACATCACTGGAGACGATGAAAAATCATTGTTATGCACAAAATATTTAGTTATTTCTTGTAGGTTTTGGCGCACGGTAAACGACGGACGCGACGAAGACGACAACGTCGTCGACGATGGCAGTGGCAACAACAATGCCCTCCTGATCTGCATGCTTGTGGTTGAGGTTAAAATGCATATCAGTAACTTTACAATAGTGTCTCGAGGGGGTCTAATGAGGAAGTCATAAACCATTTAAAATTGACTATGGTGGCATACTATATTCACATTCAACTATGTGTGTATAGTACATAAGTGAAACTCCTACTCGTGCTCCTTTGCTTTAACCTTTTGCTATAAAAAGCTCCTTATAAAGATACCTACCTAACTTGTAGATAGATATCCTCCTAAAATAAACTAAATTACATTCGCAAAAATATACAATATTTTAGTTTACATGGATACATTTTGGAGCTTCTCATACCGTTTCTATTGTCTGATGGGTTGTTGTTGGCGAGGATTAACGGTCGTCGCACCTTTGGTCCTACTTTTATTCCGCGCGTATAGCTAATAATAGGGCGTGCTCAGTCTCGACACCTTGATTAGGTGAAAATATATGGCTTTCAAGGTGTTTCTTTCTTCACCTCTTAAGTTGACACTATAGAGCTGTTTGAGGTGAAACTATTTTTGGCAGTTAAGGGAGGTTATAATATGATACTTGTCTATACGGAAACTTATCTTAACTAAGTGTCATAGGTTACGGAGACAAATTATGACAGTTTGCTTGGCCTGCATTATCGACCCTTCCCAAACGAATGCAAAGGCTATGTTCTAATTAAACTTTTACATTTGTCAGTTGGTGAGGTCAAAAATAAACAATTGATTAATTATAACTCGTCCACTTGGTGACGAAATATTATACCATGATTTTCAAGGCCAAACTAAATATTTTGTGTGTTGACATTTTGTAAATGACAAATTGTTATATTCAAAGTTAATGGTTTGTGATAAATAAATTACAAAAATTATGTGTTTTTTATTTATATTAATTTACCTACACATAACATTTGATTTCCAAGGTAAATTACTATTGGACAGGAAAAAATTAAGTTGCTAATTTCAAGAACTAGTTACAATAAATTCGGTGAAGGTTAGATAAAGAACCTGATGGTCATAATTTAAGTTATATGAGTGTAAGGGTTGATGGTGTCCTTATATTTAATGAAATTTAATGTTCTTTACCTAATCGATATTAAAAACCATAAGCTCGATATTTCAAATTCATCAAATTCAAGATTTTCAAAAACTAAAGATAAAGACTCATAATCATAACTAATGAAAATTTCCATTAAATTAACTGAATCTAGAAGACGAAGACTTTTTGCTCTTCAAAGTCTTTATACAATTTATTGCTGGGAGTCAAATTTGTAACGTTTGGTTTTAAGGTGAGGTTTCTGACTTTGGTTGGGGTCAAAATACGGTATGGATCATAATACTGTATTTAAAATACTGTATCTCAAAATACTGTATTTCAAAAAAACTGATTTTTTGATATCAAAATTATTTTTATTTTTAGCCTATTAGCAGATTTTTTAAATTCAGAGCAGTTTTTCTAAAGAAAACATCATGACAATTTCTAAATAGCATGACAATTGTACCTATGATAAATCATAAGTCCTTGAACTAATAAAAAGTGGCTGTAATGCGACCCACACTGATAACTTCTTCTTCACTAAAAAGTTTGTAGGTTTTTATGTTGTGTTAAAAAAGTTGTCAGTTGAATTATTCTTAAAAATTTCAAAATTAACAACAATGAAAAAGTTTTATTTCAAAATCTATTTTTGTTAACGAGATTTTTAGTCGAAAACCAATTTTTACCATTTCTTAAAAGTTTTTATTTCTTATGTAACTATTTTTAGTAGATTTTATTTTTTATGGAAAAACGGAATGTTGGATTCTTATAAAAAAAATGATTGAATATCGAAAACAATATTTTCTGTGAGAAAATAGCCAAAAGTAAATTTTTACCAAGTTTTAGTTCTTTTTTTGTATGTTTTTACTTTTTGTAAGAAAATCTATCAATTCAATTTTTCTCAAAATTTTGCCGGATGTTGAAAACGTTATTCTTCGTTGCACAAAATTGTTTGAAGATCAATTCACTTTTGTTCGTAAAATTTTCGAGGCTACAAATATTTTTTTCAGTTTTTTTTGGATGTATAAAAAAACCCGTTAATTTTAATTTTTCCCAAAAATATATTTCTTTCGTACGCCTCAGGTCCTCAGACTAGTTAAGTCCATTGGGAACCGCTTTATGCATAGGGCCGCTACTATACGCCTATGGTGACGCTGATTCCGCCTCGACTGTCCTGCGCCATGTGCTTCTCGGTCGTCCAGCTCTTCTTCCTTTTTGTGTGAGTGGATTCCACTGCATTGCTTGGTCTGCAATGCAGTCGTTATCTTTTCGAAGCGTATGTCCAATCCATTGCCACTTACGCCTTCGTATTATAGATTCTATAGGTTCATGACCTGTCCTTCTATGAAGGACCTCATTTGAAATACGGTTTTGCCAGAAAATCCTTAGGATGTTACGAAGACATCTATTTACGAAAGTTTGCAGCTTTCTTTTTATGGCTGAAGTAATCTTAAAAGCGCTTCAAACATAAAGAAGCACATATTCGACATTTGTGCGAAACAGTCGCAGCTTTGTTCCTAAGCTGATTATTTCCCCCAAATTTTTGACAGCATACCGAACGCCGCTTTTGCTTTGCCGATGCGGCAGATGACTTCTTGTTCGATTCCGCCTTCCAGGGAAACGATGCTCCCAAGGTATTGAAAACTCTCCACTTTTTCCAGCAGTTGCGAGAAAATATTTATTTGAGAGGATGGTCGGATTCCGAGGCTGATCATTTTTGTTTTGCTGGAATTGATTATCAGCCCCACGACTTCTGCTTCTCTCTCCACACTTGTTGTCATTTTATGGAGATCCATGATCCTATATGAGAGTGTAAACAAACATCGTCCGCGTAATCCAAGTGCTTTAAATAGGATGTCAAAGTCCATTGATTCCTTCCGCTACCTGACAGAGCTGAGCGCAGTACATCGTTTATCACTAACAAAAACAATATTGGCGAAAGAATACAGCCCTGTCTGACTCCGCTTCGGATTTCAAAATCATCTTACAACCTACCATTGTGCAGAACGTGACACTTGGATCCATCATATGCTTCTTTAATAATAGCAATTAGTTTTTCTGGGATGCCTCTTCTCCGCAAAGCTAACCAGATATGTTAACGCTATCAAAGGACTTTCGAAGTCGATGAACAGCAGGTGTAGTGTAGTGGTGATCGATATTCAACGCACTGTAAATAATGATCCGCAGGGTTTTAATATGATCAATATAGGAGGATCCAGCGCGGAATCCTGCTTGTTCGGCATCGAGTGTGGCCTCCAGGTGTTCTCTAATGCATTCCAGTATAACTATTGCTACTACTTGTCAACGGCTGGTAGAACGCAAATTCCTCTCCAGTTTTCGCACTTTGTAAGATCTCCTTTTTTGGGAGCTTGAGGATAATTCCCTTCTTCCACTCAGGGGGAAGCTTTCGGTGGTCCAGGCTTCTTTTATCTTCGCTTGATGACGTTGGCGCTGCTTATAAAAGTTCTTCGGGAAGTCTATCAAGTCCTGCCACTTTGTTGTTCTTAAGTGCTTTAATTGCGGCAATGTTCAAATCTTTATTGGGATTGCGGTGCGGGTTCGGGGACTAGTTTCTTCAGGCACTCAGAAGGTATTGACTGCACGTTGTTTGCTGTGTGTAGCGGTCAGCTATTTGATTATTCTGTAAACGGTCCTGCTGTCCCACCTGTTTGCAGCATCTTCTGCTTTTTGCCCCAATGCGGTGATGTATTTACGCTTGTCGCGAAGCACACTGCGTTGAACCTCTCTCTTTTTCATGCGATACGAGGACTCCAGCTCGTTTTTTCTTTCCTCTTTTGTGCAGCAGTTATTCGAGCCCTTAACTGTTTGCGTTCGTTGATCCTTGCCCAAGATTCTTCTGAAAACCAAGTGTTGTTGCTTCCTTTTTTCCGACCGACTATTCTGTCAGCACCTGAAATGAATACATTTTTCACAGCATTCGTCGTTTACTGTGCTGCTGATTGTTCTCATTTCGTGAGACAGGTAGTCCCTAAATTGTTGAAGGGTCGTGTAATTCTTTAGTCTGGCGATGTTGAATTGGGGGCACGTGTTTTTCCGTTAGTTCTTCGAACTGTAGCTGTACGTATTCTAAGGATAGCTATCATTAAAGTGGTGGTCACGGTCAAGTCCCATATCGGCGCCTTTTCTGTTTTGTACATCCAAGAGTGCTTCCAAACTGCTTCGACTGATCGCGCAGTGGTCAATTTGGTTGATCCTAGTTGGCTGTAAATGCATTTTCTGCATTATTATCTGTATAACATAATTTCTTTCAGGTCGATATATCTACTGGTTCTTGAGCTATGGACGACGGAAAAAACGTCGCAAACGAACAAACGTACAGACATTCGGACATCTCTCTAAAATCTTTTATTTCGACTCTAGGGACCTTAAAACATCGAGAAATGTCAAAATTTTCAATTCGACAAATCGTTACGAGTACAATAACTTCCTATGGGAAGTTAATAAAAATAAAATAAATAGTATCTTTTCTCTTTTTCATTTTCTTCTTCTTAACTGTTTGTTTTTCTCTTACATTTAAACATGAATTGTTCTTATCATAATCAGTACAGTATTTTGACAATTCAAAATTTGGAAACACAGTATTTTAAATGTTCAGTATATTGAAATACAGAATAATAACCATACAGAATTTTCACCTTACAGAGCAACTTTTGACTTGGAGAATTTTTACTGAAAAATTACTTTAACTAACTCAGAACTTATCTTTCAGTTACTTTTGATTTTTTAATGACATATTTTGTCACGGACAATTCCTGTGTAGAGTAAGTTGATTTTGATCGCAATCTAGGACTAATTTTTACATTAACCGTTAATATTAGCAGTAGTATGTAAGGAAAACGGAGTGTGACGTTCGCTCTGAGCTTTATATTATTTGGTACTATATTAATAATATTCGGTCGACCCGAAATTGGTGCAAAATCGGTGCCCAACTATTTCCATCACTGAATATCGTGCCATTAAAACTTTAAAACTGGATCAATCCGAAACTAAATTCATATGAATTATTTATTTTGGTTCGCACGGTATTAAATATTTAATACCCTTTTGGGTCAAGTTCCTGCTTGTGTACTATTTTTATATTCGTTTTTAGATTCTTATCCTTATTTGATTTGGACTACCAATGGCAGCGTATTCAATCCTGATATTGACAGAATTGTACAATGCAGAAAACTCAATACTATCTACTGTCGCAAAAGCGTAACCCTCCCACAATGACACTATCCATGAGTGGTTCTTTCAGCGAGGAGACTGGACAGCTATCAGTGCATTACAAACCACTTGTTTTGGAGTGATTACATATTTAACATCGCCAAAACTGCTGCTAAGTGTTTATGTGTTCTTATACGATGCAAAAAGTTTTTAGACCTTCTGATCGGGCTATAATTTATAAAGCCTATATTCGTTCAAAACTTGGGACAATTCCTATATTTGAGCAGGTGCTCCTATAACCCACTTGAGTCTCTTGGACAGAATTCAAAAGAGAGCTCTAAAAATGGTAGTGACGTTGTCTAACTGAAACTTTTGCATCTCTCAAGCACCGTCGTAAGGTTTTATGTCTCTTATTATTTTATCGCTACAATGCTCTAATGAAAAAGCCAGTTGCATTCCTCCTCTCAATCAATTCAACTGTAATACTCATTCTTTTAGGAATGCCCATCAGTTTACCCTTTAGCCCAATTTCGTAATGTAAAGTACAGAGATTCTTTCTTTAGCCGCACAACGCGAATGTGGAATGCTTTACTTGACTAAATATTTCCCACTCATTACAATGTGCAGATATTCAAAACCAATGTGCATCGGTATGTAGTACCCGTGGCTGATGATGGTTAGTGCGTTGGACTGTCATGCAAGGGGCCTTGGATTCAATCCCTGCCTGTGTCACCTTAATTTAAAAAAAAAAGAGGCTGGGATGCGACCCACACTGATAACTTCCCATCCCGTCTGTAGATTTGTCTTGGTTAAAAGTTTGTCTATATGTATTTTTACCAAATTTGCGCACTATTTTTTGTAGATTTTATTTTTTATGAAAAAAACGAACTGTTGGATTTTTATATAAAAATTATTGAATATTGAAAACAATATTTTCTCTGAAATAAAATAAGTTTGAAGCCAATATTTTAAATTTTTGAAAAGCTATTTGAGCCGAAAATAAATTTTTACCAAGTTTTATTAGGTATTGTTTTTTTAGAGTTTTATTTTTTGTAAAAAAACTGTCAATTCGAATTTTTTAAAAATTTTACCAAATGTTGAAAACAATATTTCTTATAAGATCAAATTAGTTTGAAGCCAATATTTAAAATTTTTAAAGAGATATTTGAGTCGAAAATCAATTTTTACCAACTTTTATATATTTTTTTCAGGTTTTTATTTTTTGTAAAAAAACTGTCAATTCGATTTTTCTCAAAATTTGTCCTAATGTTGAAAAAAATATTTTTTATAAGAAAAAATTAGTAAGAACCTATTATCTCAAAGTTTTTAAAAGATATTTGAGTCGAAAATCATTTTTTAACAACTTTTGTTAATTTTTTTTTCGGTTTTTAATTTTTTGTACAAAAACTGTCAATTCGATTTTTTTCAAACTTTAACTGAATGTTGACAACAAGATGTTTTGAAAGATAAAAGTAAATTAAAGCCAATATCTCAAAGTTTTGAAAAGATATTTGAGTCGAAAATCAATTTTTACCAACTTTTATACATTTTTTTTTAGGTTTTTATTTTTTGTAAAAAAAACTGTCAATTAGATTTTTCTCAAAATTTTATCAGATGTCAAAAATAATATTCTTCGTTGTAAAAAACTGTTATAGAGGTGAAATCATATTTCAGTCGTAAAATTTTGGAGGTGACAATTTTTTTTTTTCAGTTTTATTGATTTTTAAAAAAAATCGTTGTATTGATTTTTTTCAAAAAATATACCTGTTTGGTATCATGTTACAATATATTATATAAAATTTAATTCAAGTCTCTAGCGTTTTTGGTCCGTAAGATATTTAGGGTTTACCAAAATTTTCACCTTTTTTTCAAACTGCTATAGTAAAAAAACCACCCACGCAATATTCTTGAGAGCCCTTTCTGCATCTTTTTGCCTTTTTATCTGTATAACAAAATTTATTTGAAGCCGATATCTCTTCTGGTTCTTGAGCTATGGACGACGAAAAAAACGTCGCGAACGTACGGACGTACGGACGTACAAACGTACGTACACACGCACGCACAGACATCTTTCTAAAAATCTTTTATTTCGACTCTAGAGACCTTGAAACGTCGAGAAATGTCAAAATTTTCAATTTGACAAATCGGACCCATTACAATAACTTCCTATGGGAAGTTAATAATTTTCGCGGGTACTGCCTCTTTCGAGGAATTGACAAATCCTTCAAGAGTAATTCTTGTCATGAAAAAGTGCTTTCTCAAACTAGCCGTTCGGATTCGGCCTAAAATTGTATTTTGGGGGTGGTATTGCAAAAAGTGGTCGCAAATTGGGTCTTTCCGTTAGAATTTATTCGACCCAGCCACGGCAGCTACTTGTCCTAAATCATTTTTAAAACATAATGGCAAACTTTTGTCTTTTCTAAATTCTTGGCAATAACCATAAATATTATACTTTTTATTTCTTTTTAAATCCATACATCTAAAAGAACATCATTTATAATGGTAATAAGGTGTAAAATAAAGTAAACAGTACATAATATACAAAATTTTATAACATTGCAGTCAAATAGACATTAAACTTTGGAATAATATGAATATGAACAAAGATAAAATGTAATGCATACACTGAAGAACATTATTATTAACAAGTGAACATAAGTTCTTAAAGGTTGAAAAAATTAGTTTCAAATATATATTAAAAAAGAAACATACAAATAATAAAGAGGAGAGCCTTGGCCAAGAGCCTACACAAACAAAATCAATTTCAAATTAAAGAAAAATTAAAAATTAAATTAATTAAAAAATTAATGAGTAAACGTATTTTTAAAATCAATTATGGGAATGCTGAGATAATTGAGCTTAAAGTTAGCAGTAGTAAATTAGGCAACTCTGTTTTCGCTGAAATAACTGTTTGCATCTTACGAGATACAAAAGGTAAAAATATGAATGTTTCATTGCTTCTAGTTCCGTTTCTGAATTAAAAGACAGAAGTAAAATACTTTTCTTTTCAGAATTAGAATTTCAACTTTTAACATGCCCATTAAGAGACCGCTTTCAGAAGAGTTTAGAAGGCTTGTACTTACTTGCTTACTTAAAGTGGCGCTACAGTACGAGGCGGACCTGGGCCTCAACCAACATGCGTCTCCAGCCAGCTCGGTCCCTAGCTAGCTGTCTCCAGTTTCGCACGCCAAGTTGGTTGAGGTCCTCTTTCACCTGGGTGCGCCACCCGAGTCGCGGTCTTCCTCTACTGCGCCGTCCCTCGGGATTGGATTCGAAGACCTTCTGGGCTGGAACGTTGATGTCCATCCGCTCTACATGACCTAGCCATCTTAGCCGTTGGACTTTAATTCTGCTAACTAGATCAGTGTCGCTGTACAGCCCGTACGGTTCGTCGTTATATCTTCTCCTCCATTCTCCATCTATGCGTACGGGACCTAAAATCAAACGAAGAATTTTTCTCTCGAAGCATCCTAAACGCTCTCATCTTTCTTTCACAGGGTCCAGGCCTCAGCGCGATAAATGAGAACCGGGATGATGAGTGTCTTATAGATGGTGATTTCAGATGAGAGAGAGGAATTTACTTTTCAATTGCCTTCTAAGTCCAAAGAAGCAGCGATTTGCAAGAGTTATTCTTCGTTTGATTTCAGCGCTGGTGTCGTTGTCTAGGTAGACAAAGTCCTTAACTACCTCACAGTTATAGCTGTCCATGGTAACGTTTTGTCCAATACGTCGTCGTTCAGTGTCCTTTTTTGATAACAGCATATACTTGGTCTTGCCCTCATTGACCACTAAACCCATCTTCTTCGCTTCCGTCGCAATGCTCAAAAACGCTCCACTGACATCACGCTTTGATCTTCCAATTATGTCAATATCATCTGCGTATCCGAGTAATTGGATGGACCTTTGGAAGATTGTGCCTCTAGTGTTGACGGTTGAGTTTTGCACAATTCATTCCAGAACGATGTTGAAGAAGTCGCATGACAGTGCATCGCCTTGTCTAAAACCTTTTTTGACATCAAATGCATCGGTAAGATCTTTTTCGACCTTGATAGAGCAGCGTGCATTCTCCATCGTCATTCTGCACAAACGGATAAGTTTGACAGGGATGCCGAAAGTAGACATGGCTCGGTAGAGCTCTTCCCTATAGATGCTTTCATACGAGGCCTTAAAAAATAGATGGTGGGTATCGATTTGAAACTCCTGGGTTTTTTCCAAGATCTGCCGTAGTGTGAATATTTGGTCGATAGTGGACTTTCCTGGTCTGAAGCCACACTGATAAGGACCAATCAGGTTGTTGACGAATGGCTTCAGACGTTCACATAATACGGCAGAGAGGATCTTATACGCAATGTTAAGGAGATTGATGCCTCTGTAGTTAGCGCAGTTTAGAGGGTCTCCTTTCTTATGAACGGGCACACTATGCTGACTTTCCGACCATATTTTGCAGATGAGTTGGTGCATGCTCCGTACCAAGTCATCGCCTGCTGCTTTGAATAGTTCGGCAGCGATGCCGTCAGCTCCAGCAGCTTTGTTTGACTTAAGTTTAGATATAGCTATCTTCACTTCGTCAAGGTCGGGTAGGCGGAATTGTTGATCTGCTTCGCCGAGGTTGAGTGGTTCTATCTCCCTTACAGCGGAATTCGGTTCGTCATCGCCGTTATATAATTTGGAGAAGCGATCTTTCTATATTCTCAGCATCGACTGCGGTTCTACTATGACGTAGTCTTTATAGGCTTCGGTTCGTGGCTGATAACCTAGGGAGGTTTTTTTTTTAACTTTTGGTCAAATTTACGAACCTCATTCCTGTTGTGACATCCATCTATCTCCTCGATCGCGTGCTTTCTCGTTTTTTCCATCCAAGCTGCCGGTTTTCCTCTCTCCTCTTCTGCTCGTAGAGCTCGCGAGCAGCTCTATCCCTTTTGTGCAGCGCCGTTTTGTACGCCTCTTGTTTCGCTGCGTGCGCTTGCCGGCATTCTTCGTCAAACCAGCGGTTTCGCTATGGTGGCCGTGTGAAAACTAGCACTTCAGAGGCGGCATCTCTGATGGCTGCAAGGCAATGTTGCCACTGGTTTTCAATGCTTAATGCAGGCAGCATAGGACTCCTTAAGAGGGTATTAGAGACTCGATCGGAAAAGGACATGGCCGTCTAACGTCGAATCTTTTCACAGTACTTCTTTGTTTTGGCTTGGATCGGGATATCTGTAGCCGTACCTTGGCTCCAACGAGGCAGTGGTCCGAGTCAATGTTGGCCTCTCGGAATGTTCGGATATCCTGTATACTGGAGAAGTGTCGTGCGTCGATCGCAATGTGGTCAATCTGGTTGACGGTTGATTGATCAGGAGATTTCCATGTCCCCTTGTGGATATTAAGATGCGTGAACTGCGTACTAGCTACCAGAACGTCTCGCCCCGCAGCGAAATCGACCAGCCTGAATCCGTTGTCGGAGGTGGTGTCGTGCAGGCTGTATCTCCCGATTATCCCACCAAAGATGTCTTCTCTTCCTAGCTTTGCATTAAAATCTCTTAAGACAAATTTAATGTCATAGCCAGGGCACTTCTAATATGTCTTGTCCAAGAGCTTGAAGAATATGTCTTTGGTGTCTTCATCTCTCTCCTCTGTTGGGGCATGCGCGCATATTATTCTTATGTTGGCGAATTTAGCCTTGATGCGGATTGTCGTGATGCGCTCGCTCACACTGTTGAAACTTAAGACTTTTTGTCTGAGTCTAGTTCCAACAACAAATCCACACCCAAATAGACGCTGTCTTTGTTCTCGGTAGCAGTCGCCGTAGTGGATATCGCAGTCTTTTAGTTTGCGTTTGCTCGGTCCATCCCATCGCACTTCTTGGATGGCTGTAATACCTGCCTTGTAGACGGCCAAATAAAAACGACTGACATCAACTTCTATTTTTCTCATCTAGGAATCCAAGGTTAATTCTTGTTACTGAACTTGACCACTTATTAACCAATAAGCAAGCAGTCAACGTAAAAGTATTAATTGAAAAACACATTTTTACCACCTTGAAATTCAAGATTAAGGAAGGTTTTGAAATAATTAGAATGCATTCTAATTATCAAATGACGATGACTTTAGGACCAGTCATAAAGACTGAATTCGATGAACCTATTACAAAGTGGAATGAGTCGCCTAACCATTGCTTTGGTCCTGCTTAAAAACTGTGTCGACCTATGCCAAGAAGCTGGCGGGAGTCACGTCAGGAGTCTCGTGATTAAAGTTTTTAAACCCCAGACTTTTACGTCGCTATAGTATATAATCAGCTAACTAAAATTTATTCCAAGGCTACATTTCTGTATTGGCGTGGCTTCGGTTTTTTCTTCATTCCTTCCCTTTCCTATTTTTATTTATCATTGATTGAACTTATATAAAACTACTCAGCTAAATTCTTTCAAGGTTCATTTTTGCATAAATATAACACAAAATAAGTTTTAATTTATTCTAATAAATCCAATTTATTGGTGAAAAATAAAAATAAAAATAAAAACCCTATTCGTATATTTTCAATGACTCAGATATCGAACTAAATTATTCTTGGACTTGAAAATAATTTACAAAAATTGCCTGTGGATTCCTCGTTAATTTCTTTTCATTGTGGAGGAAAGAAAAACTTAATTATTACCTGAGCCTCATGACGATGAGACCCTGAGCATGAACACACATACAATTCTTAAGCTCGTGTGTTTAGAAAAATGAAGGTCAGCACTTAAAATCCACCCACCCCAAAAAATATAACCCATATACTTGACTCTCCCCGAGTAAATAAAAACCATGAATAAAAACATAAATCTCGTGAACTCTTTCTCACGAGCTTTATTGTTTCACTTTCACTGCGAGGTATCCAATTGGTATAGGCTTTAGGTACGGTACCGACTGCGGATTATGTGTAATAGAAAAATCCGCACCAACCGCAACAATAGAGGAACTTACCAATCCCGACCAAGTGGCGGTGCGGGAATTCCGCTTAAATCATCCATCAAAATGTCTGCGGTCCCGCCAACGTCACATCACAAAACCGCTAACTCATTCGTCGTGTGAAATGAACAACAAGAAAAGAAAACACCCACAATCACAATAAAACAACAACAACAAAATAACAACACGACACCAGATTCCAGGTGAAAAATTGTTGTTGTAGTTCATGAAACACTTCATCACGTGACCATGTGTGCTACATGCATTCAGAACTCGAAATGCGGAACCTCGGCGCGTAACCGTAACACAAATACCACGCGCAACGTTTGGCGTCGTCGTCGTTTTCGTCGTCTGCTCCTATGTCATACGTCGCTTTCGAAATATTATGCACGTGTACGCTAACACTAACGCTAGCTTGCTGCTTGCGGTTTGTGGTGCAACGCTAGATGCCAAAATAAGCTCTAAGGACTGCCATTCTACTTCTACTTATAGATTACTAATGTGGAAATCCTGTGGCCACAACTTGTAGACACGGGGATAACATGGTTTAGCTCAAATATCACGACGAACTAGACGCGACGCGGCTACGACGATGATGATGACGACGAAGAACGACGGACAATTAAAATAACCGCTTCCCTAGTTAACGTGTTCCGTTATAAGCGATTGCGATTGCGACTAATTCAAGACTCGTTAAAGGGCTCCGATTGCAGGCAGACCTAGTGGAAGAAGACGGGAAGACTGGCTGAAGCTGAAGCATTCTATAGCTGACGGCGGCGGCGTTGGTTGGGTGCTGGAAAAAATAACAAACTTTAAGGCTGACGCTTGTTGCCCGGGATACCTCCTCAAACATAGAAATTCTAATTGAATTGGAATTCCCTGATGTGGTGGCTCTGAATGTGAATACGAGTATAGGCTGGCTAAGGAGTTATTCTCTCTTTTGCAGCAACTTATTACAAAATTACAGCCAAATATTGTAAATGAAAAGGTTTTGGCTATGAGTTACGTTACGATTGCAATAAGCGATACGCCAGGCCCGCCAGAAAACTCAACTCTTTTTGCACACCGCTTTGCTGCGCTGTGCTACTGACTGGCTGTAGTTTTTGACGGACAGATGAGTGAAAGCCGGAAACTTTTACTTTCTGTCAATATGGTGTCAATAAGCCGTCTTGTAAGTTGTACACCGTAAGAAATCAATGGGTTAATGGGAAAGGATGGGGTCGTATATATTTATGCTATAGCATGCCGCATGCCAACCCAAAACATAATATGCTATAATGGCGAGGGTCGCAGCAGCAGCAGCAGCGGTGGCGATGACGAGGAACGTAAGGTGGTATGAAATTCCAAAGGAAATCCAAAATCGAAGTTAATGAGTGGGTCGTATATTTTTCAAAGGCACAAAACGAAACGACTACGAGCTTAGGAATCATTCAACTTTTTTTGAAGTGATCGAATATGTGCGAGCATCGATATGTCTTCGTTTTTGTATAGGGGGAGGTTGAATAGGTAGGCTTTGGGATATGGCTTTGATTAGGCTGGGTTGTGTCGTTATAATAATTAAGGATGTAGGATATACGATATGATTGCTTACCTTCGATTAAGGTGTTTGTAGGTCGAGGAATTTAGGTCAAATGTCTGCTTTTTTTAGTTGTTCTCATTAGGGAACACGTTATTGGTCTAGGAAGGTAAGGGTAGTGTGCTTGATGGGCACAACCCTCATACCTTTATTCGAAAAATATTAATATGTAAATGTTAACGAAGATAATCATTGAACTTCCTTAGGCTTAGTTTTTCAATAAAAAACACTTAAAATGGAAATAATTGTATTGTTGTTGAGATTTGACAACTTTGGAAATCATCATGAACGCAGTCCTTAACCAATGAAACTGTCAATGTGAAAGGCTTTTTTGAACCGTTGTAGCCCAAGATACAAACAATTGTTTTGAAAAACGTAAGATATATAAAAACCATGTGTTTTCAGAATTTTAAAAATGAATGTTATCATTATTTAATAAAAGAAAAATAAGTAGGTAATTATGTAGGTTAAAAAGTGCCAACACACTAAGACCAGTAGTTGCTCCGTGATATCAAACTTTATATTTCTTATGATTAGAATTAGAAAAAAACAAATTTAAAAGGTTAACAACATTCTTTTGTGTAAGATGAAATCGTTCTCAAGATATTTGAGTACCAATTTTTTGTAAACGTTCCTGGCAATTGCATTTCATTCGAAATATTCGAACAATACAATAAAAGTTGACAAATATTTTTTTTAATAAAAAACGGTTTTTTAATATTTTTTGAGTTCAAACTTAAATTAAATTTTATTGCAATTCAAATCGAAAGCATTATTGGGGCCCTATAATTTTTGTTTTACCTTTTTTAAATAGCTGAGTTAAGAAAACGCGCACTGAAATTTGTTTTTAAGCCAAACTGCCATAATTTCAACAAATCTAAAAAAAATCTTCTCAGGCGTATACGAGTACACACTTTTTATCATAGGTAAAAAAGAAAAGGTTAGATTTTGACAGTTCGTTTAGGCCATATTGTATCTTTTCATTTCTGTCAAAATATCTTTTCTCTATTAAATCAATTACTAAAGACAAATCATCACGCGAGATTCACGAGGTCCATTCTTTCGAGATGCATCCAAATAAAGTTACTGTTTGGTGTGGACGTTTGGCTGTAGGCGTCATCGGTCCGTACTTCTTCAAAAATGATGCTGGAAAGCACTTTTCATAACAAGGATGTACCAGTGAAAAAAACTTTAGGTGACAAAGGCAGGGATTGAATGCTAGACCTCAAGCATAACAGTCCAACTTTAAATAAGGTCCGTAATATATAAAACTTAAACTACCTATAAACTACTTAAGACTAGAACAACCACAGCAGCAAATCTAACTATATAACATTTTTTGTTTTGAATTTTTTTTTTCTTTAAAACATGGAATAAGGAACCGTAAAACTATAAAACAACTATGTAATCCGGCCAAGGCCTTAAAACCCCATCCCGACAACCCACCAAAACTAATTCTCCTGCTTTACCCTATCAGTTCGGTCCCGTTCAGAAAAAGCCCTACTGGACCGAAAGAGCCCTGTACCGCTTTGTGCCATGACGTTCCAATTGTAGAGGAGTCGTCTAACCCCGATTCGTCGTCTGGTGTGGTAGATTAGCGGAACTGCCAATCTATCCTGTTTCAGACCGCATCTATCTAAAAACAGGAATGCCTCTGGTGGAATGAAGCCGCTTAAGCGGGCACTCTCAAAATACTCGTCGTTCGCATAGAACGCCCCGAAAATTAAATTGTTGGTGGAAGACATAGCTCTTGCAATGTGAACTCGAACGAGTTTTATCACGAAATTCTCAATTCTGTTGATTCGAGCCCCGTTATATAGGACCTCGTTGGAATAGTAATGCACATAAGACGATTCGGCTGTTCGATATAAGCCGGTACAGCGTCGAAACTTCTCCATCTAGGAAGGAGCAACGTTAAACCACACAGGACAACCATAAACGATCATCGGTCGCTGAATCTTGTCGAAATCACGCTGCAAGAGAATTCTAATAACCTCAACCTTTTGGGCAGTTCTGTACGGAATTAGATTGTCGGCGTACGCAATTGCCTTTGTAAAACTACCTATCAAATGGCTGGTGTAAATGCTGAAGAGAATCGGTAAATTCATAGTTCCCTGGTGAAGAATAATTAAGAATGTTGTGGTAGAAGTTACATTGCCACTTTTGACAACAAACTTTCTGCCGATAAGCATATCATAAAGTATATACAACAATGGCTTGCTTATGTCAATGCCTGTTTAGTTTTAGGTAAAGACCATCTAACCATACAGTGTCAAAGAACTTTTCCAAATCTTCCAGAACAGCACCTGTGCTTTGTTGTTTTGATTTATTCCATTGGATATTAGAAACGAGTTTAGACGCAGCATGAATTGTGTCATGACCCCCCTTGAACCCGAACTGTTTATCCGGAATTATTTTGTTGTCCGCAGCCCACTTAGTCAAAGCCCTGTTGATGATCTTTTCGAAAACTTTGCTGATGCTCGGAAGAAGACTTATCGACCGAAGATTTGACGGCTTGGAGTTTTCCTTTCCTTTTTTTGGGAGAGGATGAACTACAGCGGTCTTCCAATGCACTGGATAATATGCATTATTCAGTGCATTATTGAAGAGCGTGGTGTATATGTCAATTGCTTCCATCGGTAAATGTCTTAGTACAACGTTGGATATACCATCGACGCCTGCTGACTTTTCGTTTTTTATTGAATTGAAGATGAGCTGACGCTCAACCTTCGTCACTAACAAGGGACTTGGTCCCGTTTGCTCGGCGATTATGGCATTTGCCAAGGAATCGTTATTGAACCGCATGAAACCGCGGTTCTCAGATCGCCATTGTGTCATATCATTTCGAAGGTAAAAGTGATTAAGTAGGGCTCTTTTTTCCAGGTCGTGGTTGGGCCGAATGCTAACATTCACCTTGTACACTTGCTGGAAAGCAGCTCCCACCGCCTCCACTTTTTCCTTCGGATCTTCAATCGTCAAAGATGGCTTCCTCTGGATCTTGCGGTCCCAGTACTTGTTAATTGATAGCCTGTAGTTCTCCTTAATCAACAGATTGGCATTTTTTATTGACGACTTCAGTATCCTAACCTCCAAGTCATGTGGGTCTGTAAGTCGTATGTACAAGTTTTTGAGTCTTGTCAGTAAGCCACTCTTGTGCCTTCGCAGTACGTCAATAGTTGCGTTTCTGTATGCGTCCATTTGGTTCCGTTCTTTGTCCTTTGGTATTGTTCGTTCCATCGTTCGTTTTATTGTTTCGTCCATCTGTTGTAAGTGTTGGCCAATTTCTGTATTTGTCAGGTTGCGGACGCCACTCCCACTGGGCTATCGAATTGTTATTTTTGCTGGTGGCAAACTGCCAACTTTACTTATAACTTAACTTGTACTGTTTAACTTTTAAATAAATATAAATAAAAACACTTCTTCACTGCTTGGAAGTCAAAGAACGGACGCCACCTCCACTAGGCTACCGATTAATTGTTAGAAACTGTGGCTTACTGTCTTCTTAATTTTAAAACCCTACAAATGCACTTTTTAATTTAAAATTAACTATTAATCACTTGTAAACAATTGCTATCTCTCTGGAAGTCAAAGAACGATTGACAGTCACACGCATAAACCACTACGCCACGGGTACTATATTCTTTATTTAAAAAGTATTGTTTAAATGTTTCTTAATTTCAAATAATCTGCTAACTAAAGAACCTGACAAAATGACAGCTACCTTTTGTGAAACACGCTTAATTTTGACTGTTAATAAAGTCGAACAGAGCTACAAATTGAAAGCAAACGTCAAATTCTCTACACCCTACAGAAAATGGTATATATACAAGTATATCTGATATACACTTACCAACATCAAATTGATGGAGATTTTTTCCGAAAAAGTGTTAAGTCACCACGACTTAGAGTTCTGGTGAAATGATCTTATCAAAACGGTATCTTAAGTAAAATTTAAGATCTTCAAACTCCTTAGAGGACAAGCTCGAGGTTTAAACACTTTTGCCTTTTTAAATATCTCAAAATCCTCAACAACATTCAAATCCTGATAAGGAAACACATTTATCGCTTTTTTTATAAAATGTCAAGAATCAAATGGATAAATTATACTTTAAAAAAATAAAGAAGCATTTTGTTGGTTATGAATTTAGATGAGTTCTCAAGTTAAAAATTATCAAAGAGTCGACTCTTATTCTAAAACGAATTATTTAAAGCTGACTTCGAATTTAAAAATAGTTTAGAGTAGGTTTTTAAAGTCTATAAAATATCAATATTCCTACAATTACACTGATGTATGCGTATAGTTTTTCTTTTATTTTGAATAATCTGCAAATAAATGTCTAGAAAAAGGCGTTGAAATTAAATGCCGCATTGTGGTATGTTTTTTTTATCAAAATCTTAAAAAAACATCATTAAGCTAGACAAACATTCTTAAGAAACTAGTAATCAAAAAATTCAAAACTATCTTACAAAAAAAACTATCTTAACAATTACTTAAGCTAAAACCAAGAACTTAAAAAAAACTTGGTATCTTTATTTTTATTATCATTATTGTTCGTTTTATATAAAACTTATAACGGAATAAAAAAAAACAAAAACCGAAACCCATTATAACACTAAAGTTACTTAAAACTAACTTAAACCAATAATACTACTTAAAATTACATAAAACTACTTAAAAACTAGAGCACCACCTCTTTAACAATCCTTGACAAGACAACTTTAAATGACATTCTCAATTTGAAGACACCAAAACTGGTTCTCCTGCCTCATCCTATCTCTTCGGTCCCTATCGAAAACAGTCCTACTAATCCGAAGGCGCTCAGCTCCGTCCAGTGCGAGGACGTCTCGACTGTAAAAGAGTCGCCTATCTACAATTTTACGGCTGACGTGGTAGATAAGCGGATCCACCTCCCTATCCTATATCAGCCCTCGATTGTCTAAATAGAGAAAAGCTTCGGGAGGAATGTTGCCACTTAAACGTGCACTTTCGTAGTACTCATTTTTGGGGTACTAAGCCCCAAAAATTAAGTTGTTAGTCGACGACATCGCTCTCGCAATGCGACCCCTACCAGACTTCAGCAAGATATGTTTTATTCTGTTTATGCTGGCTCTGTTGTAAAGAACCTGGTTGGAATAGTAATGTTTGTACTCCGACTCTGATGTTCTGTGTAGTTCAAGGCAACGTCGCAGGCATTGTCTCTCAATAACCCGAATCTTTTCCATTTGAGATGGGCAACATATTGAACCATCATCGGCCGGATAAGGGTCATGTAGCAAATCAACTCCACCCTGCTGCCAAGACGGCTACTAACAAACAACCGTTTCGTCAAATACAAGTACTGATCCAACCAGATACCAATGTATTTTACTACAATTTTATTCGCCAGTGGCTGTCGATTTGGTCGAACGATCACCAGATTTTTCCAGTTCTTTCTCGTATCCCTTGAAGCTCCATACAATGAAGTCCTGAACAGAATAGTTTCGCATTTTTGAAAGTTGATTTTGAACTTCCAGTCATCGAAATATTGTTGAATCTTGTCGAAGTCACGCTGCAAAAGCGTCTAGATAACCTCAATATTTGGGTCCGTTCTGTACGCCGTTAGATAGTCATCGTACGCTATTGCCTGAGTCAGACTTACTATCAGATCACTGGTGTGAATGTTGAACTAGATCGGTGAGTTAGCTCCATGTTGAAAACCATTATTAATATTAAAGATTTTGGTAGATGTTAGATCGCTAATTTTGACCATACTGTGTGAAAGGTCTTCTCCAAGCCAACCAGGCAAGCGCCCGTACATTGTCTTTTAGATTTATTCCACTTTATATCAGAAACAAGCTTAGACTTAGCCTTAAAGCCGAACTGATTATCCGGAATTGTTTTGTTGTTCTCAGCCCACTTCGATAGAGCTCTATTTATAACCTTCTCGAATACCTTACTGATACTCATCAGAAGACTTATCTACCGGAGATTCACCGGGTTGGCGTTGCCCTTTCCCTTTTTTCGGGAGAGGAAGTAACACAGCTGTCTTCCAACGGACCGGATAATATGCATTTTTCAGAACGTTGTTAAACAAAGTGGTATTAATGTCCTCAGATTTCTGAGGTAAATGTCGTTGTACAATGTTGGATTTACCATCAACACCTGCTGACTTCTTTTTCTCTAATGAAAAAGACCGGTTTGCAAACACGGTACGGTAGTAAAATGGCGCAAAATTGAAATTCTCTTTGAACTATGGGACATACTTAATTTTGAAGAATTAAAGAACTTGCCTTTAAATAAACTGAACTTGATATGTAAATGAAAGTTTTAGTTTAAAATCTCAAAAAGTAAAGCTTATTTATTTAAAAATAGGTATACAAAATTTTACACAAATGTTTTTTTTTATTAAAAAGCAATAAAGTATTAAATTTAAAGGTAAAACCTTGAAAATTCCTGATTTTCACAAGTAACAACTTTTTTTGACATACAACTCAAAATCGTGTGTAGATATTTTCATAAAGTCCTTGAATTAGACATCATAACTCACAACCATTCAAGAACTATTATAAGTTGGTTTTAGTTAGAAACTTTCTAATAATTTTGTATTCCTGATCTTAAATGTTAATATTGGTTTCACAGAAAAAATACAAAATTTTGAATCAAAATGAAGATGCAAGCAATATCTTTTATGAAATTACGTTCATTTCAAAAAGTTGTTTATTATAGCTGATAATTTTGACAGGTGATCTTAAACCTTTAATTATTTTGAAACAATTTTCTAATTAAATGAAATGTTAGGGTCTTTTATAAAAACCATTCTAATTCGTGTGAGAACTCCTTACCTCAAGCTATCGAAAGCTCCCATACAATATGTATGAAAAATAGAAATGAGCGACCTATAAGTAACAAATTAAAAGGCTGAAATTCGGAATTATTTAACTGAGCTCCTACAAAAATATATATATTATAGTTATTAGAATACGTTTAATGCAAATATAAAGTGTAGTTAAAAATTTAAATTAATTCATAACAATTCCCATTATTTTGTCAAGAACTAAATTTAACTTTCACCAAATATAATTGTATAAATCCTTAATCATTTTAGTAAAATAGACTTGACATCAAAGAGCCACTTCATGTAACCTTATGTGAGGCATTTTGTTTCGTTTAGCACACAAACATCCCCAAACAAGGGTGCTTCGGGTGACTTTGTCGCTTCGCCTTATCAAATTAGTCTTTCTCACGCAAAGTTTCTTAATTCCAATTATATTCCACCCTCTATACACCTTTTCACATATTTTCTGAAGAATCTATATTTTTGTATACGTGCCAACTGCAACTTAAGTGCAGTTCCGAAACTCCAAGTCAATATTTCACGCTCTCCGGTTAGAATGGAATTTTGTTTTGATAATATAATAGGTGGCAATAAATACTAACGGTAACCAAATTCTACAACAACAATGCCTATAAAAGAAGTTATTTGGTTTCGTGTTATCCTTTGTATACGAAAATAAATAAAAACGAAAGGGTTGAATTGAAAATAAAAACATTTTAATTTACGGTATTATTTCTATGGATTGACACATTTTTATAATTTACGTACATAGCTTTGAATTTCCATAGATTTTCGAATTAAATTTTAGAAAATATTGTAAAATTTTGCTTCACAGTCCTTGTCATTTACGAGAGGGATAATGCCAGAAAACATTAGGTTTGATTAAAGCAATATTTGTTGACATCCCTGTCAAACTTATCCGTTAGTGCAGAATGACGATGGAGATTGCACGCTGCTCTATCAAGGTCGGAAAAGATCTCACTGATGCATTTGATGTCAAAAAAGGTTTTAAACAAGGTAATGCACCGACATGCGACTTCTTCAATATCGTTCTTCCAATCTTCGAAAGGTCCATCCAATTACTCGGATACGCAGATGATATTGACATAATAGGAAGATCAAAGCGTGATGTCAATGGAGCGTTTTTGAGCATTGCGACGAAAGCGGAGAAGATGGGTTTAGTGGTCAATGAGGGCAAGAGCGAGTATATGCCGTCATCAAAAAAGGACACTGAACAACGACGTCTTGGACAAAACGTCACCATGGACACCTCCAACTTTAAGGTAGTTGAGGACTTTGTCTACCTAGGCACTGCTATAGACACAGACAACGACACCAGCGCTGTAATCAAACGAAGAATAACTTTTGCAAATCGCTGCTTCTTTGGACTTAGAAGGCAATTGAGTAGTAAAGTCCTCTCTCGAGCATCTAAAATCACCATCTATAAGACACTCATCATCGAGGTTCTCATTTATGGCGCTGAGGCCTGGAACCTGTCAAAAAAGATGAGAGCGTCTTAGGATGCTTTGAGAGAAAAATTCTTCGGGTGATTTTTGGTCCCGTCAGAATAGATGGAGAATGGAGGAGAAGATATAACGACGAACTGTACGGGCTGTACAGTCACACTGACTCGGTTAACAGAATTAAAGTCCAACGACTTAGATGGCTAGGTGATGTAGAGCGAATGGACATTAACGTTTCACCCCGAAAGGTCTTCGATCCAATGCCGAGGACGGCGCTTGCTGGAGACCCATGTTGGTTACGGCCCAGGTCCGCCCGAACTGTAGCGTCACCTTAAGTAAGTATAAGTTTAAGTTTGATTGCTCGTACTACTTTTCAGTGACAGTTTAGGATAAGTAGCAGTAGGCAAGAAAATCAAAACATTTTTCATGCGTTTTCACCAATTTTGTACTTAAAGTGAGCAACCAATAAAATGTATCTAATATTTTGGTATAGAAAATCAGGGTCAGGATATTAAAGAACAAGACAAATTCGCTGCATGTCAAATAAGGGCCAGGGATGACCTATCAATTCAATGTTTTCAGTTTTCAAAAGTTTGCATTTTCATGTGTTTAACATTTTTAAGTTCCTTAAGTGTTACGTTGGCCATATCTCAGGTTATGACGGTCGATTACGGTTTGGTTACAGGCTAATAGGTTTCATTTCCTATGGCAATTTTTTACACGGCTATTGAGCCACTACTTCATCACTGAACAAAGAGAGTCCAGGGAAGTCATTCTGTAATTTTCAAAACGATAAACGATATCGTCAATATATATATATCAGTGTATTTTTCAGATACCCTTATATTTAAACTGAAATGGCAAAATAAACTCAACGAAAGATATTGCTCGTTCGAATACTTGAAAATGTTTTTAAACTTGGTTTTTGTCAATGGGAAATTGTGGAAATTTGCAACAAATTAGACAAGACTCCATTTTATCCACAGTGGACATGACTTAT
Source organism: Eupeodes corollae (assembly GCF_945859685.1). Lineage (NCBI taxonomy): Eukaryota > Metazoa > Arthropoda > Insecta > Diptera > Syrphidae > Eupeodes > Eupeodes corollae. Next base: position 60,537,881 of record NC_079147.1, on the reverse strand, counting down.
GGCTTCCAAAAATGTTGGTTTATAACGAAACAAGTTTGGATAGATTGATTTGTGTAAGAATAAATTAAATAAATTAGGTAGGACAACAGTCCATTTAGAACTAGGGCCTAGTGAATTACAACTCTCAACCATTCCTTTGTGCCAGTGCAGTTGGCAGGGATGGAGGGGACCTACAGTTTTAAGCCGAATCCGAAGAGCTTATTTGAAAAAGCACTTTTCATGACAAGAATTACTCTTGGAGGCTTTGTCAATTCCTCGCAAGAGGCAGTAGTCGTGAAAAAACTATGGGTGACACAGGCAGGAATTCAACCAAAGACTTGTGGCATGACAGTCCAACGCACTTACCATCATCCCATGGGTACTACTTTGTGCAAGAGTAAGTCCAAAATCATTGCCTTTCAAACATTGGTACCCTCCGCCACCCAATGTCTCTATAGTACCAGCAACCTTCCTTCAAAAATTATTTTTTTTTGTGGCGCATGAAACGCGATTAGATTTTCTGACAATCGTACATATGGATTGGAAGTCTGATTCATCTCTTAAATTTGTTACAAAACTAAATCACGCTAAAACATTTTTACTTTGATTTGCTCAGTTAATGTTTGGAAATCAATGACAGAAGCCATGGTTTTGACGATATCACTTTGACGATTATCTTTTTAAGTTAATTGACGATCGTCGAAAAGCTATGGTTGACGATAATCGTTTTACAGATGACCCCCAGAATTGAATTCGTTATCTTCAAGAATTAAACTTTCTAAAGGAAAGGGTTTCAAAAATTCTAATGCATCATCGAAAATCTTGAAAAATGTACTCCACAAATAATAGCTCGGACTTAATATATCGATCAGAGAAGTTTTGAAGCGATACATTTTTAGACAACTTTACTTTAATTTTGATTTTATATGAGTAAACAATTTAAAACAAGCTAGAAAATTATTTCATATCAAATTTATTAACACAGACAAATGTGAATGCAAACATATGTGATTATTATGGAAACCAAAATAAACGTCGAGCCAAAGACAATGGGGGAATGGGGGGTGCCAATAATTGGGCAGTTTATCCTAAGTTTCTGAAGCAATTCAAGTCAGCATACTTCGTTTACTCGTAAAATGAGTTTATAATAGCAACGGTGATTTTTTAAGAGCTTGAAAACTTAAAAAAAAAAAAAACGCATAATATTTGCAAAATCTCATCGATTCTTTATTTGAAACGTTAGATTGGTCCATGACATTTATTTTTTGAAGATATTTTCATTTAAATGTTGACCGCGGCTGCGTCTTAGGTGGTCCGGAATAGCCCGAATTTCTTCGGAAATGTTGTCTTCCAAAGCTGGAATAGTTGCTGGCTTATTTGTGTAGACTTTAGACTTGACGTAGCCCCACAAAAAATAGTCTAAGGGCGTCAAATCGCATGATCTTGGTGGCCAACTTACCGGTCCATTCCTTGAGATGAATTGTTCTCCGAAGTTTTCCCTCAAAATGGCCATAGAATCGCGAGCTGTGTGGCATGTAGCGCCATCTTGTTGAAACCACATGTCAACCAAGTTCAGTTCTTCCATTTTTGGCAACAAAAAGTTTGTTAGCATTGAACGATAGCGATCGCCATTCACCGTAACATTGCGTCCAACAGCATCTTTAAAAAAATACGGTCCAATGATTCCAACAGCGTACAAACCACACCAAACAGTGTTTTTTGGGATGCATGGGCAGTTCTTGAACGGATTCTGGTTGCTTTTCACTCTAAATGCTGCAATTTTGCTTATTTACGTAGCCATTCAACCAGAAATGAGCCTCATCGCTGAACAAAATTTGTCGATAAAAAAGCGGATTGTCTGCCAACTTTTCTAGGGCCCATTCACTGAAAATTCGACGTTGTGGCAGATCGTTCGGCTTCAGTTCTTGCACGAGCTGTATTTTATACGGTTTTACACCAAGATCTTTGCGTAAAATCTTCCATGTGGTCGAATAACACAAACCCAATTGCTGCGAACGGCGACGAATCGACATTTCACGGTCTTCAGCCATACTCTTAGAAACAGACGCAATATTCTCTTCTGTACGCATTCGTGTGGTTGGTTTAATGTCCAATAAAGTAAACTGAGTGCGAAACTTGGTCACAATCGCATTAATTGTTTGCTCACTTGGTCGATTATGTAGACCATAAATCGGACGTAAAGCGCGAAACACATTTCGAACCGAACACTGGTTTTGGTAATAAAATTCAATGATTTGCAAGCGTTGCTCGTTAGTAAGTCTATTCATGATGAAATGTCAAAGCATACTGAGCATCTTTCTCTTTGACACCATGTCTGAAATCCCGCGTGATCTGTCAAATACTAATGCATGAAAATCCTAACCTCAAAAAAATCACCCTTTATATAAAATATTTGTTAGAATCGTTTGATTTGGCTATTAGCAACAATATAAACATCTTAGTTTTGCGGAAAACATGAGACAAAATTGGCAGGAATAAAAAAATAAAGTGTGAGATAAATAATTTGAAGTCAATCACTCTCCGCTCTCCTAATACTTGATTCGAAACCCATTTCTTATCTTTTGTTGTTTTTGTAAGTTTCCGTGTTTTTAAAAAAAAAGTTGACAGTTAAATTTTTCTAAGAGGGTAATTAAAAATGACCAACAAATATATTTCTTATATAAACAAAAACAGATTTGATTTTTTAAATAACAATGTCTTACGTTAAAACAGGGTTGGGTTTGATAACCCGCTTTTTATATTCCCGTTTCTTAAAATCCCGATTTCAAAATTCCGTTTTTTATAATCCCGCTTTTTGTAATCCCGTTTCCTATAATCCCGTTTTTATAAACCCGTTTTTGTACTATCGCGATTTTGCAATCAAACTAGTTGTTAAATTTTAAAAAATCGCGTGATTAAAACTAAACAACAAATTTTATTGCAAAATCGAATAAAATAAATTTAAAAATCAGATATGTTTCTAGATTAATTTTTTTGCAACCTTAAACAAATATAACATATTAAAAAATAAAAATATAAAGTAAAACAAATCAAAGAAATAATTAACAAAGTCAACTCAAGCGGTAAAAGCGTTATTGACAAGTAGGATGCATACTGTTTGTGAAAAAGTAAATATTGTAAACAAAAATTAATAAATTTTAGTCAAGTTATTTAACATTCAAACCTTTGACTCTTATTGTTATTTAGTTTAATGCACGTATTTTTTTTAAAAACGGGATTTAAAAAATCAGTTTTTTAGAAGAGGGCTCTAGTAGCACAGAATTCGATTTATATATATTATTTGGAGTCAATACGTGCGTTTTGTTCGCATTTCATATATAGTAAAGTGAGAAATTCCCAACAAAACGATCCGCAGTGGACAGATTTTTGTATATAAAAGTATATAAAAGTTGGTACAACTGAAAGAAGATCTGTCAAAATAATAATACAAAAAATTTCGAAAAGGGGGTTTGTTCGTAGACTACTACATTAACATTGGTGTTGAAGCGAGCTTGAAGCTCGCCTCAATTCTTTATATACCTGAATCAAGTTGAGATTTATTTATTCTAAACTGAGATAAACCTTTTTTGGAAACATAGCAAAACATAAATATCTTTTCTATTGTTTGTCTTGCAAAATAAACGCAGTAAGTCGATTTTCACTAACAAAACTAAATAATATCAACAGTAATAGATTCGTTTTTTCCGCAATGGAAAGCACACATGATTCCAAATGCAGAACTACTCAACAAACACAGCCATCGAGATACAAATGCAATATCAATCGTACCAACATTTTAGAACGAAATCACATAAGATCCATTCGAGGCTCGTATAAATGTCAAAAACCTATCCATAGTGAGATTCTACTCTAACTTTTATCGGTGTTATTCTCACTATGGATATTGTTTTTGTTATTCGTGTAAAATCCTACTTTACTATGGATAGATTTCCCAACAAAACACGGGTAATAATATATTTCTTTGTTTTCATAATACTTGAATTAAATACAATTTCATATAATTCTTTAAATAAAATGAATTTGTTGTCATTCAACCTTATTTTGACATTCTCTTTCGTTCGAAAGTTATTCGAATTCGTATGATACGTATTTTCACTTTCTAACGATTCGAAAGTTCATTTTAATTCGAAACTTAAGCAAACTTTGACTTTCTAATCATTCGAAACAAATGTCATTTCATTAGCGTTCAATTTTTTCTGGCGAATAGATCCTCAAAACATGTAAGCTTTGATATTTGTGTTGAAAAATAGATAAAATAAAAATCTTTTATGAATTATTTGTGTTTTTTTTAAATAAAGGTCGCAATCGCATTCCAATTGGACCAACCGGGAGCAGAAGGAGATTCTCATCAGATTGATGGAAGAAAATTCTGAGATAGCCAAGGGATTTTTAATAAACCGGGTTGACATCGATCGCTTTTGGAGAGATGCTGCGGAGAAGCTGAATAGCTACGGACCTCCTTCTAAAGACGGTGCGACTTGGAAAAGGTCTAACAAATGTTTGGTTTCAAGGTTTGGGCTGATTTTAAATCCAAAACAAAAAAGAAACTGGTGGAAAATAAAGTAAAAAGGAAACAGTCGGGATTCAATGACAACAATCTTGTAGCCCTAACCGACTTCGAGGAAGCTATTGTCAGGATCACTTCACTTAAGCAGTCCGTTGAAGGCATAAGTGCCAGGGTGTTTGGCATAATCCAAGTAGAGGAGTCTGAAACGGTGGCGGCTTCTACATCAAAAGACGTGTCTATGGCTTCTTGCCTTGAAGAAAATTTGGAACCAGGCGCAATAATTGAAGCCCAAGAGAAGCTAACTGTACCTTCTAGCAATAGAGCAAACAAAGACTTACTTACTTACTTAAGGTGGCGCTACAGTCCTGTGTGAACTAGGGCCTCACCCAACAAACTTCTCCATCTAGCTCGGTCCCTAGCTAGATGTCTCCAGTTTCGCGCTCCAAGTTGGGTGAGGTCACCTTCCACTTGTGCGCGCCACCTGATCCGCGGCCTTCCTCTACTGCGCTGTCCTGTGGGTGCGGATTCGAAGACTTTCCGGGCCGGAGCATTGGTTTCCATGCGCTCTACGTGACCCAGCCATCTTAGTCGTTGGACTTTTACTCTTCTTGCTAAGTCTACGTCGCTGTACAGCCCGTACAGTTCGTCGTTCCATCTTCTCCTCCACTCCCCTTCGATGCATACGGGACCGTAGATCACACGAAGAACTTTTCTCTCGAAGCGACCCAAGCTGCTTTCATCCGCTTTTGTCATGGTCCATGCTTCTGCACCGTATAGCAGGACGGGGATGATAAGGGTCTTATATAGCAACACTTTGGTCCCTCGAGAGAGGACATTACTACTCAATTGCTTTCTTAGTCCAAAGAAACAGCGGTTAGCAAGAGTTATTCTGCGTTTGATCTCAGCGCTGGTGTTGTTTTCTGCGTTTACAGCGGAGCCTAGGTAGACGAAGTCCTTGACTACCTCAAAGGTACGTCTGTCGATTGTGACGTTTTGTCCAAAACGTCGGTGTTGTATGTCCTTTCTAGACGACAGCATGTACTTTGTTTTGCCCTCATTAACCGTTAAACCCATTTTTGCCGCCTCTGCCTCAATACTCACAAAAGCCCCATTGACATCACGCTGAGTTCTTCCGATTATGTCAATGTCATCAGCATATGCCAGTAATTGGACAGACTTTTGAAAGATAGTGCCTCTAGTGTTGACGTGTGAGCTCTGCACTATTCTTTCAAGCACGATGTTAAAAAAATCGCATGACAGCGCATCACCTTGTCTAAAACCTTTTTTGACATCAAAAGGTTCTGTTAAGTTGTTTCCAACCTTTATGGAGCAGCGTGAATTCTCCATGGTCATCCTGCACAAACGGACGAGTTTGGCAGGGATGCCAAAACTAGACATGGCTCTATACAGCTCGTCCCTGTAGATGCTGTCATATGCGGCCTTGAAATCGATGAAAAGATGGTGGGTGTCGATTTGGTGCTCTTGAGTTTTTTCCAGGATCTGCCGTAATGTGAATATTTGATCAACTGTGGACTTTCCTGGTCTAAAACCACACTGATAAGGACCTATCAGGTTGTTGACGATGGGCTTTAGACGTTCACATATTATGGCAGATAAGATTTTATAGGCGATGTTAAGTAGACTTATTCCTCTATAGTTGGTGCAGTTTAGAGGGTCTCCTTTTTTCAGGATCAGCAAACAAAGACACTCCAGTTAAAATTTATTATTCATTCACATTAAAATTCAATAAAAATGACTCGAATAGTCAAATCAAACTCTAGTATTCCACTAGAGAAATGTTTTATAGTTAATTTTATTCTTTTTCATGTGAATAAACTTGTATTACGGTTCCAAAAAAAAATAAATTCATGTTTTCGTTAATGCATTTCAAAATAATTAACTCATCCCAGCTTCCAGCAAAACATTATTTCGCTTTATGCTTTTGGAATATGTAGGATTAATTTTCCGAACATTTTTAACAAAAATTAAATAGTCTGCAGAAGAATAAGGTTGGTCATACTACATACAATCGAAATGTCAGTAAATTACAAGCAGCTGATTTCGAAAATAATATTCATTTAACTTCATTTTGTGAACACATTCTACAATGAATATCTTTCGTTCGAATGTGAAAATACGTGAAGTTTATTCGAATGGATAGATCTATTCTATCGAATGAGCTATTCATTTGAATCTCAGAATAAGGCTGATTATCTTTATCATCGGTTTTTACAAACTTTGAGTAGTATTTCTTGTACATTATTATTTGTACTTTTAATAAAGCTGGATTTTTTTAAAAATTGTGTTAAATGTTAAAAACAAAATTTTCTATAAAATAAACAGTTTAAGGCAATATCTTAATTTTGTCCAAAGATATTTGTGTCGAAAATCAATTGTTTCTTCGATTTTTCTCAAATAATATATAACATAAAATTTAATTACAACCGCTAGAGTTATTGGTTCGGAAGGCATTTGGGGTGAACCAAATTTTTAATTTTTTTAAATTACCATCGTTAAAAAAACCCACTCAATATTTTTGAAATTCCTTTATTTATTGATTTTTAGGGAAATGTACACACAGACGTTTCCCTAAAAAACTTGTATTTATATTTTGACTAACAATTGATAGTTTTGCATGCTTGTGACCAAATCCGTTTCCGAATGTTCTTGGATGTGTAGACGAATCATAGCTCCCAAATACTCACTTTTTCTTCTTTCTGCCATAATTTATATAAAGTGAAACCTTCTTATAATTACCAAAATTTGTGAAAATTTGTGTTTTTTTAAACACGGCTGACATTATATTTAAACTTCTTTCTTATCTTCCGAGCTACAAACAGGAATAACTATAAGACGACAATAAACACAAGAACTTTTCATTTATCATAACACATGTTATATTTGATTCAAATTGTAACTTTTAAATTCTTATTTGTTTCTTAAATGTTTTCTTATGAAAACTTTTCATTTGGCGTAATAATATAATTTGTATTATTGTTACACATATATCATATAATTTGTATCTTTTTATTGGTGTTACTAGTGGTAATGGTAGTGTCACATCGATGTTGTTATTTGCTTGTTTTGTAATATAAATGCATCTCTCATAATATGTTTTTTGGTATAGGTTTAGATATTTCATTTTCTTGTTATAATATTTATTTTATTTTCTTAGTACAACAGAATTTTGTACTTAGGTACTAATTACGTACTTGTGTCCAGTATCCATCTATAAGGACTTTTATACTTTGTTTTATTGGCTTTTAAACATTTTCACTTTTTCGAGAAAATGACAATTTTTTAAAGAAGAAACGTGCATACTTAACAATTTGTATTGTTTTGAATATACTCTTATTGCATTTTAATCTAGAAATTGAAGGTGAATATAATTTGGCAATTAAACAAAGAATGTTTTGATCTAAGATCTTATCTAAATCAAAAAACCATAGCCTTATTGGTCATGTTAAATAAACATGATGAACTTCTTAAGCATCGTTGTTTACTTTTGTAAATGACTATCATTAACTAAAACACATTATTAAAAGGATAGCCAATCTTGCTCTTTTCATCAATGGTCCCAAAAAAAAAGCATAATAATCATTATCGCGTGAAAAACAGTCCGCCAAATTCACACACTATCAGTTCTGAGCAAGATTATTATTCTCAATCAATAATGGTCTAAACCCTTAACAAAAAAAAACACTAAAACATTTATCCAAAAACGTTTTTAATGTTTTTGACATTATCAAGTTTTTAAAATACAAATATTGAAAAAAAAATTAAGTTGAAAATGGTTACTTTTTTAATTGGGCACATAGCTAAAACGTAGTCGAGGTTTTGAAATCAGCACAAGAAATTAACGTCTAAACTTAATTTTTTTAAAGCCATGAAAGCATAAGATAAGATAGAATCAAAAAATGAAGACTCATAAGTCATTACTAATAAGAAGAAACTAAATGGGATACTAAAAGAATTTAAACTGTATCTAGAAGATAAACTTTTTTGTTTTGTAAAATTAACATAAAATTTTTAAAAACTTTGTCCCTATTTCCGATGAGTTCCGTTAAAAACAGAGTACAGTGGATTTTGAAATAGGTATATTTAAGAAACTTGACCTGATAGAGAAAGCATAGAAAAAAGCATAAAATGTATCTTTTTTATTGCTATCCTTGGGACTAAGTTCGTATAAATATTTGAAAATGAAGTATCCATAAACAAATTCTAGGACTTTCAAATCTTCAAAATAGTTTGTAAAATCGAAAAATAATTCAGTAAAATGTTTTTAATTTCAAAATCCTAAGTGTGCCCTTAAAAATACTTGACTAACTTATAAATAACTTAAAATAGAATAAAAGAAAAAAATGTGAAAAGCAATTCTTTTCTAAAAAGAGGTCATAAATAATTTAATTAAAAGCTCAAATAAAATTAATGCTTAAATGCTTATTTGAAAAGAAGATACCGATACCTGGAATTTGTTTCCATAATTCATAAAAATGATTCTTTTTGTTTTGAGGTTTATTTCAGAAGAATCTAGCATGGAACCGAAATGGGAAAGCATTAAGGTAGTATCCTACATTATCATTAACAAAACAAAACCCAACGTAGAAAGAAAAGAGCACCCCAGATTCTCAGCTCAGGTATCTAGAGGAAGGCAGCACCACCAGCAACACACTCAGATCAAGCTCTCCGAAACAGCAAAGGTAAACTAAAAACACTAAAACAAAGGAATTGTAGACGTGCTTAAGCAGCTTTTCCATCAGCTACTTAATCAACCTTATGTTAAAGAAGCAATTCAAGAACAAAGAAGTATAAGACCACTCAAAGAAGAAAAAGTCCCAGCCTTCATTACTGAAGAGGTTAAGAAACTCATCCATGAAAAAAACAAAAATCGCTAACTTGGATGGCCTTCCTGCGTAACTCGATAGATTAACATTCACATTGAGGCAAATAATGTAAAAATTACACATGAATTTAAAGTGTAGGCCCATCATCTTTTCAACAGCTTCAAAGTGGCATATGATATCATAAGCTGCCAAAAGCTGCTATTGGCGATGTTCTTACTTGGGATTCCGAAAAAAAAACATACAAGACGATGAGCTATTATTTGATTTTCATAACCTAGTTCTTGTCTTCCCAACTATGCGGACAATAACGAAATCATCGGCTACTCCAAGCGAGCTGTACTAGTAGAAGCATTCACTCTTTTGGATGTGTATGCGAAAAGATTGGGTCTTTAAGTGAATGAGGACAAAATAAAGTATATGCTATAAACATCAATTTCACGTACGACACCTCAGTGGAAATCCGAAGAAGAAATACGCTTGAGAACCGCTACTACTTCTAAAATGTTAGACAAAGTGTTCGTTGTACAAAATCTAATTTTACCATTTCTACTATACAGCAAGAAGTCCTGGACGTTAATTAAAAAAGCAGAATTGATATACTGTTCACTTTCAAGAGAAAAAAATCTTTGTCGGATATTTGCTCAGAGTTCGAATAAAACTCTGCCACATGTACAGCGAATGGACAACATCGCTCCAACTAAGTAAATCTTCGAATCCCAGCCGCCAGGTTCAACACCTTTTTTGCAGAGCCAAGGCGGTTACCGAGTCAAGAGCACTTGTATCGACGCACGGCTGGAGGTACCGCAAACGATATGGAAAAACGCAATATCTCCATGGATCGGGAGCCGGTAAGTAAGGAAAGTTGCTAGAAGGTTTAGTGTGCTTTCAAGAGGCCTTCTATTGGGAGTATGGTGGTGGCTGTGGTTGCCGTATGCGGAGCTAAATGGTGTTCTAAGGGTTCTGTTTAACACCTATGTATGGCCCTTAGAATGCAAGAGGTGCAAGATATACCTCGCTCTTCAACAAGCGGTGCAGTTCATGCCTTACACATGACTGTGAAATTGTACTATGGTAGTACTTGTACTGCCCTGGGGTGTTGAACAACACTTTTCTTGGTCCTGATATTGTGGGTAGGCCCACTGTGAAATGAGTTCTAAACGGAAGGTGTTTACGTTAAGCATATCTTCAATATCTGTGCGTCCAAGAGGAGGTTAAAATAAATGTTAATATTGAATTTGTTTTATGAAAAAAATGTCTACATTTTTCAAAGTTTGTAAAAGAACTTAAAGAGTTTACTTAAAAGTAATGGGTGTTTTCTTTAGATGTGTGGTTTTCAATCTTGCAAGACTTTTTTCGGAATTGATCTTCTTGATAGCTGTAACTTGATTTATGCTCATTTTGGTTTGCCATTTCATGATAAATACACTAACTCTTTAACGACGTGTCTTAATTGCGTAGTAAAATCGTGAGGACAAATCTTAAACGATTGACGCTTTAGAAGAGAGAATTTTAGGGTATTTCTGACATAAGGCCCTTAAGTGGGTCTCTCAGCTGAAATTTTTCGAAACCAGCCACGGCGGCGACTTGCCCTAAATCTTTGCTTAAGACATAATAGCAAACCGTTGTCTTTATAATAAAGGTTATGTCTTGGCCATAACATTAGATTACATGCGTTGCATTTCTTCTTTAAAACCGCGTGTCTAAAAAACACCCTTTATAATAAAAGTGCCTTGCATTTTATACCTAAAAAAACAAATATGCATTCCTGATATTAAAAAAAACTGTAACCAGAATGAAAAATAAAAAAAACAAAAATTCAAAAATTAAATGGCTTCTTTTAAAAAATTTATTAAAAAATTCTAATCCGTTTTTTTTTTCTTAAACTAAACAAAACAAAATAAAACAACCTCAAAGTATTTCTGTTTTTTTGTTCGAGATTCAAAAACATTTTTGAAAAAATATGAGTACAAATTTGTGAACTTAATACCATTTCGGTTAAGCGAAGAAGGTAAAACATTTTAAAATTTAAGTTTTTCTTCTAAAACCTAAAACACTAAACACCAAAAGGATATTTGTTTTAATTTTTACATGCACACAATTTAGCTGAGTGTTAAAGTTCAAAAGTTTCAATAAGAAATTAATTGTTTGTTTGTTTTTTCTTTACATTTTATCATAATACTTAATTTGCTCTGATTCAGTCTAAAACTTTACTTTAATTTATGGTCTGAATGAAATAAACTACTTATATAAAAAAAGAAAATATTGTTGTTTTCTTTTTTAAAGCGATTTTGGTGGTGATCGAAGAAACTGGAATCCCATAGGTAAGAAAAATAATAATTATTATAAAATATGCAATTAATTAATATATGAAAACAATTATTTAGGAATATGATTGAATAAATGTGTTAGGTTGTCTGTAAATACTCTGATTTTCATTGGAGTTCGAAAATATATAAAATCCATTATAAATTTCGAAGATCCTAAATAATTAAAGATGACGAGATTATAAACGAACTTTTAAAGATTCCATACGACTGACAATGCGACGACGCAATTCAGCATATCTACAAAACAAAAAGAGTGTCATTTAGTAGGATTTAAATTAAGCTGAAAGCTTTCACTTACTTTTCTCTAACTTTGGCGACTTCACGCTCTAACTCATCGTTGTAGCGATTTAAAATTGCACAGCACTCTGGTACGGAGAGGTTGATAAATTGAGCAACCTCATTGCTGTAAGGAATCACATGCATCAGTTTTGTGGTCATTTAAAAACGAAAACTAGCTTACCTTATTTCTTGAGTCCTTTGGGCATCCATGAGAAACATTCGAGCTACATCTTCGTGTGGACCGAGCATTATTCGAACAACTAAAGGATAATCTTGATCCTTTAATCGCTTCTGCTCGCCATTGTCTCGCAAAATGAACAGTGAAAAATTCTCTGCCGGGCTATCGACTTTGTATTTCTCTAAAATGAGATTTATAACTTCTTGAGTTGTCACCAACGAGGTCACCCAAACACTCATTTGAGATCCATAGGGTGGAGTGAAAAATGATGTTTCGCGATTGTAAAAATGTCCATTGATGGAGCAACGGCGCTTTAGCTTTGTACGAGATCTGAAAAAGTAATCATTATTTTTAAATAATATAAGAACATAAATATGATCAAAACAAACCTCTTATTGCCTGACCTCCTCTTAATTGCAGTCGACCCAGTTCTAGGCGGTCGCCGCAATACCACTCCATCTTCAGTAACATGAAACTGCTGCCCGTTTATGCACGTCTCTGTGGCTGTTAGTTCTCCCGCAACATCCGAACTATTTGTATCGCCGCCCTTGCTTGTGTCATTGTCACTTTGATTGGGATAGCAATCCATGCGGATGTTCACGTAGCGCTGTTCGTTACGTTTTATCGTCGATGGCTTCCGAGGCTTAAGAGTCGAAGATTCATCCTCGCTGTCGGTAAATTCAAAGCAAGTCGGACCAGACTTTGACCGATTGATGCCCTTCTCGAACACCGATCGACCATTTTGATTGTGATTCAAATTAGCCGAACCGGATTTCTGCAGGGCGTAATTTCTCGCCGATGAATGTTCAATTCCGCTAACGACTCTTCTGCAGAGAGTGTCATTGATCATGGCTGGATCAATCGAGCGCAATGCTTGCTCACAATTGAAACTCTTACTCATCGCGTTCTCACCGTAAAGCTTCAACGAATCGTTTATTCTCGACGGATCAATTGGTTGGTTCTTCTTCAATGTATCTTCGTTAATTTCGGGAAAATCATTTGAGCCATTTACGTATTCCTGATGAATGCTGCGTTTGAAATCTTCAAAATCCATCGGCTTTAGAGTGTCATCATCGTTGTCAGTTGTTGGATTGGTCGTTGTTGTTTCTGTTGTTGTTGTGCCCAAGGAAGCCGAAGCTGTTATGAAATTATCTGAAGATGTTTCTGTGGTACTGCTGCTACTTTGCTCTGATGCACTCTTGGTCGGAGAACTTTCACTAGAAGATTGTGATGATGGCAACTTAACTGGCATTGTTTCATAGATCTTATCCTTCTCACTGAATCGCCGTTCGACCTGAAAAATTCATCGAGTGATGCTTTCTCTCTCTCTCTCTATTTTTAAAGATATTCTATCTTACCTGTAATAAATCATCAATTTCATCCCATTCCAAGTTGTTTATACTGTCCAACTTCGAGGGAAGCGTCGATGCTGAGCTGCCTGTGTTTGTTGTTAATGTTGATTGCGTCGCTGTTGGTGTAGTCGGTGTTGTGGCTTCCTCCGATAGAGGATACTCATTTAAGCTGCACGAATCAAAGGTCATACTTTCAGAGAGGGAAACATCAGTCGAAAGATCATCAACTAAGCCTCCAGTTGTAGTTGTGGTTGTTGCGGGATCAACTGATTCTGTGCCGTCGTTTTCTTTATCTGAATTCTCCTGATCCACTGCACTGCTTGTGGAATATCTTCCCGAATTTCGTTTACGTATTGCAACAGTCCGTTGGTCGTCATCTTCTTTCAAATGGATCACACCTTGCACACCCCAATATACTCGTAAAGCACCTTCAAGTATCAGTCTATTGTTAACCTCACGGCTACGCACCTCTAAGCTTTTATTGTCATAAAATTGATTATATAACTAAAAGAGTACATTAATTATTAATGTATGAACTTTTGAATAAATATAAAAATTAAAAAACCTTTAATTTTGATTCCAAATGATCCCTTGGAAACGCTGGTGTACCATTACTATTGGCCCGCTGGATACCTTTCTGTCCGAAATTCTTATGAGATTCTACACGCGTGCCATGACCAAATAATTGGGGTCCAAATAGGGCACCGTAGCAGGGCACATGGCAATAAGGCACTCCTTTATGCTAAATACATACATAAAACAAAAGATTCAGATTAAATTAAGAAGTCTTCAGGGCCTAACGGAATAATCTCAAAAGTGTTTTTGTATACTCTTTCAAAAAAAATGTGTACGATTCTATTGAATATTTGAATTTATGAAGATAGCTTTATATTCCTAGATGTGGAGAAGTCAATTTTATGTTCGTCCTAAACAGGAGTCATATAAGCAGACATGGGTTATAGTAACTTTAAAGTAAGTAAATTTTGAACCGCTCCGCAGGATTTTATATTATATCCCATGCTTTGTTTCCTGACGTTTATATCAAGGTTCAAATGAGCTTAGCCTAAGTAGACTCAAGGTCGTAGCATATGCAGATGATGTTGAAATAATGCTTTCTGGGAAAACCATACTTGTTTAAATTATATTCAAGCAATATTATTTAGGGGTTTGCGAAGCAGCTAAGGATCTGTCCTGACCAGTTCCCTAGAAAGCTACCTTTACTCAGTGAAGTCAATGCAGTCACCCGGCGTTGGGTCTCGAACATCTAAGCAAATGGTCCGACCCTGAGATTTTCTGGGTTTGGATAAATCTTTTAAGCAGAACTCAGTTGCCCTTATTAATTAGAATCCAAACATACATACAGACCCATCACAACTCGATGGGTTCCCACACGAATAGAATGGGTATCAGCTCATCTGAAGATACGTTTCAAAGCAGAAAGACGACACTAGTAAAAATCTTTTTTTTCGATAACCTATCCGCAGCACAATACATGACGACATCGAACACCATTGGAACGCTGTGAAAAATGTTTTCACGTCAGGTGCTGACAGAAAAGTCAGTCGGAAAGCAGTAAGCAACAACACTTGGCTTTTAGAAGAATCTTGGGCAAGGATCAACTAACGCAAACAGTTAAGGGCTCGAATAACTGCTGCACAAGGGGAAGAAAGAAATGAGCTGGAGTCCTCGTATAACATGAAAAATAGAAAATTTCAACGCAGTGTGTGCAGCGACAAGCGTAACTACATCAACGCATTCTTACAAGAAGCAGAAAATGCTGCAAGCAGGTGCGACAGCAGGACCGTTTACTGTGATAAGTTCGGTGGATGAGCAAGTCAGAATGTGGAAAGATCACTTTTCCTCGGTTTTAAACCGATACCTTCTGAAGCGCCTGAAGAAACTAATCCCTGAACCGCACCTCCCAGTAAAGATGAGATCGTTGCCGCAATTAATTAATTAAGAACAACAAAGCGGTAGGACTTGGTGGAATTCCCGAAGAACTTTTACAAGCAGCGCCTACGTCATAAAGCGAACTGCTTCATCCTGTGCCATCGAAAGCTTCCCCCAGGAGTGGAAGAAGGGAATTATCGTCAAGCTCCCAAAAAAAAGAGATCTTACAAAGTGCGAAAACTGTAGAGGAATTTGCGTTCTACCATCCGTTTTCAAAATAGAAGCACTGGAACGCATCAGAGAACATCTTGATGGCACACTCGATGCCGAAGAAGCAGGATTCCGCGCTGGATCCTCCTGTATTGACCATATTAACACCCTGCGAATCATTATTAAACAGTGCGTTGAATATCGATCGATGACTTGCTGTTCATCGACTTCGAGAAGACCTTTGATAGCGTTAACAGGGAGTATATCTGGTTAGCTTTGCAGAGGAGAGGCATCCCAGATAATTGCTGTTATTAAAGCAGCATATGATGGATCCAAGTGTCTCGTTCTGCTCGATGGAAGTTTTGAAATCCGTAGCGGAGTCAGAAAAGGTTGTATTCATTCGCCAATATTGTTTTTTTTTTCGTGATAAGCAATGTACTGTGCGCAGCATTGTCAGGTAGCGGCGGGATGCAATGGACTTTGACATCCTATTTAAAGCACTTGGATTATGTGGACGATGTTTGCTTACTCTCTCAAAGGATCATGCATCTCCATTAAATGACAAGAAATGTGGAGAGAGAAGCAGAAGTTGTGGGGCTGAAAATTAATTACGGCAAAACAAAAATGATCGGTCTTGGAACCCGACCATCCTCTCAAACAAATAGTTTTTTCATAAACGGTGGAAAAGCTGGAGAGTTTTCAATACCTTGGAGGCATCGTTTCCATGGAAGGCCGAACCGAACAAGAAGTCATCTGCCATCTGCTGTCAAAAATTCGGGGGAAATAACTCTTTCAGCTTAACAACAAAGCTACGACTGTTTCGCACAAATGTCGAATATGTGCTTCTTTATGGGTGCAGCACTTGGAAGGTTACTTTAGCCATAACAAGAAAGCTGCAAACCTTCGTAAATAGATGTCTTCGTAAAATCCTAAGGATTTTCTGGCCAAAACGTATTTCAAATGAGGTCCTTTATAAAAGGAACCTATAGAATCTATAATACAAAAGCGTAAGTGACAATAAATTGGACATACGATTCGAAAAGGTGAAGACTGCATTGCAGGCCAAGCTTTACGACCGAGAAGCACATGGCGCAGAATAGTCGAGGCGGAATCAGCGTCACTAGGCAAGAGTTGGAGGGAGTTGAAACACATCTCCGGAAATCGTACACGATGGCGCGTAGGTATAGTAGAGGCCCTATGCCCCTTAAGGTGTTCCCAACGGACTTAACAGGTCTGAGGACTTAAGTAAGTAAATATCCACCACCTCGTCTTTTTCCCTGATACATTTGGAAATTCTCACAATATCAGGGCAGTTTAGGGAGGTGCTCCCAACCAAAATCTACACTAAGCGGGATACTTTTTAGACATTTTTGATGCATTAACATCTTAAACTAAACCTCACCTACCCAGATTTTAAGTAAACATTCAATACTTGTTGCTTCAACGACTAATTTCTTAATAAAGTTTTTTTCTTTGAAACCCAGTTTATCGAAAAATTCGAAGTCGATTGATTTTTAACTCATTTATTCATCAATTTCTCCAGCATTAGAACGCTGATTTAGAAGATCTCAGTTTGAGGTTGAACTTTGATTCATTAAACTCTTATATTTGGGGATCTTGAATATAAGAAATCGACAAAGCAATGTTTTCTTCAAACAGCTTGATTTTTCAATACGTTAATCCTATATTATTGAAAAATCAAGCCGTATCGATTAGAGAACATCAGGGCTCGTTAATGAACAATGAGTTCATCTTGAATAAAATTGCCCACGACAATTATGTTCAGGTTTAAATATTCGGATCATAAACACAAACTATTGCTTGGATTTGATTAGATTAAGAATTCCTAGCAACTAAGATATTTATTTCAAGGAGTTATATTTGAGCTTACAAAGCAAAGTGAAAAATTATGGGTATTTCCGAATTTCTTCCATGGAAAAAAATCCTAGGGAAACTTTATTCTTAATAGCCCTCAATGTATAATGTTGTAATATTGCATACGTTTTAAGTTGTAATGTATTTTTGTTCAAAAATTGCTGAGAGACTTGCTGAGGATCCACTGTTTTTGAATAATATTAGTATTCAGCGATGAGGTTTATTTCTGGCACGATAAGAAAAATTGTCATATATGAGCCAGGAACAACCACAAGCTGTTTAAGAGCTGTAATTAAACACGCTCGAATACCCATGGAATCATCGGTCAATTTGTTTTTTTTTTTTTTTTTTTTAAATAGAGCAGCAGCATTTTGATAATGAACTGTTTTTGCCTGAAGTCTAGGGGTTTAACCTAGTTGCGTGTATCTAATTGTCTCCATAAAACAATTCTTCACTCGGCCCTAAGTTGAACATTAAAACTTAAGAATTAGTAAGGGAAATAAACATCATCTTTTAAAAATATTTAATATCATATATCATATAAATAAATACGTGTCTAAATTTTAATATAGCTTTAAACAGTTTTTAATTTTGATGGGCTACAATGACTAACTAATAAGACCGTCTAACTCATCAAAAAGTGTGTTTTTGTTCACTGGCTAATTTTAACTCTGTGAAGCTTATCTGCTTAAAAAATATGTTTTGCTCTTCTCATAATTGTTTGTGAATAGTCTTATCTGTAAATGCTGTAAACTTATTATTTAAAAAATTCTAATAATTATAATTATGGAAAACTTTAAATTGATCTCAATTCTTTATTAAATTGTATAAATGTGTGTGTGCACAAAATTTATTGCTGTTAAATATTGACAGATTAAAGATTACTTTTCTATTCTTTCTATTAAGACTCATCAAGCCTAAATAAGATAAACTTGAACGCAATATGCATGGCATGCAGTGTGGCCAATTCAATATTGGAGTATGTTATTAAAATTCCATTGAGGCAGTTTTAAAAATTCAATACTATTTATTGAATTATTATTATTTATGCTTGAGCGTTAGGTTTAACGATCCTGAAAAAAAGGAGAAACTCTAAATTGCACCAACTATTGAGGAATCAGTTTACTTAACAACCTGATAGGTCCTTACCAGTGTGGTTTTATACCAGGAAAGTCTACAGTTGATCAAATATTCACAATACGGCAGATAATGGAAAAAACCCAAGAACACCAAATCGACACCTACCATCTTTTCATCGGTTTCAAGGACGCATATGACAGCATCTACAGGGACGAGCTGTATAGAGCCATGTCAAGTTTTGGCATCCCTGCCAAACTCGTCAGTTTGTGCAGGATAACCATGGAGAATTCCCACTGCTCCATAAAGGTTGGAAACAAATTAACAGAACCTTTCGATGTCAAAAAAGGGTTTAGATTTTTTTAAAACATCGTACTTGAATGAATAATGCAGAGCTCACAACGTCAACACTAGAAGCACTATCTTTCAAAAGTCTGTCCAATTACTAGCATATGCTGATGACATTGACATAATCGGAAGAACTCAGCTTGATGTCAATGGGGCTTTTGTGAGTATTGAGGCAGAGGCGGCAAAAATGGGTTTAACGGTTAATGAGGGCAAAACAAAGTACATGCTGTCGTCAAGAAAGGACCTACAACACCGACGTCTTGGTCAAAACGTCACCATCGACAGACGTCACTTTGAGGTTACGTCTGTCTGAGGTTTAGACTCCGCTGTAAAAAACAACAACAACAATGAGATGAAACGAAGAATAACTCTTTCTAACCGCTGTTTCTTTGGGCTAAGAAAGCGATTGAGTGGTAAGGTCCTCTCTCGAGGGACCAAAGTGTCGCTATATAAGACCCTTATCATCCCCGTCCTGCTGTACGGTGCAGAAGCATGGACTATGACAAAAGCCGATGACTGCACCTTAGGTCGGTTCGAGAGATAAGTTCTTCATGTGATCTACAGTCCCGTATGCATCGAAGGGGAGTGGAGGAGAAGATGAGCGACGAGTTGTACAGGCTGTACAGCGACGTAGACTTAGCCAGTTAGTTTGTAGCCGTCATTGCATTGTTGTGCTTAAGCTGAGAAAATTGTTCTTCAAAATATTGGAGGACATCGCAAAAGAAGCCTTTGCTTTCTTTTAAAGTATTAAATTTTGAGCCTCAAAGCCGTTCTCAAATTTCATTGTATTCCTACGTTTGATGTCAAGGTTGCTCGCAACACATCACAGGTGACCGATTTAAACAGAATTTATTAAAGTAAGACATTATGCAGCTTGACTCTACTTGTAAGACATGACATTAGTAACTAGCGAAAGTCGTCTTTCTAATAGCAATAGTTTTATCCAAAATATTGAGAGCATTCACTTAAATCAAAGAATAGCAGGTAATCGATATTAAACACACTGCAGGATTATAATCCTTAGGGTATTAAAGTTATTAGTGCAAGAGAATTCAGAGAAGAATCAGGCTTGTTTAGCGTCAAGTGTTGCTTTCAGGTATTCTTTTATGCGATCCAAAAAGTCTTCGATAGTGGTGACTGTATGTATAAGGGAAATGTTTAACCAGTTTTCGCACTTCATGAGGTCGTTTTTTTATAAAACAATTATGGTTATAATTTTAAAGCTGCATTTTTTCTGACTCAAAAGCAACAGGCGATGACTTGGTATGCATGCACCAACTCATCTGCTAAATATTGTCGGAAGAATGCATGACCGATGAGTGGATCTTCTCTGCCGTTTTATGTGAACGTCTGAAGCCATTCGTCAACAACCTGATAGGTTCTTATCAGTGTGGCCACAGACCAGGAAAGTCCACTATCGCCCAAATATTCATGGTGGGTATCAAATCGATACCCACTCTTTATCGATTTTAAAACCGCGTATGACAGCATCTATAGGGAAAAGCCCTACCGAGCAATGTCTACTCGTAGTTTTCACATCCCTGTCAAACTTATCCCTTTGTTCAGAATGACGATGAGGAATGCACATTGCTTTATCAAGGTCGGAAAAGATCTTACCGATGCATTTGATGTCAAAAAAGGTTTTAGACAAGGCGATACACTGTCATGCGACTTCTTCAACATAATTTTGTGCAAAACTCAACCGTCATCACTAGAGGCACAATCTTCCAAAGGTCCATCCAATTACTCGGATACGCAGATGATATTGACATAATTGGAAGATCAAAGCGTGATGTCAGTGCACAGTGGGACCGTAGTAGGCCATAGGGTAAAACTTTGATATTGTTATTATTGGCTCATATTTCCATATAGTATTTACAAATAGCCATGCCATCTGATAACACAAAAAAAAATCAAATCCACAAACAGAACTTTTCATTCTGTGCTTCCGAAGTGGGACATACCAGACAAATATCGTTGTCATAGCAAGTGCTCTTTTTACAATAAGCTTTAAAGTCCTATATTGTTAAGAATAGTTTTTTTATATTTGTTAGTAATAGATATTCAAACTGAAGGTATGTGCTATGTTTATAAAGTATGCTTTATTATTTTGATCACTTCATAACCAAGAGCAAGTTCCCACAAGGAAAGCCCAAAATTTGTTTTTATGTCTTTTTTTCTCCAATTCAACGAGACTTTTAATAACAAAGTCAAGAAGAGTCATGCATGAATCATATACTAAAATATTCGTATATAAAGGGTGTCCCAAAATTAACGCCAGATTTGAATTTGCCGCCATTTGTGCAGTGAAGTGTTGGCAACCCTGAAAAAAAGCAACTTGACAGCTAACAGTATAGGGTTATTAAAAATGGAGCGTTACACGATAGAACAACGTGTCTTCATTATTAAAGAATATTTCAAAAATAGTGAAAGCTTGGCGGCTGCAGTTCGAAAATTTCATACAAAATATGGTCGGAATAGTGTTACTTCGTCAACTGTGAAGAGATTAATTGAAAAATTCATGGAGACTGGATCCGTTGGAGACGCCAAACACACTGGTCGTCCAAAAACAAGCCGTTCAAATGTTAATGTCGAAGCAGTGCGTGAGAGTGTTGCTGACAATCCAGGAACCTCAATACGACATCCTGGACAAGAATTGCAAATTTCAAGAACCTCTCTACAGCGTATACTCACCAAAGATCTGTGTCTTTAGGCTTACAAAATTCAATTAACACAACAATTGAAGCCTAATGACCATGGACAGAGAAGAGAGTTCGTTGAATGGATTATTGAACATCAACAAATGGACCCTGATTTTTCGAGCAAAATCATCCTAAGCGATGAGCACATTTTCATCTTGATGGCTTTGTCAATCGCCAAAATTGCCGCATTTGGGGTTCGGAGAACTCACATGTGATTGTCGAAAAAAAAGCATCCACAACGCGTGACTGTATGGTGTGGATTTTGGGCTGGAGGCATAATTGGGCCATATTTTTTTGAAAATGATGCTGGTCAAGCAGTGACTGTTACTAGTGCTCGATATCGCGACATGATTACACAGTTCTTTCTGCCAAAATTAGATGATATTGATGTGTCCAATATGTGGTTTCAACAAGACGGTGCCACATGTCATACAGCCCGTGAAACAATTCAATTACTGCATGAGACATTTCCAGGTCGTGTACTCTCTCGTTTCGGTGATCAAAATTGGCCTCCTAGATCGTGTGATTTAACACCATTAGACTTCTTTTTATGGGGTTATTTGAAATCACAAGTCTATGTCAACAAGCCCACAACCACCCGTGCATTAAAGGAGGAGATTCAACGCTGCATCAACGAAATTCAGCCACATTTATGTAGAATGGTCATGGAAAATTTCAACAAAAGAGTGCGCATGTGCATGCAAAGCCGTGGAGGCTATTTGTCCGATGTGTTATTCCATACATAACCGTATCCTATGTACTTTACGAGTCAATAAAAATATAACTATCAAAAGACTAAAAACGGCGTTTTCTATTTAATTCAAATCTTGCGTTAATTTTGGGACACCCTTTATATGTAGTTCCAAAACAAAATCATCTAGGTGCGTCTAGCTGCGATGGGCTGCGATTGACTAGGGGTTCTTGATATGTAGCTTTCTTTGAACAATATTAAAAATGAGACTGAGAGGAATCGTAAGGTGTACGAGGCCTTGACGTTGTTCTTACCGGACGCTAAAAACATTCAAATTGATCACTTGCAATATCGGATTTTTTTACTGTGCAAGCGGTTTAACAGTAGTAGTACCCGTGGCATGATGGTTAGTGCGTTGGACCGGTCAGTTAATTCGAGCGACCCTAGTATGTTCCCTAAAATCAACAAGATATTCAGAAAAAAGAACGACAATGACCTTCCGAGTCTGAAACTCCAAAGAACCGAAGAAAACAGAGACGTACTCATGACAGCGCAAATAGATCCAGAAGAAGCCATCTTTGACGATGACTTTTATATAATTGAAGATCCGAAGGAAAAAGTGGAGGCGGTGGGAGCTGCTTTCCAGCAAGTGTACAAGGTGAATGTTAGCATTCGCCCCAACCACGACCTGGAAAACAGAGCCCTACTTAATCACTTTTACCTCCGTAATGATATCACACATTGGCGATCTGAGAACCGCGGTTTCATGCGGTTCAATGACGATTCCTTGGCAAATGCCATAATCGCCGAGCAAACGGGACCAAGTCCCTTGTTAGTGACGAAGGTTGAGCTTCAGCTCATCTTCAATTCAATAAAAAACAAAAAGTCAGCAGGTGTCGATGGTATATCCAACGTTGTACTAAGACATTTACCGATGGAAGCAATTGACATATACACCACGCTCTTCAATAATGCACTGAATAATGCATATTATCCAGTGCATTGGAAGACTGCTGTGGTTCATCCTCTCCCGAAAAAGGGAAAGGACAACTCCAACCCGTCAAATCTTCGGTCGATAAGTCTTCTTCCGAGCATCAGCAAAGTTTTCGAAAAAATCATTAATAGGGATCTGACTAAGTGGGCTGCGGACATCAAAATAATTCCGGATAAACAGTTCGGGTTCAAGGCGGGTCATGACACAATTCATGCTGCGTCTAAACTCGTTTCTGATATCCAATGGAATAAATCAAAACAACAATGCACAGGTGCTGTTCTGGTTGATTTGGAAAAGGCCTTTAACACCGTATGGTTAGAGGGTCTTTACCTAAAACTGAGCAGGCTTGGCATAAGCAAGCCATTGTTGTACATACTTTATGATATGCTTAACGGTAGAAAGTTTGTTGTCAAAAGTGGCAATGTAACTTCTACCACAACATTCTCAATTAAAAATGGTCTTCAACAGGGAGCGGTGAATTCGCCGATTCTCTTCAGCATTTACACCAGCGCACAGTGCGTTGACGGGTGGACAAAAATAAAAAAAGTAAATATGAGATTTAAAGCTACAATGCTTTGGAGTCCAACTAGAACATTCTAAATAACTGTTATTTGTTATTTTTAATTGTTTGTTTTTGTTTGTTTGGTGGATTAACGGCTTTAATATCATTAGTCAAGGTAATTTTAGCTTCAGTTGGAGTTTGTAATACTATTTTGTTGTGTCATAATCGATCTCGTTTAAGAAAATTGTCGCTGTTATCATTTTTTTTTGTATTGATTAATAATTATGGATTCCTTTAGAGCTGGTATGAGTATTTTATATTTAATTTTTTACCTAAATTAGTGTTGAAATAAATCAATCAAAAAGAGCCCTGTTTTGAGGCATGAAAAATTCATTTAGGTTGAGTTTAAAAAAAAACGTATCAAAACATATCGAAGTATTTTATTTAATTGTAATCCTCTACTATTGTACTTTATAAAATAAAAAACTTTAATTGCAAATTTTTGCTAACCTTCAAAATATTTAACTTTTAGTAGGACAAGGTCAAACCTTAAAAAATGAAAAGATTTTTGAGAAATGGATTTCTCTTCCTAAAAGCTCTAGGATTGAAGATATTACAGACTTTATATTAAATACATTAAATATAACAAACTGTTCGAGTTCAAATAAAAGTGATTTGACCCAAAAAGTAAAATTTTTTGACTTAAATATGGGGAGGTATTGGAAACAATGCTCAAGAAGCCGTGGTTTACTTTTTAATCGGCATAAAGTGTGGTTAAAAAGTGACTTCACTCTTTCTTCGGGTATTTTAAATACTGTCGCCGGTAAGGGTTCTGCCGATCAACCAGAAAGCAGTCGTGGAAGACCGAAAATACCATTCGAATTGGCATCTCACAAAACCAAAAAACGTAGAGTAGAGGATATTTTGGTCTCAAAATCCACTGAAGAGCTTCGGTTCGCAGCGGAACTGTCCGGAAGATTTTCTGGTGAGGGAGCCGATTCTGCTGGAAAAAAAATGGGTTTAACTCCGCAAGAAGCCTTAGCACTGTATTTAGACCTAGATCTTTCTGAAAATAAGTATAAAGTGTTAAGGTCAGTTGTTAATGCGTTGCACAAAGATTGTTTTCCCAGCTTATACAAACTGAAAAAGCTAAAAAAACAGATGCTTCCCAGTAAGAGGGAGGCAACAGAAACTACTGCATCTGTTGACCTTCAAGAGCTTTTAAATAAAACTGGAAAAAGTATTGCAAACATTTCCCATATACAACATGAAACAACTGCCACGTTAATCTGCAAGTGGGGCTTCGACGGAAGTTCTGGGCATAGTCAATACAAACAAGTCTTTACTGATTCACAAAGGACAGACGAATTTCTTTTCCTAACAGCGTTCTGCCCTTTAAAATTGGTCGAGGACAATACTGGTATTGAGCTATGGAAAAATCCCCGTCCTTCTTCGACTTCCTATTGCAGACCCATACAATTTATGTTTATGAAAGAATGTAAAAAGCTTGTTCAAGATGAGGAGTCTAAAATGATTGAACTTATAGGTCAGTTTTATTTAAATCTTAAAAGCTTTATGTTCTAAAAAATTGGAATTATTCTCATATATAAAATATATGTACAATGTTCATATATAATTTTGTAAATGTAAATGTGGATAGTGAGAACTGAAATTCTAATTTTTCAATTTATTTTAAGATAGTAAAAACGATATTGAATCTATTTTTTTAACTTCATCATTATAGGTCAACTCACTAATCTATTTCTAAACATAAAAGGTTTCAATGTTAACATTTCATTTAAAATGCTATTTACAATGATTGATGGGAGCGTTTGTAATGTGTTATCAAATACAAATTCTTCAGCAAAATGTTATATTTGCGGTGCAACTCCTAAAGAGATGAATACGGTAACAAAAAACCAGAAGCTTATAAAAGAAGAAAACTATCGTTTTGGTTTATCCACCCTACACTCTTGGATAAGATGCTTTGAGTGTTTATTGCACATTTCTTACAGGCTTCCTTTCAAAACCTGGCAAGTGCGTGACTCAGAAAATAAAATTGTATTTGCCCAAAGAAAAAAAGATATTCAAGAATCATTCAAATCTAGAATGGGTCTTATCGTTGATAAGCCTAAGCCAGGATTCGGATCAACAAATGATGGAAATACTGCAAGACGTTTTTTTAAAGATTCAGAGACTACTGCACAAATCACTGGACTTGATGAAAATCTAATAAAAAAGTTCTCCATCATTTTAAGAGTCTTGGCTTCTGGGCTTAGTATTGACGTAAATAAATTTTCTGCATTGCTCGATGAAACAAGAGATCTCTATCTTCAACTTTATAGTTGGTATTATATGCCAATCAGTCTTCATAAGCTTTTGATTCATGGCCCGGATATAATTTCATTTTTTGATGTACCCATTGGTCAACTTTCGGAAGAAGCTCTAGAAGCTAGCCATAAAGAATTTCGAAAGCACCGCCTAGCTCACACTAGAAAATCATCCCGAAAGTTTGCAAACGAAGACTTAATGACTGTATTGCTGCTTAGATCTGATCCTACTTTAGCACAATATAGGAACACACATTCAAAACATTCGAAAGAACATGACAAAGAGTTAGATGAATACACACTGATTCCGGAAAATTCGAATTCACGATCGCAATTTCAAAACAACACAGATAGTGAAGACTCGGATGGTTCTTCCTTCTAAATAAGGTTCACTACTTTATTATGTTTTCATTAATGATTTATCATATGAAGTTATTTAATTTAAAAATCAAACAAAACAAAAATATTTATTATGTTATCTTCAAATTTGCAAACTAAATTATGCATAGCAAAATTATCAGTGGCGATTCCTCTCCGTTGGCTAGGTTGGCTGCGCCAACCCTAAAATTTCAGCTTAAATAGACACACAAATTATTTCTATAAAGATTGAATGCATAAAACAAAAAAACATAACTTCCCAATGTGCTTAAATCATTATAAAACCAGCAAAAGCTATATAAATAGAGCCATTTACTGCAACCCGTACGTGCTATATTAATCCCATACAAAGTTACTTTTTAATGTTTTTAATTTCAGTCTAGAGTTGGCGATAAAATTTGTCGCCATCAAATGACATTCAAAACTATACTATTATTCCCGATGTGCCGACATGCTATCTCATTCTATCTTTAAGAACAGACCGAAAAAATATTCACAAGAGTTGGCGCTACTAATATGCGCCAACGCAACAAGTAGAAAAATGCGAGAAGAAAATGTGTGTTTCTGCTTGGTCGTTTGTAGCGAGACAGTCTCAGTGCGAAAATCATAAAAACTAGGCATGCTGCTAGGTTGCCAGAGTCCAAATTACATGATATATCCATTTTTTTAATGCGATATAGGCTTTTAAAAATCTGGCAAGCCTGAACCTGTGGAGAAAAACATGAGAAAACAATGCATTGGGACTGTAGCTGTGGGATATGGTTTTCTCTATTTGGGTACTCTTCTAATAACCCGAGAAAAAAATTGATGGTGTGTGCTTACTGCTTACTGCTTACTGCTTGGTCGTTTAACCTAAACCTAATTTTCAGTTAATGAATGTTCTGTTTGAATGAATTTATCTTGAAACTTAATTGTAGTTTTCTTTTCAGTGGCGGAATTAAATTATACGTATTAACATTTTCGGTACATTTCTCAATATTTACAAGCATTTTAAAGGCAAAAAAAGTGGTCAATGAATCTGTTTAATTTTATTTTTTTCATTTTTTTTTGATAGTACGTTATTTAAAAGTTCTTATTAGCGTGGCGATTTCATGTGGCAGTACTTTATAGGCGAATTTGAACTTTCCTTTTAAATTTATTATCAAAAACTTTTTTCTTAAAATAAATAAGCTTTATAGGTATAGATAAAACCTACGTGTTTTAAAACATAATTCAATTGTTACAAAAAAATGGGTGTCAATGTGTTTCATGTAAGTTTTTTAACATACACAATTTAGTCCAGCAAAATAAGAGTTCTTATATTAAGAAAATATCATTTGATCTTGCTGGGTTTCACAGATTATTCGGCATAGATAGTCCAGTCAACGAAATAATTTTGCTTGCAAGAAATAATGTTCTCTTGGTTATTTTTATATATGCTAAGCGTTACCTCCAGGTATGCAAAACATTCCTAAACTCCCCAGCCCAGGGGTCGGAAACTGGACCTAAGAGCGGGATAAATGTCGCCCTTTTTAACTTGTTGTAAATGCTTGCTAAACGAATCATATGAGTGGAAAAGTTAAAAGCAAGTTACTAGCAAATTAAATTGCCTTTAAAAAGGATATTTTTATATTTTAGCTAGAATCATTTATAAGGGAGATGCGGGAAGTAGAAATGTCAATAAATCTGAAAAGAAATGTTAAGGGTATCTACATAACCTTTTTTATAGGAAATTTATTTTACTCTAATTTTGTAATTTAATCTTTTCAGCTCAATGTACAAATATTCACAAAAATATAAAAAGAGGTATATCAAACCCGCCTCCTGTACTAAGCTCGTGGCCCTTGACTTTTGGTATGTTATACCTGTGACATTTAGAACACTATTTTTTGGCTTGTCGTTGACTGGATTATTAGAAAGTGAAGCCTAAGCGGGAACACAGAAAACCACCATTTTAAGGCTATTTAACATTAAAACAACTGTATTTTACTATGTATTGTAAAGAAAAAACATTTTTTTTTTACCTATGCAAAAGCTAGGGGGTAATCTCTGAGTTTCTGAATGTATTCTTAAAATTCTCTCGCTATTTAAAAGCCACAATGATACAAATATGCTAAAGAGCGTCCTTTTTCTCACACATAGAACAAAAGAACATCAAAAAAGAATGTCTTGGACACTTGTCTATTTGCAAGGACATTTCTCATGTTTTTATTTTATATTTCTAAATCCTAAGAAGAAAAATGGATTTTGCTACAGCTGAAGAACATTTACAGAAAAACTATTAATAATTAAAATTTGCGTCCTTGTCCTAAATCGGGGAGTTTAAAAACAACGTATAAAGACTCTAAAATAGAGTGTATACGAGGTTTTAATATACAACTCAATATTCACTTTATCCGTGGTTAGCAGGGTGTGAAAACAAAATTGCACTGTTCTGTTGGCCTTGTCTACTTTTTTCCTCTCTTTGAATCGAGGAAACTACGAGTATGTTGAAACTCTCAACCTGTTGAAACGTAACGACCCTATCATAGCTCAACACTTTGAAACTGCTACAGTTTTTAAAGGAACATCAATGGCGATTCAGAATGATTAAATCAAAGCGGTTGGAGAGGTACTCAGTTCAGCTCAAATATAACGAAACAATTACAACAAGCAACATTTGTTGCCATAATGCTCGATTAGTCATCTGACATCTAAGATAAAAGTAATGCGAGCAGACGGGTTTGATCAATTTTGGCAGTATACCATCGACATTCTTCCATTAAACGCTGAAAAAAGAGCGGTTCCAAACGAAGATTTGTGTTCAAACGAAATTAAATTCAAGAAATTATTTTTCGAAGTAATTGACAACCTAAGCATGCAGGTTTCAGAGAGATTTTCATCTATTGAAAAATTGAAGTTTTTCAATCTGATGAACGGCAAAAAAATATTAGAATATCGCCAAAATCAATATTTTCCTGATGATTTGATAACAAAACTGATTGAATTCTACCCAGAAATATTTGAATTCAGTCAACTGATAAATGAATGACCGTATTATATGCCAACTATACCGAAATTAAACTGCCGGAAAATACATCAACAACATCGAAAACTTTGAATCCATATGACGTTCTTCTCTGGTTGGAGTCCAAAAATATTTCTGGAAGCTTTGAACAAGTTTATTCACTTTCAAAACTTATCTATACCATTCCAGCTACAACCGCTTCAGTCGAACGTATTTTTTCTGCGTTGAAAAGAATAAAGATGTATCTTAGAAGCACACAAGGCCAGGAAAGATTGAGCAACTTAGCTCTTATTTCAATAGAAAAACAAATTTTGTCAGAGTTAAGAAAAAGTGAAAGCTTTTTTGAGCAAGTTCTTGAAAAATTTTTGAAAATAGAGCGACGACTTGATTTTTTATATAAATAAATAAGTTTTTAATCAAAAAAAAATAACTTAAAAAATAAATAAAACTGTTTGTTTTTATTACGTTTAGCTTTGATCAAAGTAGCCAACCCAGAACTGAAGACCAGGAACCGCCACTGAAAATTATTATATATATGATCAACTTAATTTTTCTGTTTGGCACTTTACTGTCAACTTGTAAGTATAACATGACCTTTAAATTGTCTGTTTTCATTATATTTGTCTTTTTTTTTAATTTTCAAGACTTATTTTAGACTCAAAACACGTCTGT
Source organism: Eupeodes corollae (assembly GCF_945859685.1). Lineage (NCBI taxonomy): Eukaryota > Metazoa > Arthropoda > Insecta > Diptera > Syrphidae > Eupeodes > Eupeodes corollae. Next base: position 60,507,739 of record NC_079147.1, on the reverse strand, counting down.
TTCGGAAAACAAATTTTTGTCCGCCATCTCCATACATTCGACGCACTGTGCAGCGATCTGATAGGTAGTCTTACAAAGGCAATTGCGTACGCCGACGATCTAATTGCGTACAGAACGGCCCGAAAGGTTGAGGTTATTAGAATTCTCTTGCAGCGTGATTTCGACAAGATTCAGCGATATTGCGACGACTGGAAACTGAAAATAAATGTCCAGAAGTCAGAGACAATTCTGTTCCGGACTCCGTTGGCTAGGGCCACGAGGGATACGTGTAAGAATTGGCGCAAGATGGTCATCGTTGATCTTCACGGGCAGCCATTAGCGAGCAAAAGTGTAGTGAAATACCTCGGTATCTGGTTAGATCAGTATTTATATTTCGACAGACATATAAATGCTGCTCTGACCAGGGCCAGAGGAGCCTTCACTCTGACGAAACGGCTGTTTTTTAGCAGTCGGCTTGACCCCAGAGTGAAGGTAATTTGCTACATGGCCCTCATACGGCCAATGATCGTGTATGGTTGTCCTGTGTAGTTCAACGTTGCCCCTTCCCAGATGGAGAAGTTTCGGGTGTTCGAGCGGCAGTGTTTACGACGCTGTACCGGCTTATATCGAACAGCCGAATCTTCTTATGTGCATTACTATTCCAACGAGGTCCTATACAACGGGGCTCGAATCAACAGAATTGACAATTTCGTGATAAAACTCGTTCGAGGTCACATTGCAAGAGCTTTGTCTTCGACCAACAATTTAATTTTCGGGGCGTTCATTCCCCCAGAGGCATTCCTCTTTTTAGATAGATGCGGTCTGATACAGGATAGATTGGCAGTTCCGTTAATCTACCACGTCAGACGAAGAACCGTGGATAGGCGACTCCTGTACAATCGGGACGTCATGGCACAAGGCGGAGCAGAGCTCCTTCGGTTCAGTAGGGCTGTGTCCGAACGGGACCGAACTGATAGGGTGAAGCAGGAGAACCAGTTTTGGTGGCTTCAATCGGCACTTGATAATGGGTAGTCGGGATGGGGTTTAAGCCTTGGCCGGCTTACATACTTGTTTTATAGTTTTAGGGTTTAGTTTTAAGTAGAATAGGCATGGTGGCACAAAAAAAATTAAAAAAAAAAAAAAAAAAAATTAAAAAAAAAAAAAAAAAATTAAAAAAAAAATCAAAGAAAAAAAAAAACATGGATTTAAAAAAAAAAATACATACAAAAAAGACAGTAAAATATAAAAACAAAAAACGTTAGATTTGCTGCTGTGGTTGTTCGAGTTTTAAGTAGTTTATAGGTAGAATAGGTAGTTTAAGTTAGTTTTAAGTTTTATTTAAGGACCTTATTTTAAGTAGTTTGTAAGTAAAAATATATAAAAAAGGTTATTGATATTAGTTTTTTTCAAAATTTTCTAATAAAAACAAAACAAATAAAATTTAAATTGAAGTAAAATAGATCTTAAGGCCGAAAGGCATTAGTAATTAGTGTTATAGTTTAGCTTAGAGTGTCCGTATGGGACCATTAAGTTAGTTGTAAGTTATGGATAATTAGGCTAGTTTTATGAATTTTTGTCTAGCTTTAAGATAGGTTTAAGATTGAATTAAATAAAAATGAATTTGAAAAAAAAAAAAAGTGCGTTGGACTGTCATGCAAGGGGTCTTGGGTTCAATCCCTGCCTGTGCCAGCTTAATTTAAAAAAAAAATTAATTTTCGCGGGTACTGCCTCTTGCGAGGAATTGACAAATCCTTCAAGAGTAATTCTTGTCATGAAAAAGTGCTTTCTCAAACTAGCCGTTCGGATTCGGCCTTAAATTGTAGGTCCCTTCCATTCCTGACAACAGTACTCGCACACAGGAATGGTTGAGAGTTGTAAGTCACTAGGCCCTGGTTCACAACGGACTGTTGCGCCACCCCATTTGATTTTTTTGATTTGAAGCGGTTTAACATATATTGGAAGCAAGTAACTCGGTCGAAAACAAGACTGTACGAAAAATACAGCAAATGGTTAAGCGAAACCGAGGTATGTACTCAGGTAAGTGCAGATCAACCATTTATGAAGCGAAAGCTGTTCAGAAAGAAGTTCAAAGACTGCGGGAAGAGGTCAAAACGTCGCAGGCTATCAATATTATCTGACAGACTTTAGGTTTTCAAAAATGGTATATCACTTTTCTGTAGATATTACCGTTATATATTCAATTTTTTTTTTAATTTGAAGTAATTTAATAATGTGATTTTCCTACTTTAACGAATTTTTATTATTTAAAGATTTGAAAAAGTGGGCTTGTTAGAGGGAGGATATTTTGCCTGATGATTTCTTATAGAATTAATATAAGAAAGAATATAGAATTGTTATAGAAAATTTCATTGAAATCAGTGCAGTGGTTCAGATTCTATCAATCTATGACCGCCTCTCCATACAACTGGAACCACTGTGCAGTGGAGCGTTTTTGAGCATTGCGACAGAAGCGAAGAAGATGGGTTTGCAATGAGGGCAAGACCAAGTATATGCTGCCATCAAAAAAGGACATTGAACGACGACGTATTGGACAAAACGTCACCATGGACAGCTATAACTTTAAGGTAGTTAAGGACCTTGTCTACCTAGGCACCGCTATTAATACAGACAACGACACCAGCGTTGAAATCAAACGAAGAATAACTCTTGCAAATCGCTGCTTCTTTGGACTTAAAAGGCAATTGAGAAGTAAAGTCCTCTCTCGAGCATGTAAAATCACCATCTATAAGACACCCATCATCCCGGTTCTCATTTATGGTGCTGAGGCCTGGACCCTGTCAAAGAAAGATAAGAGCGTCTTAGGATGCTTCAAGGGAAAAATTCTTCGGGTGATTTTTGGTCCCGTACGCATAGATGGAGAATGGAGAGAGAATTAAAGTCCAACGGCTTAGATGGCTAGGTCATGTAGAGCGTATGGACATCAACGCTCCAGCCCGGAAGGTCTTCGAATCCAATCCAGAGGGACAGCGCAGTAGAGGAAGACCGCGACTCAGGTGGCGCACCCAGGTGGGAGAGTACCTCAACCAACTTGGAGTACGAAACTGGAGACAGCTAGCTAGGGACCAAGCTGGCTGGAGACGCATGTTGGTTGAGGCCCAGGTCCGCCCCGGACTGTAGCGCCACCTTAAGTAAGTAAGTAAGATTTCTGTACAGAAAATACAAAAATTAAAGGAACAAATGATGTTAATACCAAGGGAACACCACTGGTTTTATGAAAAAGCTTTATCGGAACCATGCGAACAGAAAAAAACTTTTCAAAATAAAAAGAACAAAAAATTAATTTTGTTACTTAACCCCTTTGTATTTTTAAAAATTCAAAATACTAATAAGCTTTTTGTACAAGAAAGAATTAAGTGCTCTTTTTCTGAAAATGTTTGTTTTTTTAAATATACCAAGCTAAGCTACTGTAGTGAAATAAAAGTAACATTGTTAAAAAGCTATTATTTTCCTTGTTTTATTAGTTTATTCACATAAAACTTTAAGTCCTTATATCTCGAAATGTTGCAAATGTCATTTACCCCCTTCTTCATTCAAACGCTTCAATTGTAAAACTGAAGCTTGTGATGCCTTAAAAGATATTGTATCTTACTGTGCAATACTAAATAATATGTAATAAATACAAAATATGGTTTGGTCTGAGCTTACCTTGATCTTCAAAAATGATAAGCCTTAAGGTTTAAAATAACCTTACACTACATTCATTTACAATCGATTATTAATTTGACTCGTGACATCGACATGGTCGAGAGCAATTCATCGGTGGCAGCCATAACCACTGCCGACCTTTGACTTTTGACTGTCCTATCCCTATTCGATTTTTATTTAATGCCGATAATCTATTTTTGTTTGTAGTATTTTGTAGTTATTTTAAAAGGTAGAAATGTTGGAAAGTTCACCCCCCTCCCCTTTCATTAAGGCTTAAAAAACTAATTCAAAATGCACATGTGGGAAACTGCATTCCTTTTATGACACATAATACCTTATTTTGTATTTGCTTTAAAACAAAAGTTACTTCTTTCTTTAAAGCCTACATAATCCCATAATCCTCAACGATTAGACACAATTTTCTGGAAAATGAGTTGTTTTGTTTTATAGAGGAAAGATACCTTATACAAGAAACCATTTATTCTTTATGCCTATATTTACCTACATACGTGATCAGAAAATGAATGAACCTAAATCGAGAAAAATATTCACTTAAAAGGGCTTTGACCCGAGACTTAGTGGAAAAACTCAAACCTACTCTTCAAATTCAATCAGATTCGAGTAAATAGAAACACCATCGAGAACTTCTACGAAAGAATGAATGGAATTCTTTATTTCCTTAACAATCGCGGTAGATCAATGCTGCAACTCCTCCAAGTCTATAGATAAGATAGGAGGTATGTAGGTATGCCTAGCACTATCAATTAAAACGAATGAAGCCTTAAGACTCAAAGAAGAGAACAAAAAAAAAAGACAAAAACAAAAAAACAATATTAGGGTCACTATCTTATTAAATATATGTCTGATATTGTTGTTGTTTTTTTCTCTTTTGCAGATCAACCAATTAAAGCCCATAGAACCTTACAAAGACACCACACAAAAGCGAGGAAGAGTAATACACATATTTTCTACATTAAATGGAAGGAATGCAAAATGAAACTTATCATCACTATGCTGCAGAAAAGTACCTATTTTTAAACGCACATAAAACCCTTAATTAGTTTTGTCTTTGTTGTTTTATATTTGCATTGCATTAAGTTTACCTCAGCATGTTGACCGGGATTCAATCGTTTACCACATTCCTCGCACCGCAAACACTCTGGATGCCAATCATATCCCAGCGATTGCTTCCTCTCGGCTATGAAAAGGCAAAAAAACGTTTGAATTTTTGTTTTGTTTAAATATTTGCTCCTAAATAAGCAATTCTCACCAAAGTAGACGGGCTTTCCACACTTGTGACACTTCCACATGGCGATTTTGCAGCCAGCTGCCTAGGAAAACGCTAAATCCACCCACAGAACTCAAGAACAAATCAACACACAAAACCACAATCGAAGCACGAAACTATTAATTGAGCGAAAACGAAAATGAAATCGAGATCGCTAGATTCACATGAAGTCGGTGGTGAAAAAGTATTCGCAGAATTCTTTATATCACATGAAAAATTATTATTCCTTCAACAGAACGAACAAAAAAAAGAACGAGAAAACTTCCTGGGTCTGGATCGTCTTCGTCTTTACCTTCGTCTCAACTAGAATTGTGGTTTTATGGAATAGATTCGTCCACCGTCCGTCGTACGTAGTTCGTAGTTGTCTCAGTCTCGGTCGTGCGGTTGATGGTTGTTGCTTGTTACGCCTACAATTATTAATCGTTTGGTTCCACTTGCACTACATGGAGATGGAGGGATAGAATAGAAGTTTTGGAATTTTGTTTATGGAAGCCCCTTCGTCGGTAATTGAGAGATATTCATTTGGTTTTGGATAAACATTTCTTTGTTTACTTTATTGTCTGGGATTTTGTTTTAGGGCACACAACAAAAATGAGAGGGGATTCCTCGCACTTAGAGCTCGAGCAGGAGAATAAAGAATTTCCTCCGGTTTTTCTGATATAGATTTGATTTTTCCGCAAAGACGAGAGACGACAGTGTACCCGCACTCAATTTGTGACGATTTTCATTTGGATCGGTTCGGCTTTTGGTTTCTTTGTGCACCTTCTTGGTGTCATTTTTGACATTTACAGAATTTGTGAACGGTTCACAATGGTGTGGATTGTGGAATGAGTATTGTGAATACACTTATTCGTTCTGGAGTGCGTTCGAAGAGTTAAATTATAAATAGCATATTTTATTAAGGCCTTTCGCACACTGAACAGCTTAAATGTTGTTATATGGCGAATTACATGTTTGTAACAGGTGTTTTTGTTTTTAAATTAGAGAAATTAAAGTTGGCAGCGCTATTTTAAGTAGTGGCCGTTTTGTCAACTGTTACCAGACTGACGCCTGGACAGCTCTTTTAAAAAACGGAAATATAATTTGAAAACCAAATGATGCTATCAATAAAGTTACAGTCAATGGCTACGAATAAAGCCATGACTACTGACTGTTTTTTCATTAATTTAAGCATGTTACATATGTCGAGCTAGCAATTTAGATGAGTGGCACGCAGCTCTAGTCAAAAATGTATGCTTTTATTTCATAGTGTACATTATTGATTTGTCAAAATGCTCTACGCATTTATTTCGTGCTAAATTTTGACAGATTTTGAAGTTCGTAGCTGAAAGGGGGAATGGTTAAGGTTGAATCTTCTCAAAAAATTAGTTTTAACAAATAAAAATGTAAGTTTATAAAAATACATAAAATAATATCTAATGAAAGAAATGTTCTTAATATATAAAATTTCAGTGTCCTGATGTTTGTTTCAGGGGAACTCTTAGCCATGTCAATCTATTATTCCAAAAGTTTTTTGCACAATGTTACTCCGTCAGATTACAGCTGAAGTTGTAAGAAAAAATGTGATATAAATGTTAGCTTAAGCTGTGCGTATGGTGTACAGGAGCTATAGCTTAAACAAGACAACTCAACATTTCAAATAACGCGTGTAACAATTGATTTATTAGAGGAAAGGTTTGGCAGTCTTATAGTTTCACGTTATGGAAGGCCGTGAAACTGGCCTCAAAGATAGTGTGATTTAACGCCACTTGACTATTTTCCATGGGTTGTTGATCTACGCTGATAAGCCTGAAACAATTCACAACCTAAAGGACGTTATTGCCGATATGCGCCAACAAATTTTAGAAAAAGTTATCGAAATTTAAATGAAATGCTTGAAAAAAGTGTAACGAAACGTACAAAATGTACACAAATTTTACAATAAAGTAGAAATGTACAGTGTTTATTAAACTTGCAATATTGTGGCAGCACTGATTCAGATGAAGATGCTACTGTAGCTCTCTTTTCTTGCAAAAAAGCTATTGGTAATAAATGGGGTTTTCAACCAAGAATCACGCATTGGCTATACACATCGATTATCAGAACGATTTTAACGTAGGATGTAACGGTATGGTGGGCTGCTTTAGAGAAAGGTATAAAAAGGGATAAGCTAAATAAAGTCCAACGTTAAGCCTGCCTATGTATGAGCGGATCGCTTCGCACGACCCCGTCTGCGGCACTGGACACCTTGCTCTACCTTACACCTCTTGACATATTTAGCAAACAAATAGCTGAAAGCTCGGCTATTCGCCTCAAAGCTTCGTCGCAGTGGACTAACAACAACATTGGCCACTTCGTAATTCTAAGGTACTTAGAATCAATTCCAAAGCACACAGACTACACCATCCCCCAACTACAATTCGACAGAAACTTCCAGATCTCTATACCTCCCAGATCTTTTTGGGAGGATGGGTTGGTGGAGGTGTGTACTCTGAATGACTGAAATTAAGTCTCTCATTCCGCCTTCCCAATCATTGGAGCGTGTTCCAGGCGGAACTTTTGGCGATAAAGGAAGTCTTGTCCTAGCTTAAAGAAAACCTGATATCAACATCTGATATCCGTATTTTCTCAGATATCCAGGCCTATAACTCTATAGCAGTCCTTAACTGCCGATCATCTCTAATGAAGATGGCGAAACAGTTTAATATTTACCTTTGCTGGGTGCCGGGCCATAGATACATTCCAGGTAACTGTAAGGCAGATAAAGTCGCCAGAAACGGTACAGTACAGCCCATCCTACCACGTGTGGCAAGTACTGGCATACAAATCGCTACTTGTAAAGTGCTGCTAATGCAAGACGCTGTGAGGAGGGCAGGCATCAGGTGGAACAACATCACCACGTGTCAAGCCACAAAAAACATCTGACCAACACTGGATTTAAAACGTTCAAAGTGCTTGATCTCTCTAAGCAGATCGCATATAAGCTCGATAAAAGGTGCTCGATACCGGACCCTGTCTAATAGGAAAGCACGCCACGAGACTAAGCGTATTCCCAAAAGACATTTGCAGAAGCTGTATGGACGAGGAAGAGGAAGAAACGGTTCTTCATCTTCTCTGCACATGCCCTGCTCTAGCTCGCAAACGCAAGAATTAAGTAGGAGAATTCTTCTTTAACGATATAATCATTGAGCTTAAGAGGAAGCCTCAAGATTCATGTGTTATCACAATGGGCCATTAAACTGGCCTAAGTGTGTCAGTTTCCATCTTGGACAGCCACTATAACCTAACCTAACCTTGTCTACACTTAAATCATGACTTCTGCATTATAGAAATTTTCTATAGTGCATAAGTGAATATCTCACAAACATTTATTTTGTAATTTGTGTGCAGAATTCTTTTTTGCTGAAATCTAATGCAGATACATGTATTTAAACCATAAACTTTAATCTGAGTTCACATGGTCAATTATACTCTTGCAAATCACAATACAGTGACAAGTTTTATATTTTTTTTTTAAATTGACTTGAAACGTATGAAAAAGTTTTTCAAACATTTCTTGACAATCTAGTCCCGATGCTATTTCAGTTTTATGCATATTTCAATCATCATTCCCTTTTTAGAAAACAAACAAAAAATAAAAAAGTATAAAGTTATTCTTATTACCAAACAACAATCCGATCGTTGATGTTATTATGGCTTAAAGTTAATTATCACACTCAATTTCTGAACTCACTCCAAAAATACTTCCATTTCTCACCACTATGGCCAGTAATGGTGCAATGTCGCATTGGACAGGGACAGCTTCCGGCTGTCATCGTTTCACTCCGTTCTTTTTCTTGTAGGCCATCGAACAGAAGGTACGTTTAGTTAATTTTATCCGCTAACATCCATCATTTAATATAAATTCTTTGCCACAAGCATGTTTGCAATAAAAACGCTCATTCTCAAACTTTTTGTGAAACAAGTTATTAAGTGAAAATTTTCTTTGTGATTATTAATTTCAGATCCAAAGATGGGTCGTCGTCCCGCAAGATGGTAAGTTTTTTAATTTCTTCAGAACGAGAGAAATATTTTCTAAAACTTTGTGTTTTATTTTCTACAGTTATCGTTATTGTAAGAACAAGCCTTACCCCAAGTCCCGGTTCTGTCGTGGTGTCCCAGACTCCAAGATCCGTATCTTCGATTTGGGAAGGAAGAAGGCTACCGTAGAAGACTTCCCGCTTTGCGTGCATTTGGTCTCTGACGAATATGAACAGCTTAGTAGTGAAGCTCTTGAAGCCGGACGTATTTGCTGCAACAAATACCTCGTCAAGCACTGCGGTAAGGATCAATTCCATATCCGTATGCGTCTCCATCCATTCCACGTTATCCGCATCAACAAGATGTTGTCGTGTGCCGGAGCTGATAGGTGAGTTCCGTTTTTCTGTTATTCATTGGAAATTTATACATAATTTTGTTTTATATGATGAAATTGCTTTGAGCACTGGGTTATGATTCATTACCATGATTACATACTTTTTGACATTCTTACTGAAGTTGTCGAGTCATTAAATGTTTTATCTTATGACTTTTGTCAAATGTACTTAAAAGTTGGGGTTTTTCTTTGTTTGCAGGCTCCAAACTGGAATGAGAGGTGCTTTTGGTAAACCACAAGGTACTGTTGCTCGTGTCCACATCGGACAGCCAATTATGTCTGTGCGTTCAAGCGATCGTTACAAGGCTCAAGTTATTGAGGCTCTGCGTCGTGCCAAGTTCAAGTTCCCAGGAAGGCAAAAGGTAAGTTCTTCAAGTTTTCTTTCATTTTTTAAGTCGTAGAATTATCATATTAATGAAGGAAAATACGACAGCCTCCATTTTATTTTAAAGAGCATTGAATTTTTAGGATAGAAGTGAAAAATAAACAAAGTATCTTTGTTTAAGGGTCAACATTTGTCTGTTTAAGAATTCAGAATTTTAGTTTTTGAGGAACTTTAGAGAAATTTTAATTTTTTTGGTGGACATAAACTTAATAAAGCGTAGCTTTTGATAGAGGATAGAGAAAAAGGAAATCAAGGTCTATAATTTCAAAATGAGAGTGAATTAATCTAACCAAAGCTCATTGCAAGAGTTACACTGGTCGACAAAGTTTTGGTCCCGGCGCAATTTAATTGGACAGGTTTTGATGGCCTTAATTTAAATCCAACCACAAGATTACTCTTACATAAGGTTGAGGTTTATAATAAAACTCAAAATTGATATACTAATTATAAAAGATGTTCAAATTGCTTGGATCATTCAAAATGTTGAAAATAAACACAACAAACAAAATTAAAATTGTGTCCCTCTAAAAAACTAAATGAAGAACCAATTTTTAAAAGCAACAGTAACGAATTTTGTAGTTTGTGTAGACCCTTTACAATTCATAATCTTTTTAAAAACATTTTTTAAGGTAGTTATTTGTGCGTTGATTTATTTCTCGTTGAAAACTCGTTTACCTAAAATAAGGAAATAGAAAACAATGACAAATTCAGAGGAATATCGACAATGGCATCTATTGTTCGACTTTTCATTTCAAAAGATCGGAATAGACTTAGTCCCCTTGCAATTCTTGCCGAATAACAATTAAATTGCATTTGTCCCAAAAAAGAAAAATATACCTACATTTGAACTCATCACTTCAGGTACGAAAGTTTGTGTTTTCAATCTAACAAAGATATAACAATGCAAACAGTCAAACTTTTAAAAAGTATTTACCAAAGAATTTACATAGGTACATTTTTTCAATATCATTTTGGATTCATTTTAGCCATTCCGTTTGAAATACCCTTAAACATGAAGTTTTAAAGCATTTAGATCTTTTTGTGGCGTATAAAATCATTATCCACGTTATTTATTTGGCCGTGTGAGGAAATTCATTCTTCGAATGGCCATAAAAAAGTATAATAGCTTAACCAAACGTGGCATCTGTAATTCTTGTTTTAATATTCGCTTACCATTTAAAAAATGTTTTTTCGAAACTTAATGGCAAATGACCTATGAATTCAATGTTTTGAGTTTTCAAAAAATCTGTTGTTCCTATTGATTTTTTAGGTTTATCATTTAAATGGGTCTTTTCTTTACTATTGCTATTTTACCAAAGACTTCCGACAAATAAAAATATTTGTTCAAAACTGACCGTTTTACACATTCCTTGTTTTTTCTTATTATTTATGTCTGTAATGATATTGTAGACAGCACATATTGTGTTCAGCCACTTGCGGTTGTTTGTCATTGATAACTTTACTAATTTCGTCTGAATCGATTGTGGAGAATATACCTTAGCTTTCAAAACAAAAAACAAAACAATCTAAAGGCGTCAAAGTAGAAGATCTCAGTCGCCAAAACTTCTATTGCAAAAATAACGTAAAATTTTCAGCATTTTAAATCAATTTCAGTTCTTTTTTGAAGTATGTACATATTGTACTATTTTTTTTAAAAGCGTAGTTTTTACTCGTCAAATGTTAAAAAGTAACAACTTCAAAATTGACAGCCACCCAAATAACAAGGTGCCCTACTATTTAACTCGATTTTACAATGAAATTGCTCGAATTCGAAAAATTGGTCTATGTTATGTATCTATTTGATTACTTTCAAACCAACGAGAATCGAATAGTTTTAGTAGCGTCAACTATATTCTTATGAACTTTCGAATAAACGAGAAACTACGTGACTCGAAAGTAGAATTCAAAACAAGGCAAAATCGAATATAATCACTACATCAAATGTGTTTTTGTTTTAAATCGCCCAAAGTCATGTCGGATGATATGGTGTGAAGTTAGAACATAAATCCGTCTTTAGAAACACAATAGTTCTTAACAAAACTAAGTATTTTTCATTAACACTGGAGTGCACGCGTGGCCTACTATAGAAGAAGTTTTTTATTAGTATTAGATTTGAAATAATTTTTTTTACTTACACCCTAACCTAAAATTCATAAATTCAAATCAAATGGGGTGGCGCAACAGTCCGTTGTGAACCAGGGCCTAGTGACTTACAACTCTCAACCATTCCTGTGTGCGAGTACTGTTGTCAGGAATGGAAGGGACCTACAATTTTAGGCCGAATCCGAACGGCTAGTTTTTTTTTTGAGAAAGCACTTTTTCATGACAAGAGTTACTCTTGAAGGATTTGTCAATTCCTCGCAAGAGGCAGTACCCGTGAAAATTTTTTTTTTTAAATTAAGGTGGCACAGGCAGGTATTGAACCCAAGACCCCTTGCATGACAGTCCAACGCATTAACCATCATGCCACGGGTACTACAAAAATTCATAAATTATGGTTATTAAATGTTTAAGGCTAATTGAATATTACGCAAAACTATTTATTTCATTTATATGTTTTTAAAATAAAAAATTATTAACATTATTAAATGGTCTACCATAGTAGGCCACGCGTGCATTGGTGTATAAAAATAGGGCACGTGTACTCCAGTGTTAAGAATGCGTTCAAATATTCTACCGTGTATATAGGTACAAACCTTTCCTCACTCTGCTCCATTATGTTGGAATTATTCCTTATTCTTCTCCGGTCAATTTGCTCGTATCCTACGGTGTCCATTTTTGTACTAAACATTTTCTTGTACAACAATTTGATGTTTTAAAATTGTCAAACAACTCGATAACCGACATACGATTCTACATTCATACGTAGTACGATTTGGAAGTAGAACCGGAAATGAGTTTCGAATAGAATCGAGTTAGATGGTAGGGCCCAAGCTTTCAAAAATGAAAACCACTTATTGGAAAAGTGATATGTGGACTCTGCATAGCCAAATTTTTCATAACTTCATTGTTTCTAGGACAAGGACTGAATTCGTTAAAATTCGTTATTCAAATCTAGCAATTTTGCGTACATAATTTGTATTAAAAGCTCCCTATCACAAACTGACTGGGACTTTTAAAAGCATATTATGGATTTATGGGGATATTTGGAATAACTCCAATAAAATATAAAGTAAACCAATTGAATTCGGCAAATCAAGTTTTTAAGGCGAATTGCTTCTCACTTTAAAAGACCCAAACAGGTTTCATGTTGTCTTTAAGAAAACTTGATTCAGAGCACATGTTTAAAATAAAAAAGTAAGGAGATACTGAACACTATACTATCGAGGATAAATTTGTGCAAAGAAAAATCAAGGTTTCTAAAATTTAAAACATGTTTTGTAAAGCTAACAAAGTTTAAAGAATATTCTCCATTGAAATGAATTTTAAGTTAAGGTTGAAACCAATATCAAAGAATTTGATTTTGACTTCTTACAAAATTAATGTGATAAAATGACTGCAGTTCTATCTCTGTCAGTTAAAATTTATAAACTAGCAACAGTTCGCAGAGAACTATACCTATTGACTTATAACTCTAAACTTATCTAGTTTTTATTTAGGATCCGAAGGGCTAATTTGAGAAAGCATTTTTCATGACAAGAATTACTATTGGATGATTTTTCAATCCCTCGCAAGAGGCAGTTCTAGTACAGAAGACTACATACAGTATTGAAAAAAATAATGGAAAAAAGCTTCGTGTTCATTCTTTTTAACATATAAAAAAGGAATTTGTGAAGAGTAATAAAAACTACACAGATCACAGATGAGATTATTATTTTACTTCCTCCCTGAAAAAATAGTCGAAACAAATTAGCTAGAAAGTAAGTTAACGGTAAAAGTATTTCAAATTCTTTGAGTATTTTGTAGTGGCACTCTCATTATTAATTATTAAAACTCGTCTTTCTGCTTTAGTTTTACAATTTACGATCCTTCGCTTTAGGATGCCCCATAGGTGTCCAATTGGGTTTAGGCCTGGGGATTGTGATGGCCTTTCCATAACATTGATTTTGTTTTGTAAAAGTATTGTTTAGCCAATTTTGTTTGGCACCTCCTCTTCAGTTGATGGAAGCATAACTGAATTAAAGATGTGGACATCATTCATATTGTACATCTTATCTTTGATCAAAGATATTGGACCTACACCAGATGCTGAAAAGTACACTCAAATCATTATATTCCCACCACCGTGCTTCACTGTCTTCCTTGTATATTTTGAGTTTAACTTCTTGTCTTTTGGCCTTCTCACATTCATTTTTCCAAATTGATCTTTATTTCATTCGACCACAAAACGTTATTCCAATAAGAACGGTGTAAGTTTTTGTTTGCAAAGGAAAGTCTGTATAATGTTTTGCTTGGTTAAAAAATACCACTTTTCGTGAAGATCTACCAGGAAGACTTGCTTCTATAAGTTGATCCTTTTACATATTCTTGCCAATATTGTATCAAAACGCGAAGAAGTTTATCTTTTTCTTAATCTTGTTTCTTATTTAGGCGTGAATGTAAAGTTTTAAACACTGTGTGCAACTTGTTTTACTTTTTTCATCACTTCGCGTTCAAAGTGATTACATATAATGTAATCCGCGACCCATATTTAATAATATTATAGATGACTTTTAAAAATGTTGTTTAGTAATGAATATAAAACTTGACAAACTTATAATCAATCTCAAAAAGCCTATTTGCATACAAGAAAAATGGATCCTTACGTTAGAATAACAGTAGGTTTTTTATATTATTTTTGCCAGACGAAATCATCATTGGCCTAGAACTTTTTAAAGTTAAGTGAAAGCAAAAAGTTGTGGCCACAAAATAATTTTGCCATTTGAGAAAATTATTAGGTACGAATACAATGACAGTGCTGACTTTCCCCAGTTTCATTGTTACTTTAAAAGTTTTGTAAGGAAGAAAGCTGCGATGGATTTTATATCGTATATTTTTAATCGAAATAAACACAGAATTTCGGTGAAATCAAATTTTAGATTTATAACTAATATGTAATTTTTCAATATCCAACAATATGTATTTTAGAAATTGAGTCCGTATCGAAACACAATGTATACGTGATTTTGGTTTACGTAATTTTACACTAATGCTTATTTTATTTTCAAGAAACATTTTTGGTAAAAATAAGCAAAAGGTTTTAATATTAGTTTTGCTTTGAAAGATTTGGTTATTTGAAGTATGATAAACAAATTGATTTAATAAATAATAGGATATTATTAATCACAATACTATCAGAAATTTGAATATCATTTGAGGTTATGAACGAGGTACTGATCACTATACTATCGAGGAATTAACAGTATTAATGTATCCAGTAGTTGATTTAATTTTGTTATTTCCTATAAACTAGCCTAGATTGATATATTTCTTATTAAAACTTGGAAAAAATAGTTCGATAACTTTTAACGTTTTACTACCATTGCTAGTTAAAAACATAAAAATAACCTGTACCCTAAGTTCTCTAAACACGGTATTTCAACGGAATTGTTGGTATCGTAATTTACGATCTAGGGAAGAGCAAAATATATATTTTTGGGTGAGGTGGCTCGCCCGACATCGAGACCATACTCAATAAAATGTATGACAATTGAAGACAATTAAGCATCTCCTAAAGTGTTATAGAAAGAAATCAGTGTTCAGTAAGTTAAAAATCAACGTATACAGCCTCTTAAAAATTTAATCTTTTAGTGCAAGAGTTTTATTCTTTTTTGTTTTTGAAAAATGCTCTTCACAATAAGCGGAGGACTATCGGTGTTAAATAATTTTCCTTCATAATGATTTTTTTCACCCTGAGCTTTTTTTAAATTGGTATATAAGCTTTACATTTGTGCCAAATTGAGCTCGGGGAAGAGCAGAATGTATATTTATATGGGTGAGGTGGCTCGCCCGACATCGAGACCATACTCAATTAAATATATGACACTTAATTTTGTATCCAATTTGTTTTTTAAAAAATTTGTGGCTCATTTTTAAAAATTATTTTTATTTTCTATTTTATAGATTTACGTCTCAAAGAGATGGGGATTCACCAAATACGACCGTGAGCGTTATGAGGAACTCCGTGATGAAGGTCGTTTGGCACCTGATGGTTGCCAAGTCAAATACAGGCCAATGCACGGACCAATTGCCGCCTGGGAGAAGGTTCAACGTGATATTTACAGTTAGATCGATGTCTCTCAAAAGAGTGATTTTTTAAAAAGAACAGAAAATTAAGTTGGCAATAAAAAACATCTAAAATGCCTCAATAAAAAATATTTTTTATTTTAAAAAACAACAAAAAACTTTGTTTTTTAATTATATTTAATGACGTTGGAAAAATGAATTTGGTTTGCCCCTTGTTTTCCAAATGAAGAGAAAGGAGCTAGATAGATGTCTTATTCTCGGCAGACCATTCGATTAAGTTGATCGGGGAGATTTAGTATCAGTTTCTTTTCCAAGAAAAATTCCAATGAATAATTCATTTGGGACAAGAATCAACATACAGTTTAAGTGTGGGATTTTCTATTATTTCAGTTTATTTAAAAGCTTCGTTAACCCTGGAAAGATAACCTACGTCGAATCGACGTATAAATCATGTGTATCACTTATGGTCTATGAAATATGGTTATCTTTCTAGGGTTAAACAAACTTGAACTAAGTGGGTTACTATGATATTTGTCCTTGTAAGAAAAAGAATTTTGTTTCATAAAAATCGAAAAAATTTGATATTTTGCAAAGATAGAGCCAATAAAAGAAGTTAATGATAAATCATTAACACCGTTATAGGTCGAAAACGAGCAAATTATTTAATACGTTCACAGACTCAAAATTACCACATGTTCCCTCTTGTTCTACTTCTTAGTTTAAGACCAAATCTGGGATAACTTAAATAATTTGTGATTGGCAAGGGCACCATAATACAAATTATGTGTAAAGAAATTTAAACAAATGCAATCAAAGATAGCAATTATCTTTTCAGATATTCGAGTTGTTAGCTAAACGTAGTGGTATATTCAATTGAGTACAAGGGTGGAATCGGCTAAGGTGATAGTTGGCTATCATTTTTTTGATAGTCAAATTGACTATCATTTTCATTCCGTCTGTGTAAGGTGATTCAACTCAACTCAATTCGGTTGAACAATTTCAGATTCACATTGTCAAAATTCGTTGTTGCCTTGGTGAAACTTTAAATTGATTCTTATAAAATATCTAAATAAAGGTTTCAAATTGGCTGATTTTGAATACAATTCTTACTTTTCTTGCTTTTTTTCGAATGTCGTAAGCTTTGTAGGTCACAGGAATGTGTTTTTTAAAGAAACTAAAGTGAACTAAGAAAATTTTCCAGTCCTTTGTGTAAGCGTCTGGTAGCTCTATTCAGAATAAACATTTGTTTTAAAACGACTATCACATTTTTTTGTTACAGCTTTTTAGGTATCAATTTGACTATCACCTTATGTAAATCAAATTCAATCGTTTTGATTGTCATTTATCAACAATCACCTTAGCCGATTCCACCCCAGTATTTTTGAAAATTTGTTTAATTTGTCTCGAATAGTAGGCTTTGATTTAAATTTCTCTCAATGTCAAAGCAAGCATGGACATGTCTTTTGACATTATGAATAATTTCTTTGAGGTTGAAAGCTATTTTAAAGTTATTTGGTCAACTTTTGGGCCGTGTGTTTTTTGTTTTAAGCTGTTTTGTGTCCTTGCGAAAGTAAAATATTAGTCAAAATTTTAAGTTTTGACAAATTTCTGACTTCCCAGTTCTGTAAAATACATTTTTTTACCAAAGATCAACATTGAAAATAATTCACATTACGAAAATTGTTTTTTTTTGCTCCTGGAAGTGGTCAACAAAAGTGATGTTCTCAATTGAGTACACTGGCCAAAATCGTGCTAGTTTGTTTTCTCACAGAATTTGCAGAGATATTGCTTTTTCATCAATAAACTGCAATATGGGAGGCGCTACGCAAATCTCTCCATGGCTGTTGATGATATTCCAGATGGTAATGAAGTAGATGTAGTGGTTATTCCACCGGATGTTGATATACAAACGGACGATTAAGATTTATGTGAGGATGACTTGCTTTATTCCCATATTCTTGTTTACATACCAGGAGCAGTAGAGGTTGAAGTCACCGATGAGTTTGCCAGGGGCCTGATTATGAGGTTCGCGGCGAATCGTTTTGCTAGCGAGTTTGCCATTTTTCAATTATTGCTTTCGCTTTCGCCTTCTTCGTTTTGAAGAAACAAATTAACGAAGGCTAAGGGATGAAAGCTCAGCGAGAGGTGAGTTTCAAAATAATACTCCTGAATGATCAAAGCATGTGGTTTATGCTAATGAAATAGATGAAACTTTCGACTATTTGGAAAATTTAGCAAACATAAAAGAAATAACGCCATGTCCAGCAAGCGTTTCAAGCAAATCAAACGTTTTATACATTTGGCCAACAATGCATGCCTTGATAAGAGCGATAAAATGGCGAAGTTTCGAACATTGATAAAAATCATTTGCAATAACTATCAAAAATTCCATGACAAACTAACGATTGATGAGGGTATGATCAAATACTTTGGTCACCATTCCGCAAAGCAGTTTATCCATGAAAAGCCTGTCCGTTTTGGCTATAAGGAGTGGATGTTGTGCAGTAGCGATGGATATTGCTGTAACTTTGGCATATATTGCGGTGCAAAAAATCTAATTCCAATAATGGATCTCGAATGGCGCTTGATTTACTAGAAGTAGTAATAAGGCCAAGTGACTACATCGTTTTTTTTTTGACAATTATTTTACCACCCATGACCTTATGGCTGCGTTACGCAAAAAAGGATTTCGCGCAACAGGTACGGTTCGTGACAATAGAACAAAAAAATGTCCATTGAAATCCTTGAAGACGGTATAGAAGGCCAATCGTGGTTACTTTCATCACAAATTCGACAAAAAAAACATTGTGTTCGCTCGGTGGAAGGATAATGCAGTTGTTACAGTTGCAACAAACTACGACACCCTGGACCCTCTTGGAAGAGTCAAACGATGTTCAGCAGCAGTAAAAGAGAGGGTAATCATTCCACAGCCAAAACCATTAGTGGCATACAACAAGGATATGAGTGGGGTCGATCTTCATGACCAATTTGTGAACAATTACAGAATCAAAATAATGGGTAAGAAATGGTGGTGGCCATTGTTCACACATATGATCAACTCAATGGTGGTAAATCCATCAACAAAAGCACCAAATAAGCCATATTTGCCAAAAAATTTAATTCACAGTGAAGGAAGACATTTCCCCCAAAAAAAATCAAAATCAACTACTATGCCGGATATGCCACAGCAGAGTTAGATGGATATGTGAGAGAAAGTACTAGCAATAAAATTACTAACAAAAACAATCCTTGGAAAAGTTCACGTTGTCAATAAAATAAGGAACTCTTTATAAAAGTGAATAAAATTGTTCACTCAATAAATAAAAAGTTATAAAGTTCAGCTTTTATTTAAATTTTAAACTTGACTCGATAGTGATTGGACAGGCTCAGACAGCATAAGGGTAAGGGACTTCATTTGAAGTCAACTGGGGTGGAATCGCTTAAGATGATTGTTGACCATCAAAATGTATGAATTTACTTCACGTAAGGTTATTATCAAATAGACTATCACTTTTTTACTATGGTTTGTTAATGACAGCTATTTCGGTGTTTCATATATTTTGATTAATTTTTTGTGAAAAAGATAAATTGTGTGAACTTCAACTCCACTATAAATTTAAAATTTAGTAAAAAGATGATTAAAGTTGATATAAAAAATAGTGAACAGTAATGTATACTTCAATGCAAATTTTCTATCAGAGCACCAGAACGAGAAATGACTACAAGAAAGTTCAATTGCTGAGTAGCAACTTAAGGAATCCACCCCTGGTTCCTTTTGAATGGACATTTTGGCCAAAAAGTTCTAACTCGAAACTTTACTTCACTAACCTCTACTTTTAGTTGATCGTACAAAAACTACCAAAACATAATTGTCTATAAAAATATCTAGGCAAGCTACAAGTTTCAATATCGACTTGTATTTTAAATAAATATTACTTTTTCCTTTTCCAATTTGACAAGGAACCCTTCTTATACAAAACATTAAATGGAATTGTGCAGAATATAAATTTAGAGTAATAAAGTTCAGCTTTCAGTTTAATGAAAAAAAAACATCAGTTGTTATTTTGACATAAGTAGACTTACTTGATAACAAGGGAGGTTTTTCTTGACTAACTTTCCAGTTAATTTTCCAATAAAGTTGCCTTAATTGGAAGGAAATTATTTGGCAGCTGGACAGTAAGAAAGTAGAAACTTGCCTTGTATTCAAGTCCCTTATATCGTCTAAACCTTCCCCTTGTTTAAAATTTGTATTTTTGTTTAAAAGAAATGCACATTAGAACGTGAGAAAATGTCAAAATATGGATGTTAAAATTTGCATACATTTAAATTTTGTTGTATGGGATTCTGTAATCTGTGTTATCATTATTTTTTCAAAGGCTAAATGAAGTAATTACAAATCATACTCAGTTCTATAGCCTTTTTGAAGTGACTTTTATCATCCTGAAATTCCCCAACAAGGAAGTGACCGCCTTAAGCAGCTTACATTTATACATCTTTGTACCTAATCGTGGAAATTGAAGTTTGCTTTATCCAACTTTTCTCGTGGTTTGTTGATTTATCGTGTTGAATTCAATTACAAAATCCGATGAATAAACTGTGGTTGCAATCAAATGTTGATTTTGACAACATACGATCTAAAATAATCATTGATTAAAAATAACTAATCACTTAATATGTCCTGTTCGTTGTAAAAATTTACAATTTGAATTTTGTCATGACAATTTCTACTGCATTGTCCTCTTGATTGGTCTGTAGTTTAATCTGTACCGAATCTGTAACCGCAACATCGGATGACGCTTGAATAGGATATTTGGCTTTTACACTTAGTACTATGGATTTCAATAAGATATGTCAATTAATTCGGCTCGATTACCTACTTTTTATTATAATTTCATGAATACATACAAATTTCAAAATCACTCAGTTTGCTGTCACCAATTTTGTTTTTGGAGGTATGTAAAGGCCTTTGATTTTATTTTCCTTGACGATTCGTTGTGCTACAAAAACTTTAGCTTAAGTTTTCTTGTTTTTTATTTGCTGGTGAGGTTAACGATTGCCGGCTCCTTCTACGCACTTATTTCCTTGGGAGATCTTGTTGTTTTGGTATCATTTTTGTAAAAACATTGTTTAAGCTATTTGGTAGTTTTGAATTTTGAAATTAAAACTGTGCCTTTTTATAACGAACTTCAAGACGACTGGTTGTGTTTTTTTCTTCTGGAATAGTTTTATCTTTTACAGAAAACTGCGTATTATTCATCAGGTTATGGGCCCAGATGAGCCAAGTTAAGTAAAGATAAAGTTTAAAACGAAAAATAAATTGCTGTATTTTCGATTTTTTTATTTGGTGAAACCATGGCGAATATTCCGACGATTGAGAGACTCAGGGGTCGTGAAAATTACGACAGCTGGAAATTTGCGTTGGGCTTTTGAGAGAGTTAACGACTACTCGCCTAGATGAATGTTCATCAATCACAGAGTATGTGAACAAGATCATTGGGACGACCCACAAGCTTAACGCCATCAAAATGAAATTCGATGACGAATGGATAGGTAGTTTGCTCTTGAATGGTTTGCCAGACAGATTCCAGCCAATGATTATGGCAATCGAGAGTAGCGGAATAAAAATCACAGGTGATTCAATTAAGTCCAAGTTGTTGCAGGACTTTGAATGCTACAATGGAATGCTTGATGGGAGTGATTCTCGTCGTCAATGTCAGGCAATGGCAGCAATCAAAGGCAAACACAAGAACAAAACCCGAGTCAAGTGTTTTGGTTGCGGTAGCTTTGGACATTTCAAGAAAGAATGCCTCAAGAATGTAAACACGCACGGTAAGTTTGCTATATTTGCATCTTTTTCTGTGCAGGAAGCTGATCATTTGTGGTTCGAGGACTCTGGGGCATCATCGCACATGGCAAGAAGTTCTGTTGGGTTCGAAAACTACTTACCTTGTTCTTCGCAAGAATTTGTGACGTTGGCTGATGGATCCAAACTGCAAGTTGCTGGTAAAGGCAACATTTCAATCCGTGTATATGGTGAAGGTGGCATCAATGAAGTTCTTGTGCGTGACGTACTGCATGTTCCTGAAATAAGTTTCAATTTAATATCTATTAGCCAGATTGTTAACAATGGAAATATAATTAAATTTGATCAAAAGGGTTGTACAATTGTTGACAGCAAAAATAATATTTTTGCTACGGCTACTGAGATTGATAAGGTGTATAGATTGAACATACAGACAGCGTTGCCGCCAAAAATAAATTTTCGTGCCACGTTTTTTGAAAAACGTGCCATTTATGAAATTTTCGTGCCATACAAAAATAAAACTAAAGTTGTTCTTTAAAAATAAATATAAATTGAATACTGTTACTATTAAAAAAAATCACTTCCTCTATTCCTGCATGAGTAGGTATTATTATTAAAAATATGTATAAATAATATAAAAATATAAATACGTAATAAAGCTTTGTTATAATAATTTAAATAAATAAATTAGCTGAAGGTTAAAATTTTGAGAATTATTAGGCCTAATAATTTCATTTTATGACATTATAGTATTAATTGTTTTGTATGACAATTTGTTTTCGATGTTTGTTTTAATAATATTTAGCCTTAAAAACACTCATTTTGATGATGCACTTCCGTGAGGCAAAACATAAATTTGGAAATAGTAATGAACGTTGCTTCATCAATTATATTTTTTAATTTATACAACTTAAGCCTAAACGTGTTTGAATCTTCAAGAAAAACGCTAGCCCCAAAATTTTTCTTATAACATCTTTCTCACACTATAATAGATGAGAAAATTCTGATATCAAAATATTAACGTGTGGCAAAATACTTTCTTATGTTTGAATTATTTTTTAAACGCATTAACATTTAATTAGGTTTTTTTTCAAATTCTTGCGAAAGTTTTTTATAGAATATTTGACAATCTTTTAAAACATTCAATTTTTCGTTAGTCTCTAAATTTCGAACCTCTTCTGCGCATTCAAATCCCAAAAAATATCATCTATTGCTTTTCAGTTTTCGGTTTCATAACAAATATCATGTTTGTTTTTTGAAGAATTAACATAATCTTCTTTAAAAAAGTTTATTTAGGAAAATTTGGTGAAAAATAGTTATTTCAGAAATTAATAAATTTATTTTTGGGGCTTCGCTTTGAAATGACAATAAGTTTGTCTGTAGAAGGTAGAACGTAATCCAAAAAAATTGAAATATGATTTTATTCAGTTATCATTCAGTAGGTCAAGGAGTCTTTTTGACTTTTCACTATTTTCTTCTTTTGCAGCCAGTAGAAAAAAATGAGACAAAACCATCCAATTTTTTAACAAACATTTAGCATAAATGAAAGTCTGAGAATTGAAATCATTTTTGGAATTTTGTTTTGTTTAATATTGAAATATTCTTGAAAAAATGCCATTTTACTTTGCCGTTCAGGACTGTTTTTTAAAAAACTATATACACCATTGGCTAATTCATGTATTTCTTTCGGAAGAGTAGAGCACGCATTTGAAATACATATTTGAAACGAATGTGAAGTTCAACTGCTTGAGCAAATATTGAACTCCCCCTTTTTTACCAATTAAGTTTGATATGGGAATATTATAAGTTTCTAAAAAAATTAAGTATGGTTCTTGATACACTGTTCTTTTAATGAATATTGACACTGCGTTTACACTATGAGTTTAAATTTATGTAAAAAGATTGACATAATAAAACGTGCCATATTTAAATTTTTCGTGTCACCGTGCCACGAGAAAATTTCCGTGTCAAAAAGGCACGATCGTGCCACATCGGCAACGCTGCATACAGAAAGACAATACTGCTCAGGTGGCAACAGAATCTCAAGCTGATTTATGGCACAGACGGATGGGCCATCCGGGTGCTGAAGTTATGCGCTCTTTGGACTTGGTCGATAGTACTGGTGGTGAGGGTTGCATTGTGTGTTGCGAGGGTAAGCAGAGTAGGAAAATGTTCAAAGCGTCTACAAGTTCGACAACAGATTTTCTCGAGTTAATTCATTCAGATGTTGCTGGTCCGATGGAGAAGCCGTCGATTGGAGGTGCCAGGTATTATGTTTTGTTCTTGGATGATTTTTCAAAGAAGGTATTTGTGTTTGCCATGAAGAATAAAAGTGAAGAAAATCAAATGCAAAGAAAAATTAAAATTTTTCGCTCAGACAATGGCGGCGAATTTGTAAATAGCCAGATGCAAAAATGCTTTGAATCATCGGGGATAATTCATCAAACATCAACACCTTATTGTCCTGAGCAAAATGGAAAGTCGGAAAGGATGAATCGATCGCTGGTCGAGAAAGCGAGATGTCTACTTTTCGATGCTGGTTTAGACAAAAGTTACTGGGGTGAAGCAGTGTATTCAGCAGCTTATTTGATAAATAGAACTCCAATCAAATCATTAAATAATCGTTGCCCAGAAGAAGTGTGGACTGGTTCAAAAGTGAACATTTCACATTTGCGAGTTTTTGGTTCTGTTGGAATGGTGTTAGTTCCAAAGCAAAAGAGAACAAAATTGGATTCAAAAGCCATTAAATGTATAATGGTCGGTTACTCTGAAAACTCGAAAGGCTACCGAATGTATGATCCAGTGAATAAAAAACTGCATATAACCAGAGAAGTTAAATTCATGGAAGGCAAGCGTTTTGACGGTCAGAATTTAGTGGGGAATTTGGGAAGAAATCCTGAACCTATTGTTGTTGCTGGAGTAAATCCTATTCTTGTTGCTGAGAATGATGCTGTTGTTGTTGGAGATGAACGTGTTGTTGTTGCTGAGACTGAACCTGTTGTTGTTGCTGAGACTGAGCCTGCTGTTGGTGAAAAGATTTGTTCATCTGAAAATTCATGTGATGTTCGCTGATGATTCGGATGATGAGATGTTCGACGATGCTAGCGCTGATGTGGACGAAAGTTATATCGAAACTTGTTCAAGTTATGAACCGTCAACCAATTTATCATCTAGTGGGGATGTTGCTGATGGATCTTTGCGACGTTCAAGTCGTGTTAGGAAACCTAAAATTTTGAAAGATTTCGTAGCCTTTGTCAACGAAAAAGAAGTCTGTTCATCTGATGATCCTGTTACTTACGATGAGGCGGTTTCAAGATCAGATGGTTTGAAATGGAAAAACGCAATCAGTGACGAGTGTGATTCTTTGAAAGCAAATAACACTTGGGATGTTATCGATCGTCACCATGGAATAAAACCGTTGAATTCAAAGTGGGTATTCAAGACCAAAAGAGGAGTAAACGATGAAGTGATCCGTTACAAAGCAAGGCTAGTGGTGAAGGGATGTGCACAGCGGAAAGGTATCGATTTTGACGAAGTATATTCACCGGTAATTCGATACAGCTCATTGAGATATCTTTTGTCTCTTGCAACAAAAATGAGTCTTCACATCGAGCAGCTTGATGCGGTCACCGCTTTTTTACAAGGTGAGTTATCTGAAAATGTTTACATTAATCCACCTGAAGGTTTAGATATACCTAAAAATAAAATTTTAAAGTTAAAGAAGTCCATTTACGCACTCAAACAGTCTTCAAGGACATGGAACCTTAAGTTGAGCAAGGCTTTAAAAGTATTTAATTTAAAGCAATCAAGATATGATCCATGTATGTATTTATTATAATGATCAAATACTGAATCGATTTTATTTTTGGCAGTTTATGTAGATGACTTGTTAATTTTTTCTAAAGACATTAAAGTATCCGAAAAATTAAAGTCTTATTTAAAGTCAGAATTCCATATGAAAGAGATACCAGAAGTTAGTTCGTTTTTGGGTATGACCATAGACTATGATAGAAAGAATGGAAATTTAAACATAAATCAACAACAATATATTTTAAAATTATTGAATCGATTTAACATGAATAATTGTAATCCAGTGTCAAGTCCTATGGATGTCAATGTAAAGTTAAGCAAGGAAAATTGTCCCAAATCTGAAAAGGAAAAACTTGAAATGTCGAATGTGCCCTATCAAGAGTTAATTGGAAGTTTGCTTTTTGCGGCCCAAATCAGTCGTCCAGATATTTGCTTCGCCGTAAATTTTTTGAGTAAATTCAATAATAATCCAGGTCGACTTCACTGGTTGGCAGCAAAAAGAATTTTGAGGTATGTGAAGGGAACTTTGAACCTGAAACTTTCTTATAATCGAAATGGAAATTCAGAAGTTGTTGGATTTTGTGATGCTGACTACGCGAATGATTTAGATGAAAGGAAATCAGTAAGTGGATACGTGTTTCTGGCTCAAGGAGGAGCAATATCCTGGGGATCACGCAAACAGGCGACCGTTGCACTGTCTACAGCCGAAGCTGAATACATCTCTATGGGAGTCGCTGTACAAGAAGCAATGTGGCTGAAAGGAATTCAGAAGGAACTAACAGGAGTTGAATCATCTATGAAAATCTTTTGTGACAGTCAATGTGCCATTCATCTGGCATCGAATGAATGTTATCGTCCTCGCACGAAACATATCGACATCCGACATCATTTCGTCCGAGACATAGTGTCAGAAAAACAGATCCAGCTGAAATCAGTCCGCTCCGATGAAATGGCAGCAGATATTTTAACGAAGCCTTTATCATCTCCTATTATCAAAAAGTTTATTGTATTAATTGGTTTGTTAATGAAATAAGTTTTTAGTGGGGATGTTGTTTTGGTATCATTTTTGTAAAAACATTATTTAAGCTATTTGGTATTATTGAATTTTGAAATTAAAACTGTGCCTTTTTATAACGAACTTCAAGACGACTGGTTGTGTTTTTTTCTTCTGGAATATTTTTATCTTTTACAGAAAACTGCGTATTATTCATCAGATCTTTGAAGCACTTTTAAATATTATACAAAACAACACAAATCAAATCACATAAAATTCATTCAACAAAAAATTCTTTAAACTTTGAATATATCCTACAAAAAACTATCAGAAAGTTTCACTCCTGAAGGCTCTAAAGTAAAATAAAAGAAAACAGTATTTAAATTTTCGTCGATGGACAAATAATAACTCTGAGGCTGTGTATTGTTTGATTTTCACAAGTAAGATTATCATTCCTCTCAAACCACACTTTTACTGCTAAGGTGTAGACAGGTCATGGCGTATAGAACATGGGATTTCAATGAACATCAATGGTTGTGTTATTTCAGAAGCAATTTTTCAAGATGCAAAGCCAACACAATAAGTCACCAGTGATTTTTTGAAAGCTTTCTTCCATAAAGCCTGTACTGTAGATTAAACAAAATATAGGTGCGATTTACAGTATTAAAGTTTGATAAATGTAATCAAAATCAATTCCATACTTGACACTTGATTGAACCATGATGATAAAATAAAACTGCTGATCCCACAGATAAAATATTGAACCAGAATTGTTTTAGATGTAAAAATGAACGCACATTAGTCAACAAAAAGAAATAATAACTCATTTTAGAACGCACCCAAAAATAATTCATCGCCTATGAACGACTGTTTCCATTTGCCAACCCTGGTTCGGTGCATTTCTGTCAATTGGAAATTCATCATATTGCATCCCTTGTCATCCGTCAGTTGCTCTTGCTTTAAGTGGAAGAGAAAAAGATCGATACCCTGCGAAAATTTTACTTCTGGATCAAAAACAAAAATCTTTTCACCCAAAATTCAATTCATAATTAATAACTATTAATAGTACCCTGCCATCTAAAATAGTTTCATCAATCGTGGCTAACCCGAAAAGTCAGCCCAATCAATTGATTCGCTGCAGAGTGGAGTGATTTAATTAACCACTGGGAATTCAAAGGCCAAAAAGCAAATCGAATCGAAGCGAATGAAAAAAATGCACAATGGAGCCGCAGCAGGTCTACGACACTTCATCACTCTTGGCATTGCTCTCCTCGTGATATTATTCATCTCGAGCTGTGCGGCTACCGCAAATCTAGGTGACCCATATAAAATTCTCGGTGTCAATCGTCATGCCACCACCCCAGAGATTCGACGTGCCTATAAACAATTAGCAAAGGAGTGGTAAGTTAGGTCAGAATTGAAGTCAAATGAAATCAGCTCTCATGATGATCTCTTGTACCACTTGAAAGGCATCCGGACAAATCCAGCGACCCAGGGGCCGAGCAGAAGTTTGTGGAAATCAAGCAAGCCTACGAGCTACTTAGCGACGCTGACCGAAGACGCGTCTACGACCAGCATGGCATCACCAACGAGGACTCGCACATGTTCCGGCAACAACATGACTACAGTCACTACGGTCGCTTTGCACCCGACCCGTTCGAGGAGTTCTTTGGGCAGCGTTTCCACTTCGACCAGGACATCAGCTTGTACCATAAACTCTCGGTGACAACCAAGTACTTCGAACAGACAATCGTGCCCAAGAGCGCAACAGTGCCGCACATATTAATGTTCTACAATGATTGGTGTTTCCGGTGCATACGAGCGGTTGGGGTGTTTAAGAAAATGATTGATGCCCTGGAGCCATTGGGTAGTGTAGTGTTTCTCCTTTTAATTTATTTTAATTGAATTTATTGTTGCGTCAGCATTTTATGATTTGTTTTGTTCACCTTCGATTTAGGAATTACTTTTGCCACAATCAATGCCGCACATGAACAGATGCTTCTGCGCAAGGTGGGCGTCGATGAAGTGCCAAATCTTGTATTAGTTCTGAACGGACATAGCTACATCTACAGGGAGAGCGCTTATAGTGTTCAGAAAATTGTCGGTAAGTTGAATGACCACACTAATAACAGTCATGGGTATTTTTATAGGCACACACACGAGTAGTTTTCATTTCGGTAGGTATTTCATGATAATATATGAGTATAAGGTGGACTTAGGTTTAGAAAGAAACTGTATTGCTCTATTTTGAAGGTTGCCATTTTTATGTGATGTGATGAAAACAATAATATATTTAAAAACATTATAAAGGAAAATACAAAGAAATATTAAAAGTGCTTATACGCCCAGTGTGCCATTGTTGTAGTTTCTAGGGAGAATAAAATGAAAGCAAATTTCTCGGCATACATTTTTAACACATGTACAATTTTTATAATAGAATTTTTCGATGTAAATTATTATAGTCTAGTTTTATTTTACAACAAATTTGCTAAGCATAACAAAGCTCATAGTGAGCCAACATTTAAAGATAAACCTAAGCTGTCGCGGACTTTTATTTAGAACTATCAAATTCTCTTTTTATGTTGAACTCTTTAACCAATTTAAGTCTCTTTCTTATTTTGTATATGCTAGCTTTGTTACTGAAATGGACATCTCTTTGCAAGAGAATCCTAAAAAATGTTGAAAACTTGTAAACTTAAAGAAAAAATCAGATGGCTTTTCAGTTGACTTCACTTACAAGAACCTTTCATTAGATAAAACTGTTGATATCAAAAAATTTCCGTGAGTCATTTGTTAATAGTCCTGAAAAAGTTGATGAACCCTATTTTCATAATCTCCACTCCTATTCGCAAACTAGCTGTAGTCACATACCTGTGCTACAGAGTACGGTTCTTAATCTTTTATCCGCGTTGAATGATGACAGTTTAGCAGGTCCCGATGGTATTGCCCCGATAGTATTAAAAAAGTGTAGTAATGCTTTAGTTGAACCCCTCACGATCTTATTCAAACTTTCTCTAAAAACAGGAAAATTTACAATATATAGTAATTTCTAACACCAATTTTCAAGAAAGGTAACAAGGCGGATATTACCAACTACAGGCCTATTGCAAAGCTTTCTTGCATTCCTAACGTGTTTGAACAAGTTGTTTGTGAAAGTGTAGCATTTTTAAGTAAGAATCTCATTTGCGAACAACAACATGGTTTTATAAAAAAAAAGATCAACCGTTACAAATCCCCTCACATTCTCAAACATATGTTCAAACGCTTTAGAACAATGTTATGAAGTTGACTGTGTATACACTGACTTTTCTAAAGCTTTTGACCGACTTAGCCACGGAATTATTTTATTTAAGCTTTTGATTTTCCACTATTTTTCTTAGCTTGGATTAAATCATACCTTGAAAACAGATTTCATGAGGTAAAATTTATATATTGTCATTCTGAACCTTCTGTTGCTCAATCTGGTGTTCCCCAGGGAAGCCATCTTGGCCCTTTTCTTTTTTTTCTGTCTATTGATGATGTATCGTCATCTCTTCGTTCAAGTGAAGTTCTCATTTTTGCTGACGACATGAAGATTTTTGAAATAATAAAGTCCACCCATGATAGTATTCTTATATGAGCCGACATTGATACTTTCACATTTTGGTGTGGGAAAAATAGCCTTTCACTCAACTCTTTAAAATTCAAGACGATAAATTTTACTAAAACACGAATCGGTAGTGTATTTGATTATTGTATATACAGCAAAAACTCTGGCGCGTCTTCACATTTAAAGAATTAGGTGTTTAGGTTGGAACAGAAATTGTTCCAACTTAGAATTTACACATCATATTAATTGCATGTTAATAAAGCAAGTTCTATGCTTGATTTCATAATACTCTTGTCAAAGGAGTTTAATGATCCCTATGTTACTCTTTCTTTGTATTACGAAATTCATAGAAAACGTTTTGAATCAATTCAACATAATTTTATTCGCTTTGCCCTTAAGGGTCTTCCTTGGGAAGATCCCTATGATCTGCCTCCCTATGAACATCGTATTCTGCTTTTTCAAATGCAATATCTTCATCAAAGACGTGTTAATAATGACTTAGTATTATTATTAATTGTGAAATTGACGAACCTTATTTGCTATCTTGTGTACATTTGAACTACCGAGGCGGAACTCAACACCTGCTTACTTTTGACATGTTGACTTCCATAGAACTAACTATGAAAAAATTGAATTAAGTCGAATGAGTATTTTATATAACTTAAACTGTTCATCGATAGATTTAAATTGGTGGGATTAAAATCATTGTTTACAACCAGTGCTCGACTATCGTAAACGTTTTCATTTTATTTTTTGTTCGGTAATGAGATTAAGCTTTATACTCACAACACTGCAATGCTGTGAAAGTTGCGCATACTATCGACGTTTTAAATCTTTTGAATTGATTGAAAAAGTATAAACGAGAACTGAGAATAGCCAAAAGATCCTCATGGAGATCCTTCTGTAGCTCAATAGAAGAATCCTCGGAGGCATCAAGGATAAGGAAGATTCTCTCGACAAATCCAACCATGCCTAGTTGTCTTAAAAACTCGGATGGCACATGGACTAACTCTTGCGAAGAAACGCTAAACCTGCTACTAGACACCCACTTACCAGATAGCTCCAAATCCTTGAATACAACAAACCGTCTTGTGTCGGGTATTACCTTATCTTTTCTTCAAGAAAAATTAACATGGGCACTGAATAGTTTCGAACCTTATAAATCTCCAGATCCAGATCAAATCGTACCAGCTGAGTTATAACATACCATTGATATAATCTTCTAAAGTTGTCTAGATCTGGTCTGCATACCTCAGAGATGGAGAGATAGTAAAGGTAGTTTTCATTCCCAAGGCTGGCAAATGCTCGCATGTCAACCCTAAAGATCTAAGACCTATAAGGCTATCATCATTCATTCTCAAAACTCTGGAAAGATTGATTGATATCCATGTACGTAATAGCATTGATAAGAGATTATCGATGTCTCAGCATGCTTACTGCAAAGGGAAATCGGTAGAAACACCCTTGCACACTCTAATAAGAACTATCGAATACTCCCTAGAGCAAAAGGAATATACTATGGTGGCTTTCCTGGATATTGAGGGCGCTTTCAACAACCTTAATACATCCGCTATCACATCTGCTATGACGACCCTAAACGTCGAATACTCACTCTGTGAGTTGATTAAAGGTTGAGTTGAGATAAGGTCACTCCGCAAGGTGGTGTTTTGTCCCCTGTGGAACATAGTGGTTAACGAACTGCTAATATCCCTTGAGAGGGAAGGCTACAGAGTGATTGCGTATGACGATGATGTTGCTATCGCCGCCGCCACAGGAAAACATCCTAATACATTGAGAGACCTCCTCCAAAACGCACTCAATATACTCACTAGATGGGCTGATTAGTGCGGACTGAGTATTAATCCTAAAAAACCAGACCTCGTCCTTTTTACACGGAAACACAAGATCCCAGTAATTGTACCTCCTTTAATAAAATGTATAAAACTAATTTTTACCCATGAAGCTAAATATCTTGGTCTGATATTGGACAAAAAATTAAGTTGGAAACCTTATATTCAGGAAAGAGTTAAAAAAACTACAGTAGCTCTTTTCCTTTGCAAGAAAGCCATAGGAAGCAAATGGCGTTTTCAACCTCGCATAACCTATTGGCTATACACATAGGTCATCCGACCAATACTTATATACGGGGTTGCAGTATGGTGGACTGCACTGGAGAAAGTCACATACTACGGCAAACTCAGCAGAGTCCAACGCACTGCATGTCTCTGCATAAGCGGGGCATAAAGAACCACACCCTCAGCAGCGTTGGACACTCTCCTCCATCTGGCACCCCCCGACATATTCAGCAAACAAATAACAGCGAGTACAGCTATAAGACTCAACGCCAATGCATCCATTTTTATACAGATGGATCCAAGACCAATGAGGGAGTTAGTAGTGGTGTGTACTCAGAAAAGCTTAATCTTAGCATCTCTTTCCGCTTCCCTAATCATTGTAACGTCTTCCAAGCGGAAATTTTAGCGATCAAAGAGGTTCTCTCCTGGCTAAGAAAAAACGTGATATCAACTTCTGATATCCGCATCTTCTCTGACAGTCAGGCTGCTATTAAATTTCTTGACGGTGTCTCAACCAAATCTCAAACCTCCCTCGATTGTCGATCGTCTCTTATGGAGATGGTGCAGCAATTTAACATTCACCTCTGTTAGGTGCCGGGCCACAGAGACATCACACGGAATTGTATCTACGAGGAAGAAGAGGAAGAAATCTCTCACCTTCTCTGCACTTGCCCTGTTCTTTCACTAAGACGCAAACTTCATCTGGAAGGCTACTCTTTTGATAGTCCCAGTGAAGTAATTCTCTAAATTCATGTGGTATCACAATGGGCTTTTTCTTTTTGTCTAAGTGTGTGAATTCTAAATCCGCAGCCACTTCAACCTAACCTAACCTAGTCTTCATAAATCCGGCACATATTAGTTCAATGTCGCGAAAAAGCTTTTTAACGTCTAATCTTTTTCTCAAATTCAGATATATTAGAGCCATAAGTTTTAGCTAAAACAGCTCATTTCTTTCTTAAAGTAGCTAAATATAGGCAAAGATCTAGCCGAGCCGGAAACAAATGTGGAGAGTGGAGTGATAACCAAAATTCCTTGATTATAAATGTGTAGATATACTTACTTACTTAAGGTGGCGCTACAGTCCTGTGTGAACTAGGGCCTCACCCAACAAACTTCTCCATCTAGCTCGGTCCCTAGCTAGATGTCTCCAGTTTCGCGCTCCAAGTTGGGTGAGGTCACTTTCCACTTGTGCGCGCCACCTGATCTGCGGTCGTCCTCTACTGCGCTGTCCTGTGGTTGCGGATTCGAAGACTTTCCGGGCCGGAGGATTGGTTTCTATGCGCTCTACGTGACCCACTCATCTTAGTCTTTGGACTTTTACCCTTCTGGCTAAGTCTACGTCGCTGTACAGCCCGTACAGCTCGTCGTTACATCTTCTCCTCCACTCCCCTTCGATGCATACGGGACCGTAGATCACACGAAGAACTTTTCTCTCGAAGCGACCCAAGGTGCTTTCATCCGCTTTTGTCATGGTCCATGCTTCTGCACCGTATAGCAGGACGGGGATGATAAGGGTCTTATATAGCAACACTTTGGTCCCTCGAGAGAGGACTTTACCACTCAATTGCTTTCTTAGTCCAAAGAAACAGCGGTTAGCAAGAGTTATTCTGCGTTTGATCTCAGCGCTGGTGTTGTTTTCTGCGTTTACAGCGGAGCCTAGGTAGACGAAGTCCTTGACTACCTCAAAGTTACGTTTGTCGATTGTGACGTTTTGACCAAAACTTCGGTGTTGTATGTCCTTTCTAGACGACAGCATGTACTTTGTTTTGCCCTCATTAACCGTTAAACCCATTTTTGCCGCTTCTGCCTCAATACTCACAAAAGCCCCATTGACATCACGCTGAGTTCTTCCGATTATGTCAATGTCATCAGCATATGCAAGTAATTGAACAGACTTTTGGAAGATAGTGCCTCTAGTGTTGACGTGTGAGCTCTGCACTATTGTTTCAAGCACGATGTTAAAAAAATCACATAGCAGCGCATCACCTTGTCTAAAACCATTTTGGACATCGAAAGGTTCTGTTAAGTTGTTTCCAACCTTTATGGAGCAGCGTGAATTCTCCATGGTCATCCTGCACAAACGGATGAGTTTGGCAGGGATGCCAAAACTAGACATGGCTCTATACAGCTCGTCCCTGTAGATGCTGTCATATGCGGCCTTGAAATCGATGAAAAGATGGTGGGTGTCGATTTGGTGTTCTTGAGTTTTTTCCAGGATCTGCCGTAATGTGAATATTTGATCAACTGTGGACTTTCCTGGTCTAAAACCACACTGATAAGGACCTATCAGTTTGTTGACGATGGGCTTTAGACGTTCACATATTACGGCAGAGAAGATTTTATAGGCGATGTTAAGTAGACTTATTCCTCTATAGTTGGTGCAGTTTAGAGGGTCTCCTTTTTTCAGGATGTGTAGATATAGGTAACATTAAATCAAATTATACCGTCTGACAAGTTTTTTCAGCCGCAATCAAGGATAAGTGTACACAAAATTTCAACCAATCAGTCCACAAGATGAAAACTGAAATATAATAAAAGTATTAAGTTTATATTTTCTTAGTAATTTATTAGTAGAAATGAAGTGTTAATGAAAGTTAGTCTCCATCAATCTGCTGTTTTAATACCAATAATATTTTTTTTAATTTCTTTAAGAATTTATACGGAAAAAAGTGCCGTACAAGCTGGTTCAAAACATCAAAGACGACACAATAGATGGTTTTCTAAATGGCTGGATGGATAATCGTGTGCGAGCGGTTGTAATGGAGCCACGACAACAACCTCGCTTAAGATATCTTATCACTGCCTTCGCTTTTCGACATCGCGTTGCATTTGGGTAAAATAAAAAAAAAAACATTATATTAAAAGTTTTTGTTTAAAATTAAATTTATTTTATTGTTTATAAAGTTTTGTACAACTAAGCTCTAAGGACACCAAAGGTATACAAGAACGTTATAAGGTCCATCCCAGCCTCGATACCCTGCTAATATTCAATGAAGATTCAGTCCGTCCAGTTGCAAGTGTTTCCATGTCTGATATTCCGACACAAACATTAAATAATATCATTTCGGCAAATCAGTATTTAGCTTTGCCCCGATTATCATCGCAGGAAATGTTAGAAGGTTTGTTTTTTGAAACTTTAAACTTAATTTTGTAATGAACAAATTTGTTTTAAAAGGAGTTTGTCCTGCGGAATGGAATCGTCCGAGAAAACGTCTTTGCGTTATACTTGTAACTGAAAACACTGATGCCCATAACTATGCCCGAAATGCCCTAAGGCAAATCGCTCTTCAAAGTGGTTACAGTTCCGAACGTGTTCGTTTTGCATATATTTTCCAGGTTTTTTCAATGTCTAACTTTGAATTCGAATTTAGCTTTTTGACAGCAATTTTTCTTTATTTTAGGACAAACAAACAGATTTCGTCAATGCCATGTCAAAGGGCTCCTCAGACGATACTCTCCTCAGATTGGTTATCATTTGGCGTCGCGATACTTCCCACATAAAATATGAATGGGTAAGTGGCACTCGTTTGGGAATCGAGCGGAAGGAAAACGAATCCGATGAACACACTCTAAATCATACAAAACAAAAACTAGACGATGCTATTCAACGTCTTTTGCGAGCATCGGAAGCTTTAAGCTATGAAGCTTATGTTAAGGTAATTTTTTTAAGTGAAACTTAAACTTAATAAATTGATTATTGATATCAAATTGTTTTTAGGATCTTCTGGATGAGCATGCTCAAGGTTTATTGGGCAAAGTGATGACACGTTTATTGTACTTCACCGAATACATGATTGACAACATTGAACAGGAACACGTCTTGGCCACACTCTCTCTTTTGGGAACAATTGCATTTATGTTTGCCGTTGGCTATGTTATGGTCTATTTAGTCCGGGCCGAAGAAGAAACCCTAAAAGCCAAGGGTCAACTAAATAGCAACGGCAGTAAGTCTTATACTACTTCATATTCTTTGTTTTATTGTATGGAAAAAACTTTTTTACAGCATCACAAAAGCCAGGCACCTATGTTCCCGAACTAAAACTTCATGAATTAAGAGCTGAAAAATATAACGGACTAGTGCGTCTTTTAAAGCCCGGTTGTCGTACCATCATACTTATTACTGATTTGCAAACTCGCCCCAAACTCATACCAGGCTTTCATAAAGCCGTTTGGCCCTACAGGAAGAGTAAAACTCTTATGTTTGGTCATATGTTGATTGAAAAGGGTCTAAGCTGGTATTCGGAATTGCTGCGTTTGTCTCTTTCGGAATCACGTGACTTGAGAATAAACCCACGCAATTGTGTGGGCACGGTTATCGCTCTAAATGGGCATAGAAAATATTTTTGCATGTATCATGCTAAACATCCTGAAACCAATCGTGGTGCAAAGGTAAGCATTTATTTTTATTTGTCATAGAAAATTTGTATTACAATTCTATGACTTTTATATATGCAGAGAATGCTTAAAATGACCCGTCAACTAGTCCGTCGCAATGATGACCCAGAAGCCGGTGCATTCTTAGGCATGGAAAGTGGATCCGATGAATCTGAGAACAGCGAATATGAACCAAAAATATTACTCGAGGAGAACTTACTCGATAATCTGAGTAATTGGTTAGATCGCTTATTCGAAGGTACTACACATAGGTACTATGTAAATTATTGGCCTGACTTTCCCACAAAGTAATTATTTTTTAAATTTTTGTGAGAGAACAAAAAGTTATGAAAAATAACAACATTTTAATTTTTTTTTGGCCTTTTGTTTTCTGTAACCTTTTGGTATTTTATTTATACTGCAAGAACAGTTGTTTATTTTTTTAAAAACCAAAACATAGTTGATTCTATCATATAGACATTAAATATTTATTAAACATATTCGTACATAGCATAATAGTGCAATATTATGTACTACATAAAAAACAAAACAACAATACATAGATATTTGGATAAAAACAATAGAAACAAAAGGGGGATACTTGCCACTTAGAAAATATATGTTCCTCCATTTTTAGTTTATTGTTTGTTTTGTTATTTCTTAAGTTAAAACATCTATTGACGGTGAATAAAATATATTTTTAGTATTTATTATTATACAATATTTAAAATAATAATGTTATATACAATTTTACATTTTTTTCTTTGTTTAAAATTTATAACGCTGTGTTTCTGTTTTCTATTTTTAATTTATAATTTTAGAGTGCCTTGCAGAGAGTTTTCTTTAAATCAATATTTTTTTTTCAATACTTAATCGATAAAACTTCCAATTTTTAGAAAAAATCATAAGATTCTAATATTTAAGTTAGACTTCGCTTTGAACTTCATCTATTTTTTTATAGCACTTAACACAATACTTTTTTTACATCTTATTTCGGTCTTAAATTCTTTTTTTTTTTAATTCAAAGCAATACTTTTCCGACTTTTAAGGTCGGGGAAGTTGTAAACATTAATTATCCTCAAAAAAACATCTCATTTCGTTTCATAAATATAAACTTATAGTCATCATTTATCACGACTTGGAGTAGGTTTTTATCTTAGTCAGACAAAAGTTCAAATTGCTCTTAAATTAAACCATAATTACAAACACGGTACTCATGTATACAGGTCTCTTTCAGAGTGAATGGAAAACAGTATTTGTGCAGCCTGAACCTTCCTCACCCTTTAACTATCTAATTACACTTCCGTACCTTCTTTCCAAGTTCATGAAAACGCTGAATAATTCTTAGATTAAGAAATATCTTGAAGAACAAAAGCTTCTTAAAGATCGGCAGTGTAGTACCCGTGGCATGATGGTTAGTACGTTGGACTGTCATGCGAGAGGTCTTGGGTTCGATCCCTGCCTCTGCCACCTAAAGGTTTATTCCGAGGAATTGACTAATTCTCTAGGGGTAATTCTTGTCATAAAAAAGTCCTTTGTTCAGTTAGATATTACCTTTCGGACCGTTCAATTCAAGTAATATTGGACGGGTTCAAATCTGATAACCACAAAATAAACTCTGGTGTGCCACATGGCTCCATTTTGTCTCCGACGGTGTTCCTTATTTTTATAAAGGATCTTTTGTCTGAAACTTCTAACCTTACTCTCATATTCGTTTTAAGATTCTTATCCTTGTTCTTCAGTTTTGAATTACCAACGGCAGCGTATGATAACCTCATTAAATTCTGACCTTGACATTATTGTCCAAAGGGGAATCAAAACCGTTTAGAATTGAAAACTCAATGCTGTCTACTGTCGCAAAAGCGTAACCCTCTTCCAATGCCACTAGCCATGTATGGTACTTGCATCGAGGAGACTGAAGAGCTTTCACTCCTTGGTACATATGTATGTACATTACAAACCACCTGTTTTGGAGCGATCACATATTTGACATCGCCAAAAGTGCTGCGTCCGAAACTCGAGCATATTTCCCATATTTGGGCAGGTGCTACTATAATCCACTTAAGTCTCTTAGACAGAAGTCAAAAGAGAGCTGTAAAAATGATAGGTGACCGTTGTCTAACTGAAACTTAATTCAACCGTAATACCCGTTCTTTTAGGAATGCTTATCAGTTTACCCTTGAGCCCAATTTCGAACTTACTGTAAAGTACAGATATTCTTACTTTAGTCGCAGTACACAAATGTGGAATGCTTTACCAGACTCAATATTTTCCACTCATTACAATGTGCAGAGGCAGACATTCAAAACCAATGTGCATCGGTATCTCCTTTCTAATCCTATCCTCCCTTCCTAATTGCTCATTATAAGGACATTCATATCCCCTTGAATGCGCGCAAAATATAAAAAAAAAGATTATTCAATTCTCGATCTCAATCAAAAGCCAAATAAAAACAAACAGCAAACATTTTATCTACAACGGGAAATTCATAAATTAGGACGACCTTAATCATAGCCTTATGCTCGTAAAGTTGGGACCTTTCAATAACAACTCGCGTAGTAAGTTTTAATAATTTTAAAACTATGTTCGATTATTAGGCGATGCATTTATCGCAAACTGCAAATATTCAACTTATATTGGGCAGGTTCAGACAACATTAGGAACTTCATTTGCAGTCAACTACATTTTATGAACGTACATTTTGACCAAGGCAACTAGTTAGTTTTTCAATTGTCATAATCTTCAAACTTGGAACTTTAGTTAGGGAGATTTTTCTTGACTAGCTTTTCAGTCAACTTTCCAATAAAGTTGCCTTAATTAGGAGACAATTTCTTGGCAGCTGGCCAATTAGATCAGATTAAGTCCTTTATGTCGCCTGAACCTGCCCATTATTACATTTCAAATGACAGCTACGTTTGACAGGTGTCAAAAGTCAGCGATTCTAACTTAAGACCACGAAATAAATGTAACTTTATATAAATATGGTTACTTACTTACTTCCCAAGTTGGTTGAGGGCTTCACCCACCTGCGTGCGCCACCTGATCCACCATTCTAAGACGATCTCATCTTTCTTTGACAGGGTCCAGGCCTCAGCGCCATAGATGAGAACCGGGATGATGAGTGGCTTATAGATGGCTCGAGAGAGGACTTTACTACTCAATTGCATTCTAAGTCCAAAGAAGCAGCGATTTGCAAGAGTTATTCTTCGTTTGATTTCAGTGCTGATGTCGTTAACTGTGTTTATAGCAGTGCCTAGATAGACAAAGTCCTCAACTACTATAAAGTTGTAGGTGTCCATGGTGACGTTTTGTCCAAGACGTCGCCGTTCAATGTCCTTTTTTAATGACAGCATATACTCGTTCTTGCCCTCATTAACCACTAAACCCATCTTCTTCGCTTCCGTCGCAATGCTCAAAAACGTTTCATTGACATCACGCTTTGATCTTCCAATTGCAAGATTGTGCTTCTAGTGTTGATGGTTAAGTTTTGCACAATTCTTTCCAGAACGGTATTGAAGAAGTCGCATTACATAGAAGCCTTGTCTAAAACCTTTTTTGCCATCGGTGAGATCTTTTCTAAACCTGATAGAGCAGCGTGCATTCTCCATCGTCATTCTGCACAAACGGATAAGTTTGACAGGGTTGCCAAAACTAGACATTGCTCTGTAGAGTTATCGATTTTAAGTACCTGAGTTTTTTCCAAGCTGGCCAATAAGATACAAGAAACTTGCCTTATTTTCAAGTCCCTTATGTCGCCTGAACCTGTCCTATATCATATTACAAAAATTGATAGCTTTTTCTTTGGAAAAGCAACCACTAGTTAGCTAACAATAAAGTTCACAGTATAGCATTCTTTGCTGATATAGAATAATGGTCTTCATTTTCCATGAACCCTATGATCATTCTAAATGTGCTTAGAAATATTACCAGATCAGATATTAATTCAAAATTTATTTAAGAGAATGTATAAATTATAACCCTATCGGAATTTTATTTGCAACAAAGCATCCCTAGCTTGATAAAATTTAAACAAAACAAAAATTCAAAAGAAAATTCTATGCATTCGCATTTTAAAGTGTGAAATTGTTAAATATTTTTTTAACATTTTTTGTTCCTTTTATTTTGATATAGAATCTAGTCATAAAAATGAAATAGGAAAGAAAAGAAAAACAAAAAATATTTATATAATACGTACATATATTAGACAACTATAAGTATGCAAAGTTTTTATTTTATACGATCGCATAGAAAACACGAAAAATTAATAAAATAAAATAAATAATTAATATAAATCTAGTAAACTTTCCTAGCAAAAACGAAAATATAAAAATTAAACAAAAACAAAATATCAAAACAAATCAGAACTCAAACACTACCAAATCCCCAGAAAAACAAAAATAAAAATAACGTAAATATCTAATATCAATTTATAAATTAAAAAATATAAATAAAATAAATATTTCTACGAAGATTATTATTTTGTTTCTTACTAACGATATGCAAAGTAACTTAATTCATATACATAGGCACAAAAATAAAATACATTTTTATTTCTTATTAAATAAATTTACTATCTCATTAAATAACAAAATAAAAAAAAACAAAACTGCAAATTAATTAAATATTGTTATTGTTAATGCTAGACTAATTAAAAATATATATATATACATACCCAAATCGAA
Source organism: Eupeodes corollae (assembly GCF_945859685.1). Classification (NCBI taxonomy): domain Eukaryota; kingdom Metazoa; phylum Arthropoda; class Insecta; order Diptera; family Syrphidae; genus Eupeodes; species Eupeodes corollae. The sequence continues at coordinate 60,466,536 of NC_079147.1, read as the reverse complement.
AAAAAAAACAAATAAAAACATCTTTTTCTATAACTCAAAACTCTATTTGCAATCAACATAAATTTATTATTATTATATTTCGGTGATCTAGATTATTATAGTTACGCCATAACAACCCTTAGTAAAATAATAAAAAAAAAACATAAACATAAAATAGATGATAAATAAAACAACAACTGTATTAACTAGTGTGTAATTTTCTTTTGTTTATTATTTACTAGATGATAAACATTGGCTGAATGAAAATAAAAATAAAAAATAAATAAACAAAATATCAACATAAATAAAATTAGTTTAATTTTTAGATAATTATTCAGTTGCACAAACAATCTCGTCTCATAATTTTTCTTCACTTCCAGTTTTAAAAACATGGGTCTTTAAAAATGTTAAAAACTACCATAAATGGGGTTTAGCCTTAGGTTAGGCTGATGGGCTGGCAATTGATGACGTTATCACAATACTTAGATCAACCATTGTGATACTCTGAAGTATTGAACTTCCCTGAAAGAGTGATTACACCTAGATATTATGGGTCGTCTTATTCTAATCATTTAGAGCCTTTGGTGAAGTCTATTAGGCTACTTCTTGAAATATCTTCAAAATCTTCAAGATTATTGAGTGTCTGCCTTATTTCCAGTGATATAAGATGTGGACTGTGTCTTCTTATTCTTAATCATCACTGCATCCTTTGCACGTGTCATCGGTAGGAAGCCGCAACCCAGCAGGTTGTGACCTTTTATTATTGTTATTATTAACTTCCCATAGGAAGTTATTGTAATGGGTCCGATTTGTCAAATTGAAAATTTTGACATTTCTCGACGTTTCAAGGCCCCTAGAGTCGAAATAAAAGATTTTTAGAAAGATGTCTGTGCGTGCGTGTGTACGTACGTTTGTACGTCCGTACGTTCGCGACGTTTTTTTTGTCGTCCATCGCTCAAGAACCAGAAGAGATATCGACTTCAAATAAATTTTGTTATACAGATAAAAAGGCAGAAAGATGCAGAAAGGGCTCTCAAGAATATTGCGTGGGTGGTTTTTTTACTATAGCAGTTTGAAAAAAAGGTGAAAATTTTGGTTAACCCTAAATATCTTACCAACCAAAAACGCTAGAGACTTGAATTAAATTTTATATAATATATTGTAACATGATACCAAACAGGTATATTTTTTGAAAAAAATCAATACAACGGTTTTTTTTAAAAATCAATACAACGGTTTTTTTTAAAAATCAATAAAACTGAAAAAAAAAATTTGTCACCTCCAAAATTTTACGACTGAAATATAATTTCATCTCTAAAACAATTTTGTGCAACGAAGAATAATGTTTTTGACATCTGATAAAATTTTGAGAAAAATCTAATTGACAGTTTTTTTTATAAAAAATAAAAATCTAAAAAAAACATTACTCAAAGTTGGTAAAAATTGAATATCGATTCAAATATCTTTTCAAAAACTTGAAATTTAGGCTTCAAACTTATTTTATCTTATAAGAAATATTGTTTTCAACATTTTGAAGAATGTTGAGAAAAATCGAATTGACGGTTTTTTTACAAAAAATAAAAACCTAAAAAAAAATTTATAAAAGTGGGTAAAAATTGATTTTCGACTCAAATATCTTTTCAAAACTTTGAGATATTGGCTTTAATTTACTTTAATCTTTCAAAACATCTTGTTGTCAACATTCAGTTAAAGTTTGAAAAAAATCGAATTGACAGTTTTTTTTACAAAAAATAAAAACCTAAAAAAAAATTTATAAAAGTGGGTAAAAATTGATTTTCGACTCAAATAGCTTTTCAAAACTTAAAAATATTGGCTTGAAACTTATTTTATTTCACAGAAAATATTGTTTTCCATATTCAGTAATTTTTATATAAAAATCCAACAGACCGTTTTTTTCATAAAAAATAAAATCTACAAAAAATAGTACGCAAATTTGGTAAAAATTGATACGAGTACATATAGACAAACTTTTAAGCAAGACAAATCGACAGACGGGATGGGAAGTTATCAGTGTGGGTCGCATCCCAGCCTCTTTTTTTTTATTATTGTTAGAGTGTCTTGTTACCATAGATGTCTTTTAATTCACTGGATTTGTCCTGTATCCACGTTAACACAACGCAACTATCGTTAACCCGAAATCTTTGCCAATGACCTGTACATCGAATAATTTCCCACAGGTGACCAAATCTGCTTCGTTATATTTGAACCGGATGCATTTCAAGCGCGCATTGAACAACACGCGCAACTCCAATAATGCTGACGCATCTGGGAACCAGGGGCCCTACTATGCAACTCGATTCTACAATGAAATTGCTCGAATTCGAAAAATTGCTACTATGTATCTATTTGACTACTTTCGAACAAACGAGAATCGAATAGTTCTAGTAGTGCCAACTATATTCATATAAACTTTCGAATAAACGAGGCAAAATCGAAAATAATCACTCTACATTAAATGTGTTTGCGAGCGGAGTTTTTTTTTTGTCAAAGTGTAACCAAAATGTTATAAATTATTAATATGCAACTTGAATTTGAAAGTTTTTCATTCAAGTTTTTGTGTTTTATTATTTACACCGGGAATTCGTGATTTTTGCCAAAAATAGCGTTTGGACTTTCGTTTCTCTTCCTCATTCATTTCATAATTCATCATCAGCAGGCACATGACACTTTCGATTGAAGTCAAAACTTCGGCAAGTATTTTTGTATGGTTTGCTGTGCACGTCCAGCGTTCTTATCATCACCACTGTGGTTTTGGTAACTTCTTATTGACAAAAACTTCAATGTTACTGATAACTTCATGATAATTGGAAAAGCATTTTGTCTTCTGCGAGAAGTCATGTCGGATAATATGGTCTTAAGTAAGAACATAAAACCGTCTTTAGTTTAGTCTTTTTAGACGATAGTTCTAAACGAAACTAAAACAAAAGTATATATTTTTGATTAGGAATGCGTTCAAATATTCTACCGTATATATAAACGGTCCGTTAAATAACTTCTTTTTTTTTAATGCTATAAAAACATCGAGTGTAGCTTCGACGGGTGGCACGTAGCGCCGCCGCCGTCCTGTGGAAACCAAATCTTGCCAATATACTCCTCATCCGTCTGTAAACAAAAATTCGTTCCACATGGCCCGATAACGATCGCCATTGACTGTAGCGGACACTCCTTGCTTATTTTCGAAGTAAATTGGCCCAATTATGTCTCTGGACCAGAATCAGCACTAAACAGTGAATTGTTTTGGATGTATCGTCTATTCAATGTATGCGTACGGGTTTTCTGTGAACCAAATGCGACAATTTTGCTTGTTTACATACCCGCAAAGATCAAAATGAGCTCCATTTGAAAAGTTGATGAACCATATTCGTTCAGCGGAAAGATAATCTAATTGACTGTGAAATCAGACATGAGCTAAGTGTAACCATTCACGAAAAAAGCACTTGTTGAAAAAAAAAACATTCTATGGCGGACCCTATATGTGCAAACCTTTTCTCACTCAGATCCATTATTTTGGAATTATTACTTATTCATCTGCGTTTAATTTGCTCGTACCGTTCTTCATTTCCTTGCAAGTTGAACCAAATTCCAACGGTGTTTGATGATACTATTTTTTTTTTAAAACTGTCAAACAACTCGATACTCGTTCGAAAGTAGAACATTTTTTGAAAATAAGTTGGTATTACTGGCATTCGATTCTACTTTCATACGTGGTACGATTTGAAAGTAGAATCGGAAATGAGTTTCGAATAGAATCAAAAGTAGAATCGAGTTACATAGTAGGGCCCCTCCTTAACAAACTTATTCCAGCCCATACGTTGATACTAGGGCCCCCAAATCGGTCACTTCCGATGAATGCTTAAACATTCACCTGCCCTTTTCCACTCTCGTACTCGCTTATCATTACTCAATACTTGAATTTGCATCCATCTGTAAAGAGAACAGACCTTCGGTTGTCTAAGGTTCAATTTAATTTCTCACGGGAGTACTAATGGGCCAGTGTAAGTTTGGGCTGAATAACACACGCTCTGGAACGTTGAACATCTTAGTGGAGTCGATTGCGATTGGTTTCATCACTGACTTGAGTGCCAGTTGACTGCCGCAGTTGAGTTTGTAAAGCTCGGGCGGTCAGGGTACGCTTCCAACCGGCGGTTATTCGAATGTACTGGTCTTCTTGCAGAGTTGTGGCCCGAATTCTTCCTGACCCTAGTCTCTTTGAGGTTTGATTTTGAAAAGCATACATTCACGGTTTCCTGGACGCGTTCCCACAAGTTTTGAAAAGCTCACCGCGACACATCGATTTGATTTGCAACAGCCCTTTGAGACTCTCCTTACTCCCTTATTTACCGCTCTAATTGCGTTTTCAGTATCCAAATGGCGTCAACCGGGCATTGTTAACAACAATTAAATAAAGAAGCACTTACCAACAACGCTAGAATCGGACTGAGAAAACAAATGCAATAATTTTTCCATTGATTGTTTTTTTCGAGCGATCGGCTTTTTTTGTCTATTCACTTAGAAGGAACGGTAAAATTGTTTTTCAAAGCATCGATATGGAATCATACACATGCAATTTTTTTAATAAAATGCTGGCCTTCGACAATTTTCACCAATTAAATATTTTTTAGGCAAAATACAAAATAAATCTTGGATGGGTCCAATTATGTTTTGAGTAGTTTACATACACTAAAAACTTGATGTTAAAAAATAAAAATTGCTTTTAATTTTTTTTTTTTAATTTTTTCTCTTAAAGTCCGTTTTAGTGTTTGAGTGAAAAATTAATGCACCAGGCTGTCAGTTTACACCTTCTTTTTCCCTCAATTGCATCCATTGTATGCGTAGGATGTGACGTTTATAGTTTCACATTTGTTCGCATTCGATAAGCAAAATACTCTTTGAATCCAAAAAGTGACTTAAACGTCTTTGGGGATTTATACACTTCTTATGCGACTGCATGGACTTCTGTTTGCTCTCTTATGACCCTAATCATAAACCGACGTTTCTTTCCCTATTATTCGATGAAGAATAGTTAGGGGGTTTTCACCACCCTAAAACTCCCAGAGCAAGCAAGCGAGTAAGCATTCATTACACTCACCTTAAACTCACTTTTGACATTTTAAGGCAGTCATAAAGAATATAATGTACGAGGTGTGTTCAAAAAGTACCCGGAATTTTCGTTTTTTTCAAAAAATATTTATTTCTTCGTTTACATTAATGTGGTCCTCTTCATAGTAGTCCCCCCAGATATAATATACTTATGCCAGCTTTTTTTCCAATCTTTGAAGCACTCTTGATATTCACTTTTTGATATGTCCTTTAACATTCTCAGAGATTCGGCCTTTATTTCCTCGATCAAGGAAAAACGCCGTCATTTCATGGGTCTCTTCAACTTCGGAAACAGAAAAAAGTCACACGGAGCCATATCTAGTGAATATGGAGGTTGGGGCTCTTAGCATATTATATAGTTCACTATTTGTGTGTATATACTTTTTTATAAAAACACTTGTGATATTAATTTTTATAGTTTTATTGAAGTTCGATATTTTTCAATTTTGATTTTATTCGATCATATTTTCTTGAACAATAAATATCTTGTTTAATTTATGTTGAATTAAATTACTTCTTTTAATTACTTCTTACAAATTTTGTAAATTGGACTTCCTGGAATAGCTGTTCCAGCAGGTTATGGGCCAGAACCCCAACAATTATAATTTAAGGAATTAATTCAGGAAATTATAATAGATACAAACAAAAAAAATTCAAGATGGAAGAAGGAAGATCGATTTTCAAGAAGTTGAATAACAACAACTATCAAATATGGAAATACAGGATGGAGCTGTTATTTATCTAAGAAGATCTTTGGGAAGTTATTGCTGATGCAGCACCTAATCCTGTTCTTTCTAGTTGGACCTTGAAAGATGGGAAGGCTCAGCCACAATCGGACTCGCAGTGGGAAGATTTTCAACTGATGCATATTCGGAAATTGAAAACTGCTAAAGAATGCTGGGACGCTCTGAAGAAGTCAACACTCTCGAAAAAGGTAACGCTATTAAAGAAATTGTGGCATATGCAACTTCAGAACGGTCAAGCAATGGAAGATCACATTTGCTGGACATTGTGGATCATCTAATTGGCTTAGGCGAGCAATTAGCAGATCATTTTGCGGTTGCATTTCTCCTGGGAAGTTTGCCAGACGACTACAATTCTTTGGTGACTGCTCTTGAAGTCAGAAGAGACGAAGAGTTAACACTCGAATTAGTTAAAGAAAAGCTGATTCAAGAATATAAGAATAAAAGTGAAAAACCATCGAAGGGACCATTAGAAGATGCTGCATTGAAGACTCAAAACTTCAAGTCAAGTTTAAATACTATTCCTGTGGAAGAACCGGACATTTAAAAAAGAGGCTGGGATGCGACCCACACTGATAACTTCCCATCCCGTCTGTCGATTTGTCTTGCTTAAAAGTTTGTCTTTATGTACTCGTATCAATTTTTACCAAATTTGGGTACTCTTTTTTTAGATTTTATTTTTTATATGAAAAAACGGACTGTTGGATTTTTATATAAAAATTACTGAATATCGAAAACAATATTTTCTGTGAAATAAAATAAATTTCAAGCCAATATCTCAAAGTTTTGAAAAGATATTTGAGTCGAAAATCAATTTATACCAACTTTTATACATTTTTTTTTAGGTTTTTATTTTTTGTAAAAAAACTGTCAATTCGATTTTTTTTTATCTTTCAAAAAATCTTGTTGTCAACATACAATCAAAGTTTGAAAAAAATCAAATTGACAGTTTTTTTTTACAAAAAATAAAAACCTAAAAAAAAAATTATAAAAGTTGGTAAAAATTTAAATTGAAAAGATATTTGAGTCGAAAATCAATTTTTACCAACTTTTATAATTTTTTTTTTAGGTTTTTATTTTTTGTAAAAAAAAACTGTCAATTTGATTTTTTTCAAACTTTGATTGTATGTTGACAACAAGATTTTTTGAAAGATAAAAGTAAATTAAAGCCAATATCTCAAAGTTTTGAAAAGATATTCGAGTCGAAAATCAATTTTTACCAACTTTTATAAATTTTTTTTTAGGTTTTTATTTTTTGTAAAAAAAACTGTCAATTCGATTTTTCTCAAAATTTTTCAGAATGTTGAAAACAATATTTCTTATAAGATAAAATAAGTTTGAAGCCTAAATTTAATGTTTTTGAAAAGATATTTAAATCTATATTCAATTTTTACGAACTTTGAGTAATGAAAACTGTCAATTAGATTTTTCTCAAAATTTTATCAGATGTCAAAAACATTATTCTTCGTTGCACAAAATTGTTTTAGAGATAAAATCATATTTCAGTCGTAAAATTTTGGAGGTGACAAATTTTTTTTTTCAGTTTTATTGATTTAAGAAAAAACCGTTATATTGATTTTTTTCAAAAAATATACCTGTTTGGTATCACGTTACAATCTATTATATAAAATTTAATTCAAGTCTCTAGCGTTTTTGGTTCGTAAGATATTTAGGGTTAACCAAAATTTTCACCTTTTTTTCAAACTGCTATGGTAAAAAAACCACCCACGCAATTTTCTTGAGAGCCCTTTCTGCATCTTTCTGCCTTTTTATCTGTATAACAACATTTATTTGAAGTCAAAAAAAACGTCGCGAACGTACGGACGTACAAACGTACGTACACACGCACGCACAGACATCTTTCTAAAAATCTTTTATTTCGACTCTAGGGACCTTGAAACGTCCAGAAATGTCAAAATTTTCAATTTGACAAATCGGACCCATTACAATAACTATCTATGGGAAGTTAAAAAGAACTGTCCAAATAAGATGCAACAATGAAGAAAGCCCAATTTCAAAGCCAAGAAAACCGTTGAAACTTCGATGCCTGGTGAGTGCAACCAAAGCGATATTGATTTGTGTTTTAGTTCTGGTACAAATGCTCGTAACATTGATTCTGCATGGTATATTGTCATATGTGCAATGATGATAAATTTTTAAGAAACTTAAATAGAAAGACTGGCAATTACATTTATTTAGCAAATTGGAACAAAATCGAAACAAATGGTTCTGGCAGTGGTATATTGCTTTGTCAGAATAAGGCGATTCCTTTCAAGAATGTTCTTTATGTTCCTGAGCTAGATGGAAATTTGCTTTCAGTAAGAAAACATGTCGAAAGTGGTTGGCAAGTTCTATTTAAAGATGAGATTTGTGAACTATCACTTCATGGTAAAATATATGCAACGGCTAGTTTATATAAAAATCTTTATAGGCTTAGTGAAGATTTGTATGCAAAGAGGGTAACACACATGTGAAGGAATGTGTTCCTACTTTTCATCGCCGATTTGGTCATCGAGATTTAAGGTCGATAAAAGGTGTGATACAAAAGAATTGAACTCATTAAATGTTCTTGTATTGATCATTGTGATTCCTGTTTGAGAGGTAAAATGATAAGACCAGAGTTTCTAAAGCAAGCCACAACCAGATCTGATAAGGTCTTGGATCTTGTTCACGCAGATCTATGTGGACCTATGAGAGAAATAGCTCCGAGTGGGAATAAATATTTTCTAACAATGATTGACGACTACAGTAGGTACTCTACTGTTTATTTTTTGAAAGAAAAGAGTCAAGCTGTTGAGAAAATAGTAGAGCTTATACGAATACAACAAACTAAAAACTATTTTGAAAGACCAATAAAAATACTAAGAACTGACAGAGGTGGAGAATTCACTAGCAAAAAGTTGAAAGATTATCTTAAAAGTAAAGGTATTAAGCAGCAGTTAACAGCCCCTTATAGTCCACAGCAGAATGGTGTAGCTGAGCGAAAGAACCGGAGTCTAATGGAAATGACACGGTGCATGCTTATACAATATGGACTGAATAGAAAATTTTGGGCAGAAGCTTTAAATACTGCTAATTATTTTCAAAATAGATTACCATCGAAAGCTACTCTGAAAACTCCTTATGAAATGTATTTTCAAAGACAACCAGTTATGACTCATATAAGAACATTTGGATGCGTGGCATATCATTATGTCATTAAGAATTTTGACATAAGTTGGAAGATTTATCTTATAAATATGTACTTGTAGAATTCTGTGATGAATCAAAGTCATACAGAATACAGAAACAGCCAAGATAATCAAATACAGAAATGTCAAGTTTAATGAAGAAATGAATGCCGGCTTAACAAAGTTACCTGATGTGACAAAATATGAAGATGATTCTACTTTTGAAATTAGTCTTTTTACCAGCAAGAACCAAGCAAACGACAACTTAATAAATACGATTGAAAATGAAGAAATTGTTGAAGATGAAAAAAATGTTGATTTTGAAGAACAGTTATTAGAAGATGGAAGTACTTACTATTTTGAAGAAGAAGGCATTGATTCTGAAGATAATTTTAGAAAATCAACAAAGGTGTACCTCATAAAAGATATGGCTATAAAACTTCTTACCCGTATGAACCCACAACTTATGAGGTAGCATTGGAAATTTCTGACAGTGCGCAATGGGTATGTGCCATGGAGGAAGAACTGCAGGCCATGCAAGGAACAATGCATGTGTTGTGAGTTGGTGGAGTTACCGAAAGGTAGAAAAGCTATAAACTGTAAATGGATATTCAAGATCAAAACATTAGCTGATGAATCAAAAAGGTATAAGGCAAGACTTGTGGAGAAAAGTTTCTCACAGAAATATGGTCAGGACTACGACCAGGTGTTTGCCCCAGTGGTGAAGCAGACGACTTTTCGAACACTTTTAGCGATTGCATCATGTTTATGTTGATGACATCCTGGTTATTTCAAAAGAACAGAATTTAATTTTACAGACAGTTACAGAAATTAAAAAATATTTTGCAATTGCTGACATGGAAAAATTGAAGTTGTATCTTGGAAAATTTGAAATTGAAAAGGGAAATGTAAAGTATTATATGCACCTTCATTCATTGGTACCTTCAAAATGTCAGATGCAAAGACATAAAAAATACCTTTGGATACTGGATATTTCGAAAACCAAATGACGGATGACAAGCTTTTAGACGACAATGAAATTTATCGAAAAGCTATTTGCTCACTTCTTTACTTATCAGGATATACAAGGCCGGACATAGCAGCAGCTGTTTCAATTCTTAGCAGAAAAGTATCCTCTCCTACTCAGCGTGATTGGAACGAAGTTAAACTCATTTTAAGGTACTTGAAAGGAACTCAACAGCTATAGCTTTGTGTTGGATGCAACAAAAATTCAAAACTTGTTGGATGTGCCGATGCAGATTGGGCTTCAGATGTTAAAGGACGAAAATCCACAAGCGGATATTTATTTAAATTTGGAGAAGCTACAATCAGTTATGCAAGTAAAAAGCAAGGATTGATTGCACTTTCATCAACTGAAGCATAGCTTGTCGCTTTAGCAGAAGAAACTCAAGAACTTATTTGGCTGAGAACATTATTTCAAGACCTACAAGTTGATTTAGAAGAAGTTACAATATTCGAAGACAATCAAAGTGTTTAAAACTTCTGGATCCAGAGAAGATAGGTAAATCCTTGAACTAAACATATATGTATATGTGAAGTACTATTTTCTTCGTGACATTAAAAAATCTAAAGAAGTTAAATTCATTAACTACCCAACTGAAGGAATGGTTGCAGACATTCTTACAAAACCATTACAGAATATAAAACAATCAAAATTCAGACTCCTGGCTGGTCTAACTGAGAACGATGAAGACTTTACTTAAGAAGTGTTTATTAAGAAGGGGTGTTAGCATATATATAGTTCACTATTTGTATATATATACTTTTTTATAAAAACACTTCTGATATTAATTTTTATAGTTTTATTGAAGTTCGATATTTTTCAGTTTTGATTTTATTCGACCATATTTTCTTGAACAATAAATATCTTGCTTAATTTATGTTGAATTAAATTACTTCTTATTTATAAATTGGACTTCCTGGAATAGCCGCTCTAACAGGGGCATGACTACGGTATTGTTTTTGGCCAACAAATTACGAACAAGCAACGACGAGTAAGCAGGTGCGTTATCGTGGGGCAAAAGTCATAAATTTTTTTTCCATAAATCTGAGCGTTTTTTTCGGATTGTTTCACGCAAACGTCGCATATACTCAAGGTAATACTTCTTATTATCCGTACGACCTTGTGGTAAGATCTCTTGAAAAAAAGAAAACAATAAGCAAAACCTTCACATTTGATCGAATTTGACGTGGTTTTTTCGTTGGTGACGTTGGATGCTTCCAGGTGGACGATTGTGCTTTGGTTTCGATATCATAACCGTACATCCATGTTTCATCACCAGTTATGACCCTTTCAAGCAAACTTGGATCGTCGTTGACGTCATTTAACAGCTCCTGAGCGCTGTTCATGTGATTGTTTTTTTTTGGTCAAACATTGTTGAAACAAGCAAAAATCGCCGAGCTCATAAAAACACGTCGACTTTAGCAACAACCACAGACAAAGTAAACAGTGAATATAGCTGAAATTTGCATCATAAAGAGTGATTTTTTTTAGGTTAGGATTTTCACGCATTAGTATTTGACAGATCACGCGGGATCTCAGACATGGTGTCAAAGAGAAAGATGCTCAGTATGCTTTGACATTTCATCATGAATAGACTTACTAACGAGCAACGCTTGCAAAGCATTGAATTTTATTACCAAAATCAGTGTTCGGTTCGAAATGTGTTTCGCGCTTTACATCCGATTTATGGTCTACATAATCGACCAAGTGAGCAAACAATTAATGCGATTGTGACCAAGTTTCGCACTCAGTTTACTTTATTGGACAGAAGAGAATATTGCGTCTGTTTCTGAGAGTGTTGCTGAAGACCGTGAAATGTCGATTCGTCGCCGTTCGCAGCAATTGGGTTTGTGTTATTCGACCACATGGAAGATTTTACGCAAAGATCTTGGTGTAAAACCGTATAAAATACAGCACGTGCAAGAACTGAAGCCGAACGATCTGCCACAACATCGAATTTTCAGTGAATGGACCCTAGAAAAGTTGGCAGAAAATCCGCTTTTTTATCGACAAATTTTGTTCAGCGATGAGGCTCATTTCTGGTTGAATGGCTACGTAAATAAGCAAAATTGCCGCATTTGAAGTGAAGAGCAACCAGAAGCCGTTCAAGAACTGCCCATGCATCCCGAAAAATGCACTGTTTGGTGTGGTTTGTACGCTGGTGGAATCTTTGGACCGTATTTTTTCAAAGATGCTGTTGGACGCAACGTTACGGTGAATGGTGATCGCTATCGTTCAATGCTAACAAACTTTTTGTTGCCAAAAATGGATGATTTGTACTTGGTTGACATGTGGTATCAACAAGATGGCGCTACATGCCACACAGCTCGCGATTCTATAGCCATTTTGAGGGAAAACTTCGGAGAACAATTCATCTCAAGGAATGGACCGGTAAGTTGGCCACCAAGATCATGCGATTTGACGCCTTTAAACTATTTTTTGTGGGGCTACGTCAAGTCTAAAGTCTACACAAATAAGCCAGCAACTATTCCAGCTTTGGAAGACAACATTTCCGAAGAAATTCGGGCTATTCCGGCCGAAATGCTCGAAAAAGTTACCCAAAATTGGACTTTCCGAATGGACCACCTAAGACGCAGCCGCGGTCAACATTTAAATGAAATAATCTTCAAAAAGTAAATGTTATGGACCAATCTAACGTTTCAAATAAAGAATCGATGAGATTTTGCAAATTTTATACGTTTTTTTTTTTTAAAGTTCTCAAGCTCTTAAAAAATCACCGTTTACTTTAGGGACATGTATACCAACACAATACAAAACAAATTTTGACCTTCGGACTCTCCAGACCCGTAAAATTTCAAAATTCCGGATACTTTTTGAACACACCTCGTATATGTTGCCAACAGAAAGGCTGGTAGTCCTTGTTGAGAATTAATCCAGTAAAAGTTTCTTGATCTTTCTTACATTTTCTTTCGCAGAAGCAGTAATCGAGCAACCCAAGTGAGGGTCATCTTCAATACTCTCTATACACCTTGAAATTAACTTGTCCATTCTGGAAGATTTTTTCAAATTTCAAAAAGTTTTATCTCAAAAACATAACGTGATACAAGGATTTTGCATTTTTAAGTACGACCTGAATTAAGGCTATAAAAAACCAATTGGAAATTTGATTGGAAGGACTAGAGTAGTAGTTTTTAGACTTAAACTTACTTTTTTTGGAAAATTTGTTTAACGAAGTTCTTGTAATTAACCATAACTCACTTTTATGTTTTTTTTCAATATTATTTATTTGGATTTCTTCAGATTTATTTATATATTTTTATTTTAAAGTTAAATAATTCTTATGCTATATAATGTATAATATATGTATATTTTTAAAAAATTTACAAATTTAAAATAAAACTATTAAATAGGCGTACATGAAGTTAACTTTAGTTGTTTTCAAGGCAAATCTATATACTTAGAGATATTTTGATTGAAATGTTAATTTAAATACAAACCATTTGACTTATGTGTTTAAATTTGACAAAAAAAGGATGTTTTTATTATTTTTTGTTTAAACTTTTGTATATGATGTATAGTAGGTAAAATATATGGAAAGAAATGAATATTTTAAATATTAAGGAACAGAATAGTTTATGGTTTTAAAATCTGCTTTAAATGCCGATTGTGAAACAGAAGCAATTCATGGTTGATTTAAATTTTAAGATTATAAATTTAAGGATGTTTAAGGTTTTTTTGTTTTAATTAGAAGTTTGATTTTGAAAAGCCGTTTATTAGTCATCTGTCACTTTAAAGATGCGATCTCTTAAAATGTAAAACTAAACCATTACTAGAAATGGAGCGATAGACACTTCAAAATCCGAATCTAAAATTATTAAAATTAGGTCCGTTCACGTACCTCCCTAAAACAGTCTAATTTTACGAAAAATTACGAAACTTAACTAAATCCTGTTCGAGTACTCAAAAATTTCGTAGTTTTTCGTAAAAGAGAGCGCTCACGAAAGAGTAAAAGATTTCCTCAACCTACGAATGTTACCCCAAGAATTATCTATGGGCTGATTTGTGAAAAGTGTCAAATTTGATAGAATTTCAAATAAATTTCACGCTTTTGCTGTCAAATTAAAAATTCTCTTGTCAAAAAACAGCAACAAGATTTAAATTTAATAAAGTTTTTTCATTAAAAAAAACAATGGACCGGCATTATGTTCCTTGAAGTTCATGTTGTCTTAATTTATCCATTTACAAAAAAAAAAAAATTCTAAACACGAAATGAAACTATGATGTTTCAAAATTTATATTTTTTTTGACAGTCAAATTGTGGGAAAAATTTGTTGTTTTCCCGTTCGCTCACTTTTTTGTAGTTTTGTCTTTTTGTGAGAGAATTTTACCCCCATTCTTTAAAATAACTCTTTTTACGAATTTTAGTGCAGAAAGTAAGCGAACGAACCTCTTGATTGTTAAAAAGCCTCTACATCGTCAAAGTGTCAATGGGCAGGTTCAGGTAAGATAAGGGACTTCATTTGTAGTCAACTTCATTCTTTGAACGTAAATTTTGACCAAGGCAACAAGTTAGTTTACCAAGTGTCATGAATTTCAAATTCAGAACTTTACTTCGCAAATTTTTACTTTAAGTTTATAGTACGAGAACTATAAACTGTCTAAAACCACTAATCAGACAAACTACAAGTCGATTACGATTTATATTTTGTATTGTACAAAAATATTACTTATTTCTTTTTTAAATTGAGAAGGAACCCTTTTACAGAAAACATTAAATGGAATTAAAAATTATAGTAGTAGTAGTAAAGCTCAGCTTTCACTTGAATGAAAAAACATGATCAGTTGTCATTTTGAAATAAGTTGACTTGACTTGATAGCTAGCGAAATTTTTCTTGACTTACTTTCCAGACAACTTTCCAATAAAGTTGTCTTAATTGGAAGGCATTTTTTTGGCAGCTGGCCAATCAGATACCAGAAACTTGCCTTACTTTCAATTCCCTTATGGCTCAAACACAAACACGCTTCAGCTTCGGCTTCGCCTGACGTTTACGAGTTCAGCCATAGAAATTCAATGCATGCTATCACAATGGAGCTTAGACCTCACGTTCCGCTTGACAATCGTAAGGAAAAGAACGTAATGTAACGTAATGTGACTCCAAACGGAAGCTATAGTTCAATCATCTGAACATTTGCTTTGTCTGACAGCTCAACAGCTGTAAAAAAATGTCAACACACAAAATATTTGCTCTTTGGAGGGATGAAATAATAGAAATGTCATTCAAAGCAACCTCGAAGCAAGTCCACCGTAACGCAGACGAAGTCGAAGCTGAAGCGTGTTTGTGTTTCAGCCATTAAGTCGCCTGAACCTGCCCAATGTTTGGTTATTGTTTTTGGGTTGGGGTGGTGATTGGACGATATTTATTCGAAAACAAGACTGTTGAAAAGTTTTTAAAGTTATTGACTCTTTTCACAAGGTTCATAAGTTAGTTTAAAAACACGTTCATTTTTGGATGATTACTTTAAAAAGGACTGATTTTTTAACATTTGTTTTAGAACTCATCGAAATTGTCTAAAGTGCTAAACTTAACTTTGTTTGTTAACTGCTACTCAAAGTCGTCCTTTCAATTTGGTAACAGATTGTTAGCCTCTTTGATTCCTAACATCATTGAAAAGGTTGAGAGTTGTCAACAAGCTGTAGACTCACAAAATTTGTCAAAATATCTTTTGAAAACAAAGCAATTTGTATGTTATCCATACATAAAATTAAATTCCACTCTATACTGCATTTCTCTTGAAAAATATTTCACCACAAAATAATTAATTTCATAAGCCATAATTTTGGTCGAAACTTTCCTCTATTGAAGACCGAGCGACAAAATCAGCTTTAAGTATTTTTCGGTTGAAAATCATAAAAGGGTTGATAACTATGAAGGAAGCATTTGTGATTAAAGTGTCTTGAATTCTAATGTCATTGTTAAGTATTGTTTTATATTAAAATATTAAATTTTTCAGTGAATTAAAATTATTAATGTATCTTTAAAATAAACAATAGGTACAAAAATTTAACAATTCACCTTAAATCTATGTTTATTTTCGTATCTTAAAAAATAACAAACATTTATGATCTGATCATACAAAATCTAAGATAGATACGCATACAAAAAACTTAATTCAAGTAACTAAACATTATTTCCACATAAGATTATTTATATTTATAAACATACCTACAAAACACATATAATTAAGTATATGTATTAAATTTCCTTAAATTGCATAATTAATAACTAATTTATATTCAAAAAAACAAAAAATCATTTGCGTTCGCTTGTGATCCATCAACACATTATCTAAATACAAAAATTATCACCAACAAAATAATGGAAAACATTGAACTGAGGAAACTTGAGAAAGGGTTTTTAGAATTCTACATCTACAATATTTGTGTGCTTTTAAGAGCTATGAATGTTTTTCAATAATGCCCTTTCACTTTTGTTTCTATCGCTTTGATTTACCCTTCATCGTAAGTCGTCGCCAGAAGCTTTGCTTCTCTCCATTCGATTGTCCAGTACCGGAACTATCAAAATCGTAATCTCTACTTTGGATGGAATTGGCATTGTTATAGGTGTCATGGTTACTGCTGCCATTCGATGGTTTTTCACCTCGAAGCATATCGAGGAAATTATCAGATTTCCGCGTTGTCTTTTCGCCAAAACGGAACGCATCTGCACGAATTTCAGATTTGAGATGTTCGTGGTTGGAGTTCTCGATTTTGAATTCATTTGGATCCTCAACAAAGGCTTGTTGAAGATCTCGCATTATTTTCTTGCGAATTGTCTTCTTCATACTGAGATGCCGTTCGAGGGTCTTGACATCACCACTTGTTAGGGTCTTATTGTTATCACGCTTTTTCTTGGAATGTTTTTTGGTCAGATCGACGACGGGATTGTGGACATAGGCTTCGGTATTGTTGTAGGTTGTGATGCCATTGTTGTTGTTTGTTGTGGTTGTTGTTGATGTTGCATATGTTGAGTAGTTGTTGATTCCGAAGATATCACGGAGATGAGGTATGGAACGGTCGGATGAAGACATCTTGATATTTATTTAGGTTTTCGGAATGTGTAGTTTTTATCCAGATGGAAGTCTGAAAGTAGAAAAAGATGATGATTTAGCATTTCTATCTACATCTTTTTTGCGTATACAATTCACAAATACATAATTTGATTTTAATTATTATAAATTCTTTAACAATGTTTAAATGGAAGAGACCAGCAGAAATCTAAATTTGTAAACAAAGGGCGTTTATTTAAGAGGAAATTTAACATTAAGGCCAAGAATTCAGCTTTATTATGCAGATAAGGGTTTTTCATTATTTTTAACTTCCCATAGGAAGCTATTGTAATGGGTCCGATTTGTCAAATTGAAAATTTTGATATTTCTCGACGTTTCAAGGTCAATAGAGTTGAAATAAAAGATTTTTAGAAAGATGTCTGTGCGTGCGTGTGTACGTACGTTCGAACGTCCATACGTCCGTACGTTCGCGATGTTTTTTTCGTTGTCCATAGCTCAAGAACCAGAAGAGATACCGACTCAAAATAAATTTTGTTATACAGATAATAAGGCAGAAAGATGCAGAAAGGGCTCTCAAGAAAATTGCGTGGGTGGTTTTTTTACCATAGTAGTTTAAAAAATAGGTGAAAATTTTGGTTAACCCTGAATATCTTACGAACCAAAAACGTTAGAGACTTGAATTAAATTTTATATAATAAACTGTAACGTGATCTCAAAGAAATATACTTTTTGAAAAAAATCTATCTAACGGTTTTTTTTTTAAATCAAAAAAACTGAAAAAAAAATTTGTCATCTCCAAAATTTTACGACTAAAATATAATTTCATCTCCAAAACAATTTTGAGCAACGGAGAACAATGTTTTTGAAATCTGATAAAATTTTGAGAAAAATCGAATTGACAGTTTTTTTTTATAAAAAATAAAAATCTAAAAAAAACATTACTCAAAGTTGGTAAAAATTGAATATCGATTCAAATATCTTTTCAAAAACTTGAAATTTAGGCTTTAAACTTATTTCATCTTATAAGAAATATTGTTTTCAACATTCGATAAAATTTTGAAAAAATCGAATTGACAGTTTTTTTTACAAAAAATAAAAACCTAAAAAAAAAATTAATAAAAGTTGGTAAAAATTCATTTTCGACTCAAATATCTTTTCAAAACTTTGAGATATTGGCTTAAATTTACTTTTATCTTTTAAGAACTATTGTTGTCAACATTCAGTAAAATTTTGAATAAAATCGAATTGACAGTTTTTTTTACAAAAAATTAAAAACCGAAAAAAATTAACAAAAGTTGGTAAAAATTGATTTTCGACTCAAATATCTTTTCAAAACTTTGAGATATTGGCTTTAGTTTACTTTTATCTTTCAAAAAATATTGTTGTCATCATTCAGTAAAATTTTGAATAAAATCGAATTGACCGTTTTTTTACAAAAAATTAAAAACCGAAAAAAAATTAACAAAAGTTGGTAAAAATTGAATATCGATTCAAACTTGAAATTTAGGCTTTAAACTTATTTCATCTTATAAGAAATATTGTTTTCAACATTCGATAAAATTTTGAAGAAAACGAATTGACAGTTACAAAAAATAAAAACCTAAAAAAAAAATAATAAAAGTTGGTAAAAATTGATTTTCGACTCAAATATCTTTTCAAAACTTTGAGATATTGGCTTTAATTTACTTTTATCTTTTAAAAACTATTGTTGTCAACATTCAGTAAAATTTTGAATAAAATCGAATTGACAGTTTTTTTTACAAAAAATTAAAAACCGAAAAAAAATTAACAAAAGTTGGTAAAAATTGATTTTCGACTCAAATATCTTTTCAAAACTTTGAGATATTGGCTTTAATTTACTTTTATCTTTCAAAAAATCTTGTTGTCAACATTCAGTTAAAGTTTGAAAAAAATTGAATTGACAGTTTTTTTTACAAAAAATTAAAAACCGAAAAAAAATTAACAAAACTTGGTAAAGAATGATTTTCTACTCAAATATCTTTTAAAAACTTTGAGATAATAGCTTCTAACAAATTCTTATAAGAAATATTGAATATTTTGAGAAAAATCGAATTGACAGTTTTTTTTGCAAAAAAAAAAAAACCTACAAAAAAAAACAATACTAAAAATTGGTAAAAATTTACTTTCGGCTCAAATAGCTTTTCAAAAACTAAAAATATTGGCTTCAAACTTATTTTATTTCACAGAAAATATTGTTTTCAATATTCAGTAATTTTTATATAAAAATCCAACAGTCGTTTTTTTCATAAAAAATAAAATCTGCAAAAAATAGTACGCAAATTTGGTAAAAATTGATACGAGTACATATAGACAAACTTTTAAGCAAGACAAATCGACAGACGGGATGGGAAGTTATCAGTGTGGGTCGCATCCCAGCCTCTTTTTACTTTCGAAATGAGGAAGGTGCTAATTTTCGCTAAACCTTTCCTTGTTTAGTTATTTTTTGTCGGATTTTGTTACGCCATTGGCTTATGTCGTCAACATCCAAGCCATTATTGATTTTTTGGAAAAATTTGGGAAAAAATGGACTGTTCGAATGGGCTATGTAATTTGTAGCCGTAGCCGACGTTGGTCAAAAATAATATTTAAAAATGTATGCCTAAAGTTATCAACTAAATAATCATGTTGAAAACGCAATTCAACAGTATTTCCGTTTCGTGTTGATATTTAAGGCTAGCTTTTAAAAAAGAACTGTAAGCCGTTAATCTTAATATTTTTTTTCAATTTTATTTTTTGGATAGAATTACGGAGAGTTATGCTTGACTTATGGGTTCTCAAGGACGGATCCAGACATTATTTCAAAATACTGTTGTCCAACAAGGTATGGTATGGATGACTCACTACATATGGAAGCATTCCAAGATTTCAACAGTTTTCAAAATATGCCATATAAAAGAGCTAAAAGACAATAGTTTAGAGGGCCTTTGATGCATTTCACGCAGAAACATAAGAAATTGTTTTGAAACGTAGCAGAAGGAACCCTTTTACAGAAAACATTAAATGGAATTGTGTAAAAAATAAATAAATTATAGAGTAGTAAAGCTCAGCTTTCACTTGAATGAAAAATCATTATCAGTTGCCATTTTGAAATAAGTTGACTTGATTTGATAGTTAGGGAGATTTTTCTTGACTTACTTTCCAGACAACTTTCCAATAAAGTTGCCTTAATTGGAAGGCATTTTTTTGGCAGCTGGCCAATCAGATACTAGAAACTTGCCTTACTTTCAAGTCCCTTAAGTCGTCAAGTCAAGTTTTTGAATCAAAAAAGTTTCGGTGTAGTTTAGTTTTATTACAAAATGTTACAAATGTATATACATTCAATATTAAAATTTGTTGTAACTATTGAAACTTTAGGGCGTAGGAATTGTATATCCGACAGGCAACGATTTTTGTATCGCTCTTGCACAAAGCACAAACGTAAGAAATTGTTTTGAAACGTAGCTATTTTTCGAAAAATTAAATATACTTTTCTGTTTCCATTCGGCAAACAAGACGTACCTTTTTTTGACGTAGTTTTTTCGGACAAAATTTTCGGGAGTCTATTATTACTATCACTATCAGTCTGCTTACTCGTATTTTGACTTTAAAGGAGTTAACAAAGGTTTAAAATTGTAGCAAGAAAAATGCTTAGTTCTTGAATTTGAGGATATAGGTGCATTTAAGTACATAATTTCTCTAAAAAATAAAATTAAAACAAATTAAGGTAAACAAATAAGTTGGAAAAAAAACGTTTTTGTGGCACTTACAAATCACACATTTCAGAATCTCTTTTCCCTTCAAATCTCAAGAGATTCAAAGCTTTTCCATATATCAATAAATATTAAACGTTTATTATGTTTTTCAATTAGTCATTAGTTTAAAAAAAGTGTCACTTCTGCTGTTTCTGGGACATTTATATTATTGAAATTCGTCTTTTAATCTCAGTTCTAGAGCATCCAAAGCAAATTCACTTCAAAAGTAGATTTATTTAATTTTTAAAGCTCTTTCAAGATCTTTTGTATTCAACAGAAAATCAATTTTGAAATAAATAAGATGAGTGTCTGGTTCGCTAGAACTTGTTATGTCTTTCAAAAAGTCTGTTTAAAAATATTTAATATATTTTAAGATTTAAAAATGTAACTTATTTTTTTTCGAAAATCATTTTCAATTTTAAATTTTGTCTTGCAAATATTTTTGGTAAGCACTAAATAAAGTGCTTATAGATACACTTTTACTGATGCTCAAATGGTAGACATGTGAATTCAAGAGGACACAAGCGTCCATAGATTTTTCTCAAAACCAAAATTTGTCTATCAACTAATACTCTCACCTCCCTGCGGTGAACATCGGGTGCCTAGTACCTCAACTGGAGATTGGGTTCCAACCCCAGTGGAAAGTTGTTGGGGGCAGCAAAAGAGAGAGGTGGGGAGAGGTGTTTCCACGAAGGCACCTCTCCTTATCTAGATGGCAGCGGAGGAATTCCCGCGATGAAATCAACGGTGGCGTAAGGTTGAACCACTTAGTGAACACCTTATAGGGCTTCTTCGACTTATTCGAAGTCCAGGCCTATAGGGAGCGGTTTTATCCGGCTCCCCATCCTTGGAGTTATACTTAGGATCTGGCTCTCTAGGTTGGGGGTTGTGCGTCGGGGTGACTTCCTGGCCACGTAAAAGCTTTCATACGGAGGGATTTACTGTTGACAACCAACGCAAACGAATAAAGGACAACGAACTTCGGATATGCACGTGGAATGTTAGGTCCCTTAACAGGCCACGTGCGGCCGAAGAATTAGCGGAGGCCATAGACCACTATAAAGCAGATATCACCGCCATCCAGTAAATACGATGGGATGGGCCGGGCAAAAAGAGGATGAAAAACTGCGATATTTACTATGGTAACTGCTACCACGAAAACCAACAGCGCTTATTTGGATGCGGCTTCGTCATTGGAGCCAGACTAAGGCAAGAAGTCTTGAGCTATAGGTGCATCAATGAGCACCTCATGACCATACGCATCAGGGCTAAATTCTGTAACATTAGCCTGATATGCGCGCACGCCCCCACAGAAGATAAAGACAACAACACCAAAGATATGTTCTTCGAGCTCCTAGACAGAACATATGAGCAGTGCCCTAGCTACGATATTAAAATAGTCCTGGGCGGTTTTAATTCCAAGCTAGGAAGAGAAGTCACCTTTGGTGGAATAATCGGGATGAACAGCCTGCACGACAACACTTCCGACAACGGATTCAAGCTCATAGATTTTGCTGCGGAGCGAAACGTCATGGTAGCCAGTACGCGTTTTCCACACCTCAACATCCACAAAGGAACTTGGACTTCTCCAGATTAATCTACAGTCAACCAGATTGACCATATTGCGATCGACGCCAGACACGCTTCCAGCATTATGGATGTACGAACTTTCCGAGGAGCTAACATCGACTCGGACCACTACCTCGTTGTAGCCAAGGTGGCACTTCGGGTTTCCAGACCCAAGGCAAAACAGGGAGGTGCTGGGGGAAGGTACAACGTCGAACGGCTACAATCGCCAGATCCTTTTCCGACCGAGTTACAAGGAACCTCTCTCGAAGTTCTCTGCCGCCAACACAATGTATCGAAAACCAGTGGCCGCCTCTGATGTGCTGGGTTTCAAACAGCCACCAACAAGGAACCCCTGGTTTGATGTGGTAATATGTGAACGTCTCAAGCCCATCGTCAACAACATGATAGGTCCTTATCAGTGTGGTATTAGACCAGGAAAGTCCACAGTTGATCAAATATTCACATTACGGCAGATCCTGGAAAAAACCCGAGAACATCAAATCGACACCCACCATCTTTTTGTAGATTTCAAGGCCGCATATGACAGCATCTGCAGGGACGAGCTTTATGGGGCCATGTCAAGTTTTGGCATTTCTGCCAAACTCGTCCGTTTGTGCAGGATGACCATGGAGAATTCACGCTGCTCCATAAAGGTTGGAAACAATTTAACAGAACCTTACGAAGTCAAAAAAAGTTTTAGACAAGTTGATGCGCTGTCATGTGATTTTTTTAACATCGTGCTTGAAAGAATAGTGCAGAGCTCACACGGTTTAACGGTTAATGAGGGCAAAACAAAGTACATGCTGTCTTCAAGAAAGGACATACAACACCGACGTCTTGGTCAAAACGTCACCATCGACAGACGTAATTTTGAGGTAGTCAAGGACTTCGTCTACCTAGGCTCCGCTGTAAACGCAGAAAACAAGACCAGCGCTGAGATCAAACGCAGAATAACTCTTGCTAACCGCTGTTTCTTTGGACTTAGAAACCAATTGAGTGGTAAAGTCCTCTCTCGAGGGACCAAAGTGTTGCTACATAAGACCCTTATCATCCCCGTCCTGCTATACGGTTCAGAAGCATAGACCATATGACAAAAGCGGATGAAAGCACCTTGGGTCTTTTCGAGAGAAAAGTTCTTCGTGTGATCTACGGTCCCGTATGTATCGAAGGGGAGTGGAGGAGAAGATGGAACGACGATCTGTACGGGCTGTACAACGACGTAGACTTAGCCAGAAGGGTAGAAGTCCAACGACTAAGATGGCTGGGTCACGTAAAGCGCATGGAAACCAATGCTCTGGCCCGGAAAGTCTTCAAATCCACACCCACGGGACAGCGCAGTAGAGGAAGACCGCGGATCAGGTGGCGCGCACAAGTGGAAAGTGACCTCACCCTCTTGAAGTAGATGAAGATGCTCTGGAAAGATTATCCAGAAACATTTTGTGATCCACCTTAGCAATCACATCATCAAACTGAGCCTGCCAATCGGTCACATTAGTTTCTGATAAGTTTAAACTTGTTTCGTAAGACTAAGCTAGGTCGTTCCAGTCTTTAAACGGGGAAGCATTCACTCAAAGTAATTTTCTTAAAATGATTTTGTGAAGACAAGTTTCACTTCTTTTCATCACTCTAGTAATGATGTTCGCACTTGCCTTCAAATTTTGAATATATAAACGGTGATTTTTTAAGAGCTTGAGAACTTAAAAAAAAAAAGGCACAAAATTTGCAAAATCTCATCGATTCTTTATTTGAAACGTTAGATTGGTCCATGACATTTACTTTTTGAAGATAATTTCATTTAAATATTGACCGCGGCTGCGTCTTAGGTGGTCCATTCGGAAAGTCCAATTTTGGGTAACTTTTTCGAGCATTTCGACCGGAATAGCCCGAATTTCTTCGGAAATGTTGTCTTCCAAAGCTGGAATAGTTGCTGGCTTATTTGTGTAGACTTTAGACTTGACGTAGCCCCACAAAAAATAGTCTAAAGGCGTCAAATCGCATGATCTTGGTGGCCAACTTACCGGTCCATTCCTTGAGATGAATTGTTCTCCGAAGTTTTCCCTCAAAATGGCCATAGAATCGCGAGCTGTGTGGCATGTAGCGCCATCTTGTTGAAACCACATGTCAACCAAGTTCAGTTCTTCCATTTTTGGCAACAAAAAGTTTGTTAGCATTGAACGATAGCGATCGCCATTCACCGTAACGTTGCGTCCAACAGCATCTTTGAAAAAATACGGTCCAATGATTCCACCAGCGTACAAACCACACCAAACAGTGCATTTTTCGGGATGCATGGGCAGTTCTTGAACGGCTTCTGGTTGCTCTTCACTCTAAATGCGGCAATTTTGCTTATTTACGTAGCCATTCAACAAAATTTGTCGATAAAAAAGCGGATTTTCTGCCAACTTTTCTAGGGCCCATTCACTGAAAATTCGACGTTGTGGCAGATCGTTCGGCTTCAGTTCTTGCACGAGCTGTATTTTATACGGTTTTACACCAAGATCTTTGCGTAAAATCTTCCATGTGGTCGAATAACACAAACCCAATTGCTGCGAACGGTGACGAATCGACATTTCACGGTCTTCAGCAACACTCTCAGAAACAGACGCAATATTCTCTTCTGTACGCACTGTACGCATTCGTGTGGTTGGTTTAATGTCCAATAAAGTAAACTGAGTGCGAAACTTGGTCACAATCGCATTAATTGTTTGCTCACTTGGTCGATTATGTAGACCATAAATCGGACGTAAAGCGCGAAACACATTTCGAACCGAACACTGATTTTGGTAATAAAATTCAATGATTTTCAAGCGTTGCTCGTTAGAAAGTCTATTCATGATGAAATGTCAAAGCATACTGAGCATCTTTCTCTTTGACACCATGTCTGAAATCCCGCGTGATCTGTCAAATACTAATGCATGAAAATCCTAACCCCAAAAAAATCACCCTTTATAAGGACTATTCCTGACTCTACATATATGGCGTAGTTGGGTGTTGAGTTAGGCAAACGAAATATCCTCTTAAAAAAGTTCCTTTGTAAAATTTCAAAAGCTTCGAAGTGTGTGTAGCCGAAGACATGCATGCATTTACTGTCGCGTTGAAAACTTTGTACTTGGACGTTAAATAAACATTTTGGCTCGAAAAAAACTTTGGCCACATTATGTTAAGTGTCAATTTAGCTTCGTTGCTTTTTTCTTTAGAGTGCTTTAGATAGCTTAAATTGTAGGCCAAGAGGATACCCAAATATTTAAACTCCTGTACAACCTCAATATGTGTATTATTTAGAGACCATTTTTCATCCGCTCGCCTTCTTGATTGTCTCTTTTCAAATACAACAATCTTAGTTTTTTGGGTATTAATTTGCAAGCCCCAAGACTCGCAAAATGAACTTAGACGGTTTATTTGCATTTAAAGCGTGAAAGGATTATCAGCAAGCACAACTAGATCCTAGATCCGCGTACAACAGGACTTTGATTAAAATGTTAGCAAAATTAACTCCACCCGGAAGAAGATCGCCGACATCATCTATGAACAGGGCAAATAATAATGGGCTAAGGATACAACCTTGAGGAACACCTGACGTTGTTTCAAATCGATTTGAAAATTTCATACCGTCCCATACCCTTGCATTTGTTGACGAAATAAAACTTGCATACACTTGGAGAAACTTTCGTGACAAACCAATACAAGAGAGTTTGTAAATTTAAGCTTGTCTATTGACTTTATCAAATGCAGCTCTAAAATCAACAAAGCAAGTGTATAGTTTCTTTTTTCTATCTATAAATTGCTGAGCAATGCTTGAAATGGCAAAGATATGATCCATGGTTGAAAAACCTGGGCGGAAACCGGCTTGAAAGATGCTCAAAATCGAATTGACAGTTTTTTTTACAAAAAATTAAAAACCGAAAAAAAATTAACAAAAGTTGGTAAAAATTGATTTTCGACTCAAATATCTTTTCAAAACTTTGAGATATTGGCTTTAATTTACTTTTATCTTTCAAAAAATCTTGTTGTCAACATTCAGTTAAAGTTTGAAAAAAATTGAATTGACAGTTTTTTTTACAAAAAATTAAAAACCGAAAAAAAATTAACAAAACTTGGTAAAGAATGATTTTCTACTCAAATATCTTTTAAAAACTTTGAGATAATAGCTTCTAACAAATTCTTATAAGAAATATTGAATATTTTGAGAAAAATCGAATTGACAGTTTTTTTTGCAAAAAAAAAAAAACCTACAAAAAAAAACAATACTAAAAATTGGTAAAAATTTACTTTCGGCTCAAATAGCTTTTCAAAAACTAAAAATATTGGCTTCAAACTTATTTTATTTCACAGAAAATATTGTTTTCAATATTCAGTAATTTTTATATAAAAATCCAACAGTCGTTTTTTTCATAAAAAATAAAATCTGCAAAAAATAGTACGCAAATTTGGTAAAAATTGATACGAGTACATATAGACAAACTTTTAAGCAAGACAAATCGACAGACGGGATGGGAAGTTATCAGTGTGGGTCGCATCCCAGCCTCTTTTTACTTTCGAAATGAGGAAGGTGCTAATTTTCGCTAAACCTTTCCTTGTTTAGTTATTTTTTGTCGGATTTTGTTACGCCATTGGCTTATGTCGTCAACATCCAAGCCATTATTGATTTTTTGGAAAAATTTGGGAAAAAATGGACTGTTCGAATGGGCTATGTAATTTGTAGCCGTAGCCGACGTTGGTCAAAAATAATATTTAAAAATGTATGCCTAAAGTTATCAACTAAATAATCATGTTGAAAACGCAATTCAACAGTATTTCCGTTTCGTGTTGATATTTAAGGCTAGCTTTTAAAAAAGAACTGTAAGCCGTTAATCTTAATATTTTTTTTCAATTTTATTTTTTGGATAGAATTACGGAGAGTTATGCTTGACTTATGGGTTCTCAAGGACGGATCCAGACATTATTTCAAAATACTGTTGTCCAACAAGGTATGGTATGGATGACTCACTACATATGGAAGCATTCCAAGATTTCAACAGTTTTCAAAATATGCCATATAAAAGAGCTAAAAGACAATAGTTTAGAGGGCCTTTGATGCATTTCACGCAGAAACATAAGAAATTGTTTTGAAACGTAGCAGAAGGAACCCTTTTACAGAAAACATTAAATGGAATTGTGTAAAAAATAAATAAATTATAGAGTAGTAAAGCTCAGCTTTCACTTGAATGAAAAATCATTATCAGTTGCCATTTTGAAATAAGTTGACTTGATTTGATAGTTAGGGAGATTTTTCTTGACTTACTTTCCAGACAACTTTCCAATAAAGTTGCCTTAATTGGAAGGCATTTTTTTGGCAGCTGGCCAATCAGATACTAGAAACTTGCCTTACTTTCAAGTCCCTTAAGTCGTCAAGTCAAGTTTTTGAATCAAAAAAGTTTCGGTGTAGTTTAGTTTTATTACAAAATGTTACAAATGTATATACATTCAATATTAAAATTTGTTGTAACTATTGAAACTTTAGGGCGTAGGAATTGTATATCCGACAGGCAACGATTTTTGTATCGCTCTTGCACAAAGCACAAACGTAAGAAATTGTTTTGAAACGTAGCTATTTTTCGAAAAATTAAATATACTTTTCTGTTTCCATTCGGCAAACAAGACGTACCTTTTTTTGACGTAGTTTTTTCGGACAAAATTTTCGGGAGTCTATTATTACTATCACTATCAGTCTGCTTACTCGTATTTTGACTTTAAAGGAGTTAACAAAGGTTTAAAATTGTAGCAAGAAAAATGCTTAGTTCTTGAATTTGAGGATATAGGTGCATTTAAGTACATAATTTCTCTAAAAAATAAAATTAAAACAAATTAAGGTAAACAAATAAGTTGGAAAAAAAACGTTTTTGTGGCACTTACAAATCACACATTTCAGAATCTCTTTTCCCTTCAAATCTCAAGAGATTCAAAGCTTTTCCATATATCAATAAATATTAAACGTTTATTATGTTTTTCAATTAGTCATTAGTTTAAAAAAAGTGTCACTTCTGCTGTTTCTGGGACATTTATATTATTGAAATTCGTCTTTTAATCTCAGTTCTAGAGCATCCAAAGCAAATTCACTTCAAAAGTAGATTTATTTAATTTTTAAAGCTCTTTCAAGATCTTTTGTATTCAACAGAAAATCAATTTTGAAATAAATAAGATGAGTGTCTGGTTCGCTAGAACTTGTTATGTCTTTCAAAAAGTCTGTTTAAAAATATTTAATATATTTTAAGATTTAAAAATGTAACTTATTTTTTTTCGAAAATCATTTTCAATTTTAAATTTTGTCTTGCAAATATTTTTGGTAAGCACTAAATAAAGTGCTTATAGATACACTTTTACTGATGCTCAAATGGTAGACATGTGAATTCAAGAGGACACAAGCGTCCATAGATTTTTCTCAAAACCAAAATTTGTCTATCAACTAATACTCTCACCTCCCTGCGGTGAACATCGGGTGCCTAGTACCTCAACTGGAGATTGGGTTCCAACCCCAGTGGAAAGTTGTTGGGGGCAGCAAAAGAGAGAGGTGGGGAGAGGTGTTTCCACGAAGGCACCTCTCCTTATCTAGATGGCAGCGGAGGAATTCCCGCGATGAAATCAACGGTGGCGTAAGGTTGAACCACTTAGTGAACACCTTATAGGGCTTCTTCGACTTATTCGAAGTCCAGGCCTATAGGGAGCGGTTTTATCCGGCTCCCCATCCTTGGAGTTATACTTAGGATCTGGCTCTCTAGGTTGGGGGTTGTGCGTCGGGGTGACTTCCTGGCCACGTAAAAGCTTTCATACGGAGGGATTTACTGTTGACAACCAACGCAAACGAATAAAGGACAACGAACTTCGGATATGCACGTGGAATGTTAGGTCCCTTAACAGGCCACGTGCGGCCGAAGAATTAGCGGAGGCCATAGACCACTATAAAGCAGATATCACCGCCATCCAGTAAATACGATGGGATGGGCCGGGCAAAAAGAGGATGAAAAACTGCGATATTTACTATGGTAACTGCTACCACGAAAACCAACAGCGCTTATTTGGATGCGGCTTCGTCATTGGAGCCAGACTAAGGCAAGAAGTCTTGAGCTATAGGTGCATCAATGAGCACCTCATGACCATACGCATCAGGGCTAAATTCTGTAACATTAGCCTGATATGCGCGCACGCCCCCACAGAAGATAAAGACAACAACACCAAAGATATGTTCTTCGAGCTCCTAGACAGAACATATGAGCAGTGCCCTAGCTACGATATTAAAATAGTCCTGGGCGGTTTTAATTCCAAGCTAGGAAGAGAAGTCACCTTTGGTGGAATAATCGGGATGAACAGCCTGCACGACAACACTTCCGACAACGGATTCAAGCTCATAGATTTTGCTGCGGAGCGAAACGTCATGGTAGCCAGTACGCGTTTTCCACACCTCAACATCCACAAAGGAACTTGGACTTCTCCAGATTAATCTACAGTCAACCAGATTGACCATATTGCGATCGACGCCAGACACGCTTCCAGCATTATGGATGTACGAACTTTCCGAGGAGCTAACATCGACTCGGACCACTACCTCGTTGTAGCCAAGGTGGCACTTCGGGTTTCCAGACCCAAGGCAAAACAGGGAGGTGCTGGGGGAAGGTACAACGTCGAACGGCTACAATCGCCAGATCCTTTTCCGACCGAGTTACAAGGAACCTCTCTCGAAGTTCTCTGCCGCCAACACAATGTATCGAAAACCAGTGGCCGCCTCTGATGTGCTGGGTTTCAAACAGCCACCAACAAGGAACCCCTGGTTTGATGTGGTAATATGTGAACGTCTCAAGCCCATCGTCAACAACATGATAGGTCCTTATCAGTGTGGTATTAGACCAGGAAAGTCCACAGTTGATCAAATATTCACATTACGGCAGATCCTGGAAAAAACCCGAGAACATCAAATCGACACCCACCATCTTTTTGTAGATTTCAAGGCCGCATATGACAGCATCTGCAGGGACGAGCTTTATGGGGCCATGTCAAGTTTTGGCATTTCTGCCAAACTCGTCCGTTTGTGCAGGATGACCATGGAGAATTCACGCTGCTCCATAAAGGTTGGAAACAATTTAACAGAACCTTACGAAGTCAAAAAAAGTTTTAGACAAGTTGATGCGCTGTCATGTGATTTTTTTAACATCGTGCTTGAAAGAATAGTGCAGAGCTCACACGGTTTAACGGTTAATGAGGGCAAAACAAAGTACATGCTGTCTTCAAGAAAGGACATACAACACCGACGTCTTGGTCAAAACGTCACCATCGACAGACGTAATTTTGAGGTAGTCAAGGACTTCGTCTACCTAGGCTCCGCTGTAAACGCAGAAAACAAGACCAGCGCTGAGATCAAACGCAGAATAACTCTTGCTAACCGCTGTTTCTTTGGACTTAGAAACCAATTGAGTGGTAAAGTCCTCTCTCGAGGGACCAAAGTGTTGCTACATAAGACCCTTATCATCCCCGTCCTGCTATACGGTTCAGAAGCATAGACCATATGACAAAAGCGGATGAAAGCACCTTGGGTCTTTTCGAGAGAAAAGTTCTTCGTGTGATCTACGGTCCCGTATGTATCGAAGGGGAGTGGAGGAGAAGATGGAACGACGATCTGTACGGGCTGTACAACGACGTAGACTTAGCCAGAAGGGTAGAAGTCCAACGACTAAGATGGCTGGGTCACGTAAAGCGCATGGAAACCAATGCTCTGGCCCGGAAAGTCTTCAAATCCACACCCACGGGACAGCGCAGTAGAGGAAGACCGCGGATCAGGTGGCGCGCACAAGTGGAAAGTGACCTCACCCTCTTGAAGTAGATGAAGATGCTCTGGAAAGATTATCCAGAAACATTTTGTGATCCACCTTAGCAATCACATCATCAAACTGAGCCTGCCAATCGGTCACATTAGTTTCTGATAAGTTTAAACTTGTTTCGTAAGACTAAGCTAGGTCGTTCCAGTCTTTAAACGGGGAAGCATTCACTCAAAGTAATTTTCTTAAAATGATTTTGTGAAGACAAGTTTCACTTCTTTTCATCACTCTAGTAATGATGTTCGCACTTGCCTTCAAATTTTGAATATATAAACGGTGATTTTTTAAGAGCTTGAGAACTTAAAAAAAAAAAGGCACAAAATTTGCAAAATCTCATCGATTCTTTATTTGAAACGTTAGATTGGTCCATGACATTTACTTTTTGAAGATAATTTCATTTAAATATTGACCGCGGCTGCGTCTTAGGTGGTCCATTCGGAAAGTCCAATTTTGGGTAACTTTTTCGAGCATTTCGACCGGAATAGCCCGAATTTCTTCGGAAATGTTGTCTTCCAAAGCTGGAATAGTTGCTGGCTTATTTGTGTAGACTTTAGACTTGACGTAGCCCCACAAAAAATAGTCTAAAGGCGTCAAATCGCATGATCTTGGTGGCCAACTTACCGGTCCATTCCTTGAGATGAATTGTTCTCCGAAGTTTTCCCTCAAAATGGCCATAGAATCGCGAGCTGTGTGGCATGTAGCGCCATCTTGTTGAAACCACATGTCAACCAAGTTCAGTTCTTCCATTTTTGGCAACAAAAAGTTTGTTAGCATTGAACGATAGCGATCGCCATTCACCGTAACGTTGCGTCCAACAGCATCTTTGAAAAAATACGGTCCAATGATTCCACCAGCGTACAAACCACACCAAACAGTGCATTTTTCGGGATGCATGGGCAGTTCTTGAACGGCTTCTGGTTGCTCTTCACTCTAAATGCGGCAATTTTGCTTATTTACGTAGCCATTCAACAAAATTTGTCGATAAAAAAGCGGATTTTCTGCCAACTTTTCTAGGGCCCATTCACTGAAAATTCGACGTTGTGGCAGATCGTTCGGCTTCAGTTCTTGCACGAGCTGTATTTTATACGGTTTTACACCAAGATCTTTGCGTAAAATCTTCCATGTGGTCGAATAACACAAACCCAATTGCTGCGAACGGTGACGAATCGACATTTCACGGTCTTCAGCAACACTCTCAGAAACAGACGCAATATTCTCTTCTGTACGCACTGTACGCATTCGTGTGGTTGGTTTAATGTCCAATAAAGTAAACTGAGTGCGAAACTTGGTCACAATCGCATTAATTGTTTGCTCACTTGGTCGATTATGTAGACCATAAATCGGACGTAAAGCGCGAAACACATTTCGAACCGAACACTGATTTTGGTAATAAAATTCAATGATTTTCAAGCGTTGCTCGTTAGAAAGTCTATTCATGATGAAATGTCAAAGCATACTGAGCATCTTTCTCTTTGACACCATGTCTGAAATCCCGCGTGATCTGTCAAATACTAATGCATGAAAATCCTAACCCCAAAAAAATCACCCTTTATAAGGACTATTCCTGACTCTACATATATGGCGTAGTTGGGTGTTGAGTTAGGCAAACGAAATATCCTCTTAAAAAAGTTCCTTTGTAAAATTTCAAAAGCTTCGAAGTGTGTGTAGCCGAAGACATGCATGCATTTACTGTCGCGTTGAAAACTTTGTACTTGGACGTTAAATAAACATTTTGGCTCGAAAAAAACTTTGGCCACATTATGTTAAGTGTCAATTTAGCTTCGTTGCTTTTTTCTTTAGAGTGCTTTAGATAGCTTAAATTGTAGGCCAAGAGGATACCCAAATATTTAAACTCCTGTACAACCTCAATATGTGTATTATTTAGAGACCATTTTTCATCCGCTCGCCTTCTTGATTGTCTCTTTTCAAATACAACAATCTTAGTTTTTTGGGTATTAATTTGCAAGCCCCAAGACTCGCAAAATGAACTTAGACGGTTTATTTGCATTTAAAGCGTGAAAGGATTATCAGCAAGCACAACTAGATCCTAGATCCGCGTACAACAGGACTTTGATTAAAATGTTAGCAAAATTAACTCCACCCGGAAGAAGATCGCCGACATCATCTATGAACAGGGCAAATAATAATGGGCTAAGGATACAACCTTGAGGAACACCTGACGTTGTTTCAAATCGATTTGAAAATTTCATACCGTCCCATACCCTTGCATTTGTTGACGAAATAAAACTTGCATACACTTGGAGAAACTTTCGTGACAAACCAATACAAGAGAGTTTGTAAATTTAAGCTTGTCTATTGACTTTATCAAATGCAGCTCTAAAATCAACAAAGCAAGTGTATAGTTTCTTTTTTCTATCTATAAATTGCTGAGCAATGCTTGAAATGGCAAAGATATGATCCATGGTTGAAAAACCTGGGCGGAAACCGGCTTGAAAGATGCTCAAAAGACTGTTATCCTCAATCCATTTTGAGAACCTTTCATATAGGATTGCAGTAAAAGTTTTTCTTATTGAATTTAAAATTGAAATACCTCTATAATTTTCCACAGCGTTAGCATCACCTTTTTTAAAAATGGCAAAAATTACAGATTCGTTGAAACTGATAGGTACACATCAATCATTGTACAACTTTTTATAAAAGGATACGAGGTAGTTTTTGAAATCATTATTGCTGTTTTTATAAAACTCGACTGGTATGCCATCTAGGCCAGGAGCCTTGCTATTTTACATTTTTTGGAGCGTTACTTCCAATTCGGGCAATGAGAATTCTAAATCCAGCTGGTTGACTCTAGTATCAGGTAGCGCGTAATCAAAGGTATGAAGGTCTTCATCAACTGAGAGTACAGTTTTAAAATTAGCTGCTAACGTCTCAGCTTCTAAAGAGAGTCTCATAACCTGATTGTGCCCACAAAGTTTGCCCACTGTCTCCCAAAATATCTTTGAGTTTATACAGTTTTCCAATTTCTTAGCCAAGTTTTTTAAATAGGTGATTTTCTTAACTGAGCACATTTTTTTTTTAAATCATTATTAACGCGAAGAGAGATGTTTTTCAAAAATTGAGAATCGGTCGTTGTAAATAGTTTTAAGTAAAGAAACGAAAGTTTACGGAGATTTCTGCAATCCTTATCAAACCATACATTTTTAGCTACAAAAGTGTGTGTACTCTTCAACGCGAAAGGGGTTGCAGTCTTTATAACCCGTTCTATACTTTCACTAAAGGTTCTGCATATTCGAATGATAAACTTGATTTGTTGAATCAAGTTGATAAAGACGAAAAAAGGAAATAAAGACAAATCTAAAGCTGATCGATTAGTCTTTCTTACTTACTTAAGGTGGTGCTACAGTCCTGTGTGAACTAGGGCCTCACCCAACAAACTTCTCCATCTAGCTCGTTCCCTGACCGATTGGTCAGCTGTCAAAAAATTGGCTTAAGTTCAACAGAAATTGTCAAATAGAATTGATTTAAGGAGAATTATTCTTTACTGATGGAATATAATAAATCTCTTATCACTTTACTTAAATCTATCCCAATTCCAAAGCTTGTATCGAAATTTTTTCAGGGTTAGAACTAAACAAGCATGGTCATTCAACTTTCAACTTGGCATATAAAATATAAAACAAATAGAATTGAATTTGAATATCAAAGAATGTTCTGACCAACTTATTTATGATTATCATAATGTACTTCTACCACATACCTTTGTTTGCAATAGAATAGGTATATTATTTCTTCTTGTAGGTAATGTCCACTCCAATTGCTAATCTTAAAAGAATAAAATTAAGATCATAAACGAGCAGCTATTATTATCTAATGCAGTAGGTAAGTTTTCAAACTCTGCCAAAGAACAACCTTCTCGAAGACAAAAATGTAGGTAGACACTTAATTTTGGTTCTACCAGGCCAGGTTATAATCGGACATTTTAACGCATTTTTTCTGCTAAGCTAGGGTAATTGTTTTCTTACAAGGCAACTTAAATATTTCACAATAGTTTACAGTTTATTGCACCACTGCATGCGTGGTTATTTTATACATTATTTCACACCTGGTTGTCTTGTCTGGGTCTGGGGGTAATGTGTAACAACATACTTTGCTCACAATTTCAATTTTAATGTAGTTCAATTTAAAAATAGGCACGAATTTACGCCTGATGAGCATTGTGTGTTATTTGTTTGTCTGTGATTTAAAAAATAAGAAATTAAGTTTATGTGAATAATTGTACACCGGTGCTTCTATTTGGTTAACATCTTTATTTAAGTTTAAACAAAAACAGAACAGAAAACGAAAGAAAACCAAATAACTTAAGTGATTTTGTAACATCTTTGGTTATTTTCTGGTACTTGATTTGAACAAATTGCATACTTTAGATTCTATTGCTTGATTTCAAAATTTGGAAGGTATTATGGACTTGAGATTGAAGAAACAGAGTAATATTTCTTAAATTTTGAATTAGTCATAAAGATGATGTTAGTCATTTTAAAGATTACTTGTAATCTTAGTTGTAGTTGTCAAAATTGAACCACTGCGAAAGTCGAAAAGTGTTCCACAATGTAAGCGCTGTCAAGCCTTTGGGCATACACAAAAATACTGCAATCGCGAGTTCGCTTGTGTTAAATGTGAAGGCAGACATGCAACCAAAAACTGTCCCATGGGCAGAGAACAGAAAGCGAAATGTGTTAATTGTCAAGGCAATCATCTTGCAAGTTACAGAGGATGTCCAGTAGCAAAAAAGTTCCAAGACACAAAAAGAAAAAACAAAACTGGGAACAAGTTTAGAAACTCAACCAACACAAAACCAGTAGTTGAAAGCAAAAAAGTAACGGTCGATAACATTACTAAAAATCAACCGGGAAAAGCAATTGCACTAAGCAAAAGTGATGAAAATAAATCCTATTCCCAGATTGTAAAAAATGTGAGGAAGAATGAGGAAACTTCTATAAAAGAAATGCTGGAACTCATCCTGAAAAGGATTGACCAACAAGATTTAAACATAAAACAGCTAAGCGAAGAAGTCGCTCTTAAAAAACAATGATGGACAGAACACTCAAAATCGCAACATGGAATGCAAACGGTCTCTTACAGCATGTATCAGAACTAAACATCTTTTAAGACATAGAGCATATAGACATTTGTTTGGTGTCCGAAACCCACCTCGCTATTGAACAAAATCTTGATAATAAATTACCAAACTATACATGTTATCACGCTCCGCACCCAGCTGACAAAGCTAGGGGAGGATCAGCAATACTTATAAAAAAGTGCTTAACACACTTTGAAGAACCAAAGTTTACTAAAGAAAACATGCAAGTATAAAAAAGAAAGAATTCAAAATAGCAGCTACATACTGCCCTCCGAGGCGCTCTCCAACTGAAGAAGACTATGCAGAACTCCTACATTTGTTAGGACATAACTTCCTTGTTGGTGGCGACTTCAATGCTAAACACACCCAATGGGTATCTAGGCTCATAACAACAAAAGGTAAACGGCTATACCAAGCAGGCCGAAAATACAACTGCGAATTTTATTCTTCTGGTTCGCCAACATATTGGCCATCTGATACTAACTGCTGCTGTGGTTGTTCTAGTTTTAAGTAGTTTATAGGTAGAATAGGTAGTTTAAGTTAGTTTTTAAGTTTTATTTAAGGACCATATTTTAAGTAGTTTGTAAGTAAAAATAAATAAAAAAAAGGTTATTGATATTAGTTTTTCAAAATTTTCTAATAAAAACAAAACAAATAAAATTTAAATTGAAGTAAAATAGATCTTATGGCCGAAAGGCATTAGTCATTAGTGTTATAGTTTAGCTTAGAGTGTCCGTATGGGACCATTAAGTTAGTTGTAAGTTATGGATAATTAGGCTAGTTTTATGAATTTTTGTCTAGCTTTAAGATAGGTTTAAGATGGAATAAATAAAAATGAATTTAAAAAAAAAAAAAAAAAAAAAAAAAAAAAAAATACTAACAAAATACCAGACCTTATTGACTTTTTCGTAGTTAAAGGTATTAAACGAAATCATATAAGTGTCGAAGGTAATTACGATTTATCATCAGATCATACTCCAGTAATTTTATCACTGAGCAAAACAGAAATAATAGAAAAAAGTAATCCCAAGCTCGTGAATAACAGAAAAAACTGGAACGAATTCAGAGACAAACTTGAAAATTTTATAAACCTAAGATCCCCTATGCAAACAATTGAACAAATTGATCATGAAGTAGAACAATTTATTGCTGATGTGCAGCAGGCTGCAGAAGAAAGTACTCAAACTATTTCGAATGCGAGAGAAAAAGAAATAAAATATCCTATCGAAATAAAGGAGTTGATATTGGAAAAAAGAAGAGCTAGAAGAAAATGGCAATCCACGAGATTCCCAGATGATAAGGTAGTTTTTAACCGTCTTAACAACGAATTAAAAAAAAGAATCTGTGAGTTTAAAAATGATTCACTAAGTAGATTCCTGAAAAGTCTGACGACGGATGCTTCTACAGAATACTCCTTATGGAAAGCAACTAAGCGCCTAAAAAGACCTCAGACACAAAACCCGCCGATAAAATCTCAAGATGGTAAATGGATCGGAAACCCGAAACAAAAGGCTGATCTCTTTGCTGAACATCTCGCGAATGTTTTCAAACCATTCCCAGCAAGCACAGCTACAGATCCCTTACAGTCTGTTGACAGAAACGACGAATGTGAAATACCTTTTGTCACGCTCAAAGAAGTAAGAAGCATGTGTCAACATAAGTTGTCAAACAAAAAATCACCAGGGTACGATCTTATAACTGCTCAGGTTCTGAAAGAAATGCCTCTTATAGCCTTCAAGAAACTCCAATTTATAATAAACGCACGCCTTAAACTAAGATATGTGCCACATCATTGGAAAATTGCGGAAGTCATTGTTATACCTAAACAAGGTAAGCCACCAACAGAAGTTACATTTTACAGACCAATATCGCTTATACCAATCATGGCAAAAGTTTTTGAAAAACTGCTACTTAAAAGGCTTAACAAAATAATTGAAGAAAGAAGACTAATTCCGAGCCATCGGTTTGGATTTAGAAATAAACATTCCACGATAGACCAAGTGCATCGAATTACGGATGTTGTGGAAAAGGCACTTGAAGAAAAACAAGTATGCTCGTCTGTATTCTTAGATGTTGCTCAAGCTTTTGACAAGGTTTAGCACTTGGGACTTGAGTACAAACTGCATAGGGACTTCCCCAGGCAGTACTACGAAATACTGAAATCCTACGTTACGAACCGACTCTTTAGAGTACGGTACGACCAAAATTACTCGGAACTTAAGAAAATTGAAGCCGGTGTACCACAAGGAAGTGTCCTAGGACCAACCCTGTACCTGTTATATACAAGGGATATTCCAGTGGACATCAACGCTATCATGGCCACCTTTGCTGATGATACTGCAATATTGGTGCCAGATAAATCCGTTACGAAGGCTACACAAAAATTGCAAAATGCAGTCGATAAAGTTAGTGATTGGACGCACAAATGGCGTATCAAATTAAACGAAACAAAATCGACGCATATAAACTTTACAAACAAAAACATAAACAATGTTCCAATTTTTATAAACAGTACAGAAGTACCTTACTCCAATACCGCCAAATACTTTGGAATGAATTTGGATGCAAAGCTTAAATGGAAAGAACACATCAAAAAGAAAAGAGAAGAACTAAACTTGAAGTACAGAAAAATGTACTGGTTAATAGGAAAGAACTCTGACCTATCTATCCAGAACAAACTAATGTTATATAAGCAAGTATTGAAACCCGTTTGGACATATGGCATCCAACTATGGGGCTGTACAAAGAAAACAAATGCTGAACCCATTCAAAAATTCCAAAGCAAGGTCCTTCGTGGAATAATAAATGCCCCTTGGTATATAAGAAATAGCCATCTACATCGTGACCTTCAAATTGAAATGGTTACAGAAGTGGTTAAGAAACACGCTGTATCACACAATCAGCGACTGCAAAGTCATACTAACTCTGAAATGGAGACCGTATTAAATGTACGAGACAATGTTCGGAGATTAAGAAGAACCAAGCCTCATGAGCTGATGGGCTAAAAGCTACGGGAAAGTGTTATAACCTTAAACTTCCCCCAATGCGATTTTAAAAATTAAGAATTAAAAATCATTTGTTGATCTTTCATAGATTGGTCCTGATTCACCGGTGCGGTAAGAGTCCCTCCCACACTACTCGGTACCGATTCTTACCGAGTGTCTTTTGAAGATTTCCATCGGATATAAAAAAAAAAAAAAAAAAAAAGATTACTTGTGTTTTATTGGAAAGTCTATCAATAGTATAGTAGGATTTTACACGAATAACAAAAACAATATCCATAGTATGAATACTAGTGATGAGAGTTAGAGTAGAATCTTGCTAGGTATGGGTTTTTGACATTTATACGAGTCTCGAATGGATCTTATGTGATTTCGTTCTCAAATGTTGGTACGATTGATATTGCATTCGTATATCGATGGCTGTGTTCGTTGAGTAGTTGTGCATTTGGAATCATGGGTTTTCCATTGGCGAACAAAAATCAATCTGTTACTGTTGATATTATTTAGTTTTGTTAATGAAAACGGACTGGGATTATTTTGTAAGAATAGAAAAGATAATTAAGTTTTGCTATGTTTCTACTAAAGGTTTATCTCTGTTTAGGTTAGGTTGGAGTGGCTGTCCAGATGTCATTGACGCACGTAGACCTCAAGGGTCCATTGTGATACCACTAATGAGGTTACTCATGGGAGTAATGAATTTAAACAAACCATTTTGTACTTTTAATAAAGTTAGAGAGACGTTTTGTGTCAATCGTTGCCAGTTCACTGGTGTTATCGAAGAAGGGATTACCGAGAAAGAAATTCCTTCTAATGGAGAGTGCTGGACATGTACATAGAAGGTGTTGGACTGTTTCCTCTTCCTCCTTGTTCATGCAGCTTCTACAGAAGTCATTTGTGTAGACCCCTAGTCTCAGAGCATGTCTTCCTATGAGGCAGTGGCCCATTATTACTCCAATTGTAGAGCTTATACTTTGTCTGCTCAGGAATATCAAGCCTTTTGACCGTTTTTAGTTAATACTTGGCCATATTTGCTTGGTTGCTAGGCAGGTGGTACTTTGTGACCATTTAGCATTTGTTGTTTCTAGAGCATATTGCTTGAAAAGATATTTGCATGTAGCAAGTGATGTTCCTATGTTATGTTTTTGTCTAACATAAGGCAGAAGTGTTCCGTTTTTGGCGAGCTCATCGGTTTTCCCGGAATGTCTATATGGCCCGGCACCCAAATGAGGTGAATGTTAAACTGTTCCGTCATCTCATTCAGAGATGATCGACAACCGTGGACTGTTTGAGAGTTCGTGGAGACAAACGCGAGAGATTTAAGAGCGGCTTGGCTGTCTGAGAAGATTCGTATATCCTTACAAGATATAACGTTTTCTTTGAGCCAGGATAGTGCTTCTTTAATCGCCATTACTTCTGCCTGGAATGCACTACATTGACTGGGAAGTCTATAGGATAGACTGAGATTCAGTTGTTCTGAAAAGATACCACTTCCAACTCCGTGATCGGTCTTTGAACCGTCCGTATAGAAGTGTACCGCATCGCCTTCCAGGGGTCTCTCTTCTTCCCCAGGAGGATCTTGAAGGGATGGACACATGGAAACTATTACCAAATACCATTTTTGGGGGTGGTATAGTCTAAGCGATCTGGGATAGATCTGAAATTGTCTAGAATAGTAGTAAGTCCAGTATTGTTACTGGTCCACTGAAAGGTGGCTCTAAGCCTTGCACATGAGTTGGCAGCCACCTTTTTAGAGAAGATGTCAAGTGGTGTTAGGTTTAAAAGCACTTCTAGTGCTGCGGTTGGTGTTGTGCGAAGTGCTCCTGTGATGCACATACCTGCTGACCGCTGGACTTTAAAGAGCTTATTTAGATTTACCATCTTGTCCAGTGCGGTCCACCATACGACGGCTCCATAAATGAGTATCGGCCTGATTACCGAAGTGTATAGCCAGTGGGTTATTTTTGGGGAGAAGCCCCATTTTGATTGTATGGCCTTTTTACAAGTAAAAAGCGCTACAGTAGCTTTTTTGACTCTTTCGTGAATATTTGCCTTCCAATTTAGTTTTTTGTCTAAAATGAGGCCCAAATATTTAATGGTATTCCTCTAATCTTGGGTGGGCTAATCTGAGGAATTTTATATCTTCTCGAAAAGAGTATTAATTCTGTTTTGTGTGGGTTGACGTCCAATCCACATTGCTTAGCCCATTTAGTTAGCCTGTTTAGGGCATTTTATAGGAGTTCCGAGAGAACTTGGGGGTGCTTTCCAGATACGGATATCGCAACGTCGTCAGCGTAGGCAATCACATTGAAACCCTCTGTTTCCAATGCTGTAAGTAAGTCGTTTACTACCATGTTCCATAAAAGAGGCGAAAGGACTCCACCTTGGGGAGTGCCTCGATTCACCGATCTGGTGGTAGTAAAACTTCTCATGTTAGAAATTATTGTCCTGCTTTTGAGCATGAGACTTATAAGATCTATGAGTGACTTGTCTAATTTCAGCTTATCCATAGCTGTTGTGATCGCCTGGTAACTGACGTTGTTGAAAGCTCCTTCAATATCTAGGAACGCTACCAGGTTATATTCTTTATATTCGAGGGAATGTTCAATAGTACGTACCAGCGAGTGAAGTGCTGATTCTACTGATCTTCCCTTAGAGTAAGCATGTTGAGCTATGGAAGTGAGACATGGTTTTAAATTATGTCTGATATAAATTTCAACCAATCTTTCCAAGGTTTTAAGAAGGAAGGATGATAGGCTGATTGGTCGTAGATCTTTAGGGTTAACGTGTGAGGGTTTCCCTGCTTTGGGAATGAAGACTACTTTTGCCATTCTCCAGGCTTTGGGAATATATCTCAACCTTACACAGCTTGTCAGAATGATTTCCAATGGTGGAATAATCATGTCTGAGCATTTTTTTAGTTCGGCCGGAATGATTCCGTCTGGTCCTGGAGATTTATATGGATCAAAGCAGTCTATGGCCCATTGCAGTTTTTCCCGCGTTATTAGATCAACTAAATCGCTTGTATAAGCTAAAGACTCTGATGTTAAGTCATTGATTATGCTAGACCTACCTGGAAAGTGGGTGTCTAATAACAGATTAAGAGATTCTTCATCTGTGATAGTCCACGTGCCTGCTTCTGTCTTTAAAGCACTGGGTATTGTTGGACTTTTTTGAGAGAATTTTCCTGAGTCTTGAGGCTTCTGAAGTATTTTCTATTTTGCCACAAAAATTTCTCCAAGAAGACCTCTTACTCTTTCTTAATTCTTTTTTATATTGCTTTAGAGCTTGTTTGTATAAGACCCAGTCAGAAGGAGATCTAGTGTACTTAGATCTGTTGAAGAGTTTGCGACAGTTCTTTCTGAATGGTACTAGTTCCTTACGCCACCAATAAGGTTTCTTTTTACCCTTTAAAATGGTTACAGGGCATGAAGATCTCATTGATTCATTTAAGGCTTCGGTTAGATGATTTACAGAAAGGTCTAGTTCATCTTTACTGGAGGAGCTTTTAAGAAGGTTGTGATTAAGCAGTTGTGCTAGTACTTCCCTATAACGCTCCCAGTTTGTATTCCGGTGATTTCGAAATCCCGTAGATGTATTTGCTACATCTTTGAGCTCAAACTGAATGTATTTGTGTTTATCTCAGTTTAGACTAAATAAATCTTGTTGGTGTTTCCACTACACATGAAGATTTAAAAATGATTAAGTTTGACAGCACTTTTCAAAATGCAAATGGTTTTTCGATGTTTCTTCTGAAGTGTAAGTGAGATAGTTTGATTCGTGTTAAACAATTAAGAACGTATAAAAATACGCTATCTACTCCATGTTCAATTTTTTTTTATTTGATTGAAACAAAACTATATTTTTTGTACACAAACATGCAAGTAAAAAGACCATAATGAATTATCTTTAAAACCAACTCCTTAACACAGGTTTTTCTTCAGAAATTTTTAATCGACTCCGATCCCCGACCGGAATCAAGCTCACTTCAACTCGATTCAGGTATATAAAGAACTGAGGCGAGCTTCAAACTCGCTTCAACATCACATGTTAATGTAGTAGTCTTAGTCTACGAACAAACCCCCTCCTTAAAGCAATTGTTGTGCCCGATTACACGAGATGTTTTTTCGGTTGTTTCCTCTTTCGTCTTTTTGACAGATCGGGTGAGGGGTGTAGAAACGTAGGGGGAAAGAAGTCGTGAAAAGAGTCCTGAAAATGTATGGACTTTTTTTGGTTGAACTTTGACGTTTATGCTTTGACAACCAATAAAATAAACAAAATGAATAATTTACATCTATAAGTTCAGTTGCTAGTAAACACATAGCAGCTGCTGAGCTAGCTAATAAGCAAAAAATAATTTTATTAGTATTACCTTCCATAAATTTGTTTTATTTTTCACTAAATTATTGCCACAGAAATCCAATTATAATTTGTAGGTACTCTCTGATTATTACTGCCCGGACAACGAGACAAAATTAAATTCTTCCCGCACAGTTTTTTCAGAAACGTCAAAAAGAGGAATAACCAAAGGAACGAAAAAAGGAAAGGTGTAATCACGAGGGTAGGTACCTGTCAAAAAGACGAAAGACGAAAACGAACTGCCGATGCGTTTTCTTGGGAATTTTTTACTATACTATTGATAGAATGCCAAAAAACAAGGATATTATTGTCTAAAAAACACTTCTCATTCGAGCTTCAAATCCATCACGATTTTGTTTTTGTATTGTAAAGAAATATTATTAATTTTTATTGAAATTTGACAAGTAACCCTTTTACAGAAAGCATTAAATGAAGTTATGCCGAAAAAAAATAAATCATAGAGTAATAAAGTTCAGCTTTCAATTGAATGAAAAACATGATCAACTGTCATGTTGACATATAAGCTGATTTTTCTTGATAAACTTTCCAGACAACTTTCTATTAAAGTTGCCTTAATTCGAAGGTATTTTTTTGGCAGCTGGCGAATCAGATACAAGAAACTTGCCTTACTTTTTAGTCACTTATATCGTCTGAACCTTCCCAGTTTTTCGAGATTTAATAACACCCGTTACTTCTTTAACTTAATGTCCATTAGTTAACCTAGGTAGCATAAATTTGAAAACGATTCCTCAAACGGAAATGTGAAACGTAAGAATTTTCTAAGGACTGTGCTATTTCTTGTCCATATTGATACATGATTGATGATTGAAATTGAGCTTGACTTTAGATAGTTTTTTTCTTATTTACAAATAAGGTTGTTTTTCACTCTTACATATGTATATCTAAGATTAGGTAGTACTTACAT
Source organism: Eupeodes corollae (assembly GCF_945859685.1). Classification (NCBI taxonomy): domain Eukaryota; kingdom Metazoa; phylum Arthropoda; class Insecta; order Diptera; family Syrphidae; genus Eupeodes; species Eupeodes corollae. The sequence continues at coordinate 60,421,925 of NC_079147.1, read as the reverse complement.
CTTCAAACTGTTTTCTCTTATTCAAAATGATCAACAAATTAGCATATTTGTTTTCCCGGAAGTAATGAAAAGCTTTGCATAGCTTAGACTTACGAGTTAATTTAATAACATAAAGTAGTTACCTTACAAATCTTCTTTTGTTCTTTAAAAATATTTATGTAGATAGAAACCTAATTTTTTCTTCTTTATTGAAATATACAAAATCTATCTAATGAAGAATTAACATTGAAGCTAACAAATCTATTTAAAATTAAAATGACCTTAAGAGATAACCAGCACATTTGGCGGTTGAAAAACTCTTTGTTTGTTCAATGAAAAACCATGCAAATTACTATTATTTATGTTTTTTAAAGAAGCAGACAAACATGAAGAATCTATTGTTAAAAAAAAAACAACATTCATCCCTCCCCCTTCATATTGTATCTGCAAAAAAATAAGTGCTGGAAAAATTAGTTCATGCTTACCGGGTTCCCAAACTTACACAATTTCTTAGTGAATCACGCTATCAATTCTTTGATGTTTTGTGGAGGCCATTCAATAAGCTGACGAGAAAAATGCATCACGCAAAGCAACACAAATTGTTGCACAACAAAAAGTGTGTGGTGAGTTAATTGTTTCTTAATAAAAGGTGTTTCATGCTTACTTGAGATGAATTAAGTTAATTTCTCGATTGATATCCAAAACAAGGGTTAAGTTTTTAGTTTTTTGATGTTATATTTGAGTACACATAAAGGGTGATTTTTTTGAGGTTAGGATTTTCATGCATTAGTATTTGACAGATCACGCGGGATTTCAGACATGGTGTCAAAGAGAAAGATGCTCAGTATGCTTTGACATTTCATCATGAATAGACTTACTAACGAGCAACGCTTGCAAATCATTGAATTTTATTACCAAAAACAGTGTTCGGTTCGAAATGTGTTTCGCGCTTTACGTCCGATTTATGGTCTACATAATCGACCAAGTGAGCAAACAATTAATGCGATTGTGACCAAGTTTCGCACTCAGTTTACTTTATTGGACATTAAACCAACCACACGAATGCGTACAGTGCGTACAGAAGAGAATATTGCGTCTGTTTCTGAGAGTGTTGCTGAAGACCGTGAAATGTCGATTCGTCGCCGTTCGCAGCAATTGGGTTTGTGTTATTCGACCACATGGAAGATTTTACGCAAAGATCTTGGTGTAAAACCGTATAAAATATAGCTCGTGCAAGAACTGAAGCCGAACGATCTGCCACAACGTCGAATTTTCAGTGAATGGGCCCTAGAAAAGTTGGCAGAAAATCCGCTTTTTTATCGACAAATTTTGTTCAGCGATGAGGCTCATTTCTGGTTGAATGGCTACGTAAATAAGCAAAATTGCCGCATTTGGAGTGAAGAGCAACGAGAAGCCGTTCAGGTGTGGTTTGTACGCTGGTGGAATCATTGGACCGTATTTTTTCAAAGATCCTGTTGGACGCAACGTTACGGTGAATGGCGATCGCTATCGTTCAATGCTAACAAACTTTTTTTGCCAAAAATGGAAGAACTGAACTTGGTTGACATGTGGTTTCAACAAGATGGCGCTACATGCCACACAGCTCGCGATTCTATGGCCATTTTGAGGGAAAACTTCGGAGAACAATTCATCTCAAGGAATGGACCGGTAAGTTGGCCACCAATATCATGCGATTTGACGCCTTTAGACTATTTTTTGTGGGGCTACGTCAAGTCTAAAGTCTACACAAATAAGCCAGCAACTATTCCAGCTTTGGAAGACAACATTTCCGAAGAAATTCTGGCTATTCCGGCCGAAATGCTTGAAAAAGTTACCCAAAATTGGACTTTCCGAATGGACCACCTAAGACGCAGCCGCGGTCAACATTTAAATGAAATTATCTTCAAAAAGTAAATGTCATGGACCAATCTAACGTTTCAAATAAAGAATCGATGAGATTTTGCAAATTTTATGCGTTTTTTTTTTTAAAGTTCTCAAGCTCTTAAAAAATCACCGTTTACTATCCAAAAAAAAACTATCTAATGCGGACAAAGTCGCGGGTGAAAGTTAGTAGTCTGTAAATGGCGTGACGTGATTATTTTGGAAGTTTTCCTGCAACATTGCAGCTTTAACGTTTCTAAAATGTCAACCAATGAACTCAAACCATCTGTCAGATGGAAAATTTACTGTCATCTGACACAATGCAGCCAATTTAAAAACATCACCTCTACTCACAAAAGAAAAAACACCCTTTTTTTATAAATTGAATAAATGTATATAAACAAAGTCAAACAGAAAAATACATTATGATTACGACAACTTTGCTTTATAATATGTTTAAAAATAATATAAACTGGACTAAAACAGTATTACCAAAGGAAGGAGTATTACGTATCTATAAATGGCAATGAAGAAATTACGTTGGACGTAATTTTAATGTCAATGTGCAATTTTGTATAAAACAAGAACATAAAATATAGTAGATAGTCCAATACGCCCATCATGGCTTAACAGAGAGCTTACTCCTAGCATCATTGATGTCTGTTGACTCGTAGCGTTTTTATAGACATTCGAGAATATTTTCCCACTGACATTGCTCTTTGGTAATTCAAAGCTCGATCAAAAACGATAACATGAACTGCGCAATCCACTGTGACAACCACAAAATGAACAATTTTCCGGAAGCCCCTGGAAATGGAAACTGAAACCTCGGAGCAACGATGGCGGCGTCAGTGTCGTAGTCGTTGTTCGTTGTTCGTTGTCGTCATTGTTATTTTGTTGGGTACTACGGTACTACCAATTTATATAAAACCCAAGCCAAAACTAAGCCATTAACCACACAGTGATCCATTTGTTCAGTTCTAGATGAGAAACATGAAATGAATGGAAGCAGATCTTACGTGGTTGTCGTTTGGTTATTTTCGTTCGTGAGGATTGGATAGCAAAGCCTCAGACTTAGACTCCTCTGCAAGCTTGGAAATTCATTCTTGTATTTTTGTTAACTTTTTTTATTTTTAACAAATATAAAATCGATGGCCTGCAAAGATTATGCCACATAATGCAATATTGTAATGTTTGAGGGGCTTAATGAAATCGGCTTCTAGACCGGTACAACTCGTACGATACTATAAGAACACTCTTAAATAGTTATTCTGACTGAAATCTATGTATAGAGGCTCATTAAAGTTGCTAATAAATTATATCAACCTACGTACATCTATAAAACGGCTGCGTCTTTGGCAGCTTTGATATTCTTTTGAGAATATATAACTACAAGCCGCACAACAAACGTTAAGGTTTGAGGTTTTCTTAGTGGGTTTTGGGTTAGAGTTTTCTATAAACAAATTCAATGGCTCTTTTAGCGAGAATACAATACTCAAGTTGAGGTGTAGGATTTTGCAAATACATAGCTAAGTGCTGCTAGACAACAAGCTATAATATCTTTTGAACCAGAAGTGGATCGTGAAGAATGGAATCAAAGGCAATTGATTATAGGTTTATACAAAATAAAAGTAATAATTGGATATGTCTAGCACTTAACCACAAATTGATGGACTTCAAGAGGATTTTGATCTAAGGTTAACGGTTTGTTATTTGTCAGGCATTATTTTGAGTAATGCTGATACGAGTGTTTCTTTTAAGATGATATAGCTTTAGAAATAAGTGCATGAACATAAACATTTTTAATGTCGATGTACTTTTAAATACTTTGACAACTTAAAGATCGAGAGCCAATTGGCTTATAGTCAGACATAAGGTAGTGTTGTTTATTGGACGTCTAGAGTAAATTTTTATCATTTTTATTTATCTGACGGCTCTGTATTTAAAGATAAAAGTGGCTAACGGCCACAATTCTAAAGAATGAGTCTGGAAAACAGGACATCACAAGCTTTTGCAAGAGTATACTAGAATTTTGGAGCAGTATTAAAAGCTGTTAATATTCTATTAGTAACCTCTTCCAAAAATAAAGTGTCCGGGTTAGATAGAAAAATTTGACCTAAATTTTGTTAAAACTGTTTTCGGAGCTTACATAGAAACATTTGATTACTTTGTATTTTAAGACGCTGCAGAACGAGGACAGACAAAATTATAAAAACAAAACTGAAGGGAATTTTGAGATGTACAGTTGTTATTACAAAAATGTTCGAGTTTTTGCAATGTTTAAAGAATCAAACAACACCTTTTAAACTAAATATATTGTAACTTTTAAAAATTAGAGGGAACAATTTGACAGGCAGTATTTTGTTAAGAGTTAAATTTGCTACAAATTTGTGGTACATTTTTTCAAAAGGATCAAAAATACACTAGTCCGCTAGAATTTTCGTAATAACAGCTAAAATTTTTGTTGGCTAATTCGATTAACATTTTCAGGAAGGCTTTCTGTTCCTGATTTGTTAAATGTATTTTTCAACAAAAGTCATATCAAAGTTATTTTTATTTGATACCAATTTTTACTGTCAAAAAATATACACCAGTCAATTGGAATTGGATTGACAACCCATATAAATAGTTTCATTCAAAATAGCCCCTTATTTTGACAGCTGTCACTTTGAAAGCTGCCATCTTCAAACATTTGATACGCAAAAACTTACTAACAATGCAACCATAGACACTTCAACAATGTTTTCTTTCACTTCAAAAATGGTTAGCATTTTATAGTCAAAATTATAAAATTAAAGCATCTTCTAGGCCGGCCTTTTGAGAAAAAATTTAGCTGTTTTGCTAGGTTACTGGTGTGAAAGAAAGAAATTCGACTAAAACGATCAATATCGATTGGAGAATAATGCTGCTGTAGATATAATCTGAATCTTTCAAATCAGCAATTGTTCCTTAAACGGCATTACAAAGTATTTGTATTAGAACTTAACTCCTAAGTTAACATAAGAACCCAAACCGACGGATCTATCACCAGCAACGAAGCGTTGTATATTTACTGATTGAGTCGTTAAAATGCCTGCAAGTGGTCTAAATTTTTGTCCAAAAATCGTCTTCAGAACCATACACATATACACCTCTGACTCCTTTTTTTTTGTTTAGTTAACTGTCTTTTATGTTTTTTTTTTGGTTTTTGCAGGGGTGTCTTTAGATTTTTGGGGACCCTGGGCCCAACAGGATTTGGGGGCCAAAAAAAGTAAGTATAATATATTTTCTTTTTAGGTTAAAAAAATCATTTTAAAATTTATTTGTGTCTTATAAAACTCACCCCAAGCAAACACCGACACACGCAGATGAGAACTGTGAACAAAGACGGAATCATTCTTACGTTTCACCCTCCAACACCCATTTGTTTACTTTGTTGTATTTGTAATTTTGACATTAGGTCCATTATGGCTGAATCACAAACACGCTTCGGCTTCGTCTGCGTTACGGTGGGCCTGCTTCGAAGTTGCTTTAAATGAAATTTCTATTATTTCATCTCTCCAACCAAAGAGCAAATATTTAGTTTGTTCACATTTTTGTACAGCTGTAAAGCTGTCAGACAAAGCAAATGTTCAGATAATTGAACTAAAGCTACCGTTTCGAGTCGCATTACGTTACATTACGTTCTTTTCCTTACGATTGTCAAACGAAACGTGAGGTTGAAGCTCCATTGTGATAGCATGCATTGAATTCTAAACGTCTGGCGAGGCCGAAACCGAAGCGTGTTTGTGATTCAGCCGTTAAAATTGGAAGCCCAACAAAAACTCGATGCGATGTATTTACTTGGTTTGACAAATATTGTTGGTTTTTTCTATAATGTTGTGTGGTGAGGATTTTAGATTTTCTTAATAAGGGTGATTTCACACTTTTATGTGTTTGTTTTTAGTTTGAAAAAACTTAAAATTATCTTATAATTATCAAAATACTTCTAGTCATCGTTTTTAAATTCAAAAAAAGAATTATTAGAACATTCAAAAAAGATAATTTTTGGAACGTATAACTTTACCTGGATCACAACTCCTTATATTACATTGCTACTACTTTTTTTCAAGTTTTCTTTACATAATACAAGAAATGTCTAGTTCAGACAATTATATCATTTTATTGAATTTGTAAGTGTATTCTACTTAGTACACACTTTTGAATGTAGTGAAGTTACATAACAATTTCTTGACACTTGTATTATCCCTGTGCAGGTGTATGATTAAAGATTCATGTTGCCTGAAGTTTAAGATATTGAGGATGTGAATTTCAACAGAACGGAAAATAAAATGAAACTTATTTTTTATTACTTTCTACTAACCTAATTTCTTTTTCTATAATATAACACTGATCTTTAGGAGTTTAAACTTCATGGCTATAACTTAGTGCCACTATTCTGGATAGTTATTCGACTTTAAATGAATTCGATGCACTGTCCGACTATATCCAAAGAATTGTATCCCATTTTCCGCACAGTGAGATGGTAGTTACGGGTGATTTGAATTAACACAATTTTTCGTGGCTGCGCTATTCTGGTCAGACAGCACCCGAAGGAAGGTATGTCGAAATTTTCGGACTAACTCGGGTTCCTGACGTTGCAGGCCATTCCGCTAACACTTGAAACTTGTTTCCTTTTTTCTGATCCTAAAAAAACTCACGGTCAGTGTATTAAGCACATTAGACCATTGTGTCATAAATGTAAATTTCTCATGCCAAAAACACCAGTTAAAGTTAAAACCCCTACGAGAACCGTTTGGCAATATGAGAAAGCCAACTGGGATGGTCTTAATGACTTCTTTAGGAACTTTAACTGGTCACTATAAAATAAAATAAATTAGGTGGCACAACAGTCCGGTGAGGCCTAGAAACTTACAACTCTGGAGGGGACCTACAGTTTTAATCCGAATCCGAACGGCTAATTTGAGAAAGCACTTTTTCATGACAAGAGTTACTCTTGGAGAATTTGTCAATTCCTCGCAAGAAGCAGAACCCGTTAAAAAGTCTTTAGATGGCATGGGCAGAGATTGAACCCAAGACCTCTGGCATGACAGTCCAACGCACTAACCATCATACCACGGGTACTGGTCACTATATTTCCTCGGTAATGACGTGGATTCTAGAGCAGATTACAAACTTAATTTTTTGTGGCATCAGAAATTGTATCCCGAATAGGATAAAATTCATAAAACTAAAAGAAAACTTATGGTTTCATTCGAGCTGTAAAGAGGTTATAAAGATCAAAAATGTTTCCGGAATTACAAAGCCAACCCTACTGAGGAAAACTGGAATAAGCTCAAACAATCTAGATAGACGTGTAATTGCATTTAAGTCCCTTCTTTCCAAGGTCATGGAAACGCTGATTAATTTTCAGCTTAAGAAATATCTTGAAGAACGAGAGCTTCTTAATGAACGGCAACATGGCTTTCGTAGTAATAGGTCCACTGGTGATCACATGGTTTATCTCATCAAACTGAGTGACAAATGTTGCTTGTCCCTTGTGATCAAACCTCGTGGATATGTTGTTTTGGAACTTATGAATGTTGCAAGTTTCGGTAAGAGAACTACCAGGAAAGTGAGTGTCCAGTAGTAAGTTCAGCGATTAATTACTTAAATTTGTCCAGGAGCCGTCAGCATTTATCAAGCAGCTTGGCATCGCTGGATTGATTGAAAGAATTTCCCGTAACCTAGAGGCTTCAGCAGTGTCTTCTATCGTGCCACAAAAGGATTGCCAGGAAGATCGTTTAGATTTTCTTAGTGCCTTCTTGTAAATTCTAAGGGATTCTTTGTAAGACTCCCAGTGAGAGACTAGTCTTGCAGCTTTGGTTCGGTTGAAGAGTTTTTTGCATTCTTTTCTGAGCGAGTCAAGCTCTGAGGCCCACCATTGTCGTTTCCTCTTTCATCTTATGAGTATAATGGACAAGCAATTTCAAGCGATCTGTTCATAGGTGAGGTGAGATCATTGACTTTGTTGTCAAGTTCGTAAGCGTTAGACGAAGGACTAGATAATCCAGGTTTTAGTAAACTTTGTAATAAGTTCCTGTATGAAGTCCAGTCAGTTTTCCGATAATTTCTAAAATTCAATGGACAAAAGCTTTCATCTACATTGGTATTGAAGTAGCTATATCTATGATCAGAGAACGGGTATTCTTTGGATACTTTCCAGCCATAGATCATATGGTGTATAGTATCGGAGACAAGAGTTATGTCTACTTCTAGTCGAGTTTTATCTTAATACTGTATACTGTCTCAAAAGCGTAACCCTCCCAAATGCCACTATTCATGGGTGGTACTTGCATCGAGGAGATTGAACAGCATTCAGTTCTAGATATGTGCATCACGAACCACTTGTGGTATAGGTATATAACATTGCCAAAATGTTTGGTAAATGTTTAGGTTTTTTCAGGTTATGCAAGGCTATAATTTACAGAGCTTTTTATTCGTCTAAAACTCTTGTATATTTCTCATATTTGTACTGGTGCCCCAATAACTTATTTGAGTCTTCTGGATAGAATTGTAAAGACAGCTTTAAAAATGATATGAGATCCTTCTCCTACCAAAACATTTGCTTCTCCTGAACACCCATAGTGCTAGAAATGCACGTTCACCCCTGAATCCAATTCTCTACGTACTGTTAAGTACAGTGATTCTTTTTTTAGCCGCACTTCACGAATGTGGAATGCTTTACCAGGCAGAATATATCCCACTCATTACAATGTGCAGATATTCAAAACCAATATGCAACGGTTTCTATTTTTCAATCCTATCCTCCTTTCCTAATTGCTCGCACAGCGTCTAATAATTATAAGGGTATTCATAACCCCTTTAGTGCGCGAACATTAAATACAAAGAAAAATAGAAATAATTTTATTATAATGTCATAATAAAACCTCTTATTGGAATCACCTGTTTAACTACTTATTTTAATTCTTCCATATTTCTATTGATTCAGTAAACACTTATTAAAATCCTATTTAAATTAAAAGATGCAAACAATACAAGATTTGGAAGAACTTGAAAGTTCACTGAGGCGTATTTTTTTGTCAACTTACTTCCATGGAAATATTTAATTTTAAGAAAATCACCTAAGACTCTTCCATCCAATTCCTAAATTAGGGTTGAATTTCAGCAATAATAAGTTAAACTTTTAAATTTCTGATCCCTTAATCATCATCGTAAGGTTTATTAAAAATAAAAATTATTGTTAATTTATAAAACTGTAAAAACAAACTCAGCCAGTTGTAATAGCTATATTAATCACAAAATTATACACGTAGGATAATTAAACAATAGTATTCTAATTACAAATTTAAATATTATGATTTAATTCTTTAGAGATATTATCTCTAATTATATTTTTAAAACTGAATTATAACAAAAACTTATAATTGGAAAGGCGCTAATTACGGCAATTAGTATGCATAAGAAGTACGACTTGAATATAACTCAATTTGGCCATGGGAAAATGTGAGACCTAGTTTTATTTTGTATTCTTAAACTTAAATAAAATAAGATATTAATCATTTCAAAAAATAAACTTAAAAAAATATTTAGATTGATAACTCTGATATGCCAACTCTACTCTACTCTAGGCTTGTATCAGTTTCATCTAAGTGCTTTGCTTTGTCATACTTCTGATTCTGAAAAACAACAATGAGAAAGCGTTTGTGTATTTATAGAGCTGGTTCTTGAATACCTTACCTTAAAGCTTTACATTTAAAATTGTAAGTGCAAACAAAAAACATTTGTTGCCTTAGAAAAAAAGAAATAAATAAATGAAATTTTGTAGAAGGGCATCAGAATAATGATTGATTATGGATCTTTGCTTTCAAAAATGCAACTTCTCGATGCATTTGTGTTGATTGTTTTGAATATGAAAGTAGTTAAGAAGAAAAATAAATGTTTATTCAAGTTTATTCTTTTGTAAGCCATTTTTTTTTGTAATTCTCATATCTAAGCGACTTTCAACCGTAATGCTATGTTGTATTTTTAATTTTAAAGTAGTTCAAAACATGATTGAAAGGTCAATCACATTTTTAGTAAGTTTATGACTGAAAAGCTGCCACACTCTGCTGTGGTATAATTTTGGATGAATCTGGATCTATGACGCATATAGAAGTCTTAATTTAAGCAATGACTTTTAAAGCTGTGATTATCTTTTGCTTTATTAGCATAATGTGGACTTGAAACGAATTAAGAATCCCAAACAAAGAAATAACTTAAAGGGGTTAAATTTTTAGATGAGAATTTGCATCACTATTCGGCAGAAGATTGCCAAGTTCTGATGGTTAAACAAGTTTTTGCAAACAAAAAGTCATACAAATAATAACTTTCACAGAACAATAAATATTTTTGGAGTATAAAGATATGAATGAGGTAATATATAAAAGCTTTCAACTAGTACTTAATTTAATTGTAATGTAACTTAACGGCAATATTTTAAAAACTACGAACGAAACTTGGTTTGTTTAAAAGTAAAGTAAAAAAATACTAAGGCTAGTTTAGCAAATTAGTTTTCCGAGCTCTGATAGCAGATATTATACGTCATTTGTGAGATACAGGGACGATGTCTAAAGCAGGGTCGTCTTTAGCCTTATGGGGGCCCTGGGCACTTTTCGAAAATGGGGCCCTTGTATGATTAAATAAAAATGATATGCTGTGTAATAAAGGTATACAGAATAAAGCACATAACTTTGAATTGATATTTATTCTTTTAATTTTTTAAATAAATTCATTTTTTTAATTCATTAAAAAGATAAATAGTTATTGCAGTATTTAAAACACAAACATAAATAATGTAAAAATAAAAACAAAAAATAAATATTTCGTATGAAAATTCAAAAATAAACAAAATTTTAATAACAGACAATTAAATAAGTTATTGAGAATGTAATTTAGAGACACAGACTATTTTTTGTTTCAGGTAAAAGAAAAGAATATTTATTGAAGGGGTCTTTTTCTTGATTTGAGATTAGGAAAGTGATTGATCACATCTTCTAAATCAATGCCTCTGAGGATGTTGCTTGCGATTGACAACAGCGAAAAAAATGTCAATCTTTCTTGAATCATTGTAGTTCTGAGTTCGTTTTTGGTTAAGAGAAGGAACGTTACCCACTGTAATTGGTCACCATCATACTTAAGAATAGTGCAATTTAAACATTGGAAATTCATCTTCGATTTTATTAGTTTTTAAAAATTATTAAGCTCTAGAATGTTGTCAGTTTTTTTCATTTTCGTTTCGACTAATTTTCAAGAGTCTTTTCAATTCTGGCATTCATCATGTAGTTCATCTCCTTTCACATCTTCGGTGTTAAATTTAGCTAAAGATTTGCAGTTTTAAGTCTTCTGAATTCAGATTTTTTAATCGACAAAAAAGTCAAACCGTCGGCCAATCTTCGTATACGAACGTAGACGCTGTTCCAAATGAACGCTTAAAGAGTCGGCAATGGGAAGAAAGGGTTTAATTTTAAATCTTTCTTTCTCAGTCAGAATTTTTGAGGGGCCAGAGCCGTCAAAATAGTCTGGCGTTAGCTTCTCCACCTCATCCTTCCAGAAAGGTCCTTATATTCGGAATCCGGGTTTTTTTGTCTGGCTGATGGAAGTTATGAAAATTGTCCTGAGACCAATTATATGTAAATTCATCTATTGCACTCAGCAAAATGTATGCAACATCCAGGGTATTATTTTGTTTTTGAAGTAAAGTACTTGTTTTATTAATTCTTTGCAATACAGAGTTTCAATACTCTGTAAGTATGGTAAATTCAAGCTTGGACATATCTTTTCAAAGACTTATTGCTTCCTCTCTTGCCTCTTGTGCCTGTCCTAAATCGTTCGCGATAAACATAAAACAAAGCTTCTTCAATTCCTTGATGACCTTTATATAAAGCGCTTAGTGTATCAGCTCGCGCCGACCATCTTGTTTGAGAAAGACTTTTTTTAAAACTTTGTTTGGACCTAAACGAGCTGTCAATACACTCCATCGATGAGAACATACCAAACAAATTTTTGAATAATGTCAAAGACATTTGGTTTCTTCTTCTGAGACACAAATTTACATTTTTCTTTTATTTTTGCCTGCAAACCAGAAAAAATACCTGATATATTAGCTGCTTTCTCGTAACTTTGTCCTATGTAAACTTTTACCGAAATATCATGATCCTCCAAAAACTTCAGTATGGTTTATCCTAAATAATCAGATCTATGTTCGTTAATTGGAATAAAGTCTAAAACCTTTCAACAGGCTCGGGATCTTTTAAGTTACGAATAATAAATGTTAGTTGATCAACATGGGACAGAACGGGCTAATTGAAAAATACTTTGCCATTTCGACTTCTTTTACAATAGTATTCAAAACCTGTCTTTCCATGATATGAATAAATTCATTAAGGATATTTGCTGAAAGATAAAACGCATGACCACTTCCTGGTCATATTTCTAAATTTGCTTAAATGATCTGCGAGAAACGGGTCAAACTCGCTAAGCAACTCAATGCATCCCAAATAATTCCTGTTATTGGAAGAAGATCTCATTGTCAACGCGAAATGTAAGCCCTCGCGAAGCTGAAAACTTTACGACAGCTACAATCAGCTCCACTCCAACAGATTTCTCCAGTAACTTACTTCATTTTGATGTTGTGATATTAATTCAGTATCTCCTCTACCTGTTACTTTTGTTCGTGCTATGTAGGTCGTCATAGATTGTCTATGGGCAGAACTTCTATCATGTGAAATAATTATTTGATTGAAGTGTTTTCAATAGCTACATCCACTTGGAGAGCATAGATGAACGTCATAAGGGTTAAATAAAATAAAGTTAGTTATTCATATTTCTGTTTTAATTTTAATATAATTTCCCAGGGAATGTGATTTAAATTGTTCAGCAAGGAACGTACGAATTCTGATTATACTTTATGCATCTAAAATTGTATCGAAATTAAGTGATGTTTCAGCAATTTGGAGGCTCTGGTGATTGGGGGGCCCTGGGCCTGGGCCCAGTGGTAAAGAGGGATCTGGTCTAAAGTACTTTCCAAGAGGTTTGATTTTCAGGGATCGCTTTTTTGGCAGCTGTGACTTTTCTTTTGATGTTTTCATTTTTTCAAATTTGACAAACTATGCTATGAATAATGCATTGAAATTATTAAAATTCACAACAAAATAGTGAACATCTTGCACTAAGGATTGTAGTGGCATTTTATAACCTGGGTTGAAAAATATGATCTGTTGGAAAAAAACACTGATGTCCAAGAACTATTGATAATTCTACTCACAGTAATGGTGGTTTAATATAATGTTAAAAGTGAAATGAAACCACACATTCCGAGCGAAAAACAGCATTTGAATTTTTGACCGATCGCATTTGCGCCGCGCCGCTTCTTTTCAAGCCTTGTCAATTGTCAAGTCAATAATACACTATCAGCTCAAGAAATACCTTAAATACCAAATGCTTTTTAATGAACGGCAAAACGGTTTTTAAGCTATTTTCCATTGGTGATGATATTTGATATTTATTTATTTTTATGTCAGCTGTACATCAAGTTAAGCTTATAAATAGTACAGGATATAAAACATTGATTTAAGATACAATTAGCAAAAGATATATTTACAAACGTGTGACAGCAAAATTAACAAAAAATTAGTTAAAATTAAATATACATTAAAAATGGACTACAATTAAGAATTAAACATTTTAGAACAAAAAAAACACATGTTAATTAAAAGTTATCTGAATCAAGACGCAAGGAAAATAAAATTGAAAATGATTAATTTAAAAGTATGTTCAGTTCATGTTTGAGAAATATTCAAAACAAATTGCTTGAAACTTTCCGTTTCGGTTCTAGACCTCATGTGACTGGGAAGGTTATTCCGCAGTCTAACAGTATGAACGAAAAATTGCCTGCGCAAGAACGATATTTGAAGAAAGCTACCAGATCGCAATTGAAAAGCTGAAGAGCTTGAAAAGAGACGTTATCGAACCTACGTAGGTTAAAAACAAACCGAGCTATTGCATTAAATCCCACCTTTAGTTTGTGAGCTGATTGAAGATCAGCAAATAGCTCACATCCGTATGTTATTATAAGTAGGATAAGTGCTTTTACCAGCTTTAATTTAATATGGGTAGGTAGTACGGGTTCAGTAACAGAAAGTCCTCTAAGTGAAGCATAAATCTTTGACACAACTGTATCGACATGGTTTTCCAAGTTAACCTGTTGTTGAAGACCAAACCTAAATTTCTTACTTGGGCAACATATTCAATAATACAATTATTCAACATAACGGGAGGGCAATTATCTGGGTTAGTTTATTGAAATTGGAAGAGCATTCGTTTGATCAGGATTGAGTTTAAGTCAGTTCCGTGTAGACCAATCGTTTATAGCCTGTAAGTCAATGTTCATTTTAGATATTGCATCCTTAAGCATCATCTCAGGAAAACTAACATATAATTAGACATCATATATTAAACTGACAGTAAGACAAAACAGAGGGCAGATTATTAATGAACAATGAAAACAGTAAAGGTCCAAGGATTGGTCCTTGAGGAACACCATTATTAACAGGGAATAATGAGGACATTCTACCATTACAAGACATGGCTTGCATACGACTAGTCAAATATGAGTAAGTTTTTTTAGTTGTGTCAGAGAAGCTAAATATTGTCGTCAATTTATCACAGAAAAGATTATGGTTCACAAGTCAAATGCCTTTGAAAAGTCAAGTAAGGTTATCACAGCTGTAAATTTATTGTCTAAAGCATGTCTTATGTCATCAGAAACATTGAGTAAAGATAAAACACAACTATGCCCAGATCGAAATCCATATTGCAAAGGATTCAATAATTTCTTGTCTTTAATAAAATATTTGATCTGGTTACTTATCAGACTTTCAAAAACTTTAGATAGGATAGCTATCGGTCTATATTCCTTCTTCTTTCCTTTTTTTAGGATGGGGATGATTTTCGGTGTCTTAAATAGGATGGGATATGTAGATGTCATAAATGGTGTTGAATATGTGTGTTATGTGGGAAAGTATGAAGTGTAGGAGGATTTTAATAAAGTCAGGATGAATATTGTCAAGTCCGGTGCATTTAGATTTTATGGAGAAAATTGCCTTACCTTACCTGCTTCGCTGACAATAGCATTCTCAGCTTCTCATCTTGGATTTTAGATTCTCTGTTCTACCGATATTTTTATAAACAGTGTTCTATCGAATTAGCCAGTTGCATTCCCCCCTAAAAACAATAATACTCGTATTTCTAGGAATGCGCATCAGTTTAACCTTGAGCTCAATTTCTTTTCTCAATTTATAGAGATTCTTTTTTTAACCGCACATCGAATGTGGAATGCCCTAGCTCTGTTTTTCCAAATCATTACATTTTAAGAATTCAAAACCAATTTGACCTTCTCCCTTTCCTAGCGCTCACGCTCTGTCTTCGCATATTAAGGGTTTCAAAAATCCGCTTAAGTTTGAGCTTATTATAAACAAATATGGTTAATTTTTGGAAGTCGGCCTTATTTTCAAATCGAAGGCGGCATAAATATGAAAAATGATTGCAAGCAACTGTTACAGTGTATGGATTAAGGTACCAAGCTATGATAACAAGTTTCTTACCATAATATCTCAATTGCCAGTTTAAAGTTTCTAAGTTGTACCTCCTCCCATTTATTTGGCTTCTAAGTCAACCTTCTATATAGAATTTTCCATGCTCTTTAAATAGAAACAAATCTTTATGAATTGTATTAATACATCTTTTGATCTAAAGGGTATTTTTTTAAAAGTGTAATTTTGAAGAAGAAACAAAACGCATATAAATTAATAAGTGCGTTTTTTTGGTATTCCATATATAGTACAGTGAGAAATTGCCAACAAAACGATCTGCAGTATCCAGATTTTTCAACAGTAATAAATTGATTTTTTTCCCAAGGGAAAACACCAGTCTCCAAATGCACAACTACTCAACGAACACAGCCATCGAGATACGAATGCAATATCAATCGTACCAAAGTTTGAGAACGAAATCTATTGATCTATTCGAGACTTGTACAAATGTCAAAAACCCATCCCTTGTAAGATTCTACTCTAACTCTTATCGCTAGTGTTCATACTATGGATATTGTTTTTGTTATTCGTGTAATATCCTACTATACTATGGATAGATTTTCCAACAAAGACACGGGTAATGTTATGGAATTTATGTTTATAATAAATCCAGCTACTTTTCATCTACTTTATGCAGCAGTCGGGGCCGCATGTCAGCAATAACGCACCGAATATTATCTTCCAAGGCGTCAAACTTCTCGGGCTTATTGGCGGACAAATTTGCGGTTGGATCACACGAGCTTATAGACCACGCCACATAGGCTTATGACGAACCCAGATAATGTGATCACTAAAAGTTTCTTTCAGTAACTTGATTGTTTCGTTGGTGTCCTACGAACCGAACCATTATTTTTGTGATAAATTTGCACGATTTTCGCACTGAGGATAAATCAAGTGACATCTGTCAAAAATACTTGAAAGAAGTATTGCCAGATTGAAAACCACACGTCTAAAAAAACAACCGTTACAATATACATTTCAACACGTACCCATACAATATTCCAAATTTAATCAATACAAAATAAGCTCTTAAGTAACTCACATCCTCTTTAAATGTAACTAAGTGAGACTAATTCAAAAGAAAAACAAAAGTCTAATTTTTTCATCACATCCGTTAATAAATTTTTCAATGTTTTATCCAATTAATTAAATATGGAATTATTAAGTCTTTCATCTGCATATTCTTTATTTTCATTTTGTAAACGTATACTTGAATGAATTTTCAGTGCATCTAACTTAACTATTCGCCGCTGCAAGTCGCGCATACATCAGAGAAAGAAAGTTGTATAAACAACTTAAAAAATATCCGCAGCTTTCAGACTTATCACATTAAATACCCATCATCATCTGTCAAAATCGTTATTCCATACCAAATATTCATCTTCAGTGCCATTGCGCCGCATGCGTTGTCATCTTTTACCGAACACGAGTGACGCTACGAAGCAACGCGACGACGACGACGCCACGACTCTTTGATGTTCTTTGAGCATCTGGTTGATGATGCGGAACAATCGTCAATCATACACAAAACAAAGAGCTCATTTACCAAATGCAACCAATTTTCAAAAACAAAAAAAAAAAACAATTTAATGCATTGGTACATGTGTAAAATAAAACCCTGCTTAAGTTAAGGCTTAAGGGTCTACCCGTCACGTAAATCATCAAGCTATAAAAATTTTTACTTTCCTTCCTAAATCGCAAATAAATTATATTTTCACTTCACACAATCATGTCGGACGTGCATCGAAAAGATAACTTATGAGCACATCTTAACAATAAATAATTTTCGGTTTGTTAATGACTACATGCTAACACCAAAGCATATCGAACGCGGTGGCGGTGTCGGTGGCGGCGCTGCTGCGGATGCCACTGATAAGGTCAGCCATTGTGATTGAAATCTGAGTATGGTTCTCTCCTTAGCTCCATCTCACGGGAAACTGAAGAGTCTTCAATCTTTTCCGCTTGGGAGCGTGCAGTACAGTGTCTTGCATTTGTAACGCCTAGCACCTAACCATCAAGCACAATGATGGAAACAAAGTGAAAATCTAATTTCCACCCACAAAGCAAACATCAGCCCCCAAATGACCCCGTTCGTCGACCTTATTTATGAGCTTCTGTTGACTGTGGCAGTGCTAGTTGAGTTGCTACAATCCACAAAAACCGTTCAGGAAAACAAAGATACTCAACTTTAAGAGTAGAAAATATACAAGACTACTTCCTTCCACATCTTTTAGCTAAATTTGCTGCGCATTAGGTTGTGCTGCAGTTGAGATTTATATCTTTTGCCATCAGATGGCGGTAGCGATGAGCAGCCATTGAATCCAAAAAGAACAATTTGTTACACCGCACCGCAACTTACACAAAAGAAGGTAAAGTTTACAGAATAGATATTTTAAAAATATACAATAAAATGTTCAAGGAAATTAAATTTAAGAATTAACATAAATTTCACTTTCAACTTCAACTTAATTACGCTTATATTCCACTTGACCATTTATATTAATTACCGTTGTGGCGCTGCTGTTGCCGGTCATCATCAATCTGTAAAAACGCTTTTTGTTATTTGAATTGTCTACCACTTAATATGTAAATTAACCTCATCCACAACATCAGCATGGGCCATAGCATAACATCATTTTCTTTTTCTTTTTTATTTCATTTATTTACACTTTTTATTATTTTTGTGATTTTGATTAACAATGCGATCATCGGACCGAAAAAAAAACGAGATATAACGCCACCCGCGTTAGCTGGCACCGCAACGCCAAACACCCGGCCATATTGGTGTTCATTTTTGTATGTTTCTTTGGTGTTGTGCGGTCCGATTTCGATCGATCTGTCTGAAGTAAAATGCACCGCATCAACACTCGTAACTTTATACGTTAATATTAAACCAGTAACAGCAACAGCATACAGCGCCATCACACAATTCTTTGTGTTCATGCTCTAAAAATTATTTAATTTACATTAAAAAGTGAAAAACAGAAATATATAAATTTGGGAATCCATTTATCGGACTTTGACGCACGTACATGATGTGCTAGAGTGCATCGATGGATCGTTTGAATCAACGAAAGAATTTTAGTACAAGTGTATTGATAAATAACTTAACGAAACCAAATTTACTTTAAACGTGGGAGTTGGAAATAGAAAGTGATCGAACTAGAGCTTTCTATATTGGTAACACCAGCACTATAAGACACCTGTCAGTTTTTTTCGGTTGAACGCACTTATTCAATAAAATGACATTTGATGCTGAAAAAAGATTATGACAGAAATGAAATTAAGTTCTTCGATGGAATCAAAGTTAAGATTAAATAGGCTAAACAGATCTTTACAATAATTAAACTTGGATGGTTTATTATCTGCGAGCAGCTTTCCAGATGTTTATTTTTTTCTAATAAAATATATGTAGGACGGTAAATAAGAAATTCTTTTGAGGGGATAGGTATTGATGTTCTCGTATCTTTTAATAAAGTGAAACCAAGAGAATTTAAAAAAATAGCTGAAGTTACAATTACAATTTAAACACAGTTTTACAGTTTTCACTGGTGTGTTGGCAGACAATTTAGAGCATATTTTTGACATTTGAATTATTTTTAACTTAAAAAAAAAACTGGCATAAAAGTGGTAGAAATCACGCTTAAAATAAGAAAGGATAAGAGTTTTAAAATAATAAATGACAGCACATTTCAATTTTGTTTTCGTTTTAAAGGCCTTGCACGTGAGATCGAACAACGAATTAACGAATGGACCAACAAACGTGATTTTACACATGTCAAAAAGTCAATTTCAAACAAAAACACATTTCAATTATAAGAAACCAATTGACAATTATAGAAGGATAATAAAATTTTCATTTTGTTCTTTAAAACAACACAATTTTGTAAGAAAAATTTGGTAGTAACGAATTGCCGTGTGGTTGCTACGAACTGTCAAACTCTATTCGCGTTCCACATACCATCCACACTGCAACGAATAAATTGTTCGCGCTCAACTTAACCTCAAATTTATAACAATCTTGTTTTGTTTGTTGAAAAGGGTAATTATAAATTGACAATTCGTCCCTGTTTGCGAACAGAAATAAAGCTCATGTGAAAGAAAAGTCAAAATATGCGAACATCCACAGTTCGCAGTTCGTAGTGTGATTATTATTTACCGTTAAATCTCTATTTAAACAGAATCATAATGGCAACTGAGACGATGATGGTGAAAATTGAGCATCGCGCTGTAATTAAATTTCTCACTAAGCAAGGAAAAAGTCGAAAAACTATTCATGAAGAAATGGTGGCAGTTTACCAGGGTTCCGCACCTTCATTATCAACTGTGCAAAAGTGGTCAAGTGAGTTCAAGAGAGGCAGAGAGAGCATTGAAGACGACCCCCGCTCCGGCGCCCCGGCTAGTGCTTGTACGGGAGAAAGCATCAAAGAAGTCGAAAAACTTGTTCTGGAGGATGCCCGAATAAAGGTGAAAATGATGGCAGAGATCACCAAGCTTTCGACTGGTACCATTCACACCATTCTTCATGACCATCTTAACCTTTCAAAGGTCAGTGCAAGGTGGGTGCCACAAATGCTCACAGCGCCTCAGAAAAAAGTGAGAATCGCATGCTGTAGAGAGCTTTTGGAGATGTGTAGTGAGAACGCGGACGGTGTTATGCATCGGATTGTTACTGGGGGCGAAATATGGGTTCACCACTATGACCCTGAAAGCAAACAAGAGTCCATGCAGTGGCATAAAAAAGGAACAAACCCCCCGAAGAAGTTCAAAGTCACTCCGACTGCCGGGAAGCTCATGGCCACAGTTTTTTGGGATTCAAAGGAGATCTTACTCATTGAGTACAAAAAAAAAAGGTGAAACCATCAATGCCAAATCCTACGCTTCCACTTTGCATAATTTGCGGGAGGAAATTAAAAAGAAAAGACGGGGTAAACTCGCAGCGGGTGTATTGCTTCTTCATGACAACGCTCCTGTTCACACGGCGCGAGTTTCTAAGGCTGCTGTGCGAGATTGTGGCTTTGAAGAAATTCAACATCCACCCTATAGTCCAGACCTTGCCCCTAGTGATTACTTCCTGTTTCCGGATTTGAAAAAGTGTCTTCGTGGAAAAAGATTTTCGGATGATGAAGAACTCAAGTCGGCAATAAATGGGTATTTTACAGGGAAAGAGGAAACTTATTTTTTTGAGGGTTTAAAAAAGCTTATCTCAAGATGTAACAAATGCATTGATGTTAGGGGAGATTATATTGAAAAATAAAAACAATTTAAATTGAATTCGCATTTTCCTTCATATCGGTACCGAGAATATATTGAACGCCCCTCGTAGCTTTAGATGAAAGGCGATGAAATCTATTTATAATATAAAAAGGTGGTGGTTGAACCGGATTGTTACCTTTTTTTAAAAATAAGTAAGATTAGGTGGTTTTACATCAACTCGTAAGCCAGGAATTTCCAATGTCAATGTCATTATGAGTTAACAAAGTAGGAAATATAATTATTTTTGTTTTTCTTCATTTTTGAATTATGCGATAGAAATCAAATGATACAAATTCTAGTTTCAAAGTTTTGACAGAACACCCAAACATTTTGTTTGTATTTCTAAGAGTACAGAAATCTATAGGATCAAAGAAATATAAGATGGCGATATTAAGAAACTATCAGCAATTGTCAGATGTAACACAAAACAACATTTATCAAATAGAAATGTCAACCAACAATTTAAAAAAAATTAAGTTTCCATCTAAAATTGTAAGTTCACATAAATTTAAGACATTTGACATATTTCAATTATCGGGAAAGCTGACAACATACGAAGATTTAACAATAATTGATCTAGTCATATCCTTACAATTGTAAAAAATACAATTTTCAAAATATTCTAAACCAAAAAACAATTGCTTGTTTTTTAAACAAACCAATCACTTTGACAGTTTAACTCTTTTAACTTCAGTGGCTGCGTTCAATCTCAGACAGATAGGGAAAAATAACAGCTGATCAAAAACAGCTGAGATGTCAAAAAAGGAATCCAAAGGTATCCAAGAATTTCTGGGGTATGTAGGTATCTGACAGAACAGCTGATTCAACACATGGTGGAATTTTAAGAAACTTGAATATTGATTTCAGGTTTTTGTATTTGTTGGTAAACAAAAAGATACCAAATGTTAGCTGAAGTTGTATTTGAGGATGTTCTGCATATAATAGGTTATCTCTTATTTATCAAATTGTTACGCACCTATCAATTCATCATTGTCTGACGGATCAGTTGAATTATCCATTAAATGTTTTGTCTTACAACAATTTTGACTTCGAAGCTTAATGGCTGAATCACAGACACGCTTCAGCTTCGGCTTCGTCTGCGTTACGGTGGACCTGCTTCGAGGTTGCTTTCTATTATTTCATCCCTCCAAAGAGCATATATTTTGTTTTTTGACATTTTTTTACAGCTATTGAGCTGTTAGACAAAGCAAATGTTCAGATAATTGAACTAGAGCTTCCGTTTGGAGTTACATTACGTTCTTTTCCTTACGATTGTCAAACGAAACGTGAGGTCAAAGCTTCATTGTGATAGCATGCATTGAATTCCTATGTCTGAACTCGTAAACGTCAGGCGAAGCCGAAGCGTGTTTGTGTTTCAGCCATAAATGTCTCCTACTTTTTTTGAACAGCTAAAAGTTGTTTTTTTTTAGAGCTATCTCAATGAAGATTCCAACTCGTTCAAGAAGGTATGTAAAAATCCACCTATCCAACACGAAATTGAACACAGCCAATGGATGTGTGGTTAATTATTATAAAAAGTCATTTTTTGACACTTCAAAAATGAGTTTATCAACGATTTGACTACATCATATTGGTAAAATCGTAAAAATTGAACAGACCAAGTTTCCACGGAGCTTGAGAGTTAAAAAAAAATAGTTTCAATCTTATTTCAGGTGACAATCAACAATAAAGAATATTGTAAATAATTGATGTTGTTTCAACGCAGTTTATCATATGTCAGGATTTCAAATAATTAAGTTGCAATAAGGAAAGAGTTATTTATGCTGATACTGACAACGAGTCAGCTACGATCAGTTAAGAAAAATTGATACAAATTTGTTTTTGAAATCTGAAACTAGTTTAACTCGGCTTTTTGATCTTAAAAGAAAGAGATGATAAAACAATGAAACTTTTTGTACGTCATACGACTGTCACTTTTTGGAAGGTTTTTTTTGAGTACGTCATACGACACCTGATAATTATTAAAATTGTATTGTACAATTATTTTAATAATGGTAAGACTCCACTCAAGGTTATTTCGATCTACCAAAATAGTTTAATTTTTAAAAATTTATTTGTAAAAGCTCTACGATTTTAGACGAGGATTAAGATACCTGCAACGAACCAGATGCCAATATTAGACAACAAATCATGTATGCATGTAAAAGATAAAAGAAGGGAAAACAACCAAACAGTTGTGTCATTTGTAACTGTCAATGCGTTTATACATGTTATGCTACTGTCAAAATGACTGTCACCTTGTCAAAGGTTCTTTTAGCCATACATTCTCTAATGATTTTAAAAGTGACGTTTTCAAATTATTTTAGCTATATTAAGCCGAACTTGTGAAAGTTTGTCAAACGCATTTGAATAGTTTGGGGGTTTGTATTTCGTAAAATGATTTAATTTATTTTCCATATTTATGTTTTTAATGATCTAAGCTAAATAGGGAATTATAAATTTGTTTATAATAAAAAAAAAACAACAGCTTGAAATAAAATTAAGTTAGTTCGGCACCGAGCGCAGTGGCGTGATATGTGCAAAATAAAACAAACCGAAATGACGTAACTCCTTGCGTTGCGTCATGGTTCATGAAATATTTTGCTTGTATTATTACTTTTAACATACATAATGTATATAGAATACAGAAAAACAGCAAAAAGAACTATAAATCCAATGCTCTGGTATAAAACGTGACGGTCTGCAATTGCATATGTACAGATCTTTATGTATGAAGGTTCATAACACAGAAGACGCGCTGCAGCGCCGCACCGCACCACGCAGCCACAACAATCTGCAGCTGAGCCGACCAACCGAAGCGACACGTCTGTGTACTCTCTTCAAGTAACAACACACGTATAGTAGATATTCTTTTATTAATATTTTGCCTTTTTTTTAGCCATTTTTATTTTTCTTATTATTTTATTTTTTCCTACTGCACCATAATTATTATTGTTGCAATATTACTCCAATGTCTGCAACATGAGAAACGTTGCGCGATGATGGCCCTCATTCTTCATATGGCTTTGTACTCAAATAATCCCAAGCTTGTTTTTGTTTTTATGGAAATTATAATGAGAAGGAAGCCTAAGCAATTCCCTATCTAGAAGCCCGACTTGGATTTTATTAATGAAAATAATGATTTGTTATTGTTTTGGGGTTCCTTGAAGCGCAAGCGCCCCTATGCTATGTAGACTTCTCGAAATTGTTGAGACTTGAGATTATTACGAGTATGTTGAGTCATTCACGGATTACAGGAACAAAAAATTGTTTTCTATTTTCAATGCAAAAATGATTTCATTAATAAAATTTTATTATTTTTAGAAAAATAACAACAAATGAAATGAAATCACCCTTGTCAATAAAATTCTACTAATGTGGGTTTGAAATGTTTTTGTCTCTTAAACGGGTTCACATTTTCTTTATTTAACTATTACCGGACTTAGGTGTCATTTATGTGGATATAAACGGTGTTTTATTATCTGCATACAAATTGTTTGACAGTTGTTGTCTATGGTTTGATAGTTGGGAATGTCAAACTGACATTTAACAATACATCAAGAATCATTTAATGCCAAAAAAGCTTTGGTTCAACCAAATTGTCATCATCGGTACTTATTTGTAACGAAATGAAAAAGAATATGACCTTTGGTTCAATAGCGAGATCTGTAAGGCATTCTGAAAGAAATATCGATGACATTTAATTGTGACAAGACGGTGCAACTTGTTATACAGCAACTTTTATCACTTTTGAAGCATTGAAAGACAATATAGAAGCCAAAATTGAGGCCTATATAGCTATAGTTCGGAGCGTCTAGTAAGCTCGTAGCTCGTAAATCATGGACAAAATTATCATAAAATAAATTATTCTAAAATGTGCTCTCTTTTTATTAAGTTAAATAAACATTTTCCCGTGGCACGATGGTTAGTGCGTTGGAATGCCATGCGAGAGGTCTTGAGTTCGATCCCTGCCTGTGCCACCTAAAGTTTTCTTTCACGGATAGTGCCTCTTGCGAGGAATTGACAAATTCTCCAAGAGTAATTCTTGTCATTAAAAGGTGCTTTCTCAAATTAGCCGTTCGGATTTGGCATATAAACTGTAGGTCCCCTCCATCCCTGCAATTACTCGCACACAAATGGTTGAGAGTTGTAAGTCAGTAGGCCCTGGTTCACTACAGACTGTTGCGCTACCTAATTTACTATAATAATTTTCCTCTATTGGAAACAATGACTCTGAACGGATCCAAATTAAAGATCATAAACAAAAACAAACAAACCTAATCTGAAGAAATGTCATATTATAATTTAAAATGTCAGAAACTCACAGGTCATATGGATTTATGATATTACCAAACATTTAAGTATAAATTTTGTGATAAAATTAAGATGTTACATTGTTTAAAATTATCAATATAACTAAAAATAAATAAATTGGGTGGCGCAACAGTCCTTTGCGAACTAGGGCCTAGTGACTTACAACTCTCAACCATTCTTGTGTGCGAGTAATGTTGTCAGGAATGGAGGGGACCTACTGTTTATATGCCGAATCCGAACGGCTAATTTTGAGAAAGCACTTTTTCATGACAAGAGTTACTCTTGGAGAATTTGTCAATTCCTCGCAAGAGGCAGTACCCGTGAAAAGACTTTAGATGGCATAGGCAGGGATCGAACCCTAGACCTCTGGCATGACAGTCCAACGCACTAACCATCATGCCACGGGTACTACATCAATATAACTAAATAAGTATAATAATTAAATGGAACAAATGCTGTAGTAAAAGTTAGCAATACTTTGTCAATTCCTTAATGTCGGTCTTTGAAAATAGGTATTTCAAAAACTTTCGTTTTTCTAAATTTCAAATTGAAAGCGCTTATTGAAAACCTAGGAAGCTCGTACGGTCGGGGACACATGCCGGAAATCATGTACAAAATAATTGCAATAGAATTGTCAACTTATATTTCTATCTTGTTTAATTATTTGAATTTCTCAAGCTTCTAAAAAAACACCCGATATAATCTAATCAATAAAATAAGTAGAGTGACCACATTGAATACTTAGAACTCTTTGAATGATTCACAATTGTAACAAGACAACCTTCTACATATTTCCATGAATGGCTTACATCAGACATCTTAAGTTGTTTATAAACTTTGAATCAGCATCGCACTTATGTATGTCACAATCATGGACGATATGTAATGACACACAAAGTTTAAGATTGAATAAAGGGGGGTTGATGAATATTTGACAGATAAAAATCCTAAGTGTTCATATCCGTCAAACAATGCTATCAAACATCACTTTTCATTTGAATTGGGATTGGGATTGAACCCGATAACTCTGGCTTGACAGTCCTATGCATTAACTATCCCACCACGGGTACCTTTAAAATAAAATAGTAATAATTTTGTCTGTCAGGTCTTTTGAAATTTAATTTTCTTTTGGCTTGACAAGCTTCTCTTCATTTTCTCAAATATACTTGTAAAAATACTAAAATATCAAAATATTTTAATATCCATCCAGCATGTTTGACAATATTTTTGATGAAGCGTTGGCATTTTCAAATTCGAACCAATCAAATAGCAATTTACAAACACATTAGGGAGTGTAAACTCGCCTTATCTTACAAGAAGTACCAAAAATTAGGTTCGTTTAAACAATGTTTGACAATCCTTTTGATGAGTCGTTGCCATTTTAAAATTCGAATCAATCAAACCGCAATTATCAAACACATTTGAGAATGTAAACTCCCCTTATCTTACAAGAAATAACAAGCATTAGGTTCGTTTAAACAATTTTTGACAATCCTTTTGATGAGCGTTGACATTTTCAAATTCGAACCAATCAAATAGGAATTGTCAAACATATTTGAGAATGTGAACTCCCCTTATCTTACAAGAAATACCGAGCATTAGGTTCGTTTAAACAATGTTTGACAATCCTTTTGATGAGGCGTTGACATTTCTTAAATTCAAATCAATCAAGTTGCAATTGTTACACACATTTGAGAATGTGAACTCCCCTTATCTTACAAGAAACAGCAAGCATTAGGTTTGTTTAAACCCGATGATGAGGTGAACTCATTAAAACCCAAGGTTCTTTGTAGACCCTAATCTTTTGAAAATTTAGCTGTCAAAAAATGAAGCTTTACATTTTTGTTCATTTAAAACCTTTTTCAACCCAATTTTTCCTTAGACTTATACCGGTACCGTGTATGACTTTAAAGTTCAAAAGGAAAAGGTATAATACTTTTAGTATATAGGCTCCAAGCGTGAATACTCAGCGTAATCATTTCTCATGAATTATTCGACCATATAAAAAGTTACCACGACCACAAATAATATGACCAAATCGAATTGAGGGAGGAGGTTTGGCACTAAATTGTTGTATTCGATCGCCCGCACTCCCGCCAAAGAAAATATATCTATAGAATTAAAGCCGATAGCAACGTATCGATATTGCTTTTGG
Organism: Eupeodes corollae; assembly: GCF_945859685.1. Taxonomy (NCBI): domain Eukaryota; kingdom Metazoa; phylum Arthropoda; class Insecta; order Diptera; family Syrphidae; genus Eupeodes; species Eupeodes corollae. Next base: position 60,394,730 of record NC_079147.1, on the reverse strand, counting down.
ACTTCATTTTACCAAAACTATACATGAGACTTTGGAACCCACCATCCAACTATCAGAGAATAACCAAACGTATCTATGTGCATCTACTGCAAGCATAACATAAATCATTCTGGAACTGGACACAAAAATAACAAAAATAAAACTTCAATGAAAAGGTAGGAACATTGCATGTTTATATTGTGCCTTGGAATATGACTGTGGGAACGATTGTGGTGTCTCTGATTATGACTCATATTATGGTGGGTGACATAGGTAATAGGTAACCATATAAACGACTAAACTTCTGTAACAACCGGCTTCTCGAATTGGCCACATGTGAGGTGTCAGTGATTGTTAGTGGAATTGGTTGCTTTGAAACAAGATACTGGCTTATAATATACTCTAACTGTTTTGCTCACTGAATTTCGTTAACCTTTAATCTAAAAGTTATTCATCTATATATACACATAAATAAATAAATATACATGTTTTTAAAATTTTGATTGTGTCAAAAACTGATTCAGGTCCAATTATTTGTCTGATTGTTTATTATGTTTTCGCGTAATTGGTTATTTTTCAAAAAAACATTTTGGTTGAGTGAAGGTCTTCAATAATGTACCTATATTCATTTTTGCATAACAAATGCTGGCTAAAAAGTTTGACAGAATGACAGGTCAAGAATAAGTAATGAAAGTATTCGAATCTATAACACTCAAACAAAAAATTATATACTCAAAATTATACTAACAAATTATGAACACAAACCTTATTTATCAATTTATTTCATAATGTGTATCCTTTGTTAATTGGTTGAATAATAATTTCTTTTGGTTAAAAACGATAAATCTGAACAAACCTTAAGAATGACAGATCATGGAAACAAGCAAGGCAGCAAACCAAATCTTATAAACGGTCCTATTACTTTAAAATGTCAGAAACTATGGATTACTATGGATTTATTAAATTACTAAAAAATGAATTATAAATTTTGTGATATTAACTTAAAATTCTATGAGATATTAAGATACTTTTGATTTATACTTGATATTTAGATGAACATAGAAAAGCGATAATATTTTATAACTTTATTATGCTTTTAAATGATCTAGATTTGTCCCTTTTTTGGATTCCATAGTGCAGAATAAATTGATTTATTTTTGATTTGAGATTAAATCTAGTTTTTGGGCAGATTTACCCTTTTTACCTATAATAATACAATGTAAGCAAATTTTTAGCTGCAAATTTGACACCTCAGTCGCACGAAGTTGAACTAATACAATGATAACACAAACAAAAATCAATTTCCAATCGTGTTCCATACGCCACAAAAAAAAACACACACACAATTTTGAATTTGAATTTGCCCATAGAAAAGCCCAATAATTTGCATCTCAAATCAAACCGGTGAACCTCTATTTTAATAAGTGGGTTAACTTCTGTGTTATTTTGTCACCTTAAGCCGTCAAAAAATAAAAAATACATGGTAAACGTTATTAAGAAAATACTTTTAGCTCTTGATGTTCAAAAATTAATGGTTTTTCAATAGAAGGTTTCATTTTGAATAATCCACTAGTTTAGCTACTGTCACTTTTGAAGCTGTCATCATCAGCAACGCAATAATATTGTTAACAATCACTACAAAAATGGAGAAATGCATTCAAAATTCACAAAACTCCAGGTTTATCGAATTCTCTATGGACTTTTGCATTAGGCATTCTAGAATCTTTATTTCTCCTTTATATTTACCAAAATTAAATCGGTTTTACCCTTAAGCTATATTCACATGAGCGCGACCAACGAACGAACGACGAATGAATTACATATTTCCACACAAATTCTTAACAAAACGATAGCAATATAGTTTCTATTTGATTTATGATGCATGCTTTTACTTTTTAATATCATATATTAATGAATTTAAGAAAACAAATTTATTCGTAGCGAAAAAAATTGTAGTTGATACGAACTGTCAACTTTATTCGCGTTCCACATTATCCACACTCGCAACGAATACAATAACCGCACCTACTTAACCTAAAAAAATCATTCTTGTTTTGGTTCATTCGCGACAAATTAAAAACTCTCATGTCAAAGAAATGTCAAAATCGACGAATATTCGTTTATTCGTTGGTTATTGGTCGTGCTCATGTGAATAGTGCTTTAGAGAGAGTAAGGTGTTCAAATCCTTTAAAATAACGAAATCAGTAATTTAATAGATTGTTTTTTTTTTTTGTTTCACTATTGAAAGGTTTTAAAATTTGCTTGAAATCTATTACATTTAACTATTCAATATATATTTGCATGCCTTATATTCTTTCCGTTTTCCATTGGTAACATAAATCAATTTATTAATGCTTAAACTCGTGAAAATGCCAATTTAAACGTATTATACGTTTAACTGTTTTATGTTTGACTGATTTTGGTTTGAGATTGATTTGAAATATTAATTTCTGGAATTAAGAAATTTCAAGTCAATTTTCCATAAAGCTCAAATTTGACATTTTCACGAACACTGTTTTTATCCACGCGGGAAAAAAAATATTACAATGACGAAGAAAAAAAGAGGCTGGGTGCGACCCACACTGATAACTTCCCATCCCTTCTGTCGATTTGTCTTGCTTAAAAGTTTGTCTATATGTACTCGTATCAATTTTTACCAAATTTGCGTACTATTTTTTGTAGATTTTGCTGAATATGGAAAACAATATTTTCTGTGAAAAAAAAAAATAAGTTTGAAGCAAATATTTTAATTTTTGAAAAGATATTTGAGTCGAAAATCAATTTTTACCAACTTTTATACATTTTTTTTAGGTTTTTATTTTTTGTAAAAAAACTGTCAATTCCATTTTTTTCAAACTTTAAGTGAATGTCGACAACAAGATTTTTTAAAAGATAAAAGTAAATTAAAGCCAATATCTCAAAGTTTTGAAAAGATATTCGAGTCGAAAATCAATTTTTATCAACTTTTATAATTTTTTTTTAGATTTTTATTTTTTGTAAAAAAAACTGTCAATTCGATTTTTCTCAACATTTTTCAAAATGTTGAAAACAATATTTCTTATAGGATTAAATAAGCTTGAAGCCTAAATATCAAGTTTTTGAAAAGATATTTGAATCGATATTCAATTTTTACGAACTTTGAGTAATGTTTTTTTTTAGATTTTTATTTTTTATAAAAAAAAACTATCAATTAGATTTTTTTCAAAATTTTATCAGATTTCAAAAAAATTATTCTTCGTTGCACAAAATTGTTTCAGAGATGAAATCATATTTCAGTCGTAAAATTTTGGAGTTGACAATTTTATTGATTTATAAAAAAAAACCGTTATATTGATTTTTTTCAAAAAATATACTTGTTTGGTATCACGTTACAAAATATTATATAAAATTTAATTCAAGTCTCTAGCGTTTTTGGTTCGTAAGATATTTAGGGTTAACCAACATTTTCACCTTTTTTTTAAACTGCTATGGTAAAAAAACCACCCACGCAATTTTCTTGAGAGCCCTTTCTGAATCTTTCTGCCTTATTATCTGTATAACAAAATTTATTTGAAGTCGATATCTCTTCGTCGCAAACGTACGGACGTACGGACGTACAAACGTACGTACACACGTACGCACAGACATCTTTCTAAAAATCTTTTATTTCGACTCTAGGGCCCTTGAAACGTCGAGAAATGTCAAAATTTTCAATTTGACAAATCGGACCCATTACAATAACTTCCTATGGGAAGTTAATAATCTATATCCCGCCAATGGAAAATGTCTTAATATTTTTCTTCAAAATCACAAGGTTTCAATTTAAAGTTTCTAATACATGTCTATGACCTTTCCAGATGCTTAAATATGTCTAAAAATGAATCTGATGCAATTCAATATAAAAAACAATAATAAAGCAACAAGATAATTTGTATTTTGAAATAAAATTTGCAAAATTGTGAAATAAATATTTGACTTAACAAGATCAACCATAACTAATTCTGAATTATAGCAAATAAGGCCGAGAAAGTGTAGGTGGTTATTGTGTGTTGTTTTGAATTTCAAACTCCCGTTTTGGAAATATACATAAGTTCAAAACTTTTAAAGCAAATCTTTCTTAAGCCAATGACCTATTTGGTGAGAGTAAGTGTTTGGAATCAAAGAAAACTTGATTTTTTAACAACCTAAATTTTCACATCAATTTACTACCCATAAATTTATATTTATTTTGTGATAGCCGCCGCACTGCCGCGCCGGCAAAGTGTCAATAAAAATTATATTATAGCAAAGTGTCCAAAATGGTTTTTCATTACCTGCTTATTTAATTTGTGATTTTTATGGTCGCATCTCATAAATTTTGAACAAACAAAGTCGTTGAGAGAGATACGTACAAATAAGCAAACAAAATTAAGCACAAAAATAGATGACGGAGAAAATCAATTAACATAAAAGAGTTACCTGGAAACATCTTTACCAATGTACGTATAAATTATTTGATTGATCAGTTCAGTTATAGCAAACTAGAATTGACTACACCGGTAAGAACATTAATTGAATACCGGTTTTTTCTAATGATTTTAATTTAAACTTATTTTAAATACAATTAAATTAAATACACTTGAAAATGCATTGACAAATTAAATATTAATGTACAAAGGAGTAATGGCTGAAACACAAACACGCTTCAGCTTCGGCTTCGCCTGACGTGTACGAGTTCAGCCATAGGATTTCAATGCATGCTATCACAATGGAGCTTCGACCTTACGTTTCGTTTGACAATCGTAAGGAAAAGAACGTAATGTAACGTAATGTGACTCCAAACGGAAGCTCTAGTTCAATTATCTGAACATTCGCTTTGTCTGACAGCTCAACAGCTGTAAAAAAATGTCAACAAACAAAATATTTGCTCTTTGGAGGGATGAAATAATAGAAATGTCATTCAAAGCAACCTTGAAGCAGGCCCACCGTAACGCAGACGAAGCCGAAGCTGAAGCGTGTTTGTGATTCAGCCATAAGGCTCCTTGCACATGAGAACGAACAACGAATGAACAAGCAAACGTGATTTTACACATTTCAAAAATTCAATTTCAAACAAAAACTCATTTAAATTATAAGAAACCAATTGACAATTATGTTAGGATAATAAAATTTGCATTTTGTTCTTTAAAACAATACAATTTTGTTAAATCAATTTGGAAGTAACGAATTGCAGTGTGGTTGCTACGAACTGTCAAACTGTATTCGCGTTCCACATACCGATACCATCCTTGTTTTGTTTGTTAAATAGGTTAATTATAAACTGACAATTCGTCGCTGTGTGCGAATAGAAATAAAGCTCATTTGAAAGAAAAGTAAAAATGTGCGGATAACCACAGTCCGGAGTTCGTAGTTCATGTGCAAGATGCTTTCGAGTAAGTTCCTAAACATTGATGGCTTTGAGGAAATTGGTTTAAAAAAAAATTGGTAATGGAAATTACTAAAAACTCTTATGAGTGAAGCATCGAAATCAGATACACTTTGTAATTGGTGAATTGACACTGTTCTGCACTTTCAAACAAAAGGAAGAATAAATTCATAAATGCAGATTATAGAATGAACCATACATTTATAAATGCAGATTATAGGAAATGCCAAAATGCATATATAAATCACGTATCACCCTCCAAAACCCATTTGTTTACATTGTTGTATTTATAATGTCGATGAAAAGTTATGAATTCTAACAGAAATTTGTTGGCTGCATAACATTGAGTGACATAATGAGTTTTGAGAGCCAATGTCACGCACACATTCAAGAAACTAATAAGATCAGCTGTTCGCTTTAGCATGTAGGCAAACCAAGATGGCTACCGAAGTTTCTTCATTGAATCACTCTTTCACACAATGCCTTTTTTATCATACATTTTACCCGCTCTATTTTCTTTTGAATTAATGCTGTTTTTATTCCTAAAATCTGGAGGGACCTGTAATTTTGTTTGATTCCGATATCTTTTTGGCATTTAATGCTTAAGACTTGGCGTGCGTTGTCATGCATGAGTCATTTATGGCTTTTAGAAGTACATTTGCAAACACATTTTGTAGGTAAAAACCTCAACAAACGAAAGCTTTTAAATCTGTAAAAACTGACAGTTTTAAAAATGTTGAATACTCAACGTGACGTAAGAAGAAATTTATTGCACTATTAAGTAAGCAATTCGAAATGTGGACCATATAAAAAAATGTCAATCTTATTGAGAAAAACGGTGACCTACTGGTCTGTGAGACCGGAAGTGCGAAAAATCCTAATAACTTTTTTCTCCGTCATTGCTTTTTGTTGAATTTGAATTTGTGTATTGTAATAAAAGAGCTTCTGTGTGTATATCACTGTTGGAACATATATTAAAAGAAAAACACAAAATATTAGTAAAACATTTCGAAAAATCTTCATTGATAAACCCGGTCCGTGAGACCGGCATCACCATTGATTAAAGTCAAATTTACGTCACCTTTGGCGGGTTAACTAACCCATTGTGGACACTTTAAAGCATTATTCACATGAGCACGACCAACGATGAACGAATGAACGAATATTCGTCGATTTTGACATTTCTTTTTTTGTTGCGAAAAAAGTTTGACTTTGACCACCGAAACCAAAACAAAAATGATTTTTTTAGGTTAAGTATGCGCGATTATTTTATTCGTTAGGAGTGTGGATAATGTGGAACGCGAATAAAGTTTGACAGTTAGTATCAACTTCAATTTTTTTCGCTACGAATATATTTGTTTTCTAAAATTTATTAATTGTACATATGACATGGAAAAGTAAAAGTATGCATCATAAATCAAATAGAAACTATATTGCTATCGTTTTGTTAAGAATTTGTGTGGAAATATGTCTTCAAACGTATATAAACTCACATTTCGTAAGTCATTCGTCGTTCGTTGGTCGCGCTCATGTGAATGCTGCTTAAGAGTCGATATTTTCAAAATCAACAATCACCGATCAGTTAGGTAACAGTTATAGAACCATGTCTAATTTTGACATAGCTGCCAAACCCGTCCGTTTGTACATCATGACCATGGAGAATTTGCGCTACTACATAAAAGTTGAAAACAACTTAACCGAGCTTTTGATGTCAAAAAACGTTAACACTAGAACCAGAAACACTCTATATGAAGATATAAATCCTTCGTACGAATCACCCTCCAATATCCATTTGCTTACTTTGTTGTATTTGTAATGTGGCCGAATTCAACGAGAAAAATTGACGTGTTTTCACGAATACATAGAATCACTTAATAAGTTTAAGGGGAAATTTAATAAAATTAGAGGAGAAACAAAGGATTAACTGAGGCAGGGGCGGCTAAAATGGGTTTAACGGTAAATGAGGGCAAAACAAAGTACATGCTGTCGTCAAGAAATGACATGCAACACCGTCTTGGTGAAAACGTCACCATCGACAGACGTAACTTTGAGGTAGTCACGGACTTCGTCTTGGAGCGCGAAACGGGAGGCATCTATCTAGAGACCGAGCTAGATGCAGAAGTTTGCCGGATGATGCCCTAGTTCACACAGGACTGTAGCGCCACATTAAGTAAGTAAGTAAGAGGAGAAATCACACGCATACTGAAATTAGTTTATGAGTCCGATTTCCGGTGTATGCAAACCAATATGGCTACCGAGGATTTACATATATCTTTACTAGAGTGTTTTTGACTAGCTAGAACCACTGGGCAGGTTCACACGACTTAAGTGACTTGAAAGTAAGGCAAGTTTCCGGTATCTAGTTGGCTAGCTGCTAAAAAATGACCGTCCAATTAAGGCAACTTTAATGGAAAGTTGACTGGAATGTAAGTCAAGAAAAATCTCCCTAACTATCAAGTCAAGTCAGCTTATGTCAAAATGACAGTAAATCATGTTGATTTACTGTCATTTTTATTTTCTGACCAATTGCAATTTGCAAAAGAAATAAGTAATAAATTCTTATATTACAAAGTACAAACGTTGATTGGCTGAGGAGTGTTTTGTAGATAATATTGTTCTTGGTAGTTTTTATACGATGAACTAAATGTAAAAGTAAAGTTCTGAGTTTTGTTATTCATGACACTTGAAAAAGTAATTATCTGCTTTCTTCAAAATTTGTGTTCAAAGAATGCAGATGACTGCAAAATTAAGTCCCTTATGTTGTCTGAACCTGCCCAATGAAAAGAGACATTTTTTGACAGCTGTCTAATGCGGAATTAGAAACTAGGGCTCTATTTAAAATCCGTCGGGCGTTGGTTCTTTGAACGCACCCTTTGGCATTTTTATCAATAAACTAAGTTTCCGTTCTGTAAGTGTGGCTTGAAAATTCTTCCTGTATTGAATTTGTATTTCCATTTAAAAACTTGATAATTATCTTGAAATTTATCTAAAGTAAAAGCTTAATCTAATTAATTGTGATTAGTGTTTTGTGTACACTAAATAATCTCGTTAATAAGCAGTTTTACCTGCCGGATAATAAATCCCCGCATTCACAAAATCTCATTAAAAAATTATTTCTTAACATTTTATTTATACAACACTAATTCATTGACCTTTAAATTAATTTGTGTTTTCTTTTTTTTTCCAATTCTTTTTACTTAAAATAATTAATGACGATATTGATGGATCAACGAAAAAAACGAAAAACAAAAAACGTCATTTTATTACTAACTATAAATTTAAAAATAACCAGAAAATGCCCGACAACAGAAATCTCGATTTCATATTGAATTTTGTTCGTATCATCTTCATCTACCTTTTATTGTTCCTGTAAATTATTTTCCAATGCATCGTGCTTAAACTTTTTGTCAACTTCCCTGTGATTGTGAGTTTCAATGTAAATTTCACTTTCCTTTGTCATGAAAATAATTTAAAAAAAAAAAATTACACCAAAACAAAATTAATTTCCGACGACCTGTCTTCTTCTTCGAAGGTAATTTATGATCAGGCTTTATGAGTCACATCTTGCTTGGCCTGGCTTATGTCTGATAGCTGATGGCTGGCGCTTTCGTGAATACGAAAAAAGTTAAAGTTTGTACATAGGTAAATTACATTTGTTGTTGTTGTTGTAAGCTCAATAATGTTCAATTTACAAAACATCTCTAAAAACAGCCACAACAATAACAACAAAAATGGAGAGTTCACAAGACGAATTATGTGATCTTGTTCAGTTGATTCCATCTCGAAAAGGTTACTTACCCTACGACCACGCATAAGCTATACGATTGTTATTTTTTCAAGCCAATGCAATGATGCTTATAAGCTCAATGGATGCTGGTTGGTTTTAGGTTAGTTATGGATGTTTTGAATTCAAAATGCATCTCCAATGGAAGCGCATATAACCCAGGCTATGAGTATACCCCGATATCTTTGTGTTCAATTTTTGTTTGGACGACTTTCATTTTTATGCTACTTGTTGTTTTTTTTTGGGTCTTAGTAGAGACGAGACTTAAAAATAAATACCGTCTTTTGTGTTTACGAAAATGCACTTTAGAAAATGAAAAAAAAACATGGCTATTGGACAAGGTGAGAGAATTAAAAGCATACACAACTTTAACTGACAGAGCAGCTTGACATATAACATAACATACCACTCAATTAGTTCCGTTTGTGTTGTAAATCTGAAAAAATAAAATAAAATCAAACATGTTTAAAAATGTTCCAAAACGATTATAAATATTTTGATAGTTAATTTAAATAGGTTATGGGTTTTAAGACTTTTAAATATATAGGATATTTTTAAAGCTACAAATGATATGGTTGATGTCTATGATTTGACAGTTGAGATTCTCAAACTGTCACTAACAAGATTGTTTTTTAGAGAAGTTCATACATATTGCATTGAACTTTGTCTAGAGCTGACATAATTTCTAGTTAAATGGCTTCGTGAATAAGCAAAAATAGTTGGGTTCAAACGCTGGCAGCATTATCTTATCGGTTCTTTTTTTTCGAAATGAGGACCTGATATTGAGGTATATTTTTTCAGTTTCAGTGGGCATTTTTGAGCCATGCTACCTGATGTCTTGTTCCCAAAAAAATAACTTAAACAATATTTCTGTCTTGCATTAATATTTTAAGTTCTCAAGCTCATTAAAGAAATTAGTGTTGGCGTTGTCAATTCATGGCAATTTGACTTTTCAGATAGTTAAGTGACATAAGTAGTATTTTTAAATTAAAAACAAACATATCCAAATTATTAAAAATGAAACACATGGGTTTCTTAGAACAAGCTTTTTTATTAAAAGTAAGTTTAAAGCGATATAATTTATTTGACATAAGTGCTATGATTTAATAGTTGGTCACACTGAATGTGAGTGTTTCCATGATCAAGTCACAGGTAGCAATAATTACAATAGTGTGTTTAGGTGAAGTGTCAATATAAAACAACAAAAAGAGGCTGGGTTGCGACCCGCACTGATAACTTCCCATCCCGGCTGTCGATTTGTCTTGCTTAAAAGTTTGTAGGGTTGGGTTAAAAAAGTTGTTAGTTGAATTATTCCTTAGAATTTTTAAACTACCCACAATATTTTTCTTTTAAAAAAATAGTTTAGTTTGATAATCAGTTTTGTAAATTAGATTTTTAGTCGAAAACAAATGTTTACCAATTTTAGTAGCATTTCTAAAATGTTAACGAATTGGATGAATGAAATTAATTTGGTAGATATCAAGAACCGAACTTCAATTTTTACCAAATGTGCTATTTTTTATATGAAAAAACGGGCTCTTGGATTTTTATAAAAAATAATAAAAATCGAAAACAATATTTTCTGTGAAATAAAAAAAGTTTGAAGACACAATTTTTAATTTTTGACAAGCTATTTAAGTCGAAAGGAAATTTTTACCAAGTTTTAGTATTGTTTTTTTGTAGGTTTTTATTTTTTGTAAGAAAATTGTCAATTAGATTTTTCTCAAAATTTTACTGAATGTTGAAAACAATATTTCTTATAACTTGAAAGTAGTTTTAAGCCAATATATCAAAGTTTTGAAAAGATATTTGAATCGAAATTCAGTTTTTATTAACTTTTTAGGTTTTTATTTCTTATATGAAAAAACTGTCAATCAGTTTTTTTTCAAAATTTTATCGGATGTTGTTTTGGAGATGAATAATATTTTAGTCGTACAATTTTCGGGGTGACAATTTTTTTCAGTTTTGTTGATTTATAAAAAAATCATTAATTTTTCCAAAAATACACTGGTTTGGTATTACGTTACAATATATAAATTAATTCAAGTCTCTAGCGTTTTTGGTTCGTAAGATATTTAATGCTAACCAAAATATTCACTCTTTTGTCTAACCTTTATGGAGCAGCGTGAATTCTCCATAGTCATCCTGCACAAACGGACGAGTTAAGCAGGTTTGCCAAAACAAGACTTGGCCCTATACAGCTCGTCCCGCAGATGCTGTCATATGCGGTCTTGAAATCGATGAAAAGATGCTGGGTGTCGATTTGGTGTTCTTGGGTTTTTTCCAGGATCTGCCGTAATGTGAATATTTGATCAACTGTGGATTTTCCTGGTCTATAACCACACTGATAAGGACCTATCAGGATTTTGACGATGGGCTTTAGACGTTCACATATTACGGCAGAGAAGATTTTATAGGCAATGTTAAGCAGACTGATTCCTCTATAGTCGGTGCAGTTTAGAGGGTCTATTTTTTCAGTATCGGGCAACCGATACTGATGGGGCATGCTTTCTTCCGATCATATCTTACAGATAAGTTGGTGCATGCTCCTAACCAACTTATCTCCAGCTGCTTTAAAGAGCTCGGCATTCAAGCAATCTTTACTTCGTCTAATTCGGGAGGACGGGATTGTTGGCTTTCGTCGTCTATGTTGAATGGATCATCCTGCCTGACAGCGGAATTCAGTTCGTCGTCGCCGTTATACAGTCTGCAGAAATGGTCCTTCCATATCCTCAGCATTGACTGCGGTTCCACTATGATATTTCTCCTTCGTCTTTGCAGCCTTCGGTTCTAGGTTTAAGTACCTGTGAATTTCGTTTCACCTGTTCATGAAATTTTCGAACTTCATTCCTGCTTTTAAACCTCTCAACATCTTCGACTGCACGCTTCTCATGCCCTCTCATTTTCCATCTGAGAAGTCGGTGTTCCTCTCGCCTCTTCTGCTCATAGAGCTCATGAGCAGCTCTCGTCATTTTATGCAGCGCCGCTTTGCGTGCTTGTTGTTTGGCTGAATTTACCTGCCGACATTCCTTATCAAATCAAGGATTCCTTGTTGGTAGCTGTTTGAAACCCAGCACATCAGAGGCGGCTTCTCTGATTGCATCTTGGCAATGTTGTCACTGGTTTTCGATACATTGTGTTGGCGGCAGAGAACTTCGAGAGAGGTTACTTCCAACTCGGTATGAAAAGGATTTGGCGATCTCTGGCGATTGTAGTCGTTCGACTTTGGACCTTCTCCCAGCACCTCCCTGTTTTGCCTTGGGTCTGAAAACCCGAAGTGCTACCTTCGCTACAACGAGGTAGTGGTCCGAGTCGATGTTAGTTCCTAGAAAAAATCGTACATCCATGATGGTGGAAGTATGTCTGGCGTCGATAGCAATGTGGTCAATCTGGTTGACTGTAGATTGATCTGGAGAACTCCAAGTTCCTTTGCGGATGTTGAGGTGTGGAAAACGCCTATTTGCTAACATAACGTTTCGCCCCGAAGAAAAATCTATGAGCCTGAATCCATTGTCGGAAGTGTTGTCGTGCAGGCTGTTCTTCCCGATTATTCCACCAAAGATGTCTTTCCTTCCTAGCTTGGCATTAAAATCGCCCAGGACTATTTTAATATCGTAGCTACTCATATGTTTTGTCTAAGAGCTCGAAGAACATATCTTTGGTGTTGTCGTCTTTTTCTTATGTGGGGGCGTGCGCGCATATGAGGCTAATGTTGCCGAATTTAGACTTGATGCGTATGGTCATTTGGCGCTCATTGATGCACTTATAGCTAAAGACTTGTTGCCTAAGTTTGGAACCAATGACAAAGCCGCATCCAAATAAGTGCTGTTGGTTTTCGTGGTAGCAGTCACCATAGTAAATATCGCAGTTTTTCATCCTCTTTTTGTCCGGCCCATCCCATCGTATTAGTCAGAAGGGTAAAAGTCCAACGACTAAGATGGCTGGGTCACGTAGAGTGGATGGAAACCAATGTTCCGGCCCGTAAAGTCTTCGAATCCAAATCCACAGGACAGCGTAGAAGAGGAAAACAGCGGATCAGGTGGCGCGCACAAGTGGGAAGTGACCTCACCCAACGTGAAGCGCGAACTGGAGACATCTAGCTAGGGATCGAGCTAGATGGAGAATTTCGTTGGGTGAGACCATAGTTCACACAAAGTAAGTAAAATGTTCACCCTTTTTTTAAATTTTCTTGAGAGCCCTTTTTGCATTATTATCTGTATAACACAATTTATTTGAAGTTGTTACCTCTTCTGGTTCTTGAGCTACGGACGACGAAAATAACTTCGCGAACGTACGTACACACGCACGCTTTACCTTGAAACGTCGAGAAATGTCAAAATTTTCATTCTAACAAATCGGACCCATTACAATAACTTCCTATGGGAAGTTAATGAAACATGTTGGTCTTTTAGAACTGGCTTCCTTATTGAGAGTATGTTTATAGAGATATAATTTATTTGACATATGTATTATGTAAGTCTTATGACTTAATAGTTGGTCACACTGATTGTGAGTGTTTCCATGATCAACTCACAGGTGGCAATAATAACAATAGTGTGTTTAGGGGTAGTATCAAAATAAAACTACAAAAAATTGGTATGTCTCTTTTCTAGGTTTTATGAAGAGAAAATTATTGTATTTGTTACACACTTGAAACCAGAGAATTTTTATTAATTAGCTTTTATTTTAATCGCTTATAACGTCTAATTGATTCAACAACTAAAGGCAACCCACTTATTTAGCTTAACTAGAGACCGGGTTTTGGAGGCAAAATAGTCTTTTGTGACTAGTCGGATATTGCTCAAAACTACATATACGTGATTGTCAAAAAGCCACTGCGTTTTCTTTTTATACTGAAATGAAAGACATGAATTTGGACTGTTTTTGGCTAATGGAGGATATCGCGTCATGTCCGCCTATACCACCAAATTCTTAAATTGTCTTATCAGCCGAACATTAGACCCCAGACTCTAGTTAAGAACTTTGTAACATTTCTTAATATCTGCAAGCCTTGAAATATTCTTCCAGACTAAACTCAAATCATTATGCCTAGAAGTATAAATCGTGCCTTAACTCATTTATCTCATATCTCCTCCTTCGGTTTGAATCAGTAAATCATATATCACGCTCATCGCTGCAAAACTAAATACGTACACTCTACTTCCTTGTTGTTAATTTACCCAACATAGAGTTGCAACAATGCTTCCATAAATATTCTTTTGCAATGACAACAACAAAAAACGTCATCACAATGTAGTCAGACTTCAACTTCCCTCCATTAAATGTAGTACCACCCCCCCCCCTAATGTGCGACCTTAAATTCAATTACAAAAAATTAATATCCACTCAGTAGGATGCTTTACTCTTGAAAAGTTGAAGTTCCAAGAAATAAAGCCGTGGTTACATTCACATTTTACTTCAAACTCACTCACTTCTAAGCGACACAGTTGCGAAGATCCAACATCAACAACAACAAAAACAATAATGCTGCATTTAATAGAAATGCGAGTATTATCCAAAGACTTGAAAGAAAACCTTCAGATATACCCACTGTCTTTATATTGCAGTAAACTTCAAGCCTACAAAGAAAAAATTGAAGTAAAGATTGTTGAGAAAAAAGCAGACCAGACCAGACCAGACAATCTTGGGGCAATGCTAAACGGTCCGCTTTTGTGTCTCTAGCTCCAAAGTCGATCGGTCGATTCTATGATTCCATCTGTTGCCAGATCGACTTGGCCGGCATCGACACAGATCGCGTCGCGTTTTATTTTCTGCTTCCTCTGCCACCATCTCTCTTTCTCTTTCTCTCTCTCGATCATTAGTCATTTTTTCATCTGCACATATTTCCATTATACACTTTCTACACGAATCTTTGTATCTATGTCTATTCTCTTTTGTATTCCGATTTATCTCGTATATAAACTCATTCACTGAAAATGAACAAAGCAAAAAAAAATTAAAAATATTTCACCGATAGTTCCATTTAAAGCTCATTTTTCCGCGGCCTCGGCACGATACAGTTGAAGCTGTACTCATATCTATCTTTCTTCAGGCCCGTATTTTCACAGATATTACTAGAACTAGAAGATTAGGTTCTCTAAAGTTGTTCTAATACTCCTAATGTTCAGATATATATGAAACGTTTCGAAATTTAGCATCGAATATCCGATTTATCCAAATAGTTCTGTACATCCGGATAGTTTAAGACATCTGACATTATCCAGATTGTGTCAAATGGCTGGGTCCGCTGGTGTAAATTAACATCCTATACATGAAACTGGATCGGATAATATACTACGCGATCCGGATAAATTCGGATATCAATTGTGGCATCGGCATGTAACGATCGTATAAAGTAAGATCTTAACTGTCACATGTAATTGTCACAATATCGAACCCCCTCTGGATAATGTGTCATTTCACTATTGGGATATCCATCTCAAGTCGTTCTTTTAACTATCCGGATTATTCTTATTTAAACATCAAGTGCTAGAAAGTAAAACCGAATTTCTTGGCTATAATATTGACAGATTGATATAATTTTGACAACTTCATTTATGTCAAACTTTCTTTCAGGCTCAAGCAAATTTAAGTGCAACTCTGATTATGTTTAGTTTTGTGGCATGTATTGTCACAACATCGAACCCCCTCTGGATAATGGTCATTTCACTATTGTGATATCCATCTCAAGTCGTTCATTTAACTATCCGGATTATTCCTATTTAAACATCAAGTGTTATGAACGTAAAAACCGAATTTCTTGGCTTTAATATGACAGATTGATATAATTTTGACAACTTCATTTATGTCAAACTTTCCTTCAGGCGCAAGTAAATTTAAGTGCAACTCTGATTATGTTTAGTTTTGCCAAGATCAATCGCCAGGCTTTTACACCGTGCGTTCTCTTTTGTAAGATGTTTGAAGTCATAGAGTCAGTTACCTCGTTGGCTTTTTCTACTTTTTTTTGCCTCGTCTTATGCTATTTTCTGTTTTGTGCGAGTATTTTTCTTCTTGTTTTTCCAGCACAGAGGTTGAAGGAAAATGTTTACTTTTTTGCAATATACTGTTATTTTAATTGCTTCAGAGAATTGCAACTATAGTAGATATATATTTTTGTACTTGGATAAGATATACAGAGCTCTTTGCGGCTTTAAAGAATACCTTGAAATTTAAACGGGCGTCTTCGGCAATCGGTGGAGATGCTGAAATGCTGAGATGCTGCCGAATGTTGGCTGCTCTGTCATCATAGTCATATATGTGTGAGAGAGAGAGAAAACAACAAGAGAGTACGGAAAGCAAAGCTTCAAAAGACAGCTACATAACATTGGCGTATTTTTTCCTGGTTCTTTTTTTTCTCGGTCACGATTGTTAATAACAACAATAAATGCGGGACTAACGAACAATTTTTATTTGAGGATTGGTTAAGGTTTGGCTTTTGGCACTCTCTCAAAAGACCACAAAGCGTTTTCTTTGCGATTAGAGTAGATTTTTTGATTTCCTTGATGATTTATGTAATAGAAGAAAATTGTTGTACCAAATCTATACTTTTTAGTTCAAAGTAATGGAAATATATAAATAATTGGTCTAATGTAAGAGTTAAGACCTTTGCAACTTAAAAATTACAACACCGACTTCTTAGTATATATTAAAATCTTAAAGCTTAAATAAAAAAGGTCAAGATTAAAGAAACATTCTATTCTTTGTAACACGATTGAATTTTTTTGTAAATTTTCGATTGTGAAAATGTTTGAATTTTCGTTGTTTTCTAGGCAGTCAAAAATGTGACAGCTTGACTATTATAATATACAAAAAGTTCTATTTCAATCATTTATAGTCAAGTAGTACAAGAAAATTGATGTTCAAATGGTAGACTTGTGCATTCAAGAGGACACAAGCGTCCACAGGTTTTACTCAAAACCCACCTCTGTCTATCAACTCCTACTCTCACCTCCCCGTGGTGAACATCGGGTGCCTAGTACCTCAACTGGAGATTGGGTTCCAACCCCAGTGGAAAGTTTTTGGGGGCAGGAAACGAGAAATGGGGGAGAGGTGTTTCCACTAAGGCACCTCTCCTTGTCCAGACGGCAGCGGAGGAATTTCCGAGATGGAATCAACGGTGGCGTCTACAGTTCCAGTAAGGTTGAACTTCTTAGTGAACACCGTATAAGGCTTCTTCGACTTATTAGGAGCCCAGAACTATAAGGAGTGGTTTTTCCGGCTCCCCGTCCTTGGAGTCATACTAAGGATCTGGCCCTCCAGGTTGGGGATTGTGCCATGGGGGTGACTTCCCGGCCACGTAAACAATACCTTTAGTTGCGAAGCACCAACAAGCCTCGGATACGGACGGATTCACTGTTGACACCTCACGCAAACGAAAAAAGGACAACGAACTTCGGATCTGTACGTGAAATGTTAGGCCCCTTAACAGACCACATGCAGCCGAACAATTAGCAGAAGCCCTAAACTGCTGCAAGGCAGATATTACCGCCATCCAAGAAGTGCGATGGGATGGACCGGGCAAACGCAAAATAAAAGACTGCGATGTATACTATGGCGACAGAGCAGTGCCCTGGCTATGACATTAAAATTGTCTTAGGAGACTTCAATGCCAAGCTAGGAAGAGAGGACATCTTTGGTGGCATAATCGGAAAGTACAGCCTGCACGATACCACTTCTGAAAACGGATTCAGGCTGATCTATTTCGCTGGGGGCGAGACGTTCTGGCAGCTAGTACGCAGTTCACACATCTCAATATCCACAAGGGGACATGGAAATCTCCTGATCAATCAACAGTTAACCAGATTGACCACATTGCGATCGACGCACGACACTTCTCCAGTATATAGGATATCCGAAAATTCCGAGGGGCGAACATTGACTAGGGCCACTACCTCGTTGTTGCCAAGGTATGACTACGGAAATCCCGATCCAAACCAAAATAAGGAAGTACTGTGAGAAGATTCGACGTTAGACGGCTACAATCGCAAGAGACTGCTATGTCCTTTTCCAATCGAGTCCTACGCTTCCTGCATTAAGCATTGAAAACCAGTGGCAACATTGCCTTGTAGCCATCAAAGATGCCGCCTCTGAAGTGCTAGGTTTCACACGGCCACCACAGCGAAACCCCTGGTTTGACGACGAATGCCGGCAAGCGCACGCAGAGAAACAAGAGGCATACAAAACGGCGCTGCACAAAAGGACTAGAGCTGCTCGTGAGCTCTACGAGCAAAAGAGGAGAGAGGAACACCGGCTTCTTAGATGGAAAAAAAGAGAGCATGAGAAACGCGCGATCGAGGAGATAGAGAGATGTCACTTTAGGAACGAGGTTCGTAAATTTTACAAAAGGTAAAAAAAACCTTCCAAGGGTACCAGCCACGAACCGAAACCTGTAAAGACGATCAGGGGAACATCGCAGTAGAACCGCAGTCGATGCTGAGAATATGGAAAGATCACTTCTCCAAATTATATAACGGCGATGACGAACTGAATTCCGCTGTAAGGGAGATAGAACCACTCAACCTCTAGTGTTGACATCAACCTCAACCTTCCGCCTACCCGACCTCGCTGAAGTGAAGATAGCTATATCTAAACTTAGGTCAAACAAAGCTGCTGGAGCTAACGGCATCGCTGCCGAACTATTCAAAGCAGCAGGCGATGACTTGGTACGGAGCATGCACCCACTAATCTGCAAAATATGGTTGGAAGAAAGCATGCCCGCTGCATGCTGCTCTATCAAGGTCGGAAAAGATCTTACCGATGCATTTGATGTCAAAAAAGGTTTTAAAAAAGGCAATGCACTGTCATGCAACTTCTTCAACATCGTTCTGGAAAGAATTGTGCAAAACTCAACTGTCAACACTAGAGGCACAATCTTCCAAAGGTCCATCCAATTACTCGGATACGCAGATGATATTGACATAATTGGAAGATGAAAGCGTGATGTCAGTGGAGCGTTTTTGAGCATTGCGACGGAAGCGAAGAAGATGGGTTTAGTGGTCAATGAGGGCAAGGCCAAGTATATGCTGTCATCAAAAAAGGACACTGAACGACGACGTCTTGGATGAAACGTCACCATGGACAGCTATAACTTTGAGGTAGTTAAGGACTTTGTCTACCTAGGCACCGCTATTAACACAGACAACGACACCAGCGCTGAAATCAAAGGAAGAATAACTCTTGCAAATCGCTGCTTCTTTGGACTTAGAAGGCGATTGAGAAGTAAAGTCCTCTCTCGAGCATCTAAAATCACCATCTATAAGGCACTTATCATCTCGGTTCTCATTTATGGCGCTAAGGCCTGGACCTTGTCAAAGAAAGATGAGAGCGTCTTAGGTGGCACACCCAGGTATGAGAGGACCTCAACCAACTTGGCGTGCGAAACTGGAGACAGGTCCGCCCCGGACTGTAGCGCCACCTTAAGCAAGTAGGTAAGTAAGTAAGTACAAGAAAATTGAAGATATGATCTAAAGAGTTCTTAGGTCTATCCCGCACTAGAAAACTTAATTTTTGAAAACATTTGGTCAGAAAATGAAAATTGCCTGGTGGGAGAATGGCCTTAAGGCCCACCTATATTAAAGATATAAGGCCTGAACAAAACTTTAGGTATAGACCTTAATAATTGTATGACTCAAAGCTGAAGGCTTCCAAAGGGTCACTTACTAACATGCATTTTTTTAAACACTCTTTTTAAGGTTACTGGAAAACTTTAAGTATTTATATACATATACTCATTTTAATATTTTAGGGTTAATTTGTGTTTGCAAAGTTCCAAGGAAACACTCCATTTCCCTCCCTTCAAAAGTCACTAAAATGGTTTCTATGACACGATACTCCAATAAAAAGATGAATTATTCGCATTTTCAGGTTACTTTTGAAAACAGTCCAAGAAGGAAAATTGCAACTCGAAGGCGTAAAATTTTATTGACGCTTGATAACACTTTTAAACTCTTATGTCTTCAATTTCAGTCAGTAAAAGTGCATAGCCCTATAGCGCTTACCATTCCCTGAAAGGTTGTTTCCAGACTCATTTTCAAGAAAAAATAAAATCGGCCCTATGATGCAACCAGTACACTATATCGTTATCAATAACAAACTGTCACTGTCTATGGATGAGTTATCTTTCGAGTGTGAAACAGCTGTCAGTGTCAAAATAAAAGATGATTTTAAAATTAACCACAAGATGTCGCATGCATAAATATATTTTAAATGGGCTGATATTTTACTTGATCGTTATTGCATAATGTTTGCTTGGCTAATAAGTTTTGTGCTAACTTGTGTCAATTATATTACTTAGTAACAATAACTTACAACAATTTTATAGTATTACAAAACTTGACTGATGCCAATCTTTCAAATTTAATAAAGGTTAACATTATATAACAACTTTCTGTCATAATTTGGAATTATTTCTATAGCTCCTACACTTAAAACAAATGATTATTACACCTAACTAAGCTTGGATCTCATAACCTTTTCTGACTTGTTTCTTGACATTTATATTTTAGGAAGTATTTAATTAACAAATTGCTGAAGACTTTGTCACATTTCATAATTCAATATGATCCGGTAGTATCAATGTTTCATAATAAACGTAGGTACTTCTTTTGTTTACGTGAAATTTATGACAAAAACAACTTTCTTTATAATTTCCCGACTTAAATTGACGAGATAAGTATTGTAATCAAAAGTCTATATGTACCCATCACAAATTCTCATTGAGTCTTCTTCTCTATTAAATAGGTAAATAATACTTTGTCATTCAAATATTAAATAGACATCTCAGGTTATTTAATGTGATTACATTCACAAAACATACCTCAGTCATAACAGGCAATTTTATTATTATTATAACTCCTCACTTTTATAGCTTATCACATTATTTTCATCATGATTATCTCAAAACAATTCATAACAAAACTGATAATTTCATTTAATATCAACTTATTTTCGACTGCTCCAACCTCAAGTATAAACTCACCTCGCGTCTCGTGTCGTCCGTCGTAAAAGAAGTGAGATGAAAATTCCCACATAACATTAAAACTATTATTACTTCGCCAAGCTAAAAATATTCATACAAAACTTCTTCACTAAAGTCGAAGTTAACTTATTCCTTTAGTTTGAAGTTTGACAACCCGTTGCGACTGCCAACAACTGCCATTCGTTTCGCTGTGGTTTGTGCGCATCCGTATCCGTATGAGTACTTCATATGATTACTTCCTCGTTGTAATTTTGAAGCAGGCAGCAAGAAGCACAAGGTGCAAGCGCAACTCAACTCAGTTAAGTTCAGTTCACATCTTGCATCTAATCAAATGCGTGCATGTGCGCCGCTCCGCGCATACAGTGTAAAACATCATGCCTCTCAAAATGAAGTCGCTTGGGACTTTATTTTCCATATACATTTACATGATGAGAAAAAGTATGAAGGTTGCCAAGTGCTAAGACATTGTGATGCTTTTGATGCCGCAAAGTTAATTTTATACCGGCCCAGGTCCCTCGACCCGTACGACGACGCCGGCCGCACCTCACGCCATGTCAGTGTATTCGAAGGTGATGATGGAACATCTAACATCACACACAACTCGTCATTTAATAAGACCCCATGAAACCAAACACAGCAACAGCACACACTGTGCAACTCGTAGTGTTTGTGCCTCTTGGTAATTTGCAACAATTTTCCTAATTAGCGCTATCTATTGGTGAAGATACAAATCACATCAGCGAACTGTTTGTGATGAATGATGATAACATAGACAACACAGTGCGGTGAGATGTGATGTGATTGCGATTGCGATGATGCAAACTGAACTGAGAGTATTTTTAAAATGGTTGCCTACAGATGGCAGCAATAAATTCACAATAATTTTCGTTGTTACTTTTTTTCTGATTTTGAGAAGAGGAAAATTGATGATAAAACTTGTTTGGAAATGTCTAACAATTATAAAATATGTACCTGCACATGTATTTTGGCATGTAGATCCGTATTAAGTGAAGTTTGTATTCATTTTGTAATAAAGACAAACCGTTTTCTGATAGGTAATATAGATTTTTTATGAGGAGGTATACTTTCACACAATTAAAATATAGGCTATGGTGAATAACAAGGATAGAGTGGTGAGAAAAGCTTAGATATTTATATTTGTTTAAATTTTGGGAAATTTTTAACATTTAAAAGAACTGTTTTGTGTTATAAATGAAGTTCTTCAACATATAGTTTTTATAAACACGCCTAATTATGTCATTTCACGAAATCAAACAACACGAACAATGGCTGCGTTCAACCACAGACAGATAGAGTAACCGTATAAGCTATTTGTTGGTGTTTTAAGTGTAAAAGAAAAGTTGATACAAAACAGCTGATATGTCAAAAAAAGTTATTTTTATTTTTTGCCAGCTATCTAAATTTAGCTATCCAACTTATTCAATAAGATATCTCAAAATGTAGCCTATTCAACACGAGATTGAATGCAGCCAATGAGAAAGGGCTTACAAAACAAAACAAGCTATATACATACGTCAAATATGAAATATCATAATTTTAGAACTTTTTGAAAAAAAAGTTATGATTTATGTACTCTAAAAGTCACAATGACGTTTGGTTGAGAAATATTAGGATAATTTTATCCACAAACATCCTTTAAAAATATTAAGTAAATTGTGTAAATGGTTTCTTATACAAAATTTGACAGTTCATTTACCAAATTAAAAAAATTAATTAATTTGATTGAATTTTAGTCAAAAGCGACATGAGCACAATTTTGATTCCAAAATATGGAAAGTGTTCAAGAATTTCTTCGACAATACTAACAAATGATTGAAGCCAAGCGAAATGAAGATGCATGCCCTGAATGAAATTCAAATTAAATGTCAGTTGAAAATTATAATTTAAAAAGATATAGTATAAGGTTTTCACTGCTCTCAAAGTTCGAAGATCTTTGAAACGTTTAGATATATTTCTATATCGTTTTAAACAAAACATGACGCTCATTTTAAAATTATATTTAAGGGTCTACAACTAGTTTTGACACTTTTTAAGAACTGGTATTGAATGTTAGCAATTTTGTTCCAATGTTGTTGGAATCAATTGCATGCATCTTTTCTCCAAATAGTTTATAGCCAAATATGCAATAGGCTTTACAATATGAGCACTGCTTTAAGTGAAAGCTAGATATACAAAAATAAGTCAGTTTTGAACTTTTTGGTTTTTGATAATAGTTAAGTATAAAATATAAATATAAAATAAAAAAGAAAAATAGATTGCTAACATAAATTAGCGCATTGCACTTATCTTTTTTCTGAATACAGTTTTGAATAAGTTTAGAATTTGCTTTCGCATTCTTTTTTATTTTCCTCATATTTTAAACCAAATAAATAAATAAATAAATATTTCGTATGCCTGACAAGACTGTTATTGCATTGAATTGTCAGAAATTTCTATAGTTTCCACATTTAAGCTATCATTGGTTTTCATAATTGAAAACAAACATTGGAGATTTTTTGACAGGTCGTTCATAACTATCATTAAATATTTCTGTCATTGACCAAAATTTCCTGATTAAAATCCACCGAAAAATATTTACTGACAGAAATCTGTCCTTGGAATTGTATGAAATTGGAACACAAATCAGTGGAACGATTTGTTTCACTTTTTAACATATAAGTATCATTTGTTCAGGAAAATGAATTTCCGTCCGGAAAATAGAAAAATACTTTTTAGAGAAAAATAAATGTGCAGTTACACTGTTTTTCTCAAAAAAAAAAAATTCTTTGCGTGATTTCCGATCGATCAGTACATAATTTTCATTTCAAATCAAAGGGATATACCTTCAAATATCGATTCAAACATTTTTCCGGATCGATTTCAATGAGAGCTCTAACTAGCGCCTTTTGAAGAAAATTTAATCGAATTCGGAACTAATAAAATATCTATATGCATTCACATGAAAAGTCACTTCCTTTTTTGAATTTCGATCGATGCGAACCTATTCAGAATATTAATGGAATTCCAAAACATTAAGACATTTTCTAACATTGTACATATTTTTCAAAAATTTCTTTTTATAAAGGGTAGGCCCCTCTTTTTACGATTTACACTACTCGAAATTTTTTTTTAAAATTAAAATTCTGTCAAGTTTCACAATGTAAACCACCCCTTATCAAAATGTTCTATTCCTCAATTCGATGATTCTTTCACTACGTTATGACCACATTTAAAAAGATCGAATCCCATCCAAATTTTAATCTTTAAGCTTTTATTTTATGTAGCCATTGCACAATAGAATTTGACAGTTTCCAGTTTGACAGATTGTTAATGAAATAAATGCTGACTTAAATAGTTTTTTGTTATTTCGTTAAAATATAAACGAACATTATTATGTTTAGCGAGAAGCCATGGTAAAAGTTGACAGATGACTCATAAGAATTGATAAAATATAAATAGAAACTTCGAAAATGGCTTTGTATCGTATTAGAAAGATAAATTGTACATACATCAAAAATAATAATGTAAATTAGTACAAATGTTTAAATGCAAATTAAATAGACGTCATTTAAAATTGTTCTACACGCTATGTTCTTAACCCAGCCCTTAAAAAAATGAATTAAACTAAAAAACTCAACGGAAAGAACACTTGTCATTTTATTTGTAATTTTCAGTTATCCATTCTCGTTTGTTTGTTTTTAATATTGTAAAGGGAAGTGTACACTGTATATATATATATGAATGGTCAGATCTGTCATTAAAAGAAATGCGTACAAACATTTAGTTCTGTATTTGTCTGACAATCAGTTTATGACATTTGACAACCATGAGTATATAACAATCGTGTGAAAAACTAATTGTTAGAAAATGTATTTGAATATAAATTGTAAGGCAATAAGTAAACGGGTACAAACCAAGGCCTGATAAATAATTGTTATTGTCTAATGTTTCTGAAAATGAAACGAATGTCAACTGTCAATTACAAGTATAAAATTGTATCCTATATAATAAGATTTGATTTATAGTAAATCCAAGTACTTCTTTTAGAAGTAGTTCAAAATTTAGTCAAGTCAAAACTTAACAAGAAACTTACATGCACAATTTGTCAAAATTTAAGAAAATTTAAAAGTTGTAGTCAAATATAAAAGCCATGTTGAGCAATTTACTAAGACAACATATTTTAAACTACATGACATCTGTCACTATCCCATATAAAATTTCTTGCCAAATTTAGTTGAAAGAGTTAATTTTTGTGTTTTTTTTTAATAATTTATTAACTAATATTATTTTGGTATACATTCAGAAAATATTTTTTGTTTTAAGTCTCGAATAAGTTATTTCAGTACCCGTGGCATGATGGTTAGTGCGAAGGACTGTCATGCGAGATGTCTTGGGTTCGATCCCTGCCTATGCCTTCTAAAGGTTTTCACGGGTACTGCCTCTTACGAGAAATTGACAAATTCCATGGAAAGTGCTTTCTCAAATTTACCGTTCGTATTCGGCCTAAAACTGTAGGTTCCCTCCATCCCTGGCCACAGTACTCGCATACAGGAATTGTTTAGAGTTTTCTGTCACTAGGCCCTAGTTCTTAAACGGACTGTTGCGCCACCCAATTTATTTATTTATTTATATGTTATTTCTAAGTGTTGAATGATGGAGAAATCCACTCCATTGATATATTTGACAGTTCGGTTCTCGTGAGCTTGAGGTTTCACCGGAATTACAATTACTTGTTAGTCTACATTTCTTTGTGTTGGTGAGTATTGGAACAAGAGACCCAGTCCAGTTTTCGTAAACCACAAGTTTTATACAAAACCTCTCAAAAACTAGTAGCAATACAAAGTTGAATTAAACAAACAAACCTTTCGAAACATTCAGCGCTCAAATTAATGTAAACTAAACAGCTGATGGCTGCTGTCAAAACAAATATTTCATTTTGAAATAAATTTGGTCGTGGCAAGTAATATTTTTTAAACAAAATAGGAATTATTGCTTTTGTTTTTTATATTCAGAACTAAGCCGCAGTGGGCTAGGAAAATTTGAGCCAAAACATTCCACAATGTGGGAATCGTTGTTCCAGTGAATAAAACCACAACAGTGGACTATCGCCCCTTGATGGACAGCGAAGCCAACATTGAGAAGATCCTCAGTGCTTTGGACAAGCCAGGCAAGTCCTCAAAGGAAGAAGCCAAAGAGATAGTCATGGAGAGCTTCAGTGATCGCTTTGGAGGGGTGTGATTTTGGTACAAATCTGGAACTAGGAATTGACTTTTGGGTGGTGATGTACTGGAAGTTTTTTCTATGTTTGTATCTTGCTTTTCCAGATCCTTTAGTTCATTGCAGAATGCAGAGTGTATCTAAAGTTCTGCGGCTCATTCTGAAATGTTTTTCTCATCAATACAAAATTTGACAGCCGGTGTTAAACAAATTTAAATGTCAAATGAAAACGTGTAAATGTTCGGTGTGAACGATTTTCGTCAATTGAACAACATGCGGAGATCTTCTAGCAGTATTGACACCAGTCCCCCAACAAGTGCAGAGATAAGTAATGCGACTTGTTTTGTGTTGCACAATGGACTCCTTTGATGTGCGTCAAGGAGTGAGACAAGGATATGTCTTCTCACCAATTCTGTTTTTACTGGCAATTGACGATGTTATGACTTCCACGGTGGGTACAAATGAAAGACACGGTATCCAATGGAGTCTGTTTGACAAGCTTAGGCACATAGATTATGCTGATGATATATGTATCATGGCAAACAACATGGCAGGCTTAAATCAGATGTGTCATTTACTGCAATTGAATGGAGAGTTGGCTGGCTTAAGGATGAATACAAATAAGACCAAAGTAATGACCACGGGCCAAAGCACACAAGTTATTCTAAGGCAGGGGACCATAGAGGAGGTCAAGCAGTTTAATTATCTGGGAAGTTTCATAGCTCTCGATGGCAGAATGAACCTGGATGTTAACATAAGAATAAACAAAGCCCGTAGTGCATTTCAAATCCTTTCTCCTGTGTGGAGCTCTAGCAAAATATCGCTAAGCACCAAGTTGAAACTCTTCGAATCCAACGTCCAATCAATGATGTTATAATATGTTTCTGAAAGATGGATATGCTCTGCTAACATCTCGAGCAGACTACAATCTTTCGTTAACCATTGTCCAAACCATATATAACGTAGAGCTGTGGAATAGGATCGGACAGACAACATTTTACCTAGACATCATGCAACGGAAATAGCGTTGGATAGCAAAACAATTTGTCCAATGGAATCCCCAGGGTAATAGACGCGTTGGAAAACCAAAGACAACTTAGAGGTCATCAGTTTTGAAGGAGGCTTGGACTCAAGGTATTCAATCGTGGCCACAGCTGAGTTCAGTTGCGGTGAATCAGGATAGGTGGAAGGATCTTGTTGCTGCCCTATGCTCCAGGGCATCTGATTCGTATGACATCCTTCAGTAAAAATAACAATGACGTTAACAAGTTTATGAAAAGGATTAATGTCCTACGGTAGGTACTAATACATTATTATCTTTAAAAAAAAGTTTTTCTTTTTCTACTTCCATCATAATATTTAAGTAACTTGTTAGTTTGTTTACATATCTATTTTATGTTTTCTTTGAACATTCCAACACAAATGTATATGCTTAACGATGGTTTCACTCACTGCCTTACCCTAATGTTTATTTTATAGTCCCCACTCACGCTTTACTCTTTTAAAAGGAAATTTATTAGGGAATTAGGATTCCAGGTCATCCATTCAAATATATATACATATGATGGCACGCCTTTGAAAACAAAAAAATACACATATGTTATGTTTTTCACTCTTAATTTCTCTTCATATTTCAAAGGTGAGGTAGGGCTAGCTTCTGCTTGTTGTTGGAAAATGGTACTCTTTTCAAGCTATTTTTATTTAAATTAAAACGAAAAAAAAACATAAAACAAACAAACAATGTAAATTGCAAAATCCCAAGTGCACACAACGATGACGACTTCTTGAGTTTCAATTTCAATTTCATTACTCTGGATTTCAAAGCTATAAAAGTATACTAAGCATAAAGCATATCATTTTTCACAGTCTTATTTCTTAAAGGCTTTAAAGTCCAATCCAGTAGGCAGCGACGCGAGTACCTCTCAAGCATCATACACTTAGAGGTGAAGTTTAAAAGGGTTTAGATGTGGTGTTAGATTTCATTTCATAGATACATATGTATCTCTATGGGCTTAGATACTTCTCAGATGAAGCTTGATTTTGATATTAAACAAAAATACTAAACTACATTTCTAGACTAACTTTTAATTTTATCTCTAGCGAAATTTTGCGAATTTATCTTATTTTGTTTTATAGTTTGTATCTTTTTTTGTATCTTTATCTATGGATTAAGAAAACTATGCTATCTAATGTGTACGTGTACTTAAATGGCCTTCTTAGATGTACCTTGTGTATTTTATAGTGCCTGGGTAATATGGTTAATTGTTGTTGCTGTAAGTACCGTTTGTAATTTATGTCTGATGTCTTGAAGTTACATTCAAGTGTATACAAGAGAGGGTTTATTTTGTTTCGTCTTAGAGTCTAGATCTGTAAGTATAAAGGTATCGTATAACTATTTAATTACAGTCGAGTGAAACTTTATCCGTTGGAAAATTGGGAAATTTTTGTGTTAAAGTAGAACAAAGATATTCATTTCGTCTGTCTGCTTATTATGATGCAAAACACCGTAGGATTAATGTCTCTTTAGACATAGTCTATACCTAATGATGTTCGAAAAAGTACTTCTAGAAAGACTTAATGGTATAGCTGATTACATTCTTTAACGAATTCTTGCACCTTTTATATGTTATAGGATTAGGTGCATTTTTCTAAAATATAAAATCGCCATTATTTAAAAAAGAGAAGGAGAATAAAAAAGGAGAGCATTCTTTGGACAGACGTTCCTCCGATCTTTCATGTAAGGAATGATGAGATTCAGAAAACTACAAAACATCCATAAAAACGTTGAAAAGATATTGGTTTTTTATTAAAATATACATAAATTAAATAATAAAAGTACGTATACGACTCAGTGTACCATACTAACAGTAATGCTTTTAGAGATAATAAATCAATGCTGCCAATCTTGTAGTGCTTGATTGAGTTAAATATTTAAGGGAGAACACTCTTAAGGCTTCTAATGAAATTGACTCAAGAAAAATGTACATAAGAAAAAATGATTAAGAGTGTTGGAGATAGAACAGAGCCCTGGGGCACACCAGCTTTTATTTTGTGGTTTTCAGACTTGAACCGATTGAATACAATTGAACTATTTGAAAGGTAATTACTTATCCAATGAAGAAGGGATTCCTGGAAACCGAAAGCAAGCGTTTTCGATAAGAGAGCCCGATGCCAGGCCCTATCAAATGCTTTTGAATTTATCAATAAAATTCTTACTTTCTCCAAAGCGATGTAAAGATTTGCTCCACTGTTCAGTTAGCTGCAAAAGCCTTACCGACAGTCGATCTTTGAGATATTTAGTAAGCTGATAATTTATCAGCGTTTCCATAACTTTGGAAAAAAAGGACGTAAGTACAATCGGTCGATAACTTGAGGAGGAGAACGATTTGCCTTTTTTAGGGGTGCTATTTTCCATTTACTCAGAATGAGACCTGAGGATGACAGATAAAAAAGCTTACGCAGTGGTTTTAACAGCATTGAAAAACACCTCTTCCGAACAATAGGAATGATACCATCCGGAACAGTGGATTTGTGTGTGTTTAGATCTCAAGGACTCTTGCCACAGTACGATTCACCAATGCTGTCAAGTACAAGCGGAGACATAACAATCACTGGCAGCGTTAAATTGGCGGCGAATTGCTTAGCAAAGAGATTAGCTTTCTCTTAAGACCTAAAGAGCTGACAAATAAAGTGTGTCATTGACATAGACCCTAGGAACCGAGGAAAAGGAAGAATTCTTCATGTTTCTTACAAATGACAAACAATTTTGACTGCTTTTGATACATTGCCTTAAATTTTTGTTATGTATAAATTTGGTCCATCGAATATGGGCGTTAGAGACCTTCCTGGCTTGATTAAACTTTTTACCGATTTCGCTCAGAAGGGTTGACTCTATACAGCTGGCATCGGACCATGCGTTTTCTTTAGGTCTGATGCTTTTGTACCTGTTAAAAGTTCTCATTCCCAGGAGAATCAAATTTGTGATCATATCAGTGCTGGCGTCAACATCGCTATCGAGGAAGGAAGAATTATTTAGACCGTCCCAGTTGGGTTTCTTGTAATGCCAAACGGTTTTCTTAGGAGTTATTTCTTTAATTGGAGAGTTTTGACACGAGAAATTTACAGATATAACACAATGGTCAATTTTGCCTAGAGGAGATAGAACACTAATAGTGTAGTTACCAATGTCAGAGGTAAGAAACAAGCCAATAGTGTTTTCTGCTCGACCGAGTTAGGTGTTTTTTTTTATAACAAGCAATCACTAAAAGGGTAAAGCGTAAACATTATGAAAAGAGGGAAGGGTTGGATAGGAGATGTCGGTGTACTTACATTGATTTTGATTTCCTGAACATTGCTATGCAAGGGAAAGATAGATCGTGACAAGGCTTTCCACATTCGCGTAGTACGGCTAAAAAATGAATCTCTGTACTTCATAGTACGGCAGAAGTTGGGGCTCAAGGGTAAACTGATGGGCATTTCAAAAAGCGTGGGTATTATGGTTAAATTGTTTAAGGGGAGGAATGCAACTTGCATTTTTACTTGAGCATGGTTAGTTAAAATAACGGTAAAAAAGCGTAAGACCAAAAACTTTACCATGATGTTCGAGTGACGTAATCGAGTTGATGATGTTCATGTCACTAATCAATTAAAAAGCTCTTCTTAAATAATGTCCAAGATGCTTAAATAAGTTACTGGAGCACCAGCCCAGGCAGGTGAGTTATATTCAAGTTTCGGACGTATATACATAGGTTATGTAGATTGTAGCTAGATCAGACGTTGAGACAAATTTCTTGCATCGCCTCAAAAAACCTAGCCTTGCGGCATTTTCGGCGACATCGTGTATGTGATCGCTCCACAAAAGGATGTCTAGATTTTCAGTTTCGTTGATGCAAGTACCACTCATAGATAGTGGCAAGGAGAGTATATCTCGCTGTAACTATACAAGACAGCATTGGGTTTCCGAAGCATTAAATTCCACGCGGTTTTTAATTCCCCATTGTACAATGCTGTTTAGGTCGGAATTTAATGAGCTTATCATATTATGCCGTTGCAGTTCCACATTTGAAAAGGAGAGTTGTGAGTCTGGAAATGAGTATGAAAAGCTAAGAGTGATATCGTCAGCGAAAAAATGTATTGAATTAGTAGTAGCAGAGAGTAGATTATTTAGAAAAATGAGGAATAGAGACAAAATGGAGCCCTGGGTCACACCAGCATTTATTTTATGGGTTTCACACTTGAATCCGTCTAAAACAACTTGAAGTGAGCGAATCCAACGAAGAAGAGATTCGTCAATACCAAAAGCAGGCATTTTCGATAAAAGAGCAAGATGCCAGACTTTATCAAATGCCTTTGAAATATCAAGTGCAATAATCTTACTTTCTCCAAAGCGATGTAAAGATTTGCTCCACTGTTCAATGAGATAAATTATAAGATCACCAGTGGACCTATTGCTGCAAAGGCCTTACCGGCGGTCATTAAGAAGCTTTCGATCTTTGAGATATTTCTTGAGTTGATAATTTATCAGCGTTTCCTTGGCCTTAGAAAGAAGAGACGTAAGTACAATCGGTCAGTAGTTAGATGGTGAGGAAGATTCACTTTTTTTGGGGAAGGACTAGACAAATGCTCTTTTCCATTTACTCAGAACGAGACCTGAAGAGTAGGAAAGATAAAAAAGCTTACGCAGTGCTTTTGCTAGTGGTACCCGTGGCATAATGGTTAGTGCGTTGGACTCCGGACAAACGGGAGCAAGTCCCTTGTTAGTGACGAAGATTGAGCTCCAGCTCATCTTCAATTCAATAAAAAATAAAAAGTCAGCAGGTTTTGACATTTACACCACACTCTTCAACAATGCACTGAATAATGCATATTATCCAGTGCATTGGAAGACCGCTGTGGTTCATCCTCTCCCGAAAAAAGGAAAGGACAACTCCAACCCGTCAAATCTTCGGTATATAAGTCTTCTTCCGAGTATCAGCAAAGTTTTCGAAAAAATCATTAATAGGGCTCTGACTAAGTGGGCTGCGGACAAAAAAATAATTAAGGATAAACAGTTCGGGTTCAAGGCGGGTCATGGCACAATTCATGCTGCGTCTAAACTCATTTCTGATATCCAATTGAATAAATCAGAACAACAATGCACAGGTGCTGTTCTGATTGATTTGGCAAAGGCCTTTGACACCGTATGGTTAGAGGGTCTTTACCTAAAACTGAGCAGGCTTGGCATAAGCAAGTCATTGTTGTATACACTTTATGATATGCTTAACGGTAGAAAGTTTGTTGTCAAAAGTGGCAATGTAACTTCTACCACCACATTCTCAATTAAAAATGGTCTTCAACAGGGAGCGATCTGATAGGTAGTCTTACAAATTCAATTGCGTACGCCGACGATCTAATTGTGTACAGAACGGCCCGAAAGGTTGAAGTTATTAGAATTCTTTTACAGCGTGATTTCGACAAGATTCAGCGATATTGCGACGACTGGAAACTGAAAATAAAAGTCCAGTAGTCGGAGACAATTCTGTTCCGAACTCCGTTGGCTGGGACCACAAGGGATACGTGTAAGAATTGGCGCAAGATGGTCATCGTTGATCTTCACGGGCAGCCATTAGCGAGCAAAAGTGTAGTGAAGTACCTCGGTATCTGGTTAGATCAGTATTTATATTTCGACAGACATATAAATGTTGCTCTGACCAGGGCCAGAGGAGCCTTTGCTCTGACGAAACGGCTGTTTTTTAGCAGTCGGCTTAACCCCAGAGTGAAGGTAATTTGCTACATGGCCCTCATACGGCCAATGATCGTGTATGGTTGTCCTGTGTGGTTCAATGTTGCCCCTTCCCAGATGGAGAGGTTTCGGGTGTTCGAGCGGCAGTGTTTACGACGCTGTACCGGCTTATATCGAACAGCCGAATCTTCTTATGTGCATTATTATTCCAACGAGGTCCTGTACAACGGGGCTCGAATCAACAGAATTGACAATTTCGTGATAAAACTCGTTCGAGGTCACATTGCAAGAGCTATGTCTTCGACCAACAATTTAATTTTCGGGGCGTTCTATCCGAACGACTAGTATTTTGAAAGTGCACGCTTGAGCGGCTTCATTCCACCAGAGGCATTCCTCTTTTTAGACAAATGCGGTCTGATACAGGATAGATTGGCAGTTCCGTTAATCTACCACGTCAGACGAAGAACCGTGGATAGGCGACTCCTGTACAATCGGGACGTCATGGCACAAGGCGTAGCAGAGCTCCTTCGGTTCAGTAGGGCTATGTCCGAACCGGACCGAACTGATAGGGTAAAGCAGGAGAACCAGTTTTGGTGGCTTCAATCGGTACTTGATAGTGGGTAGTCGGGATGGGGTTTTAAGCCTTGGCCGGCTTACATACTTGTTTTATAGTTTTAGGGTTTAGTTTTAAGTAGAATAGGCATGGTGGCACAAAAAAAATTAAAAAATTAAGTAAAAAAAAATTTAAAAAAAAAGAAGAGAAAAAAACATAGAATATAAAAAATTTAAAAAAAAAAACATACAAAAAAGACAAAAAAATATAAAAACAAAAAACGTTAGATTTGCTGCTGTGGTTGTTCTAGTTTTAAGTAGTTTATAGGTAGAATAGGTAGCTTAAGTTAGTTTTAAGTTTTATATTAGGGACCTTATTTTAAGTAGTTTTTAAGCAAAAATAAAAAGGATATTGACATTAGTTTTTTTTAAATTTTCTAATTAAAACAAAAATAAATAAAATTGAATTGAAGTTAAAATAGATCTTAGGGCCGAAAGGCATTAGAAGTTAGTGTTATAGTTTAACTTAGAGTGTCCGTATTGTACCATTAAGTTAGTTGTAAGTTATGGATAATTAGGCTAGTTTTATGAATTTTTTTCTATTTTTAAGATAGGTTTAAGAATGAATTATAAAAAAAAAGTTCTTTGGACTGTCATGCCAAAAGGCCATGGGTTCGATCCCTGCCTATGTCATCTAAATATTTTTTTGACGGGTATTGCCTCTTGCGAGGAATTGACAAATTCTCCAAGAAAAGTTCTTTCTCTAATTAGCCATTCGGATTCACCTGACTGTTTTAAATTAAGCTTTAATAATCCTTACTATTTGCTTAATTGTATTAATTAGCTCATACATTTAAACGGGATTGTCAAAAGCATTCCAAGTCATTCCTGGTGTACTTTTACTACTAGAAGAAATAAATGATTGCTATCAACAAAGAAGTCGTAGCACAGTATCCTTTTTCCTTAATTTTTCTTGACAATTTCGCTCATTAAAAGCAGAGCAACTTTCAGAGTTCCATCTTTAAGATCTTGAATCAATTGTGTAAAATTTGACAACATCGAGGATAAAACCTCCAGTGACTATTTACGGAATTGGTGGTTCTTTTATGATGCTCCAGAGTTTTAAACTCTCTTTGTTAAGCGAGGAACCGGAATTCACTATCACTATGGCTACTGGCGTGACGACCCCAAGAAAGAGGAAGACTTGCTCATGGTTAGTAATGACGTTTCCAAGGGATGCGTCTTCGAGCTCTTTACCAAAAATATGTTCGACGCTTTCGCTTGCTACCTGGAAAGAACGACTTTCCGGTAACTTCTTTTAATCACAAGGGTTTAAGAGATACGAGTAAGGCGATAAGTTCGTCTGTGGAGGAGAATAAGTATGAAAGAAAAGATGGAAAAACGATGCCAACATCAAGAAGATCCTCAGTGCTTTGGACAAGTCAGGCGAGTCCTCAAAAGAAGAAGCCAAGAGATACGGTAAGTTAATTAATGTAAAAATACAGCAGTAACGCCAGATTTGCGTTTATAAATGTAAACGCACTTTATTACCGCAGTCGGTAATTCTGCTCAAAAAAACAGTCTGACAGCTGAAAAGCGATCAAACCTGCAGTCATTTTATTTCTTTTGCCGCTCTGCAGCAAAAAGTCAGAACAAGAAATTACAGCCCATCATAAAAGCTTTAGTGATCGCTATGGATGAGTGTGATTTTGGTACGAATCTGGAAATAGGAATTGACCTTTTCTGCTCCGGCCATAAGGACCTACACGAAATCGTTTAGAATCTTCTCAACCCCGCCTATAAGTTGCTCGGATGGCCAAAATATATCGCGATTCTGAAGGCACATTTGGCCAACAGAAGCAATAGTTTTAAGCTCAATATTTTGTTGTGAAAGAAGAAGAAAATGTTTCAAATAAAATTAATTTTTATTGTTACAGTTTTGTTTGTTGTTGATTCTATGATATACATATTTTCTAGACAATTAGCTAAGTGAATTTTTCGGATGATTGCTGCAGCCAAGCGAGCTTGTAATTCTTGTTGGTTCATGTCTTGAGCCACCACCAGCCCCCAGAACTTCAATTGAAATTCTTATTTGAGACGAGCTAGGCTTCGCCTTGTCTGCACTGATATGCTGCTCTATCACAGCACATGAAAGGATTATGGACTTAAGGGTGTCGACGGCAAAGACAAATCCAAGACGGCGGGTGGTGATATACTGGGAGTTTTTTGTAAACGTTTGTTAAACCACTCAATGACGTTATCCTATTCGTTCTTTTGCAGCTCGTATAGATTTTTGTCTTCCTGTGAATCAACTTGATAAGTATGTACCTACATAAGGCTTAAGTTTGTATCTTGTAAAGGGTGATTTTTTTGAGGTTAGGATTTTCATGCATTAGTATTTGACAGATCACGCGGGATTTCAGAAATGGTGTCAGTTTGCTTTGACATTTCATCATGAATAGACTTACTAACGAGCAACGCTTGCAAATCATTGAATTTTATTACCAAAATCAGTGTTCGTTTCGAAATGTGTTTCGCGCTTTACGTCCGATTTATGGTCTACATAATCGACCAAGTGAGCAAACAATTAATGGGATTGTGACCAAGTTTCGCACTCAGTTTACTTTATTGGACATTAAACCAACCACACGAATGCGTACAGTGCGTACAGAAGAGAATATTGCGTCTGTTTCTGAGAGTGTTGCTGAAGACCGTGAAATGTCGATTCGTCGCCGTTCGCAGCAATTGGGTTTATGTTATTCGACCACATGGAAGATTTTACGCAAAGATCTTGGTGTAAAACCGTATAAAATACAGCTCGTGCAAGAACTGAAGCCGAACGATCTGCCACAACGTCGAATTTTCAGTGAATGGGCCCTAGAAAAGTTGGCAGAAAATCCGGTTTTTATCGACAAATTTTGTTCAGCGATGAGGCTCATTTCTGGTTGAATGGCTACGTAAATAAGCAAAATTGCCGCATTTGGAGTGAAGAGCAACCAGAAGCCGTTCAAGAACTGCCCATGCATCCCGAAAAATGCACTGTTTGGTGTGGTTTGTACCCTGGTGGAATCATTGGACCGTATTTTTTCAAAGATGCTGTTGGACGCAACGTTACGGTGAATGGCGATCGCTATCGTTCAATGCTAACAAACTTTTTGTTGCCAAAAATGGAAGAACTGAACTTGGTTGACATGTGGTTTCAACAAGATGGCGCTACATGCCACACAGCTCGCTATTCTATATCCATTTTGAGGGAAAACTTCGGAGAACAATTCATCTCAAGGAATGGACCGGTAAGTTGGCCACCAAGATCATGCGATTTGACGCCTTTAGACTATTTTTTGTGGGGCTACGTCAAGTCACAACATTTCCGAAGAAATTCGGGCTATTCCGGCCGAAATGCACGAAAAAGTTACCCAAAATTGGACTTTCCGAATGGACCACCTAAGACGCAGCCACGGTCAATATTTAAATGAAATTATCTTCAAAAAGTAAATGTCATGGACCAATCTAACGTTTCAAACAAAGAATCGATGAGATTTTGCAAATTTTATGCATTTTTTAAAAAAGTTCTCAAGCTCTTAAAAAATCACCGTTTATTTCCAGATCCTTTAGTACATTGCAGAGCATATTGGAAGTTCTGCAGCTCATTCTGAAATGATGTTTAAAATACTTATTATCTTTAACTAACATTTAACGTTCCCAAAAAGTGCTGGCTCAACGTTTTTTTTATCATAGATTCTTGAGATAGTGAACAAAATTTTACAAAATCTTCATATTTTGTTCAACTTTCTTTTTATGTATTAAGATCAATTTGAATTGATTAGAATTAATTTTATTTTCACAAATAATTTGAGAAGAACAAAACTCACAAATTTTGTCAATACAAATTTGACAGTCGATGTTAAACAAATTTAAATGTCAAATAAAAGCATTTAAATGTTCGATGTGAACGATTGTCGAAAACTCGGTTTTGGGTTTGGTGTGAAAAACTATAATCATTATTTTTAGAAAACCATATAGAACTTGAGCTATACCCTCACAGTCCAAAGTTATTGTTTTCGCTTAAGAACCTAAAAGCTACCTGCATAATGTAAAAATAGTTAATTTTGGAAACCTTTGATGCTTCTTACATGCATTGGAATGAGGAACTTGAGATTATAACAAATTGCCACTAATTATTATCACTTCATTAAAAATACTTTAAGCATTCATTCATAAGTACACACAAATTAAATTTTAACTAATTGAAGATTTTTATTTCCGGTAAAAGTCAATCAATACACGCGAGGAGACATTGAAAATTATTACCATATTATTTATTTATGATCAGACCACATTAATCAACTCGTTTCTAATTCTTCTCAATATAAGAACATAATAATATTTAATATTATATTACGTAATCATAAAAAAAACAACAAACAAAACAATCCAGATCACATAAATATTTAACTAAAAACTAAAATGAATAAAACTCTTCACATAATTAGCTTCAACATCATAAATTACAAAAGCAATAAAATGTCTTTTGGCTGGATTTGATGTCCATTGTTGTTAAATTTTTGATCTTATAGTTTTGAACTAAATGGAGGAGCCTTAACCTGGGGTGATGATTAATTTTTTCGATTACCAACTTATTTTCGTCTTCTTCTTTGAAGGCTAAAACTAAAAAAGGCTAAAACTGCGAAAGTAAAAAAAAAAAGAAAAATAAACATAAACTTTTGGGTTCAAGCTAAGGTTAAGTGCTTTATATAAACCTTTTTAAATTTTGCAATGGGAAAACAAACAGTTCAAACGAAGCAAGGTTTAGAGTATCAGAAAAGTACATTTAAGTTTTTGGAAGTTTAAATTTAAATTTTAAAATCATGAGAACATAAGTTTTTATCAGTTCCATCAGCTTTTTATGTTAAAAGAATGTTATTGATATGGCAAGAATATTATAAATCACATGGTATTGCCAAGTTAATAAAAAAAAAACTATTAAAAGTTGGTAACTTTATTTTTGTTTTATTTGTTTAATGGATATCTTTAAGGCATGTTGAACTTATAAATATTAAATTGTTTTATTTAATTATGCATTTAAAGATTATCGAAAACAGATTAAAAACCATGAGATGGGAAATAAAAGTTTTGCTGAGAATAGTAAATTCCGCCTCAAAAAAAGGGTTAGCATATTCAATAGCTAGTTTTTATATCACAAGAGCACTCTCGAAGCTATGTGTGCCCTTATTATTATAAACAAAATGCGATCAATTATTGAAAAAGGATTTAAGTTGTTAATATGTCTGTACTCTACAATGAGTGGGAATTATTAATTTGCTAAAGTATTCCACATTCTTGAAGTGTGGCTTAAATAAAAGTCTCTGTAATTATTAATCGTTTGTTTTTGTAAGAAATAAGTGCGATTCCTTGGAAAACATATTTTTGAGTGAAGTATGAGATTACCCGTGTTTTTTTGGCATTCTATAAAAAGTATAGTAGAAAGTTCCCAAGGAAACCCATCGGCAGTAGCCAGATTTTTGTATTTAAAAATTGGTGCAACTGAAAGAAGATCTGTCAGAATAATAATACAAACAAAAAACACAAATAGAAGAAAGTTTTGTGAAAATCAAAAGTTATAATTAATTTCAGCAAAAGAAACTAACAAAATGGACAATTTTCAAGAAGAAATGGTAAGAAAACATATGGAAATTTAGATTCTATAAGAAAAGTAAAAAAAGTTCATTTAACAATTGCAGCCTTGACATAAAATACAAACTTCAAGAAGCGGGTTTGTTCGTAGACTACTACATTAACATGTGGTATTGAAGCGAGCTTGAAGTTTCCGCATTCTTATATGTTGCTGAACTATTCAGTTCTTCATTGTTTAACACGAATCATACTATCTCACTTGCACTTCATAAGAAATTTCGCAGCACCATTTGCATTTGAGATGTGTTTGCACTAAGGCACCTCTCCTTATCCAGACGGCAGCGGAGGAATTCCCGAGATGGAATAAACGGTGGCGTCTGCAGTTCTAGTAAGGTTGAACTACTTATTAAACACCTTATAAGGCTTCTTCAACTTATTCGGAGCCCAGGCTTAAAAGGAGCGGTTTATGTGGCTCCCCTTAATTGGAGTTATACTAAGGATCTGGCGTTGGGGTGACTTCCTGGCCACGTAAAAACCTCATAGTTGCGAAGCACCAACAAGTCTTGGATACGGATGGATTTACTGTTGACAACCAACGCAAACGAATTAAGGACAACGAACTTCGGATATGCACGTGGAATGTTAGGTCCCTTAACAGGCCACGTGCGGCCGAAGAATTAGCGGAGGCCCTAGACCGCTATAAAGCAGATATCACAGCCATCCAGGACACACGATGAGATCAGCCGGACAAAAAGAGGATGAAAAACTGAGATATTTATTATGGTGACTGCTACCACGAAAACAAAAAGCGCTTATTTTGATTCGGCTTCGTCATTGGAGCCAGACTAAGGCAAGAAGTCTTGAGCTATAGGTGCATCAATGAGCGCCTCATGACCATACGCATCAAGGCTAAATTCGGCAACATTATCCTGATATGTGCGCACGCCCTCACAGAAGATAAAGACAACAACGCCAAAGATATGTTCTTCGAGCTCTTACACAAAACATATGAGCAGTATCCTAGCTACGATATTAAAATAGTCCTGGGCGATTGGTGCAATAACCGGGAAGAACAGCCTGCACGACAACGGACTCAGGCTCATAGATTTTGCTGTGGGGAAAAACGTCATGGTAGCCAGTACGCGTTTTCCACGACTCAACATCCACAAAGGAACTTGGACTCCTGCAGATCAATCTACCGTCAACCAGATTGACAATATTGCAATCGACGCCAGACACGCTTCCAGCATTATGGATGTACAAACTTTCCGAGGAGCTAACATCAACTCGGATTACTACCTCGTTGTAGCCAAGGTAGCACTTCGGATTTCCAGACCCAAGGAATAACAGGGAAGTGCTGGGAGAAGGTACAACGTCGAACGGCTACAATCGCAAGAGATCGCCAAATCCTTTTCGAACTGAGTTACAAGTAACCTCTCTCGAAGTTCTCTGCCGCCAATACAATGTATCGAAAACCAGTGGCAACATTGCCAAGATGCAATCAGAGAAGCCGCCTTTGATGTGCTGGGTTTCAAGCAGCCACCAACAAGGAACCCCTGGTTTGATGAGGAATGTCGGCAGGCAAATGCAGCCAAACAACAGACACGCAATGCGGCCGGCGCTGCTTAAACGGACGAGAGCTGCTCATGATCTCTATGAGCAGAAGAGGCGAGAGGAACGACGACTTCTCTGAAGGAAAAAGAGAGGCCATAAGAAGCGTGCAGTCGAAGATGTTGAGAGGTATAAAAGCAGGAATGGGGTTCAAAAGTTTTATGAACAGGTGAAACGAAATTCACAGGTACATAAACTTAGAACCGAAGGCTACAAAGACGAAAGTGGAAACATCATAGTGGAACCGCAGTCAATGCTGAGGATATGAAAGAACCTCTTCTGCAGACTGTATTACGGCGATGACGAACCGAATTTCGCTGTCAGGCAGGATGATCCATTCAACATAGACGACGAAAGCCAAAAATCCCGTCCTCCCGACCTAGACGAAGTAAAGATGGCCATATCTAAGCTGAAGTTTAATAAAGCCGTTGGAGCGGATGGCTTGAATGCCGAGCTCTTTAAAGCAGCTGGAGATAAGTTGGTTAGAAGCATGCACCAACCTCAGTATTGTTTGCCCCATCGTGAAAAAGGAGACCCTCTAAACTGCACATGTCTAGTTTTGGCATCCCTGCCAAACTCGTCCATTTGTGCAGAATGACCATGAGAGTTTTCACGCTGCTCCATAAAGGTTGGAAACAACTTAACAGAACCTTTCGATGTCCAAAAAGGTTTTAGACAAGGTGATGCGCTGCTATGTGATTTTTTTAACATCGTGCTTGAAACAATAGTGCAGAGCTCACACGTCAACACTAGAAGCACTATCTTCCAAAAGTCTGTTCAATTACTTGCATATGCTGATGAC
Organism: Eupeodes corollae; assembly: GCF_945859685.1. Lineage (NCBI taxonomy): Eukaryota > Metazoa > Arthropoda > Insecta > Diptera > Syrphidae > Eupeodes > Eupeodes corollae. The sequence goes on along the minus strand of NC_079147.1, from coordinate 60,353,070 downwards.
ATTGACATAATCGGAAGAACTCAGCGTGATGTCAATGGGGCTTTTGTGAGAAGCAGAGGCGGCAAAAATGGGTTTAACGGTTAATGAGGGCAAAACAAAGTACATGCTGTCGTCTAGAAAGGACATACAACACCGACGTCATGGTCAAAACGTCACAATCGACAGACGTAACTTTGAGGTAGTCAAGGACTTCGTCTACCTAGGCTCCGCTGTAAACGCAGAAAACAACACCAGCGCTGAGATCAAACGCAGAATAACTCTTACTAACCGCTGTGTCTGTAAGCTAAGAAAGCAATTGAGTGGTAAAGTCCTCTCCCGAGGGACCAAAGTGTTGATATATAAGACCCTTATCATCCCCGTCCTGCTACACAGTGCAGAAGCATGGACTATGACAAAAGCGGGTGAAAGCACCTTGGGTTGGTTCGACAGAAAAGGTCTTCGTGTGATCTACGGTCCCGTATGCATCGTAGGGGAGTGGAGAAAAAGATGGAACGGACGAGCTGTACGGGTATAGCGCGGTAGACTTAACCAGAAGGGTAAAAGTCCAACCACTAAAATGGCAGGGTCAAGTAGAACGCATGGAAAGCAATTCTCCGGCCCGGAAAGTCTTCGAATTCACACCCACAGGACAGCGCAGTAGAGGAAGACCGCGGATTAGGTGGCACGCACAAGTAAAAAGTGACCTCACCCAACTTGGAGCGCAAAACTGGAGACATCTAACTAGGGAGAAGAAGCTAGATTGAGAAGTTCGTTGGGTGAGGCCCTAGTTCACACAGGACTGTAGCGCCACCTTAAGTACGTAAGTATTTGCATTTGAGAAAGTCCTGCCAAACTTAAACTAAACCATTTTTAAATCTTCTTGTGCGGTGGAAACACCATGAAGATTTATTTAATATAAACTGAGATAAACCTTTGGTGCAAACAAAGCAAAACTTAATTATCTTTTCTATTGTTTCTTTTGCAAAATAAGCCCAGTTAGTCCATTTTCATAAACTAAACTAAATAATATCAACAGTAACAGATTGATTTTTTTTCGCCAATGGAAAAAAACATTATTCCAAATGCACAACTACTCAACGAACACTGCCATCGAGATACGAATGCAATATTAATCAAAGATCCAATCGGGACTCATATAAATGTCAAAAACCCATCTGTAGTAAGATTCTACTTTAATTTTTATCGGTAGTATTCATACTACGGATATTGTTTTTGTTATTTGTATAAAATCCTACTATACTATTGATAGATTTTCCAACAAAACACGGATGTGTGTAGGTAGAATTGATAACTTTTGTGTATCTCGGGGTGTGTTCGTAAAGCATTTTATTGGCTCGGTATAACACGCACATGTATTTAATGCTCAGTTTTCGATTATTTTGTTTTGAAGTGTCATTTACACGGTGACTTTTCTAATTTTTCAAAATTGCCATTTTCAGACGTCAGTTTATCTTTCATTTCGACTGTCGTTGTTCGCTTGGTGCTAAGGTGTGTGGATGAGTTAATTACACAAATGAAACAAATTGAACCGCTAAATGATTTTAACGACTTTTAAGATTCAAGTTCGATGATATTCAAGCCTTTGGCCACTTAATTTCATTTTCACTAATCATATAGAGTTGTGTTGAGTTGAATTGAGTTGAGTTGAGTTGAGTTGAGTTGAGTTGAGTTGACTTAGAGAAAATAAAGAAAGCGCCTCCGCCTTTTACTGTTTCCTACACTTTTTGGGATATCACATTTTATCTGCAACCAAATTAACGCTAAACAAAAACGTTTCAGAATTAAAAACGCTGTTGACCGCATTTTTATTAGAAAAACGCTGTATTTTGTATCTTTTTGGCATCATAGAAAGCTGTGTAATTTCTTTTAAGAAAATGCCATATTAGAGCAGCAACATAATGTCTCTTGGCAGTTTAATTTTAGGAACCCATGGTTTTATGAGTGTTCGACCACTAACGCAACAATAATGCCAATTTTCACTTTGTTTATATGCAGTTCTAAAAAATGTTGTGGCACCTCCTATAAATTATCTGGACAATTCTTCCAAAAAAAAATATAAACACAGGAACATTTACATCTTAAACGATTCTTGAGTTCTTTTTTACAATTAATTGAAAAACTAAATAAATACATATGTAAGGTACATAGTTTTTGTAAGCTGACTTAACTGAGTTGTTTAATTATACGGTTAATAACATAAACACTGTAATATTTGTTTCTTATTTCAAAAAAAAATAGTGTCAACAAATATAGCACCATCTGTTGCACGCGAAGGTCTACAGATAGTAAGATCATAATCTACGAACGAACCCCTTTCCTTGAGCTCTGATTACATTCTGTTTCATTCAGCAAAATGGAAAACTGGAAAAAAAATTAAATACTCGTATATAATTATTATTTCTGATATTTTCTTAACATTTTTGATCTTTAAAATTGTCCGAACATCTTAGTTTTTCTTAGTGGTCTAAATGTCGCTTATTTTTTTACATTTCTGTTATAAGTTGTGACATATATTCAGTTGTATCAACTTTGTGCTTTTTATGGAATGCCAATATAACACGTTTGGAATGAATTTTCATTATTATAATCTATTAGACAATTTCATGGCATTTATTTTGTGCCTTGAACATGGGCTTGTAATGCTTCAAAAAGGACTGGTTTGTCGACATAAGCCAATGACTTATCCTAGGCCCATAAAAATAGTCGAGAGGCAGCTTTGCTTTTAATCAGAAATGAGCTTCATTACCAAAAAACGTAAAACCGAAAAAGATTTCAAAGTAAATTTCCACAATTTAGAAGCATTTTTCTTTAGCGTTAAATGACTTTTTCGACATTCTCAACTGTCAAACCATAGAAAACAATCATCGCAATTTCTCATACACGCCCTACATAAATAGCTCTGCCAACCAAAACAATACTCAAATTAGTTTTGGTCACGGATATAATTAAAATTTAAATATTTAAAATGATTCCGACGATGTCTATTGTCTATGCACACAAAGTGCAAATAGTATAATCCCATTTCTAATTTCTAACCTCCATTAGGTCTGATATTTTCAAGATTCCAACAAAATTTGTGTCCATAAAATAAAATAACAAAAGGTTGAACCATTAATTATTTTGCATCTTTCAGTCTTCCCATTTAGCCACTGCAGCCAGAAAGGAAATACTCTCCAGGCAATCACATCACGAGCTAAATTATTCCAGAAAATTTATCAGAATCACAAACCTACAATGAGGACGAGAGGTTAAAGAAAGTAAAACTAGGTTAAGAACAAACTGGTTTGCCCTATCTTTTTCATTTTACTTTATGTTATGCCTTTTTTCAAGCTATAAAGTTACTCCAACTTTATACAGCACACGTTTGTTGGACCTACATATATAAGTTGTTGAAGTTGTTATTGTTTTATATAGATATGAAGTGTAAGCTAAGCTATGCAAGATGCAAGAGACGTTAACGTTTGATGATGTTCAAAGAAAAATATAAGTAAGACCCAGAGAGAAGAATGTTCACGAAGACTCTTGAAGTGTGTGTAAAAATGAAATAAGATCAAATGGGAAAGCTCTTTCACTAGTTTGTCCATTCAATGGACCATTTTATGATCTGCAGTGAAGTCAAATGAAATTTGTATTAAGATAAGCAAGTTTTTTGAATGGATTAAATTTATGTCATTTGAATGAAATGACATCGCTTTAAGAGGTTAAACTTGACATTTATTAATCTTCTTTCAATTTGTAATTCAAAATAGTGAGTTTATAAAGTTTTAACAAATTTGTATTGATTTTCTTTTTTTTGACGTTTTGCAACCAGTTTGACTGTTTTTTGACAATTATAAATTTCAGGATCTGTCAATTAATTTTATCTTGTCAAAGCAGTTTGTAAGAAACTTGTTTTACATAAGTCGGGGTTTAAATAGCTAGTATTCCAAAACGAATGAAATTTATATCGGGTTTTCTTGACAATTTTGTATTTAATTTGTGAACGTTACATTTTAATAGTCATTGAACTGTCATTTATTCAGTCACCTCAACATTTTAAACATTCCAAAATTTTCTTAAAAAAATTCGAAGTAGCAAAAATTTGAGTCTACGTATACGTTATGTGATGTCGTCGTGAAGGTGAGACAACGTGTTCATTGAAGTGTCAAAAATATCACTGCCGTTAAGGCGTTTGTAGCAAATGATCCTAATCTGTCAATTCAACTGCGTTCTCAATAATTGGCCATCGTTCAGATCACGTTTTCCGGTTGGGCTATTTGTCAAGTCCTTATTGGAAAACCAGTTACAGGGTGGGCCATATTTTAAATCATATTTTATTTTAAAATTGAATGACGTTTCATACAGAAATTCAGTATCATTCCTCCGAAAAACGAATAATGATGGTTAGTACAGTAAACTTATTTCTAAATTTAGTGTCGTGTGACTCAATTAATTCGTAGGAATTAAACAATTGGCTACTGCTTTAGCTCATCTATTTCTCATCAAGTTCAAGTTTTATCAATGATTTAAATAAATGTGCCTAATATTTTCGTGTGTTTTCTAAACTGCTACTAATGAATGCTTAAACATATGTAAAAAATCACAAATAAACACGATCGAATCTTTAGATACAATATGAGAAGATCAGTTTACCAGTTACCATATTTCCTACGCATCCAACACCGAAGTATTTACAAAACTTTAAAATTTTAATTCGCAAACCACAATAATACGAACCGTCAAATATAATTTTAATATAAAGTATGACGTTTTAAATTGTTTCATATTTTATCTTGCTCCCACTTATTTGAAAAAAAAAAATACTTTGATACTCTTCTCTTTCACTTTTTTACAATAATAATGGAAATGGGAGTAAAATTACAATTATGATACGTTAAAACCACCTTAAGAGAATCCAAAATGAACTCATCCCTTGAGAACTAAAAAAACTTGCCTGAAATGTCAAAATGAATTTCTAATACAATGACAATTTATGACACATATACTTACATACATATGCCATTTGTCAATTTTATGTACAATAAAAAAAAACTAATTGATTTTAATGAAGTATCGAATAAAACACGATGTAAAATGAATTAAATTGTCATTGTGTTGTGATGACATTTCACTTCATTGGGAGCAACGTGGTTTCTATTTTTCCAGACTCTAATCAACCAAATCAGATGATTCCACTATTTCCATTTTTAAAAAGATTTGACAGTCTTTTAAATCCACAAATTGACGTTTATTCTACACAAAATACGTCTTTCTAAAATTTTTTAAATGTTTGTGAAAGTTAATATAAGAACTCAGTAGACATTTTATTTTGCAAGGGCATTCGTTGATTTACCAACGAATTTGATATTCATGGACTGATTACCGTGAACAAACTGACCCTTAAGGTATAAACCACAAATAACATTAATCAAATTGACAGTCAAAAAAGGGTGTATTGTTGTTGATGTTAGGAGATAGAAAATTAAATCTTAAAATTTGATTCTTTTTTTTTAGCGTTAAAGATATTGACATTTTATTAAATTTAGAAATTTATGAAATTTATAATAATTTATGATAATGTGCTGACCTCTTACTTATTGATCAATATTTTATGTTAATTATGAACACTCGTGTCACATTATGTAAGTCAATATAGTGTCAAATATCGTTCATTCCAAAAAATGTCAATTTTGTTTAGTTAAAAGTCAAATTAAATGTAATAATGCTCTGATCACAACAAACTATGCATATTAACTTTTTTAAACTTTCACTATCACCTTGAAAATCTGCGGTCATTGGGTTAAGGTCTTAAAAAACTTTAATTACTTGAATTTGTATCCATTTATGCTGAGGAAATTTACCAAATGCAAAAATAAAATAAATAATATTTACCTAAGTTAAGCAGAAATACTACAAAACAAATACTAAAACAAAATGATTGATTAGCTACTACAACTGTTATTCAATATGATTAACTTCCCACTTAATTACTATATCACCTTTTGTATATTATATATCTTTAGTTCGCAAATTATAATATTTTATTCAAGGTTAACGTATACACAAATAGCTAAAGAAAAAAAACAAAGAGTAACTTTCTCATATTTGGCCAACAGCTATGAAAACATGATAAACGCCTTCTCAAAACGTATTAACTGTCATAAGTTATTTAAGTAAATACAAAATATTTCCGCTCTTATTTAACAACAAAAATCATTTTGTTTGATATTTTTTCTTTTTGAAGGACAAAGCCAACAGAGTTTTTGAATGAAACAGGAAGCTTCAATACAATATTCTACAACCTGTCAGACAGCCATTTTGTACGTTGTTAAACTTTGTTATAGATAAAAATAAAACTTAAAACCTCGTTTTCATTCATCAAATCTTAAACGTAACGTAAAGTAGAATGTGTCAGTTGCAATGACCTTCTCATCTAAACTGATACAGTTTCTAATGAATCGACGACGTTAAAAAAGACTTTATTAGATTCGATCACACGTGTGAAGAAAACCTACATAAGTTGTCAGCAACGGAACGGCCAGTATGGGAAGCATACTATATACATCGCCTCTTAGTTGCATTTTAAACTATGTTGACTTATAATCACATAATTACCGTGTTTGCACAAAAATAAAACCATTTGAGTAAATAGAAGTCTAAAAAAGGGGTCTACGTTATTACGTATACAGTCTATGTGTCGTCTTGATTGCATTCCATATCTGTCAGAGTGATCTGAGCTGCTAAGAGTTAACAACGAAGCGGTATATGATGTAGCGCGGCTTTACTTGTTTGAAGAAATACGTATTTATTTCCATGATCATGACATAAGGTCAACAAACCAATATGGCCCCAAGAGTCATTGTCATTTGCTTATGGTAGTTTATTGTCAGTTTTGTTTGGTTTTTTGGACTTGTTTTTTTGTTGTTTGTTTTTCTTTTTTAAACACTTAGATAGAGTAAGGGAGGAGGGTTTCTGAAAGGAGTCAAATAGTTTTTAACATTTGATCAGGTTGTAACCAACTCTTTATTTTTTCTATTTGCTTAACAATTGTTTTTTTGTTTGATAAGAAAATTCTTCGTTATAAAATTGACAAAAATGAAAACAGTTTATGTATTTTACGTTTTTTAAGCTGCATGATTAGTTTCCAATTTACTGTCTATGGTTGACCGCTATTAACGAATAACCATTAAATACTTGAAATTTAACTTTTTCTTGCGGCTTATACGGTGACGGCGTCATTGGTCCTTATTTCTTTTCAAAGGACTTGTTTTTAAAAAACTGCTGTTATGCTTTCCATTACTTTTTTAGCACTGATCGAATGAAATATGTAAATAGAAATGACGGACATAAGCCAGAAATTATATTTACAAAATAAATGAAATAAATGGTCCTTATTTCTTTTCAAAGGGTTTAAACAATTTGTCTGTCTTGTTATTATTGTAAAAAGCTTTAAAGCTCCTTAAAAAACATCTTATTAATATAGGATCTTAATATACATACACGGTCAACGAATTGTATGAAATTATATTTTTGGATGGGAACTTTTTTTATCGAGAAATTTTAAACCAAACCCCAAATTGACAGTCAAATAGTTGTTCTTTAACAATATTAAACAGAATGATTATTTTTTCTTAAGAGTTTTGTTTAACCACATAATTGGTAGTATAGTTTATAATTCACTGAAAAGTTATTGATTCAGTTGTCAAAAAATTATCAAAATTGATAGGTTTTGACAATTAGGTTCACAGTAAATTTTGGTTTTCATACAAAAGGTTTTTCTTTTTAAATTTAGAGCAGAGAACTGAGCTGTCAAAAAATAAATAAAAGACATTTCAACTTCTCCGCTCAGGAGACCCTTCAAATAAATTAGTAAAACTAAAAATTTGGTATACTATCAAGTTCATGTCCCCATTACCAAGGCCGGAGTCTGAATATAATAACAAATTGTTCATTTTTTCACAAACAGAAATATAAATAACTTTTCGATTGCTGATTCAGTATCTGTCAATAACATCTGTATATAGGGTTTTCAATTGATGCGGGTAGATTTTGGCACCCCGTGGCGGCCATTTTGTTTTTGTGACATATGTCAAATATTTTGTTTATTATTAAGTTGTTTATGCCAAATCATCATGGCAAGTTCCACGATTAAACAGCACGTTCAAAGGATAAGACTGTATTATCAAAATGATACGGTAGACGTGGTGGCCCTTCACAGTCCACTCTGCAACGTTTGGTGACCAAATTTGAGACGATCGGTTCAGTAAACAATCAGCCAACACCTATACTTTCAAGGAACTCAACTCATTCCTCACCGCCGCCGTGCACAAGAACTCGCCCTTTCGCAGACTTCAATACTTTGGTGAATTTTGCGTTGGGACTTGGGCCTACACCCGTACAAGATCCAACCGAAACAGGAGCTCATAGACAACGCCGGCCGTTTGGTCACTGAATGGGCTTCCATTCGTTTGGAAGAACACCCCAAATTTGGCCGATTAATTATTTTTAGTGACGAGGCGCATTTTGCATCCTCAAAAAATTACGGTTTAGTTTGGATTTTGGGCCGCGGCGGCGTAATAGGTCCGAACTTTTTTAAAAACGACGTTAGTGAGGTGGTCACCGTCAACAGCGAGCGCTACATAACCATGATAACTAATTTCTTGTGGCCCAAATTGAACCATGTGGACCTAGAGGATATGTGGTTCTAGCAGGACGGCGGTACGTGCCACACAGTAAACGCCACGATTGTCATTTTGCACGAACGCTTTGAGAGTAAGGTTATCTCTCTCAGGGGTGATATGAACTGGCCACCAAGGTGATGCAATTTTACCCCGCTAGACTTTTTTCTGTGGGGTATCTTGAAGTCATAGATCTATGCGCATAAACCACAATCGACCGATGCCTTAGAGGTGAACATAACACACGCCATCGCTCAAATTCAGCCTAAGCCGGATGCGAAAGAGTTTCTTTACTAGATTATAATAAGCAATATTCTATGGAAATAGTCAGTCGCATCCAACCCTTAAGAAACTTTGCCGTAGTACTCTTACTTCTAAAAATGCCCATCAGTATCCTTTTGAGCTGATTTTCGGAACTCCTCTCAAGAATAGAGATTCTTTTATCAACCGCACAACAAGGGTGCGGTTTATGAGTTCTGTGTAATTATTAAGTTTTGATCACTTCTTAAATATTACTGAACTTAGGAAAAATGTTCGGGAATACAATTGTTTAAGAAAGGCAGCAGAAACAGTTTAAGCCAATATAGAACACATTTCCATACTTCCTACTTTCTCCAAGGTATTTGAAAAGCTATTGAAGGTGCGAATGGGAACAATTTTAAATAAAAAGGTTTTTTAATTGATAGTCAATTTGGAATTCGTGAAAGTGTAGCGAAATATGCGAGGGTTTTTGAAGAAAAAAGTAATACTATAGCTTAATTTTTTGCCATGGCCAAAGCATTTGATATGGTCAATCATGATATTCTTTTGAACAAACTTTATAAAGCTGGTTTTATAGGTTGGCTTCCTATCTAAGCCATAGGACTCAAAAAGTAAAATTTGGAAATGTTTTTAGCGAGGTCATGAATATTAGTATTGGTGTGCCGCAAGGTTCGACAGGCGGGATTGGAAGTTATCAGTGTGGGTCGCATCCCAGCCTCTTTTTTCTTTTAATTCAGGGCAGAGCTTAAAAAGAGCTATCAAAAAAAATCGGTGATTCTTTTTTTGTTCAAAGATATCAGATCTATCTCGGAGAGCGCTCCATGTGCTCTGAATAAATTGACCGAGCAAATGGAGTAAAAAGCTGAGCAAGGCTAAATTCGCGTTTGTTTCGTGTGGTATGAAAGAGATAGATACAAAATTCTTATGGCTGAATAACAACCACGCTTCATCTTCGGCTTCAGCTGACGTTTACGAGTTCAGACAATTGTAATGTGACTCCAAACGGAAGCTCTAGTTTAATTATCTGAACATTTGCTTTCTCTGACAGTGACAGCTCAACGGCTGTAAAAACAAACAAACAAAATATTTCCTCTTTGGAGGGATGAAATAATAGAAATGTCATTCAAAGCAACTTCGAAGCAGGCATACCGTAACGCAGACGAAGCCGAAGCTGAAGCGTGTTTGTGATTCAGCCATTAAGCTATTGTTTAACAAATAAGGAGAAGAACTCTACTCAGAGTATAGCCGATGTGATCAGGCTCTGATCTGCCATAAACACTCTATGAGGATATAAATCTTACGTATCTTACGTATTAGGGTGTTTTTTTTTTTTATATTCATTAGCACTCAAGGGGTTATTAGTACCCTTTATATGTTTATATTTAAACACAATGCGAGCGTTAGGAAAATAGGGAAGGATTTAAAAGGAGATACCGGTGCACATTGGTCTTAAAGTTCTGAACATGGGAGGGAAAAACAGAGATGGCCAAAGCATTCCACATTCTCGATGTGCGATTATCATTTTTAAAGCCCTTTTTTGAATTCTATCTAAGACATTTAGACTTGTTTTGGGGGCACTTGCCCAGATATGCTAATTATATTCAAGCTTTGGACGGATAAAAGCTTTGTAGATTATAGCCAGATCAAAAGGGGTGAAAAATTTCTTGCATCTTTGGAGAAATCCTGAGCCCCTGGTAGCATTTTTGGTGATATCGAATATGTGATCATTCCATAAGAGGTGATTTGTGATATTCATACCGAGTACTGAAAGCTGATTAGTTTCCTGGATGCAAGTGCCGCTCATGGATAGCGGCATCGGAGATGGTTTACGCTTTAACGACAGGAGACAGCATTGAGTTTTCGAAGCATTAAATTCTACACGATTTTTGATTCCCCATTGGACAATGCTGTCAAGATCAGAATTTAATGAGCTTATCATACGCTGCCGTTTAAATTCCACATCCGAAGGACAAGGATGTGAATCTAGAAACGGATATGAAAGCTGAGGGTACTGTCGTCGGCGAAGCAGTTTAATGGATTAGAAGTGACAGACAAAAGATCGTTTATGGATATAAGGAAGAGAGTCGGAGACAAAACGGAGCCCTGGGGTACACCATTTATTATATGAATTTCAGACTTGAAACCATCCAATGCAACTTGTATTGAACGGTTAGAAAGGTAATTTCTAATCCAACGAAGAAGAGATTCATCAATACCAAAAGCACGCATTTTCGATAAGAGAGCTTGGTGCCAAACTCTATCAAATGCTTTTGAAATATCAAGTGCAATAATCTTACTTTCTCCAAAGCGATGTAAAGATTTGTCCTACTGTTCGGTGAGATGAACCATGAGATCACCAGTATTGCAAGGAAAGCCATACTGTTGGTCATTAAGAAGCTTCCGTTCTTAAAGATATTTCTTAAGCTGAAAATTAATCAGCGTTTCCATGACCTTAGAAAGAAGGGACGTAAGTGCAATTGGACGATAGTTTTTTATATTTAGCATTTTATTATAATTTAGCATTCACAAAGCTAGTTTAATTTTGACTACGTATAGCCACTATCTTTATAAATGTTCTTCTTTTCCGCTCAGAAAATCGTTCAGGTAAATTCATATGATTTGGTCGCGATCTGTTTTTCTTCTCAAAACAGTTAAAATAAAAATTTCATGTAGATCCCCAATACTAAGGACGAAGTCTGAATAAAATACGACATTGTTCAATTTTCCACAAAAAGAAATAAAAATAACTTTTCGATTGCTATTTCAGTATCCCTCAAAAACATCTGTATATTTAAATGATTGTTAAATCACCAAATTGAAAGGGTTAGCTCAGAGCTAGATTATAATATACTGAAAAAAATATTTCAGAAGTTAGCTCGAGTTTAACTCTGGATAATAGCTCTCTGAATTTTCTTACATAAGCAACCAGTTGCAGTCCAATCCCTAAAAAACTTTAACGTAATACTCTCACTTCTAAAAATTACGATCAGTAGCCTTTTCAGCTGAATCTGGGAACTCTAATCAAGTATAGAGATTATTTTTTTAACCGTACATCAAGGATATGAAATTATCCTAGCTTTATCAGTTCTGTGTAACTATTTTATCGGCTGAAGTATAGATACTTCTTAAATATTACTGAACCTAGGCAAGTGGCTGTCTGTGAAGGAGTAGGACACACTTAAGCCAGTTTAATTGCCCATTGTACGAGTAAAACCACATGATTCTTGAAGCTTTCTTCTTAGCTCAGAGATGCTGATTATGTTAATATGACTGAGATCTTCATAAGAAAACAAGAATTGCGTTTCTGAGATAGATCATGGCATGTAGAGAGAAGGTGAAGAACTGTTTCCTTCCCTTCCTCATCCATAGAGCTTCTGCCAGTGCCCGATTATGACACCGATTATCGAGTACCCGTGGCATGATGGTTAGTGCGTTGGACTGTCATGCAAGGGGTCTTGGGTTCAATCCCTGCCTGTGCCACCTTAATTTAAAAAAATTAATTTTCGCGGGTACTGCCTCTTGCGAGGAATTGACAAATCCTTCAAGAGTAATTCTTGTCATGAAAAAGTGCTTTCTCAAACTAGCCGTTCGGATTCGGCCTAAAATTGTAGGTCCCTTCCATTCCTGACAACAGTACTCGCACACAGGAATGGTTGAGAGTTGTAAGTCACTAGGCCCTGGTTCACAACGGACTGTTGCGCCACCCCATTTGATTTTGATTTTTATTTATCGAGCTTATATGCGATCTGCTTAGAGTTAGCAGGCAACTTTAAATCTAGTCTGTTATAGATTTTGTAGAGAAAGAGTTTAGAGAATTGATAGCGGCCTGACTAAATAAGTGTTAACTTTAATAGTTAAGTATTGTAATTTTCGAAACTTTTTTATTATTCCTCGAATAATGCAATTCGATGAAAATAAGTGAAAAATAATAATTTGTTTGTTAAATGAAAAAGTGGAAATAAAAACAGTTATATTGGTAATTTTATAGCAGGATAGTGGCTATATATATAGAAAGATCTTAAATGATACAACTTTTACTGGTTAGCAAAGTGGTTTTGAATATTAATATTCAATGCCTGGTTCAATTTTTACGATCGATGTGAAACTAGTTTTTACTTGTTATTTTATTTTAATTTTTTCTTTTTGTTAATAATTTTGTTTGCTGATACATCGTTTATTTTTAATGAATCATTTTCAATCGCAGCACTATGATGTCAATGATTATTGTTGTTTGTTTGATATAAACGAATTGTACGAAGAAATCAATTTCCATCAGTAGTTTACTTAATTATTATTTATAAAAAAACAACAATTTCACTTAGCAAAAGAGTATTTAAGTGTTTAATTCATACTTGTATTGTATAACAGTCCACTCATTATTATTATTATTAACACTCATATGCTACTTTGAATTTAATTTTAATATGGAAGAGATGTGTTTTTTTGTATGAATTATTGAACTTGTTGCTTATATTGGATTATTATTGAACAAGTGTCTTTAGCTATTAACAGAGTTTTATACTATGGGATTAAATTTGATTCGATAAAGATTTATTTTTAATAATTTCTGCAAAAAATAGTGCGTATACGCCAAGTATACCCAGTGTAACCTAAATCCTATTTCAATGAACCGTGTTTTGTTTAAATTAACAAATGACTCACCCTGTGCTATATCTCACACACATCACAGATGAGGTAAAAGGGTGTTTGCTGTATTACAATGTATTCTCATCTGTATCTACTGTATCATCTAATCTACTGAGTCCAACAGAGAATTATTGTGAACTTCTTTCCTTTATAGAAGGCAAGACATAAACATAGGATGAAGATGAAGTTAAACGAAATTGGGACAGCGCTTGAATCAATGCAAGTTGCTATTTTTTTTAGTTTTTTGTTTACATTTCAACTTACAAAAAGTCATAGTTCAAGCTTTCATTCCTCCTCTAATTATAAATAAAACCTTCCTAAACACTATCTGACTAATTATAACTAATTTTTATTTTGATGAACTAACAAACATGCTAAAGCTTATTGTCAAATGAAAATCACACCAATCTGTATGGAAAATGAAAGAAAGAATAATAAATTAACATAGCATATATTTATACATTACATAATACTTTTATATAAACTACAATTAATAGAACGTGATGTCATATTCTTTTATTATGTTGTAGTTATTAAACCCACTAGGCTTTATTATGTACATAAATGATAAAAAGAACTAATTAGGTCAATAAGGCATGAACTATTTTGCTTTGTCTTTTTAAAGTAACTTAAGGTAGCTTCTTGAATAAAATTACTTAAACGTGTAGTATTAAGACCGTAGCCAAGAAGGGGGAAATAAAGGAGTTTCGATTTCAACAGTTTCAAAAACCTTAAAAAGTACCTTAAAGAAGTAATAACTTGAGATATTTTAATACATTTGAAATAAAAAAAGAGGCTAGGTTGCGACCCACACTGATAACTTCCCATCCTGTCTGTCGAATTGTCTTGCTTAAAATTAAAGTTATCAGTTGAATTATTCTTAAAAATTTGTTGGATTTATATAAAAAAAAAACTACTGAACATCGAAAAAAATACTTTCTGAGAAAAAGTTTGAAGACAATATTTTTAATTTTTGAAAAGCTATTTGAGTCGAAAGTAATTTTTACCAAGTTTTTATCATTTATTTATTTATTAAAGTAGCAATATACATTATTTCTTTTACATTTAGTAATAACATGCTATTTTTAGAGATTTAGGATTAACATTTTCCTTTTCAACTATAGATTTAAACTTACATATCATAATAATAAGTTGTAAATGAATTTGAATATTAACTATTCAAGGGAAAGCTACAATTAAAACCCTTATTCAACTCTTAGAAACTAATATTGCAAAACTCCCACGTTAAGTTTATAAATTATACATTTTTAAATACATTTTTTTGGCAAATTCATTTAGCCTAATTTCAAAGACTCTATCGAAAACATATAATCTAGTTCAAAATACATAATTATGAATATATAAATTTATTGTGGAGATAAACATTTAATCAGTTCGTTATCAGAGAAGGAACATTTTACATAAAATTTGTGTGTCAAATTTTCGATAAAGAAGTCCAAAAGATTGACATAGCTTTGTTCATGAAGCCTGTAAGTTGAATAGCACCATGGTAGCTCAAGCATCATTTTAAGAATTTTTTTTTACCTGTTTGAAGCTTAAGTTTGTGAGGTTTGGCACAATCGCACCAAACAAGAGCACCGTATAGGAGGATAGATTGGAAAATTGATTTGTACATTAAAATTTTATTTTCTTTGCTAAGTTTAGAACTTCTACATATTAATGGGTACATAATTCTTTTATATAGATTTATCTTTTATCTATCAATAGTTGTAGATATATGTTCGGACCAGTCAATATTAACAGAGCCCATTCGAAGTTGTACATTATTTGGGAGAAAACAAGATTTTCGATGCCATTTAAAAAGTATTTTTCTATTGAAGAAAGACTCACTTGCAACGTATTGCAGACGTCCCGAAAGTAAGTGCCCGATGTAAAAATAGCCGTGTCATCAGCAAACATTGCAATACCAATATAATTTCCAAGATTTGGTAAATCGGAGACAAATATATTAAAGAGGATGGGACCAAGTACTGTGCCTTGAGGAATTCCATATGGGATATTATGTACTGAAGATAAGCTTTGAATAATTTTTACTGTCGCCATTGGAAAGTTAAATTCAACAAGTTTGTGAATCAATGCGTCGTGTCAGACCGTATCGAAGGACTTTTCAATATCCAAAAGTACTAAGGCAGTCGACTCTTTTCTAAAATATGTATCTTTTACATGGTTTTTGATTGTCAAAATTTGGTGACTGGTGCTATGGGAGGGTCTGAAACCAAATTGATAATCAGGCAGAATATTATTCGCAGTGAGGTGATTATCAAGATTTTCCTTGATTATTTTTTCAGGTAACTTGCTTATAGAGCTCAGTAAGCTTATAGGTCTACAGCTGGCAGCCTCATCTCTTAGTTTACCAGGATTTGCAACTGGTATCACCATGGCAGTTTCCCAGCAATCTGGGAAGTAACTTAATTTAAGACAAGCATTGAAAATTGAAGTTAGGTATCGTAAGCCTGAGAGGGGGACAGATTTCAAAAGTGAATTGCTTATACCGTCAATACCAGGGCACTTTTTATTTTTTAATCTTTGAGTCAATTTTCTTACCTTACTAGGATTAACAGAATTCAAATCAGTTTGTTCGACATTTGATTGTGAGACAACAATAATTGTATTTGATACATCAGTAGAAGTACTGTCGCCACTAAAACGAGCAGTTATTTCATGATTCCTTGAAAAATTTGAAGCTAATGCTAATAGGTTTGATTTATCTTTTACCGTTATTAGCAATTCGTTATTCGATTTGAGAGGTGGAATACTTGAACCTCTTTTCTTTATAACCTTGGCAACTCTCCAAAACGGTTTACTTGATGGTCAGACCCTAGTTCATTAAAAGTAAATGGCATGGAACAGTAAGTTGGTATATTTGTAATAAAAAAGTCTAAAGTAGAAGGACTTTTAGATTTAGATGTAGGAACATATGTATAATTGGGTGGGTATACGAGTAGTAAAGAAAAATTTGGATGTGTCTCGTTGCTATCATACAATTGTTGTTTTGGCTTCTGAATATCTTTTGTAAATCGCTTTTAAATAGAGTAATTTTATCAATACCCGAATGACGGGTATCTTTTGTTATGACAACAGCAACACCTCCTCCTGTTTCGTTTCTCCTGTCAAGACGATAACATTTAAAGTTTGGGTGTGAAAAAGATTTGTTAACATACCAGGTTTTAGAAATTAAAGCAATGTCAACTTTTTTATCAATAATAAAATTAAAAAATTCTAATTGTTTTTTTGTAATGCTTCTGGCATTCCAAGTAATAATGTTAAGAGAATTATATAACCAAGTTTTATTAATTTTCTTGTTTGGGTTTTATTTTTTGTAAAAAAAAACTGTGAATTCGATTTTCTCGAAATTTTACAGAATGTTAAAAACAATATTTCTTATAAATTACTCGTAAAATTAGTTGAAAGCTACAGTCGAAATTCAATTTTTTCCTACTTTGAGCAATGTTTTCTGAGGTTTTTTTATAAGAAAAACTGTCAATTCTATTTTTCTCAAAATTTTACCAGATGTTAAAAATGTTATTTTTCTTTGAACAAAATTGTTTTGTAAATAAAATCATTTTTTATGCGTAAAATTTTCGTGGTTACAATTTTTTTTAATTGGATTTTTTTCCAAAAATATATTTACTATATAATACAAAATTTAATTCAAGTCTCTAGCGTTACTGGTTCGTGAGATATTTAGGGATAATAATGCATTTTTCTGCATTATTATCTCTACTTATTCTTCAGCTTTGGATGACGAAAAAAACTCCGCGAACGTGAGGACGTACGGACACATGCATTTACAGACATCTCTCTTAAAAATCTTTGATGGAGATTCTAGGGACCTTAAAATGTCAAAAATACCAACATTTTGCATTCGACAAATTGGATCTATACAATAATTTCATATGGGAAGTTAAAAAAACGCATTGCCTTTAGATATATTTTATTAAAAAGTAAATGATCTAGTATTTCTTTAATGCTTATGTAATGCAGTTGATGAATAATAACTAATGGGGATATTTCGAAAATTGTATGAAATACTGAAATATTGAAATATATATTATTATTATTTATTTGTAAGATAATCACGAATTTTAATGAAAAAAAAATGCGTTATAAATATAGATATCCTCAGATAATTTTATTAATATAACTTCAACATAATGATATATGTAGTTTAGCGGCTAAACTATTTAAAAGATAGTTTTAAGTTTTGAGCTTTTCAGAAATTTGATTTGAATGTCAATAAAATTAGTATTATTCAAACAATATTTTAATTTGATTGTCATGTGTATAAACCTTGTTTTTTGAAAAACTTAAAACTCAAAACCCCTTTAAATCTAGTTTTGTCTTAAACTAAATTTGATAGAAACTCAATTTTGTATTCGAATTTAAAAAAAATATATTTAAAAAAAACACTTGACGACAATATTTTAGAGGGGTTTTCTATTGCTCTAATTCAAATCCAACTTAAAAAAAAACACTCTACAGAGGATTTTGAATTCCGATTCTAATTGGCACATTCAAGACCCATAATGAAAAATTAAACTAAGATTAAGTAATGATTTTTGTTTAATCATGTTCATAAATAAAGAATGTATGACAATTTGGCATCTTTTAAAGCACCTTTAGTGCTGATAAACTCAACAATCTTTAAAATGAGCTGAATATCGGACAGAGTATCATATAATTTATAAAACCTATAAAATCAAAAAAAAGTTTGGTCAAAGTGGGAAAAACTTCAGCTTTGTCCAATATTCTTAGTGAAAAGTATTTTAAAAATAACTAAAAGCACTTTTAAAATGTCTAGCACCTTAAAATGACTTAACTTAAGAAGAAATTGTTGCACATCTGACTTCTTAATGTATGTACTTAATTTTGTACATAATTGTTCTTTATTTTTTATTTGAAAAAACAAACTTGTATTTAAACTAAATTAAAATACATTATTTTTAAATGGTATCACTTTCCTTTCGGTACCACTTTAAAACTTTTCTTCTAATAGTAGGAATTATTCCAATAATAAAAACACCAACTTCAAATATAGAATACAATACATTTCTGTTCATTGTATACCACACAATTTTTAACAGTTATGTTTTAAAACCTACAGTTTTCGAGTAATTTTCAAATAATTTAACTTTTCTCCACTCCAAATTTAGGTTACTTTTAAGAAGTTCTGATGTGATTTGTTTTATCTAATTTTTCTACAATGATATATATTAACCACGATGTAATGATGGATACTATATGTCAAGTTATCAAGCAATAAAGACTTTAACTCTGAATTTTACCCAAACTTATTTTAACTATGGCAGAGAATATTTAAGAAAAATAGGCTCTCGAAATATAACTGTCTGTTCATATCTTAAAATGCAGTTGAAATAAAGGGAAGTTGATTTTGTTTTTAGTTTTACAACAATTATAATAACATAAAACAAAAATAGTCCTACAAATTTTGGGCTATCGCGGAAGTTATCACTATTGAAGCTGTCATCTTTTGTAATTTTACAAGTAAAAACAATGCCAATACTGAAATGCCAACGCTTCAAAAGATGAAGTTTCCAAAATTAAAGGTATATTTTGTATCATCTCAAAAAGTATTGCTTTCTTTCTTAATAAGCGTTTCTTCTGAAAACTTATATACAAAAAAACTATTTTCTAAAGTCATTAATATTCCAAGCAACTTTAAATATACAACAGCAAGTTTGTCTGACCCAATAGTGTATTTTTATTTCTGTTGCTAAAACCGTCATTTTAAACTTTTGTAGTTGTTGTAGATTTCTCACATAATACGAAATCAATATAAAGTAACTATGATGTCTTATGCCTGTATCTGGAAAAACGGTGGTTTGATTATATTATGTAAAAACTTTGAAATGGAGACGGATTTAAAAACATCAGCAGACTTTTTCTGTTTTTGGAATGGATTGACATTGAACTGAGATTGATTGAGATTGTAAAATTTATTTATGCAAATGATGTGCACCTAAAGAAAATACAATATCCGGAAGATACATACATATATATACGTATAGATACATTTATTGCATATGAATACATATGTATACATATATATAAAAATGAACAAGTTGAATTTCAAGCAGACAATGGCATCAATGGCGCTTATAACATATTTGGAAGGTGTTTAAATAGCGGGTGTTTTTTTTAAGCAGCTCTATCTGCGCAACTCAACCTCATCATCGCCTTTGTTGGCCTCTGGTCCCTTGGTTTAAGTTAGGTGCCACAATCGCCCTTACAGAACCATGGCCTAATGACTTCGAACGGCTAACTTGGGTAAATACTTTTATTGACAACAATTACTCTTGGAGGAATTTATGAGTTCCTCGCAAAAGGCAGTACCCGTGGAAAAAAGTTTTTTTTAGATGGCACTGGCAAGACCTCTCGCGTGACAGTCCTACGAACTAACCATCATGCCAAGGGTAGTAGGGTGGGTAGATGCTTTGCAGGATTTAAATCTTTACAATTGACATTCATGATGCCAAAACGCAATTTATAACCGGTTTTTCAAAAGCCTCCTCTACTTTCCTCGCTAATCCTTATAAATTAGGCACTGGTCTTCTGCGGCTCTTCTGCCTTAATAACAACCACGCCATGCACTGGTATCAGTCGATTAACCTTCTGAATAATGTGGATCAGCTCCTGTCCACTTGGCTGAATGTCCTTGAAAGGCATTCAAATTCTAGGCTGTCTACGTATGTCCTTAGCTGAGATGAGCTGGAGCTTCAAGCCCTCTCAGTTATTGCTAACCTTAGCAATGTTTTCTCTAAGGAGTTCGCTTAGAAAACTCATCTGCGCACTTGATTATCTTGTATCCCCCGACCATTTCACCATAGTTAAAACTAGGGTATGGGCCCTCACTTTTGAACAAGGTATAGGTAAAAACTATTTAAAAACAATTGCCCTCGATCTCGTTCCACAACTCGTTCGGGAGATGAATAATACTTTTTTTGTCCGATCATCAAGCTTACTCTTTTTCTCAGCTTGAAGGGCCTCTTCCTGAGATTTGTTCTGCTTAACGGTCTTTTCTCGAGTAGCTACAATCTTATTTCACTCGTCAATAACCTTTTGGTACTCTGTTTTGTCTTCACCACCCTTCTTATGAACTGCTCTGGCTGCCTGAAGATGGCTCTATTAAACTGGTTCCTGGAAATAATACGTGATGGCTTTTAATTTCCACATGTAGCTCTACCATGGCTGGCTTTGCTAACCGAGGGTTTGGCTTGGTTGATCATTTAGGAAGTACAGGAGTTCTGTAGAGTGCTGTAAATACTCCCCTTTACGGTCTCCTTGCAAGAGGCCAAAAGTTAAAGCTTATTAAAAATTTGTGTGTGCATTAAGTTAAAACATGTTATTTTTTGTTTTCATTTTATATAGTAAAATTGATTGGTACTTAAAGCTTTAAAGCTGAAAGCTTTAAGTTCCATGATACTAGCTAAAATAGAATTAAAAGTTTTCAATCCTTTTTCAATTTTTTAAAAAGATTTTGAAATTACTTGAAAAAAGAACTCCTTTTTAGGAACTTAGCAAATTGAGTCCTTTTTCAATTCCTCAAATAATATCCGTTCCCTTTGAATCTTATTAAATTATCAATATGCTTCATTAATTCAATGGTCTTCCTTTAATGTTTAAACAGAAGGATAAACTTCATGTTTTTCAGTAAAATATTGTTTCTAGATATGAGTGCACCAAGGCCGAGAGATTTTTTGTAGAAAACCAATTTTTACCAACTATTGTTAATTTTTTTGTAGGTTCTTTATTTTTTGTAAGAAAACTGTCAATTTGATTTCAATTTGATTTATTTCTTATAAGATAAAGTTAATTGGAAGCCACAATCTCAAATTTTTAAAAAGATATTTGAGTCGAAAATCAATTTTTACCAACTTTTAATTGTTTTGGAGATAAAATCATTTTGTAAGATTTTCGAGGTGACACATATTTGGTATCCCTTTACAATATATAATATAAAATTCAATTCAAGTCTCTAGCGTTATCGGTACATAAGATATTAAGGGTTAACCAAAATGTTCATCTTTTGTTTAAATTGCTATTATCTGTATAACAAAATTTATTTGAAGTCGATATCTCTTCTGGTTCTTGAGCTATGGACGATGGAAAGAACGTCTCGAACGTACGAACGTACGAGTACGTACAAAGAGGAATTACTCATAGGAACTTATTGTAATAGGTCCTATTTGTCGAATGAAAAATTTTGACATTTCTCGACGTTTCAAGAACCGTAGAGTCGAAATAAAAGATTTTTAGCAAAATGTTTGTGGGTGTATGTACGTACTTTCGTACGTTCGCAACGTTTTTTCGTCGTCCATAGCTCAAAAACCAAAAAAAACGTCGACTTCAAATAAATTTTGCTATACAGATAATAATGCAGAAAGGTGCTGAAAGGGCTCTTAAGAAAGTTGCGTGGGTGGTTGACAGAAATATCTAGTTACAAAACAGACCTCACATTATACTGTTACAATGTGTATTATTATTTCTGACAGTGACATCATAATTAATTGTGTATTGTTCGTTCTTTTTGATTCTGTAAAAAATGTAAGTAAAATGTAAAATATTTAAAACAAAATGAATACTAAATAAATAGTTAACGAGTAAGTCTGTTATACCATCACAACTCCACCAAGCATCCAGAATTGGCAAGAGGATATAAATATTCCAACTAGCTCGCAAGGGAAGCAGGAGCTTAAAAAAACTTGCTTAGATTTAGCTGCAAAACTAAACGCTTATGGTCTTCCAATAAAGACCGTAACAGTGTGTAGGAAAGAAACTCGTATTATAAAGTGTTTTAAGGGCGAACATTTAGTTATTACCTTATTATTTTTTTTTTTAAAGAAATCCTAACAACCACAACAAGAACGATAGCTGAATCGGTATCGTGTAGGCGATATCTAAAAATGGCAGTTATTTTATATTTTAAATTTTTAATTTTGTGGTGCAACAGTCCGCTTGAGAACTAGGGCCTAGTAAATGACAACTGTCAACCATTCCTTTGTGCGAGTACTGTTGTCAGGGATGGAATTTATTTTATTATTTAATTTACGTGAACAACAATTTCAATCGTCTACCTGATATCGTTAGACGATAGTTGTTTTTGAAGCATAGCCATCGATGACGATATCGAAAACAATATCGACAACCTTACGTGATGAGGGGCCAGCTCAATTTAATCCTTTAATAAAGTATTATTTGTTTAGTGGGATGGAAAAAAAATAATTTCGCCGTAGTGTATTTGTTGATACAATCAATGTTTTATTGGTCTTTCTTAACGCAATTAGTTGACGTGTATACTTTCAAAGACTCATCTATATTTTTCAAAGGAAATTATCCCAACTCTCACTTGAATACTTATGAAATAAACGCTTTTTGATATACAGTCGTGGTCATTTCAACGTTCAACGTTTTTGGCAGTGACGGAAGACAGTATGGCTACCTCCATTGAAAGAATTGGACCCGAAATACAGGATGTTTTACATCATCAGGAGTTGTTCCATTGGTGCAAATTCATGGAAATATGACAGAAGAAATGTACAAGGGCATTTTGGACAGTCATTTAAATAGGGATTATGCTGACAATTTACTGTTAGCCTGGATATTTCAACTTCTGGTTTGAATCAAATTCAATCCAAGTCCTGGAGTGGCCTGCTCAAAGCCCGGATCTGAACCCCATTAAAAATCTATGGTGTATCATAAAAAAGCAGTTGCGGCTAAACAACCTACGGGCTTCTCTTTATAACTTTGTTAAAGAAGAATGATGAAAACAGAAAACCTACGAATAAGACTTCTCTTTGGAACATTATTAAGGAAGAGTGATCAAAACAGAAGGTAAAAAAGTTACCATCAATAGGGCTATTTATTTATAAACGAACTTCAATGCAGATGGCTTAGCTACATGTCCACTTCCAAAATCGATTAAAACAACATATCATTACTGGAATAAGTTTTCAAAGATATTTTTTAAAAATAAAATATTATCTTAACTCCTAGTTACTAAATGTATATTTTGCATAAATAAATTAATTTATCATTGTGTTAGGTTTCTTCATTTTTAGCTTAATTGTATATGTACATTGTAATATTGAATTATCCAAATTAGCATCAAAAGATGACAGCTTCAAAAGTTACTGCTTTCCAAATACCGAGTTATTCAAAATAAAACTTCTTAGTTTACAACTCTATTTTAAACAAACATTCTTTGACTTTGCCCAAATGACCGACTTGGCCAACAATTACTATAGCAGCTCGAGTTCGAAACATTATCAATAAATCTTTACAAACCTCTTTTTCCTCCAATATCTCAGCTTAACTCACATAGAAACTAAAGATTAGCCATAGTGCTTAACCCATCTATAGATTTATACAACCGACTATAACGACAACGTATGTACATAGATACTTATTTACGAAATCATCGTTCGTCGTCGAAAATACCACCTTTCACTTTGCGCTCAAAATTCAAGCAAACAAAGACGACATAATACATAACCAACCAAAAAACAAAAAGTTAATAAAACTTCTCTTCCTACATTGGTTATGTGCATTTTTAATATCTCAAAACCTCTCTTATTATACACCCAATAAAAAGTGCATTTTTATCAATATCAGAAAAGCAACAAAAATAATGAAAATCAAGTAAAATACCTTTTTTATGTTGGATGAAATGATTGTCAACCAGAAAAAATATTTAATTCCTCCAAAATGTGATCCTCAGCATCTCAAGGATACAAAATAAAATATCTCTTGCTTTTACGGACGCTTGAAGTCGCGCTCAGTGTTTTTCAAAATCAGTATCAGTACTTATTTGTTTTAGTGTGAATTAATGTTTATTTTATTTTTATTATTTTTATTTAATGTCAGTTAAAAAGAAGATGACAACGATTAAGTTCAGAAATTCAAGTTCTTTTTTCACGTTGCAAATCAAGAACAACCTACATTAAAAATGAGCAGAAGATCGAAATTATAAAGAATACAAAACATAAAAATAAAAAACCGCGATAAAACGACAATCGACAAAGACGACGACCGACGATCGACGATAGCGACGGACGTAAAAACCGAAAAACAGTCAAACCACTAATAAAATAAAGAAAAAAAATCAAAACCTCTCCAAAACAGGTCGTGATGTGGTCCTAATTAAATGATTCCGAGTTGGAATAAATCAGATTCAAATGCTGCACTGATGATTGTTGCTGAATATAATATCTCTCGGATGCATGACACGAAAATTCGAATCTCAAAACCCACCAACAATATACAAAACTTCATACACTACACCACAAAATAGTAATATATCTTTTTTTTATTTTCGTGTTGCGATTACTTGTTGTATTTTTAAAAAACAACAAAAATAAAATTTAAATTTCAATCACGCTTCGCACGCGCACTCCACATCACTTTTACTCCACTTTTTACGATTTCAGGTGTTTTTTCCTTATTTTTTGAAAACGTTTTTTAAACGATTTGGACTATTATGGACGATTTGAAGTTAAACACATTTAAATTGTCTTGAAAATGACCAACGTTTTTGGTTTTCGTTTTTTGAAAGTATTCACTGAAAATTCAATTTTAAACACTTCGGTATATTGGAAACCTTTTTTTACCGAATTCTGATAATTTTTTAAATAATTCTTGACCTTTTTGTTCAAAATTCACACAAAATAATAAAGGTCACCTTCTTCAACCCAAAGCTCGATATTAAAGCAAAGGTACTTCGAAACCACAACAACAAATAAAAAATTAGGTTTTTTGAATACGAAAGAAAATCAAATGAAGACCACAATTAACACAATCGACGAGGCGAGTTACCAGCAAGCAAAGCTCTTCGGAAAGAACTGATCAGGTACTCGTATGCGGTAGTTGGACTAACCTCCCAGTCTCAGCTCCCAAAAAACAGTCTGGCCTGGCCAGGTGCTGGTTGGTTGATTTGTTCGTTCATTGGTACAGTATACCTTTAGCTTTAGCTTTACCTTTAGCTTACCTCACTTATAGAGCTCTACAAAAATCATACAGTAGTGGCGAAACAGGTAACACAAACCATGGAGTAAGAGCCTAAGCTATAAGCAGTAGTCTCAGTCTCATTCTCAGTCTCAGGCATTTAACTAGCAAATCAAGTTGATTGCTGCATAGTGCATAGGGTAGTGCTTTTGAAAACGACAGACGAGCGACGATGCTGACGCTAACGCGGACGCTGTCGACGACGACGACGAACGCGACGTTTTCAATGAATTGGACGGATGGTAGATGGATAAATATTTTAATTATGTTGATACGAGTTTAAGAGAATTTTCGTTATTTGAAATGAGAGTCTCTTTTGGGAGGTTTCTGAGTGTGTCAAGTCAAGTCAACAAGAAGAAAAGTTAAATTGAGTTTTGATTAAGAGAAAGATTAGTTGGGTTAAAGTACGCATGTGGGGTTCGTTGTGGAGCAATTTTAAAGAATGAGAAAAATGTGCTTCTTTAAAAATTATTTCTTTTCGAGAATAGATAAAAATGTAAGCTTTTGTTTTTAGAAACGTGGTTCTTAATCTGACAATACTTTTTTCGAATTTGGTCTTTTTGACAGCTGTCACCTGATTTATGTGCTAAGTTTGGTTTGACAGTTTTTTAAAATATATTGGCTTAAAACTAATTTTATGAATTAAAAAAAATATTGTTTTCAACACTCAGTAAAATTTTAAGACATATTTAATTAATAGCTTCTTTACAAAAATTTAAAATTTAACAAAAATTACTAAAACTTGGTAAAAATTGATTTTCGACTCAAATATCACTCAAATAAAAAAAATGTCTTCAAACTAATTTCAACATCTAGTTAAATTTAAAAAAAAAATACCAGTCAGTTTTTGTCATAAAAAATAAAATCTACAAAAAATAGTAAGAGAAATTGGTAAAAGTTGATCTTTGACTCGTTAACAAAAAATTAATAGAATTTCATCATATGGAAAATATTTTTGGTAATTTTTAGTAAATCTTTTTTAAAAATTCAACTGACAACTTTTTATAAATAAGAGGCTGGGATGCGACTCATACTGATGACTTCCCATCCCGTCTGTCGATTTGTCTTGCTTAAAAGTTTTGTAGGTTTATGTGTTGGGTTAAAAAAGTTGTCAGTTGAATTATTCTTAAAAATTTTAAAATTACCAACAATATTTTTCTCATAAAGAAATAGTTTAGTTTGAAAATCTAGTTTTTTTCAATAGATTTTTAGCCGAAAACAAATTTTTATCAATTTAAGTAGCATTTCTTAAATGTTTACAAATTGGATGAACGAAATTAATTTGAGAGATATCAAGAACCGAACATCAATTTTTACCAAATTTTGGGTACTATTTCTTGTAGATTTTATTTTTTTTTATAAAAAAACTGACTGTTGGATATTTATAAAAAAATTCTGAAATTTTCTGTGAAATAAAAAAGTTTGAAGACAATATTTTCAATTAAAAAAATTCAATTAAAAAGCTATTTAGGTCAAAAGTAAATTGTGACCAAGTTTTATTATTGTTTTTTTTTTTATATTTAGATTTATTTTTGTAAAAAAAACTGTTAATTCGATTTTTCTCAAAATTTGAATGAATGTTGAAAATAATATTTTTAAAAAGTCGAAAGTAGTGTTAAGCCATAATCTCAAAGTTTTACAAAAATATTTGAGTCGAAAATCAATTTTTACCAACTTTTATTAATTTTTTTGTTTAGGTTTTTATTTTTTGTAGAAAATTGTCAATAAAATTTATCTCCAAATTTTTCCGAATGTTTAAAACAATATTTCTTATAAGTTAAAATTAGTTGGAAGCCATAATCTCAAGTTATTGAAAATATATTTGAGTTTAAATTAAATTTTTACCAACTTGAGTAATATTTTTTTTTAGGTTTTTATTTTTTATAGAAAAAAAAACTCTCAATTCGATTTTTCTCAACATTTTACGAGTTGTTAAAAATGTTATTCTCCGTTGGACAAAATTGTTTTGGAGATAAAATCATTTTTTATTTGTAAAATTTTCGAGGTGACAAATTCTTTTTCAGTTGGATTTTTGCCATGATTAACTTATTTGGTATCAGTTGCAATATATAACATATAATTCAATTCAAGTCGCTAGCGTTATTGGTGCGTTAATTCTAAAAATCTTTTCTTTCTATTCTAGGGACCTTGAAACGTCGAGAAATGTCAAAATTTTCAATTCGTCAAATCGGACCCATTACAATAGCTTCCTATGGGAAGTTAATAACGTTTGCAAATGATGAAATATTTTACATATAAAATAAGAATAAATTTTGATTTTGTTTTTGATACCGAGTTTTTAGGCGATAACCAATTTTTATCTTTTTTAACAGCGTTATTTGAAGATTTTTATGTCTTAAAAAACCGATAGGATCATCTTACGTTAGATTTTGAAGTCAATGCATTCATTTATTCTACAGGGTTTTCCAATGAGGGCGGGTTGATGTTGAAATGGAATAAAACAAGCTGTGTGTGAGGCATAGACACACCCATTTGTTCACATTGTTGGATTTGTAATTTTGACATTACGTCCATTTTGAAATGTGAAATCCAACAACAATTCGATGCGCTATATTTACTTGTTTTGTTGGCTTTAAAAAAATGTATAAAACTTAGTTATAAGTATTAAGATTATTTTTTTCCATTTAACGTGCATTTTTTTTAACTGCCCCTACCTATTAAACGGGGGGAAATAGACATATTAAAAAATGCTTGTTTTTAACTGTTCTAAACAAATCCGTCATCAAACTTTGTCGCCTGAGTCATCGTACTCTTCTCAAAAAACGCGGTAGAATTTCTCATCACTTTACTTTATTTTCGTGGTGAATTGACTTTAGGGGGTGGTGCATTTACTTTAGCTGTGGGGAATTGATGTTAGAACTAAGGGTACGTGAAAATTGACGTTTCAGCTTGTAGGCAAACCAGAATGACAGATTGGGTTCCGGTCCTTATATGGTGGGTCTATGGTGTGGGGTATTAACAAAATTATTTTTTTTTTGAAAGGCGCATGTATGCCATTGAGTGTGGAATATGACATCATTTATATGCCTCGGCTTCTTAGGGTGGCACGGATCGGAGTGGTCTAATGTTCAATAACTCTTCCACATAGATCCGGCTGAATTTGATCGAGGAGCTGTGTTATGTTCACCATTAGGGCATCAGTCGATTGTGGTTTGTTGGCATAGACCTGCGACTTCCAGAAACCACACTGGAAAAAGTCAAGCGCACGACCTTGGTGGCCAATTCACATCACCACTGCCAGAGATAACCTTACCCTAAAATAGTTCGTGCAAAATGTGAATCTTGGCGTTTGCTGTGTGGCACGTAGCGCCGCCGTGATGCTGGAACCATATATCATCTAGGTCCATATGGTTCAGTTTGGGCCACAATAAATTAGTTATTATCGTTATGTAGCGGTAGCTGTGTACGGTGACCATATCACTAACTTCGTTTTCAAAAAAGTACGGAAAGTGAGCGAGCCATAGAGCTTATACAGTTAAGTTGTATTACTAAAGATTTTTTTACAATTTTAATTTAAAATGTATATTTATAAGCACTAAATAACTACCAAAAATACTTTAAAGACAAAAACACCTAATTAGAAACAGTTAAATTACATTTGATTTGGGTGAAATAAAATTAATCTTTTTATTTTGCATTGGTAAGTAGAAAATTCTGAATTGTCTGCAAACGTTTTTAAAGAATAATTATTAAATCTTTGAGGTAATTACAATGGGAAAAAGTAAAGAGTTGTGATCCTCCCACAAGGAAGGCGATTCTTGAGCTTTGGAAGCTTAAAATGTCCTATAGAGCAATTGCATCCCAAATGAACTGTTATGTAAAGAAAGTTTTCAATGCAATTAAGCTTTTTCAAAACTTCGGGACTGCTGAAAATGTACCTCGTAAAAAAGGGGCCCTAAGAAAAACTGCCATATATATCGAGCAATTAGCAGGCTGGCCAAAAATTACCCAAAAATAAGCTCCACAGAGATACAACGACAACTCTGGGTTGCATTCGATGTTCCGATAGGGCCACGCACAATCAGAAGAAGATTGGTGGAAGTTGGGTTGCATGGTCGTGTTTTTCGGAAGAAACCATTAGTAACCGCAAGGTAACGTAGAATTAGAATAGAGTTCGCAAGATCACACGCCAACTGGACAACAAACGAATGGAAGTACATAGTATGGAGTGACGAAACTAAAATAAATAGGATCGGCCAAGATGGTGCACGTTATGTCCGAAGGCGTTAAACCCTAAATACGTTTTGCCAATAATAAACGTTTCGGGTTGTTTCTCGTGGTGTGGAGTTGGTCCAATCCATCAAATTGATGGAACGCTGACAGCCCGTAAATACATTGACATTCTTAAGGAACGATTAGTGAATTGGGCCGATGAAGACATGCCAGTGATAAGTTACGAAACCGTTCGTTAGGGACCAATCGATAACAGTTATGGAATGGGCATCATCAAGTGCAGGCCTAAATCCGATAGAGCATCTTGGGGCAGATGTTAAAAGAGCTGTTGCTCTCAAAAATAACGCCAACAATGATGTTCTTTCGAAGGTATTAAAGATAATAATAAGCTGCTTGGAAGGCTATACTCGTAGAGCAGTGCAGACGGCCTATTTCATCAATGGAACGAAGATGTCGGGAAGTTTTGAAGCAAAAAGGTTTTGCAACAAGATATTAAAGATAAATATAAGGTAAATGATATTATAAAGTTTTAATTTTATAATAAGATATAATTTTTCTCTTTGTTTCTAATTAGTTGTCCACCAATAAATGCTGTGTTTTCGCAGAAACTGCTATATGAAATATTTTTTCAAAAAAAAAAAAAAATATATATAGATACTGCTTTAATTCAATTTGTGTTTCTAATTAGTTGTCCACAGCTATATGTTAATCTATGTTTTTTGAGAAATAAAATGGCAATTAAATTAGCCAGTTCTAGCTTTATATTACTTTTTAAAATTGTTTTAAGATCTAAAAAAATTAAAGAAATCTACTTTTTAAAGTGAAATTGTTTTAGAAGTTCTAGAACTGAGATTTTAACATGAGTTTCAAGAATAAAAATGTCTCAATAACAGCAAAAGTGACACTTTGATAAACTAAAGTCTAATTGAAAAACATAATGCACGTTGCATATACATATCTATTAATATAAAAGCTTTGAATCTATTATGAACTCTCTACAATTTGTTAGTTATGTTGAATCCTCTAAGATCAAAATATTTTGTAGCATCAGCTTCTTCGAGTAAGGAGACTATAGCGATAATAATAATAGACTCTAGATAGACTAGAATAATAGAAAAGTTGATGTGTAATTGGATTACTAGAATTGAGAACGAGCAACTAAATAAATATTAACACATAACAAATATTTAATTAAAATTACGGAATTCAACTGCTTTTGTCTGCGTTTTTTTTAACACTTTTCTTGTTTTCTTTGTATGATCTTTTATTTTTCAAGTGAAATTAGATCACACTAAAACTGACTTTGTTAACTTTAAAATGCAAGGTTAGTCCTTATTCTCTTAGCTTACGATTAATAATAAATGTTCTTTAATAACCCTTGGCATGATGGTTAGTGCGATGGACTGTCATGCGAGAGTTCTTGGGTTCGATCCCTGCCTATGCCACCTAAAGTTTTTTTCACGGGTACTGCCTCTTGCGAGTAATGAAAATGTACTTTCTCAAATTTACCGTTCGGATTCGGCTTAAAACAGTAGATCCCTTCCATCCCTGAAAAGAGTACTAGCACACAGAAATGGTTGAGAGTTGTCAGTCACTAGGCCCTAGTTCTCGAACGAACTGTTGCACCACCCAATTTTTATTTAATTTCTTTAATAACAATAAAGTTACACAAACATGTTCATATCATTTCGAAAAGATGGCATATAATGATTTTCTTGATACCTTTTCATTATATTGTGTTCATTTTTCTTTTACTATACTCATTTCCTTTGCTTCAATCGATTTTTCTTTTTTTTTCTTAAAATTAACATTTAATATTACATATTTCAGATGAATTATTATTTTGCCAAACACTCTTTCTCTCTGATTAATTGTATGTACATAATACATATGTAGTTTAAAAAAAATATTATGATAAAATAAGTAAATAAATATCATATAATTAAATAAATCGTAGGTCACTCAGTTTATTTAAATAGATTGTTTAAAACTTACAACACAATTAAAAAAAAAGTGCGCATACGCCACTGTATACCCAACATATTGTATGATTGACTCACAGAGATTAAATTAAGACTATCGATTAAGGATATGTTGAAAGCAAAGTTTGAATTTCAATCAATTATCGTTAGAATCATTGAAGAGAACGATGCTCTCTTTAATTAAGAAAATTGGTCAATACTTTTTCTTTGATGTTTTGGATATAAAAACAGGGGCCTGATTATGAGGTTCGCGACGGATCGTTTTGCTAGCGAGTTTGTCATTTTCCAATTATTGATTTCCATTTCACCTTTCTTATTGAATTCGACCAATTAACGAATTCGAAGGCGAATTTGAAATGTCATAATGTTTGGTGGCGAGTTGAAATCCGACAGCTTTTTTTTGAGGATTTCCAGGCGAAAGAGTGTTTGTCATTATTTACTGTTCGATTTCGTGGATTCTTTCTTGTTTGTAATTATTAAAAAATGAGGGTAAGCTTTATTTTAATCTTTTAATAATTTATCCATCCACAAGATAATATAAAATTTTGAATAAATCACCACAAATTTCACAAATTCAATCAAAACAAAACAAAATTTGTGGAAAGCTGTCAAATCACTGGAATATAGGAAGAAAAAGTCAATAAGCCAAAAGTGTCAAATCACTGGAATATAGTAAGAACTATTTTCGATTCGCCGCAAATTAATTAATAAGGAAATACGACGCGAGTCGGATTTGAAAGGTCGAATTGAAAACTATCCGCCGCGAACCTCATAATCAGGCGCCTGTTCTAAAAAAAATCCTACTTAAAACTGCACTTGAGCAGGCCTGCACACGATCTGTTAAATTGATTCGTTCATTAATGAAACTAAGCCGAAAGGCGATTAACGCTGGATTCCAAACACTAGTAAAAAAAAAACATCCTTAATGCGGATCTTTTCCGACATGGCCTGTGATGAGGTTGAATAGTTTTCCGCTTTGCAAATGGACTTTATCTTAATTTTTCTCATTCCCCCATTGCGGAGGAAGACGCAAAAAAATCCTTTAAAAACTCCAGCGGAAAAACAACAAACCAAAAAAAAAGAAACATTCAATTCCTCACTATACATATTTTAAACTTATGTTTTATTTCTCATCAGTCATACAAAAAATGCTTATTTGTTATTGAAAATTCATTTTCATCTTATTGAATCAGATTTCTAATATTTCATCTTTTTTCTATAAACTTTATACCACAAATAAATAATTTACCAACAAGATATAAACAAAATAATACAATAGAAATTTAAGAAAAAAGAAAAACAAATTCCCTCGAATTATTGTTCATGAAAATTCAAAAATAAAATGCATTAATAACTATTTTTGTTTTTTGTGTATTTTTTCTCTTTTTTTTATTCGTTTTTAAGAGTTTTTTTGTTCTTGTTTTTATTTTGTTGTTTATACAATTGTTTATATTTTTTTTTTCTTTTATTCACATCATAGCTCATATACAAAAATGTATATAAATATTAAATTCAATATAAGCAATTTCTTATCTTACTTATCGAGAACATGGGGATTTGGGGTATGGGGAAGTTTGGAGTCTTACGTTAAAGGGAAGAAACATAAAAATGATGTTTTAACATTCTCTCAGACACACCCCTTTATATTTTCTTCTTTCCTAAATAATAAATTACAAAATAAGTCTTTGTTTTTTTTTTTTTTTTGTTTGTTATATATGTAGGTATAAATGAAAACGTGTTTAAACTGAAGAAAACTAAACAAAACAAGTGGAACGTGCACACCGAACGAACTAACGAACACACACGGCGACGGCTACGGCACGCAATTAGGTGGAAATATCTAGCGTCAAATGAGTTTACAACTCATCGTGTTCGTTTGAGGAATCTTCTTCTACTTCTGGGACTCCTTCTTCTTTGTCATCGTCATCTTCATCCTCATCATCTTCCTTGGTCTCGGCAACGTTCTTCTTTGATTCTTCTTCGTCCTGCTTGCGTTGTTCCTCGTCTTGGCCTTCCTTCATTTTCTTTTCACCGGCTTGGGTGTCAAGGACCTTAGCAGCCAATTTGGAGGCGTACTCAATATCATCAGTGATAAGAACATTATCGAAGATTGTGCCAGACTTGACTTGCCACAAATCGTAACCGATTGTGCAGATTTCTTTGCGCAGGTAGAGGTTATCATCGGCGCTGTATTCTGGGTTGTCGATTTCTGGATGTTTCCATGATCCCTTGTAGTTGGGGTTCTCCAATTGCTTGGGTTGCCATTCGCCCTTGTATTCTGGATTGTCGACCATTGGTGGTTCCCATTCGCCGTCCATTTCATCGTCCCAATCTTCTGGTTTGGTAGCATCTGGGTCGGGAATGTGTTCTGGTTTTTCCCAATCTTCAGGTTTCACATCAGATGGATCAGCAATGGTTGGCTACAATAAAACAAATAATAATAAACATTTAGAAAAAGAAAATCTTTAAAATAGTTTTTCTTCAAAACTCACCTTATCATCCCAATCTTCAGGCTTCTTGGCTTCTGGGTCCTTGATCTTCTTTGGTGGCAAAAAGTCCCAATCATCTTCCAAAATACCTGATTCAACCTTGACATCATCGATGCGCACTTCATATGTATTATCTGGCATCACGATCAACGTGTAGAAATGAGTGTAGACATCATCCTTGCAACGGATATCCTTGTTGATCAAATGATTCTTGCCCTTGTAGCTGAAGATAACATGGACTTTCTTGGTTCCGGGTCCGCAAATATCAGGTCCGAACATAATTTCGTATGGTGATTCACCATGCATATCGGTTTGGTCGAGTGAGCAGTCAAACAACTTAACATAACCACCACCGCAGTCAATGTTCTGTTCGTGTTTCACAGAGAATTGAATAACCAATGGTTTGCCTTCGTTTGTGAAAGGATCGAACTTCTTTGACAGAGCATAGAATCGTGCATCTTGAGATGTTTGCAGACCTATAAGCAAGAAATAAAATAAATCATAAGTTTTATAAGTCAATGCACTTTAAATATGTATGTTAATTAAATTATCACAATTTGTTTAGTACATTATTTGACAAATAGAGCTCAGTTCTTTTAACAGTGTGCAAATTTATTCATGATTATCACACAAGTGCTCAAAAGTTAACACAAAAAAATATAATAAATTAAAACCTGCGCCTGCCATAATTAAAAATAAATATTTACAGTTCACACATTCTTTAGTTTTTAAGCCTGCCATAATTTTAAATAAATATTGACAAAAATAAATAAAAAAAAATAGAACAAATTTAATTACTATGACATATGTTTTATATTTATTGACTTGCTCGGTCTTAATTCCTGGTATTTGAATCACATAAGCTTTTTAGCTGCACGAGAAATACCAATGGTTGTTTTCTATGGTTTGACAGTTGATAGTTTTACAATGTGTTGACATTTCATTATCTCCGTTCTCAGTAAGGTTTGAAGTTTATTAATCGTTTAATGACAAAACAACGCTTCCACATTGTGGGAATTTATGGCTGAATCACAAACACGCTTCAGCGTCGGCTTCGTCTGCGTTACGGTGACCTTGTTTCGAGGTTGCTTTGAATGACATTTATATTATTTCATCCCTCCAAAAAGCAAATATTTTGTTTGTTGACATTTTTTTACAGCTGTTGAGCTGTCAGACAAAGCAAATATTCAGATAATTGAACTAGAGCTTCCGTTTAGAGTCACATTACGTTCTTTTCCTTACGATTGTCAAACGAAACGTGAAGTCGAAGCTCCATTGTGAGCATGCATTGAATTCCTATGGCTGAACTCGTAAACGTCAGGCGAAGCCGAA
This sequence comes from Eupeodes corollae, assembly GCF_945859685.1. Taxonomy (NCBI): domain Eukaryota; kingdom Metazoa; phylum Arthropoda; class Insecta; order Diptera; family Syrphidae; genus Eupeodes; species Eupeodes corollae. The sequence continues at coordinate 60,317,466 of NC_079147.1, read as the reverse complement.
GCTGAAGCGTGTTTGTGTTTCAGCCATTACTCTGAAGAAAAGAGCACTTTGTCCATATTTCACAGTATTTATAGACAAAAATAATTTTTGATGGTTAAATGAGTTTTTTGGTGCAATTTTAGTGCTGGCAGCATCATCGGTCGTAATATCTTACAAAATAAGGAAGAAGCTGAAGTTATTGCAAAACATTTATGGCTGAAATACAAACGCGCTCCAGGTTCGGCTTCGCCTGACGTTTACGAGTTCAGCCATAACAATTCAATGAAGCTTCGACCTCACGTTTGATTTGACAATCGTAAGGAAATAACGTAATGTTACGTAATGTGAACATTTGCTTTGTCTGGCAGCTCCACAGCTGTAAAAAAGTCAACAAACAAAATACATTTTTTTTGGAGGGATTCCCATTGGTTATTATAGGCTGTGTAAGCTACTTCCCCGATTTAATTTAATTTTTTCGATTTCAAAACTCATATCTTCTTTTATTTTGAGAAAAAATAACAGCTGCCAATTACAGAAGTGCCATTTTAGAAATGTCATATTGGAAGTGTTGTTCAAAACAACCTCGAAGCAGGGACAACGTAACGCAAACGAAGCCGAAGCTAAAGCGTGTTTGTGTTTCAGCCATTATGAACTTAAGAGACAGTTATTGCTATCATTAGTCTTCGTCATTAAAACCGTCATTATAAAAATTTTGACAGGTCGTTTATTGGGATAACTAAAAGTTATGGTCATTGAAACAAATGTTCCTAATGAAATCGGCCGAACAATTTTTTCTGACAGAAATCTGTCATTGGAATTGTGTAAAATTGAAAATAAATTAGTAGAACGATTCGTTTCACTTTCTATTCAGGAATATAAATTTGCAATTTAACTTTAACAGATGACAGTTGAATTGTGCAATTATTTTTTGCTAAAAGTGTACATCGCTAGAAGTGTACAAAAGTATAACTAATCGTTCCACTGATTTGTGTTCCAATTTCACACAATTCCATGACAGATGTCAGTAAAAGTTTTTAGGTGGATTTCAATCAGAAATATTTTTTTTAATGACAGAAACTTTTAATGGTAGCTATAAACGATCTGTCAAGAAAATTCCAATGTATGTTTTCAATGATAACTGGCGCCTAAATCAAGTTCCTGTCAAAAGTATTATCTGATTGGCCAGCTGTCAAAAAATTTCATTCCAATTAAGGCAACTTTATTTGAAAGTTGACAGGAAAGTTAGTCAAGAAAAATCTCTCTCATAATGACAATTGATCATGTTTTTGACTGGACTTTGTTACTATGAATTATTTATTTTCTGCACAATACAAATCGTGATGGACTTGGAGCTTTTCTTAGGGGTATTTTGTAGACAATAATGTTCTTAGTAGTTTTTCTACGATGAAATGAATGTAGAAGTTAGTGAAGTAAAGTTCCAAGTTTGAAATTTATGACACTTGAAAAACTAACTAGTTGACTTGGTCAAACTATACTTTCAAAGAATGAAGTTGGCTGCAAATGATGTTCCTTATGTTGTCTCAACCTGACAACCTGGGTCCCTTTGTCAATGTCCAATCATTAGAATTTTTTGACAGGTTGGTTATAGTCATCTTCTGTCATTGGATAAAAATTTCCTCATCGGAATCAAACATTTGAGGTTAGAGTTTATCATTGAAAGAAAAACTGACAGGTGGGAATACAATAAAAATAGAATGCTTTCAGTGGAATGATTATATTCCGAAATATGAAATCAACAATCAGCTGTTCATTCTTTAAAAATTAACTAATTTTGAAAGTTCTGGATAAAATGATGCATTGAGAGCAGTAATGGCGTAACCCTCATTTTTTTAAAATTAAAATTTAATTTTCTTTCTATGTAGAAGTGGCGTAGCTCATATTTGTTCATAAACCTACATAAAATTGTTGAATCATTGTTTCTGCACGCAATTTTTCGTAGGACAGAAATGGCGTAGCCCGCTTACGCCACTTCTGCATTATGCATTTTTTTTTTAATTAATCAATTACAAACACAAACGTCATTTCTGCACCAAAATTGTACAGTAAGCTAAATCAAACATGAACTGCATCTTAGAAAAGCGGAGTCAGCTAAAAAATGGCATTAGAGATGATGCGGCAAAAGCAAAGGAATCTAATGACACTTTCGTAATTACATTTGATCTTATGAAAACCTGGCCAACTCCCAGTCATTTAAAGGGGTGTGTGCAATTAAAGGAGGCAACTTTGGACAAATTGTCTACGTATCCATGACATTATTAAAGAACAAAGCTAACATGTACATTTGGGATGAGTCGGTTGGATCAAGAGTTCCCCAAGAAATTGGCAGCTGCTTATCGCATTATATTAAAAAATTTGTGAGTACTTCAAATTAAATTATGTACACTGACCAGTGTGGTGGGCAAAATAGGAATATTAAGATGTCCGTTTTGTGTCAATATATTGTTTGGCATAGTAACTATCTTGTAAATAAAATTGATCACAAATTTCTATTGAGTGGCTACTTCTACTTATATTGTTATCAAGACTTTGGCCTTATCGAAATACAAAAGAAGAATTTTAAAGACATTTTTGGCCCTATGGACTGGTATAGGGTTATAGCAGGGTCAAAAAAGAAGGATCCATTTAAAATTATTGTTATGAATTGATTTGTGATTTTTTCGACGAAAAAATTGGAAAAAAATAAAATAAATGGAAAGATTGAAGTTAATAAAGGGTAAGTGGAATGGCATAAGATTGGCTACAATTTATGAAAGAAACCCCTTCAATATTTCTTACAAGTACAGTAATAACGAAGACGAGCTTTTTGAAACTGTGATATTAAAAACATCTGCATTAATCACAGAGATTGAATTTCTGTTTTCAAAAAGAAATGACGTATGTGAAGCGAAAAAGAAAGATTTACTCGACTTACTAAATTGTATTTTCCCGAGTTACCAGGACTTTTATAAGAACTTGACAACTGTTTCTAAAGACAAAGACGTTGGCTTAGTTGAATACGTAGATAAGAATGAAGAGTGATAGTTTCATAGTAGTCTTAACTTAAAACTTGTAACTATTTTGTACTTAGAAAGTCATAATAAATAAAATTTAATAACTTGTATTTTTAATAATGGTGTAACCAACTTACTTTTTTTTAATTATTTCTGAATCTAGAAAGCAGAAGTGGTGTAAGCCACATAAAATCCAGTAAATCACACATTCTGATCTCAATACATGAAATAATGTATTTTTTAGTATACATTATCCTCAATCATTTTGACACATAACATTACAAATGGGGTTACAAATGGGGCCCTACTTTGTAACTCGATTCTACTTTTGATTCTATTCTAAACTCATTTCCTATTCTACTTTCAAATCGTACTACATATGAAAGTAGAATCGGATGCCAAACAATTTTCTACTTTCGAACGAATATCGTGTTTGACAGTTTTAAAAACACAAGCAAAAATAAAACATCAAAAAAAAAGAATAATTATTATAAAAATTGACACCCTTGGAATTTAGTTTAATTTGCAAGGAAATGAAGAACGGTACTAGCAAATTGAACACAGAAGAATAAGAGATAATTCAAGAATAATGGAGCTGTGTGAGAAAAGGCTTGTACATATACGGTAGAATATTTGAACGCATTCTTAATGAAAAATCAGCCCTATTCTGCTATTGATTGGGGGAATTTTTCTTGAATTTTCACTAATCACTATTCTGCTATTCATTCGAAGTGAATCTGTGTATGTCGGTAACGTCGGTAATTATGCGCTGTATTCTTCTATTCAAGTGAACGCATTTCTTCTATAAAATTCAGGTCTACATAAGAATTTGAGCGGATTTTCCATTTGATGTCTGGTTTGTTAATTGTTGTTAGCAAAAAAACTAATTTATTGCTTAATTTAGAATATTTTCTTATAAATTAAAGATTATTAACATTTTTAGGGTAAGAACGACGCACAAAGAATAATTTGCAACAATTATTTCTGTAATGAATTAAAATAGAGATATTGCAAAACGACAACCCGAAGACCTCCGAGAATTTTGGAATAGCCTAAGAGACAGACTCAACCTCCTAGGATTACCAAGGAAAGACGTGATTGAGTTTTTTTTTTTTACTTTCTAACACTTCTCCGAAGCTATCTGTTTTAGGATTTTTTATTCTTCTGTTTACAATTAAAAATTACACATTAAACAAGTGGATTGATTAAACTTAATTTTTGTATGAATCAAAACAAATTATCCAACATTCTCAAGATTGTCACGTGAACAGCTGTTTACGTGAATGTCAAATTGGTTTAGGATAATGTAATTGACCCGATGGATAGGAGAATGCAAAGGTAGTGTGAAAGGAAATTGAACATACGATCCACGTGAATAGCAGAATAGGGCTGAATATATACATTCTTTTCTTTTAGTTTTGTTAAAAACTATCGTCTTTCTAATGACGGATATGTTCTTACTTAACACCATATCATCCGACATGACTACTCCTAAAAGACAAATTGCTGTTTTGATTATGATTAAGTTATCAGCAGCATTGAATTTTTCGGCCGCAGGAGGCTACCAAAATCAAATCGGTGGTGACAAGAACGCTGGACTTGCACAGCAAAGCGTGCCAAAAATACTTTCCTAAGCTTTGACTTCAATCGAAAGAGTCATTAGCCCGATGATGATGAGTTTTAAAATGAATGAGGAAAAAACTATTTTTGGCAAAAATCACGAATTCCCGGTGTAATTATTGGGGTGGTAAATGGAACCCATATTCAACATTTTACTTACACTTTGACAAAAAAAAAAAACTTCGCTCGCAAACACATTTGATAAAGAGTGACTATTTTCGATTTTGACTTATTTTGAATTATACTTTCGAGTTACGTAGTTCCTTGTTTATTCGAAAGATCATAAGAATATAGTTGGCACTACTAGAACTATTCGATTATCGTTGTTACGAAAGTGTTCAAATTTTTCGAATTCGAGCGATTTCATTGTAGAATCGAATTACATAGTAGAGCCCTGGGGCCCTACCATGTTACTCGATTCTACATTTGATTCTATTCGAAACTCATTTTCTATTCTACTTTCAAATCGTACTACGTATGAAAGTAGAATCGGATGCCGGTTATAGCAACTGGTTTTCAAAAAATTGTGTACTTTCGAACGAGTATCGAGTTGTTTGACAGTTCTAAAAACAAAACAAAAATAAAACATACAATTTTTGGACAAAAATAATTATTACAAAAATGAACAACGTTTGTTTATTTTGCAAGGACATGAAGAACGGTACGAGCAATTGAACGCAGAAGAATAAGAGATTATTCCAAAATAAAAGGGCGATTTTTAAACTATTATCTTTTTGTCAACACTTTTTTAAACAGCTGACGCACGTTTTGTGTTTTGTTTCACTATCAAACATCTTCAGTTTGGTCTATAATTTAACCATGAATCGTTTTACAAACTAACAACGCTTACAAATTATAGAATTTTATTATTGAAATGCGTGCTCTGTTAAGAAAGTTCATCGTGCCCTTCTTTCATTTTATGGTCTGTTTAATCTAATTTCGCACCAAATTTAAATTGTTGGACTGAAGAAAATATCGCAGTTGTATCAACCAGTGTTAATGATGACCATCAATTATCAATTCGTCGCTGTTCGCAGCAATTGGGCCTCTGTTCAACAACGTGGACAATTTTGCTGAAGGATGTGATGTCTTTCAAAATACAGCTGGTGCAAGAATTGAAGGCGAACGACCTACAATTTTTGGTGAATGGGCTCTTAGAAAGTTGGCCAAAGAACCACTTTTTTACTGAAAAATTGTGTTTGCGGAGAGGCTTATTTTTGGCTCAATGGGTACGTCAATAAGCAGAATTGTCGATTTTAGAATGAATATCAGACAGAAACATTGCAAGAGCTACCAATGCATCTAGAAAAAGACAGAGTTTGGTGCGGTTTATGGGCTGGTGGCATCATTGGACCGTACTTCTTCGAAGATGATGCGAATCGTAACGTAACTGTGAATAGTGTGCGCTACCGTAAGATAATATGCAATTTACTTGCCCAAAATTCAAGAGCTTGGCTTGCATGATATGTGGTTTTAACAAGACGGGTCACATGTTACACAGCACGCGCAACAATTTTGACTTATTGAAAGGCGAGTTCGGTGAACAAATTATTTCACGTTCGAGACCCGTAAATTGGCCGCCTAGATTCTGCGATTTGAATATTTATAGTGGGGTTTCAATTGACGCATTGGAAGAACACATTGAAGCGTTAATTCGTGAGATACTGGCCGAAATGTTGAAGAGTATGCCAAAATTGGACTAAGCGGATGGACCATTTAAGCAGTAGTCGAGGTCAATATTTGTATGAAATGATCTTCAAAAATTAATTATATGGACCGTTCTATCGATTCAAATAAAGATTTTATGCATTTTTCATGTGTTTTTTTTTTGAAAAACTTTTCTATAGCCTTTACAAAATTATCCTTTATATACGGTAAAATATTTGAAAGCATTCTTAATGAAAAATATATACTTTTGTTTTAGTTTAGGTCTAAAGACCGATTTATGTTATTATTTAAAACCATATCATCCGACATGAATACTCGCAGAAGACAAAATGCATTTCCAATTATCATTAAGTTATCTGCAGCATTGAATTTTTTGGCAACAGGGGTTACCAAAACCAAATCGGTGGTGACAAGAACACAGCAAACCTTGTCAATAGTACTTGGCGAAGATTTTACTTCAATCAAAAGAGTCATGTGCCCGCTGATGACGGATTTTGAAATGAACGCTATTTTTAGCAAAAATCATGAATTTCCGGTGTAATTGGGGCGGTAGATGGAACTCATATTCAACATTTTACTTCCACTTTGACAAAAAAAACTTCGCTCGCAAACACATTTGATGTAGTCATTATTTTCGATTTTGTCTTGTTTTGAGTTCTACTTTCGAGTAACGTAGTTCCTCGTTTATTCGAAAATTCATAAGAATATAGTTGGCACTACTAGAACTATTCGATTATCGTTGTTTCGAAAGTAGTCAAATTTTTCTAATTCGAGCGATTTCATTGTAGAATCGAATTACATAGAAGAGCCCTGGCCCCTAAGTTCTTCATCTCTCAAAAAAAAAACACCCGATAGTTGAAGTTTACTAGTTCTTTAAATATTAACATTTTATTCCAAGACATCTGTTGTAAAGGAAATAAAACGGCTTTATAGCCAGAGGTAGTTAAGTGCCAGTGGAACTCTAAAGCATTAGACTTATACTTAAACTTAAACACGTTCTATTGTTTTTGAAACGTTATCATTTTTTTGCAAGATTATCTCGAAGCTTAAAACTGGTAAAAAGCTTTTATTGCACTGACACAACAGAGATGCTTTCTTTCTTTCATTGATAATCGTGCTCGAGCTTAATGAGTTCAAAATAAAATGAACGAGCTAATAAAGTTAAAAGCTGAGAGCGACTAACATGCCTTTTTGGTGTGGTATGGTTTAAAAGACAAGGCGCGAAAAAAATAAGCAAATTAAAATGGATATCGACGTGTCGGTTGTTCTTCCAACGCAATTAAAAAATATTTATTATTTATTTATTAGCAACTTAAAGTATTTTTCTATTTTTGCAGTTTTTATGATCTTAAGTGTGTTTCATATCTTGCAGACTCGACAAACTTAAGCTCTGGTCAGAGTTGAAAAATAAAAAGAAAAAAAAACACTAAACAAAATCAAGTTTAGAATTTACATGACTACCAATGGTGACAAACGCCCAACATTTTAAAAGCGTTAACATGCAAGTTATTTACCTGCTTATTAAACAAATCGAATTAGATTTTGCATAATCATTGAAATTTTTAAAACATCTCTATAAAACGCAATAGAATTTTATGAATATTTTAAACATGATACAACACGCTTCTTATGGTATGATATAACCATATAACCAAATATGTTAACTCCTAGAAATTTCTCTTCTTCATAATAAAAGTCATTATAAAATTTCCTGATAAAACCAAAGAAACCTACTTTTTACGATGACACGTTATCAACATCTCGAAAACGCCGAAAAATTGTACCTATGTATGATTGTTGATAACACCAAAATGATAACAATTAAAAGATAATACAAACCTCATGTGTAGGTATCTACTCTTAATTATTTACTTAAACATTTTAAAACATAATAAAAATGGGTCAAATACTAGAAAAATCAAAAATAAGAAGATTGAATGCATTTAACTTAACCAACTAAGCGTAGAGAATTTACTGATAATGATATTAGAACGACGGACATTTGAACCACCGATTGATGACGAGTTCAATAAGTTGAGTAACATAACAAGATAAAAAGTAATTAAAGGTTGGTATCGTACACTTTGATTTGTTTTTAATTACCCCAGTCACAGGCATAACAATAATATTATAATTTACCTATATTTTAAATTAGATTCAAAATGTGTGTCGAGCCAAAAAAAAAGCAAGAGACTTTAAAAGAAATTTAAGTCAAGTTTAAATATATTTAACCGGTATAATTAGCATAGAACGACGACAGAATTGAATTAAGTGTTTCAAAATGCGACGAGACACTTTTGAAACCGGTTAACAGTTTTATGAGAATACAATTGATTCAGTTAGATAGAAAGTATTGAAAGTTGCTACGTAAGCATCATCATGTTATGAATGTGTCCATTAATATAATGAATTTCTTTGATTGACAGTTGCTTGTAAAACATTTTCATGAAGAGAGTAACGTGTAGGTGGGTGCTCTACAGACATTAGAATAACCATTCCGGTTGGTGGTGAATATGAAATAATAATAAGGAAATAGTTCTTATCATCGAATCTAATGATTTCTACAGAAAAACCGATATAGTGAGTAGAAGGCAAACACCATAAAGAAAGGAAAGTAATTAGGAAGTTAAGTTTTATATTGCGTTTGTTTTTTTTTTTAAGACAAAAGAAACAATGTTATTAGGATATTGTCCTTTTGGATACAAAGAAAATTTTATAGAAAAACAAGTCATTCCACCCACCGACAGTCAAAATATAACGAAAACACGAGTTCGTCGACTTTTGAAAATACACAAAACAAGTCAATCAAAAATAAAAGCCAAAAATATTCTCTATCTATGTACATATGTACCTACAGCACATAGTATGTAGGTATGTACATAACCCCATAAAAGTGCTATACAAAATTATGGTAAATTAATACTTCCTCTTACCGGGTCTCGAGCCAGAGGGAATCATAATAAATTGAAAATTGCGATTGACACCAGGAAAAATGTTCAATATTTTAAATGACTTTTAGGACTAGAGCCTTTTTTTAACGATTAAAAACTTCACACCCCAAAATAAGTACAGATATAGAAGAAGAAAATCTAAAACACTTAAGAAAGAACACAAAATTAATACACACCTTTATCGGCTTCCTCATCGTTGTAGAATTTTCCAGAACTTCTGACGAACTTTCCGAATTCCTTGCCCGGATGTTTACTGTAGACCCACGAGTCTTTCCATGAATCTGTAAAAGAAAATTCATTTAATTAACTCAAAATGTTCCTAATTTCTTAAAAGGTTACTGCATAGGTACTTATTTGAAAGAAAAAAATTACCCACGTCAGCAGAAGCACCAGCAGTTTCCTACTTTTGCCAAAGTGACGATAGGAAGTTGATTTTTAAAAGAAAAGAAAAACTTACCATCAATGAAATTTTCCTCGTAGTAAACTTCGGCACAGATTTGTTGGCAAATAGCAACCAAAACTAATAATAATGCACTGGCGCGCAACATTTTGTTTAAAAAAATTTATCAATTACTTTCCACAGCAAAGAATAACTTTTTTAAAAAATTTCCCTGGGAATTGAATTTTACTTAAAAACTCAAAATCAAACCCACTGAGGCACACACTGAGAGCTCTTCGCTTCGATTCAAGGGATAGACGACGAATAAATGCAAGAAAGATATTTCGGTCAAATAAAATGACAACGAACGAACGGACGAAGCGATGCGGTGTCGGTGTGGTAATTTTTGTTTTATTTTGGAATGAGATGACGATATGAATTTAGGTGGAAGACTAGTTTTGTGTACGGGAATTGTGTGAGTGTAAGGAAGATGGTTAGATAGAATTTGGGCTATGAAATGAATTTGTCGGGGAGATGGAATAGAGGAAGTTTGTAGCGGCTTTGCATGGGAATGAATGAAATGGAGATATGGCATTATGTGGAATTAGTCATGAAAAAATAGCAGACAGATGGAAGATTCGGATTGGATTGAAGTGGACCAATCAAAATCAACCAACACAAATTTGTTGTCAGATTTGACCGCTGATCAACAAGAGCTCTGTTGTTTTGCTATCCAAGTGACATCTTAATTTGAAATGCGGAACTAAATATAACAATGTGACCAGCGTACAAGAAAGAAATATTTCTGTTTCTTAGACTATTTTATAGGCGTTTTTTATTGGTAAATTTATACGCAGCGCAGCAAAATCTTACACGCTAAACAACAACAAAGAAATAGTGCGGATAAATAAGGCAGCAAAAATAGTGCATATAAATAGTTTATATAAAGTTTTGGAATGCTGGAATAGAATGACACTTCATCCAGTTCCAGAAATATTTTTTACTTAAAGGTTGGCAGGATTTTATTGTTTGGGGAAACTGTTATTTGGTGGCTCCGACTCTGAGTGAAAAGAAACAAAACAAAACAAAACAAATAATTCGTGGACAATGGAGAAAAGGTAAACAAACATTTTATAAACAAAAAGTATACATATACTCGTATTAATAATAAAGTACATTTTTATTCTCAGATCTAAACGTTGGACCACTGATGAAACGAAAGCATTTTTGCATTTTTATGCTGCCAGGAAGGAGCAATTTAGCCACCCAAGGAAAAAACGTTCGGCGTATGGAAGCGTTGTTGAAGACATGATTGCGGCTGGCTTTGTAATTATTATGAACTTAATTTGATTAACTAATAAATGTTTAACATATTTTTCAGGACTCGGGTTTCACATCGCGACATCTTGAGGTGAAGACAGAGACGCTAAGGACAATAATGGTAGAACTGGTGCATCTCCTTGTATTGCACCGTTCTTAAAGGAAATGGACGAGCTATTTGGTAAAAAGCCAAATTTTGCAAAAAGCTATTCGTATAATTTTGGTGCCAAAAGTGTTTCGGTAAGAGGGTAATTTGTTATCTGAAAATAGTTTAATTATTCTGTTTTCTTTCAGAGTTCAGGTGCAACAGTTTCATCACCGAATACGTCCTCAGCAGCACCATTATTCAGCTCCTCAGAAACGTTTAAGTCTCCTGTCTCAAATGATTTAGACTTCTTTGATGTGGATGTAGAGTTTTTTTTGGAAGAAGCTGATGCGGCCTGTTCATCTTCATTACCAACAACAACACCACCACCACCACCACCACCAACAACAACACTACTAACAACAACAACACCACCGACAACAACTACACCACCAACAAGAACACCAGCAACATCAAGGCCAGCCGCAATAAAAAAAAGGGCTATGTCACGCTCCGACTACTATAAAGAAAAAATAATGCAGAGGCAGCAAGAAGCGGAAAGAGTGGAAGAACGTTTCCAAGAGCGTCAACAGGCCAGGGCACAGCTACAGCTAAAAAAAGCGGAGGATCGTAAAAAGAAATACGAGTTAATAGAAAAACTGCTATCGAAATAAAAAACTCGTTACTAAAATTGAATTGTAGTTGTTACTTTCATGTTTTTTTTCTTAAAGTTTTGAAGTTTGCGGTCGTTAGTATCATTTGATGGAAGTTTGCTCAAGTGAACTCAAAAAGTGATGCTGGTTTGATGCATTTATGAATGATTGCCGAAATTGATGGTGCGATGTGAATCATTTCTGCAAAGACATTTTTGTGAATTAACGCAAAAAAATATGTAAATACATAGGTTGAAAAAAGAAATCGAACTTTGGTGGGTAGCTTATAATTTTAATTATAACTAAATTATATTTGTTTGACACAGATATGTAAACAATGTTTCACGACGATTCCGGGATGTATTCAATTCGGGATTTGTGTTGTGCCCCAAGTTATTTTCCTGTGGTGTTACTTCTTCATCCAATGTGATGTTATCGTCATTGGATATGCATAAATTATGTAAAATGCACACACTAACCACGATTTTTTTAATCGAATTTATAGTTCGTTGTTCAGTGAACTTGTTTATTCTTCTGAATCTTCCTTTCAGCAAACCAAAAGCATTTTCAACCACCATCCGTGTAGATGAGTGTATAAAATTGAAAGATTTTTGCTGATCAGTTAATTGCCCATAGTCCTTGAAAGGCGGCACTATCCAGTTTGAGGAAGCATATGCCGAATCACCCAAAAGAAATGTATTTGATGGAAATAGCCGGGAATAATTGGTTTCCGCTTGATTGTACAAAGCAGACCTTCTAAGAACCCTACTATCATGCAGAGAACCAGGTTCTCCAACACATATGTCGATGAATTTCTTGTCAGCGTCAACGACGGCCTGCAACACGATAGTGAAGTTTTGCTTTCGGTTATAGTAAGCCTCTTTGTTGCTTTTGGGAGCTGCAATTGTGATATGCGTACAATCGATGGCCCCGATTATACCCGGTATTTTCTTTTTGGTTTCAAATTTATGAGAAATTTGGTCAATGACATCTCCTTGTGGCCACTTAATATATTCATTTCCTATAGAAAACAACCAGCTGCTCACACGGCCAACTACAGACCATGCTGACGACGTTGCAATTCCAAATAGGTTTCCCAATTGCCGAAATGTCAGAGTGTTGCTAACGTACCATACATATACATACACTTCTTTTCTGGGTTCAATTTTTGTTTTGCCTCCATGATTCGGTCTTGATGAAAAAAAATCTGATTGAGAGTATTTTTCTGAAAATAAATAGAAAACGCTTTTATATTTTTAAATAAATAGTTAGATGAATGAACAAGTTGTTCACCTATTAATTTCTCTACTGTTGAGCGATTCAACCTGAAGTGGGATTTAAAACCGAGCTCACTATAATCCTCGATAGTTTTCATAAAATTCGAAACGCTTGCGTTGTTCTCATCAGATGAAGAATCATCAGAGCTCATTAAGCGATCAAGTTCTGATGATGAACTGCTTTCTTCACTGCTTGATGATGAGTCCAATAAATACTCTAATAGGATCTGAAATAAAAAACATATTATTTTTGGCAAGAAGTTTAAAATTTAATAACTTCTACCTTTTTTGTTTCGTTATCCATTTTAATTTTTTTCTTTTAAGTAAATTTAAAATAAGAGTGCATATAATAGTGAACATATGTTTTATTCACACTTTCCATTACTGCATTTACTTTCCATTACTGCACAAGCTTATAATTTACCAATAAAATACGCCTTATGTTATGTTAAATATGTTTATATAAGACTTGTAGAATCTGCAGAAAAGTTTAGGGAGGGAGGAAGGTATTTTTAATTCTTATTGTAGTAAAAATGCGTTAAAATTCGATAAAAGTATCTCAATAATGTAACGAAATTATTGCAATTAGTTGACATTTTTGAGAAAAGGTGTAACAAAATGTACAAAATACCCGTGTTTTGTTGGAAAATCTATCCATAGTATAATAGGATTTTACACGAATAACAAAAACAATATCCGTAGAATGAATACTACCGATAAAAGTTAAAGCAGAATCTACTACGGATGGGTTTTTGACGTTTATACGATCCTTGAATGGATCTTATGTGATTTCGATCTCAAATGTTCGTACGCTGCATTAGTATCTCGATGGCTGTGTTCGTTGAGTAATTGTGCATTTGGAATCATGTATTTTCCATTGGGGAAAAATCAATCTGTTACTGTAAATATTATTTAGTTTTGTTAATGAAAATTGACTAACTGGGCTTATTTTGCAAGAGAAAACAATAGAAGAGATAATTAAGTTTTGCTATGTTTTCAACGCACATGAAGATTTAAAAATGATTAAGTTTGACAGCACTTTCTAAAATGTAAATGGTGGTTCGATGTTTCTTATGAAGTGCAAGTAAGATAGTTTGATTCGTGTTAAACAATGTAGAACTAAATAGTTCAGCCCCATATAGGAATATGCTACCCACTCCATATGCATTTTTTTTTTCATATAAAAAAAAATATGTTTTTTGTGCCCAAACATGCAAATAAACAGACCAGCATTATCTGTAAAACCAACTCTTCTACACAGGTTTTTCTTCACAAATTTGAACTCGATTCCGGTCGGGGAATCAAGCTCATTTAAAATCGATTTAGGTATATAAAGAATCGAGATCGCTTCAACACCACATGTTAATGTAGTAGTCTATGAACAAACCCCCTTCTTGAAGTTTTTATTTTATGTCAAAGCTGCAATTGTTAAATGAACTTTTTGAAAGAATCTCAATTTCCAGATGTTTTCTTAACATTTTTTTCTTGAAAATTGTCTATTCTATTAGTTTAAGTTAGTTTTTTTGCTGAAGTTAATTTTAACTTTTAATTTTCACAAAACTTTCCTCTATTTGCGTGTTTCTTTTTATTATTTGTCTGTCAGATCTTATTTCAATAGTAATAATTTTTAAATTCAAGAATCTGGCTACTGCGGATGGGTTTCCTTGGGAATTTTATACAGAATGCCAAAAATACACGGGTACCGTAACAAAGTAACAATATTCAAAATGTAAAGCTCTTATTACACTTCGAATATTGTGCCAAAACTGATACAGAAAGATGAACTTATTTCTTTTGACTATAATCTTGACTTCATTATAGAAATTCCCAGATCAATCTCTTCGGCATTTAAGTCTTTTCTCTCTATCTCACAAACATTAATTTAAACAAAATGGGCAAATAGTTGATAAAATGTGTTTTGCAAACAATTTTCGAATAATGAGTTCCTTAAGTGAACATAAGCTTTTATGGCAAACCTACAATTATAAATAAGAAAATCTTATCTTGACTTTAGATTTTGTTTTTAATAAATACATTTTTTTTAATAGTACTCTAAAGCACTATTCACATGAGACCGATCAACGACCAATGAATGAACGAATATTCGTCTATTTTGACATTTCTTTCACATGAGAGCTTTTAATTCGTCACGAATGAAGTTTTACTTTGACAACTGTTTTTTTTTGTGTATTTATCATTATTGTATTCACCATTCACCACCGAAACCAAAACAAGATTGATTTTTTTAGGTTAAGTTCGTTGCGAGTGTGGATAGTGTGGAATGCGAATAAAGTTTGAGAGTTCGTATCAACTACAATGTTTTTCGCGACGAATAAATTTGCTTTCTTAAATTTATTAATATATGATATTGAAAAGTAAAATTATGCATCGAAAATCAAATAGAAACTATTATTACTATCGTTTTGTTAAGAATTTGTGTATAAAGTCACATTTTGTTATTCATTCGTCGTTCCTTTATCGCACTCATGTGAATACTGCTTAACAGCCATTTTTTACAACGTAATATAAAGCTTATAATGTTACAAAAACACTCTATATGAAGATATAAATCCTTCGTACGTATAACCCTCCAAAACCCATTTGTTTACATTGTTGTATTTGTAGGCTCCCGGAAATTTCGCCAGAAGAAATTACGCCAGTTTTTTTTTTGGAAAAAACGCCAGAAAATGTTTTCTGCTTCAAATTGGAAAAAGAAGCAGAATTTTTTGTGGAAAATAAGCCAGAAACATTGGAAATTGTGCCAGACAGAAATGGAAAAAAACCAGAAAACAAAATGGAAATTAGGCCAGAAAACTAATTGATATATTCGGTTACGGCGTGGCTGCCAAGCAAAAAATTACTAAAGTTTTCAATAATTTTTTTTATTTGTTACAATTTATTTAACAAAGTAGAAAAGAACAAAATATTTTTACTTAATGTAAATTTGCAAAGTGTCTGCTATGATTTCGTTTGAATCTGCAACTGCTTGAGCTTGCAACTTTAAGTTGCACTCCGAACATATTTTCATATGTCTGCACGGCAAAAACACAACGTTTGGTGGAAGGACCTGACATATAATACAACCTACGCAAACGAATTAAGGACAACGAACTTCCTGTTACGTCCCTTAACAGATCACGTGCGGCCGAAGAATTAGCGGAGGCCCTAGACTGCTATAAAGCAGACATCACCGCCTTCAGGAAATACGATGGGATGGGCCGGGCAAAACAGGATGAAAAACTGCGATATTTATTATGGTGACTTCTATCACGAAAACCAACAGCGCTTATTTGGATGCGGCTTCGTCATTGGATCCAGAATTAGGCAAGAAGTCTTGAGCTATAGGTGAATCAATGAGCGCCTCATGACCATACGGCATCAAGGCTAAATTCGGCAACATTAGCCTGATTTACGCGCACGCCCCCACAGAAGAGAAAGATGACAACACCAAAGATATGTTCTTCGAACTCTTAGACAAAACATATAAGCAGTGTCCTAGCTACGATATTAAAATTGTCCTGGGCGATTTCAAAATGTTTCAATAACTCGCCGTGCGATACTAGCGACCTATGAGCAATTAGTGCCACCATCTAGAGCAGGATTTGCCTGGTGTCCCTTCTATTTGTAATTATTCAATGATACTACTTATTTCTTTTGAAAATACTCTAACTCTAGCATTATAAGAATCAATATTTAGACAAACTTCAATTTTCACTTTTATGTACTCTACATACATAGCTCATCTAGTCTTCTACGGGTGATAAACTTCGTTATAATGCTTTGATGTTTTAAAACAATATAAAATAATTAATACTAAAATAGAATATGAATTGATTGCTTTATTGTTATTGAATTTTATCGGCTGTATGGTGATAAACATTATGATAGGCCTTTTTGATCAGCACCTACTCGTGCTACTGAAAGCTATCAAAGTCTTCATCTTTTTCGAGATTGGTATCGTGAGCTTCATATAGCGTAGAAAACATAAACCATTCAGGGACGCTGCTTACCCAAAGTTAATGTTGATCCATAGTTGTACCGCTAAAGGACTATAGATGTACTCCCAAAAAGTTTTAGGAAAATATGTTATGAAATATGTCAGTTGCTGGACGTTTTAAAAGGCTGTTTATCCAAATCAAGGTCTGGAGATTTCAAGGAGGAGTAGAAAAATTAAGGGAGGTCTAGAAAAATTATAGAGGTTTTGAAATATCTGGAGATTTCAAGGGAGGTCTTGAAATATCAAGGGAGGTCTCAAGATTTAAAGGGAGGTCTGGATATATCAAGGGAGGGCTACAAAAATTAAGGGAGGTCTTCAAATATCACGGGAGGTCTGGAAATATCAAGGGAGGTCTGGAAATATCAAGAGAGGGCTGGAAATTTCAATGGAGGTCTAGAAAAATTAAGGGAGATCTTGAAATATCAAGGGAGGTCTAGAAAAATAAGGGGAGGTCTCTAAATGTTAAGGGAGGTCTGGAAATATGAAGGGAGGTCTAGAAAAATTAAGGGAGGTCTTGAAATATCAAGGGAAGTCTGGAAATATCAATGGAGGTCTGCAGATTTCAAGGGAGGTCTAGAAGAATCAAAGGAGGGCTGGAGATTTCAAGGGAGGTCTAGAAAAATCAAGGGAGGTCTGGCATTTAAAAGGAGGTCTTAAAATATCAAGGGAATATTTAAAGAATCAAAGGAGGTCTAAAAATATCATGGGGGTCTGGAGATTTCAAGGGAGGCCTGGAAATATCAAGGGAGGTCTCGCAATATCAATTGAAGTCTAGAAAAAATCAAAGGAGGCCTAGAAAAATTAAGGGTGGTCTTGAAATATCAAGGAAGGTCTGGAAATACCATGGGAGGTCTGGTATGTCAAGGGAGGTCTGGAGATTTCAAGGAAGGTGGGGAAATATCAATTGAGGTCTAGGAAAATCAAGGTAACAAAATTGAATGTTCCACGATAGTATTACTTAAATATACAAAGTATAAATACTTATTCTCACCAAATTATGTTTGTACTTCTTTTCATCACTTTTGAATTCTGCGATTGCGAATCCTTGAACAATTAAATCATAAAAATGCCGTTCTCAGATTTCTGACAGCAAAAGTAAAGAAAATTGTACGAGAATTTTTATTTCTATTCCTGAGTATATGGAAGTCTCTGAGATTTTAGAAATATAAATGACCAATTAGCTTTTGGAGACAAAAAGAATTAAGTGACACTTGTCTATATGTTTCTCTTTGTCAGTCAATTCCGAAAGTGTAAGTCAACAATTTAAGTTTTGATTTGGCTTGAATTATAAAGAATAACATGTTAATTTTTGATGGTTTTAGGCCGAAAATGAGATATTTTTTCCCAATGTCGCTTACTTTGATTCATATTATAAAATACTTCGAGTTGGTGCTAAGAAGTGTTGAGGTTACAGTCCTTAATTTTAAAAACATGATTGACAAATAATTTGTACAATATTTTATGCAGCCTTTACTCATTTATGAGATTGTACGAAACATAGTAGTTTTTGCGATTTTAACAAAACCAGATTTTTTTTTTATAACTAGCGAACACTTGAAGGGTTTTGTATACCTTTGATATGCCAAAGGCATAGTGTGAGCATTAGGAAAAGAGGGAAGAGTTGGATAGGAGGTGTCGGTGTACATTGATTTTAAATTTCTGGCAGCTGTCAGTTTTAAAGCATTCATTTTATGACATTTGAAAATTTTCCTTTATTAAGAAATATCTTGAATTTGTGGTAACATTTGTCCACCGAGATCTTGAGGTTTAACGGCTTAAAGGCCCAACTATAATAGACTTAACCGAGCTTAAGCCAGCTTAAGGGATCGAAACAATACGCAGCCTTATATGTCACTAGCCATAATAGACGTTCTGCTCAGTTTCGTTAAATTTCGCTAACTTTCGCGCAATTACGCAAGAGCCATTTAAATGGCTCGAGTTTAAGCAAATGTCAAATTTGGTTAGGTTCCTGGAATCCATTATGGTTACTTTTTGTTTTGACGATAACTTCTGATAACTTTTCGATCGGTTTTGACATAAGCTTACTTTCGGTAAAGTCTATTATTGTTGGGCCACAAGGCTTTTTTGTTTGGTCCACATGAAAGGTACACAATCGAATTAAGACCTTTAAGATAAAAGTCATAGAGGATGTACATAAAGCCTCAAATGTTTTTGGTTAAAATTAGGTCCGTTCGCGTACCTTCCTAAACAAGTCTAATTTTCGTACTCAAAAATTTCGTAGTTTTTCGTAAAACAGAGCGCTCACGAAAGGGTAAAAAATTTCCCCAATTTACGAATTTTAGCCTAAGAAATTTCTTTTGTGATTTGTGAAAAGTATCAAATTTGATAGAATTTCAAATAAATTAAATAAATGCAATTTATTTCATGTCACTTATAAAATTAAAAATTCTTTTCCAAAGAACAGCAACAAGATAGCAATTTTCAATTTTTCAATTTAATCAAGTTTTTTCATTAAAAAAAAACAGTGGACCAGCATGATGTTGCACATTTACAAAAAATAAATTCCAAATACGAAATTAAACGACACGAAATTTTGACAATCGAATGGTGGAAAAAATTGTTCATTTCCCATTCGCTTACTTTTTTGTAGTTCTGTCTTTTTGTGCGAGAATTTTACCCCCACTCTTTAAAATATCTCTTTTTACGAATTTTAGTGCAGAAACTACGCGAACGGACCTATTATGTTTGTAATATTTAATCTGTTCGTTTTCATTTCTTTAAAAATTTGAAACACATTTTAATTCAGATGTACATCGTTTTATTCAGTTTTTGTATGAATGCGATATGAACTAATCAAATATAGTTATAATTATACTTCACATCTTACTTCATTCATTTAGCTTAATGTTAAAGAACATTAATGAACATTTCGATAATAGGTAGGTAGGTGTATTAATACTTTTTGCGCTCATACAATTTTTGTTGGAATTTATAAATATTTTTGTTTTTCTTAATGAATAATTTTATACGCTTAAATAAATTTATCGATTCAATTACAATTTCAATCGCATATTATACTCATGAATAATCTATTCATCAGAGTTTGATTCATTATCTTCTTCGTCGTTTTCTTCTTCTTCTTCATTGCCTTCGGTCTCTTCATCTTCACTAGAATCGTCCTTCTTTTTAGAAGGTCGTCCACGTCCTTTGCTACTATTTGACTTCTTTGCTTGGGTTTTATTGCCATTTTTCTTAGTTGCACCTTTGGGACGACCACGTCCACGTTTCGCTGGTGTCTCCCCATCGGTATTGCTAGCAGGCTTGTCTTCTTTTTTCGAATTGGATGAAACATGGGTTCGCTTTGAATATATAAACAAAAAATGATTACAGATTATTAAACTATCATAGATACTCGGTTAGTTTTCTAAAATAAGGATTATTGTGATGGTTAAGTTTATAAATATTTCAAAACTAGAAACGATAAGAGCAAAAATCTCTTCTTTTTTATATTTCTATTCTTAATTTTAAACCAAGCTAATATATTTTAATAAAATAATATTCACCTTTTCAGCAGCGGATGAGCGGCCCCTTTTTTTTACTTCAACGTTTTCCGAATCTGACATTGTTTATTATTTATCCACTTATTTAAACGTCCTAAAAATAAATAATATAAAATAATAGTTATATATTAGTTTAAACAAAAATAGATGTTATTTTTCAAAAATTTAAGTGTTCTAACGCTCTAGATGAGAAATGTCATTGGTTTGACACTTAAGAATGTCAAAGTTAGTTGACACTTCATGGTGAATCGTTACGGTAAATGGCAAGAGCTTTTTAGCCATTCTGAGTGATATTTTTGTTTTCAAAAACTCACCCTAATAGGAAAATGACAAAGCGATTTTGACATTAGTTGAGGCGTTCACTTTCATAACAAAAACTTGCGTTTACATAAGTCAATTTCTGTCATCGCAAAATTTGGTAATGGTTATAACGAAAATATGCCAAAATGTAAAACTTTTTCCTTAGTTTTTGATTTTATGATTTAAAAAAAAAACATTATTTAGGGTAGAAGCCAAATGAGCATATTGCCACAAATTTCCAGGGAGGTGTCTTTGAATTATAAGTAGAAATGCTGGATGGGATTCTTAGGCAGTGGATTTAAATTCTCTTTGTGACTAATCAGCTAAGTATCGACATCATTTGGGTCAAAAAAGTCACCTTGTCATAAGCGTCCAGCGTTCCAGAAGTGTTCCTGTGCACTGGACGCATTCGTGTTACTTAACGCCTCTCAATTATTTAAATGGGGCTGTGCTGTCATTGGCTTATGTCAATAAACTATCAACTCTTGAAGCCCTTAAAGTCAATATTTAAGCCACCATGACGCCATACAGTAAAAAAATTGAAAAAGTGGACTGATCACATGGATTATATAACTCGTAGTAGCGGCGGCGGCGGACTACATAATTTCTGAAATTTATCTATGTACGTATGATCTGACACCTAAGTTGTTTCTTTATAGAAGGTTAGTAGTAGTCAGAAGATGGCTGACAATTAAGTGTCAGATAGCTAGTTAAATATTTCCCAATAAATTGTTGGACATCTTTGCATATTTAAAACTAATATGTGTTATCATGAAGCAAGTTTCACAATTTGTTCGGCAATGATCTTACAATTTACTGTCAAAAACTGTGTTTTGAAATTTGACCAGTTTATAATTCTAATATTTGAGAGATTTTCGTATTTTTAAGCGGTCCCTAGACTATCAATATTATTTTGCAATATTTGATATTGCACAATATGAGTCTAGGGCTCATATTGAAGGGTTGTGAATAGTCTGTGGATGTGTTTGCACAATATTTTGTGCCCCTCCCTGAATTAAATGTCAAAATGGCAAACAATAACAATAAAAAGGAGGAACGCAATCGAAGTGTATGAAACTGTGCCTACTTTGTGAAATGCGAAGTGTAAAGAATATTCCAACAGAAATGTTAAAAGTGATTGATACGAAAAAATGCTTGCAAAATACCGCGAAAGATAGCCCGACGCTGATAAGGCTAAATTGGATGCTTCTTACTTTTGTAATAATTTATGTCAACTACAAGTCACACAGACTTTATAGAATAAAGAGCATTCCACTTGAAGGTTTCATATTGAATATCCCGATATTTGGGACAGCTGTCACTTTTGAAACCTTCAAAAAATAAGGCTAAACTGATCCAAAAACTAAACTCTTTGGAACCAATTACAGGAAAGAACTAAACAAATTTCTAATTCGGAAAAAAGTGGCGCTGTAACCGACGAAGTTTTTAAACCAAGTTTGTGGTATTTTGATGCGCTGCATTTTTTAAGGACATTATGCTCATCAAAGAGCAGCATGATCAACAAAAGCAAATGATACAAAATCCGGAAATGTCTCAGGTAATTTTTTATTTTGTATTTATATATCATCGAGCATGATGTTGAAGCACAAATAAAGAACTGTCAAATGATTTATTGTGCGAAATATTGTTTAGTGTGGGCTACCATTCAATAATATTGTGCAACATATTGTTTAATAATATTGATAGTCTAGGGACCGCTTTAGATGTATAAACACAATTTTATACTTTTGCTGTCAAAACTGAGATTAGATTTTCAATGATTCGCACAATTCAAAAAGGAAGAAATGAAATGCAACGGTAATTGGATTGATAAGTGAGAATGAATAGTAAATAGTGCTTATATTTAAATCCTCTGATCAGTCAATCCATCTGAGAAATTTCCCAAAATTCTTAGAAATATAAACTGGCCAATTTCCTAGCTTGTTTTTCACTCAAAGATCTGTTAATATGACGTGATGACCTACCGCTTTCGATGAACACTTAATTTAAGTATAATTTGAAAACAAAATTTGTCTTAAACTGCGAATACTTTCTTAAACAAGATTTCATGTCATAGATTTTAGTTGAGTGGAATTTTTTCACATGGCACAAAACTATACACAAAAAAAAAGTTGGGATTAGTTTACATTATTCATAACTCAGGAGTGAATGTGATGAAAGCGAAGAATCAAACAATTCAATTTTATCCCTATTGAATCTTATCGATGATGATTCAAGTTCCAGTTGTAGCTCCACAACTTCTGAAAATGTTCCTGCAAATCACAAAAATCAAAAAATGTTGAAAATACTTTTACGTGGAATTTTTTGAAATCATTCTTGAAATTGAAAATGGTTGTAAGAAACACTTAGGTGACATAAATTAGAACTCAGAACCGTCTGAACCATCTCAATGAAGAGAGTAGTTTTGAAATGACGGTGGGTTGTATGTAACACTTCCAAGAATTTCGAGAGAAAATCATACAAAATTCTTAAAAGTGTTACATACAACCCACCGTCATTTCAAAACTACTCTCTTCATTGAGATGGTTCAGACGGTTCTGAGTTCTAATTTATGTCACCTAAGTGTTTCTTACAACCATTTTCAATTTAAAGAATGATTTCAAAAAATTCCCATGTAAAAGTATTTTCAACATTTTTTTCTGCTGCAGCTTTCTCGATTTTATTTATATTTTTTGACATTTAAAGCAGGGTTGCCCATAGAACATTTTGCTCAATGATTTTTTTTGTTCCTTTTTTTGGGGAAAATAATACCCATAAATTATGTCAAATATACATTTTTTTGGACTTAATTATTTGAATTCACCAATTAATTAGCTTTGTTAAAATATCTAATTATTTCATGGATTATATACCAAATAAATAAATATAAAGCTTCTCGCTTTCTATTTAAAAAAATATTTTATTTCAGTCAAATTGAAATGTTTATATGGCAATACAGGTTTTATTTAATTTGTTTGCAATGATACCAACATTTACATGTGAAATCACAATGATAGAGCGCTCCTTGTTGTGAAAAAAAGAATTAAATTTTGGATCTCAAATTGAGATCCAAACACAAAGCAGGATCTTGTGTTGTTGTTGTAATGCATGTAAATCCAAGATCCGGATCAGATCATGGTGATAATAAAACGCGGCTAATTATTAATAATTCAGGAGCGTCTGAACCGATTTTACTGACAGTTAATGGAATTGTGTGAAATTGAAACACAAATCAATGGAACGATTCGTTTCACTTTTGAACATAAAAGTATCAGCTGTTCAGGAAAATGAATTTCCGTCCGGAAAATAGAGAAAAATAAATGTGTAACTAAACTTCTTTTTCCCAAAAAAAAATTTTTGTGTGGTTTCCGATCGATTGCATAGTGGGACCTCTGGCGTGACAGTTCTACGCACTTACCATAATGCCACGGGTCCTACAATTGTGCGAATTGGTTATTAAAAAAGAGGCTGGGATGCGAAACAAACTGATAACTTCCCATCCCGTCTGTCGATTTGTCTTTCTTAAAATTGTGTCTATATGTATTTTTACCAAATTTGCGCACTATTTTTTGTAGATTTTATTTTGTATGAAAAAACGGACTGTTGGATTTTTATATAAAAATTACTGAAAACAATATTTTCTGTGAAATAAAATAAGTTTAAAGCCAATATTTTTCATTTTTAAAAAGCTATTTGAGCCGAAAGTAAATTTTTACTAAGTTTTAGTATTGTTTTTTTTTTTTAGAGTTTTATATTTTGTAAAAAAAACTGTCAATTCGAATTTTTAAATATTTGACCAAATTTTGAAAACAATATTTCTTATAAGATAAAATTAGTTTGAAGCCAATATTTAAAATTTTTGAAGAGATATTTGAGTCGAAAATCAATTTTTACCAACTTTTATACATTTCTTTTAAGGTTTTTATTTTTTGTAAAAAAACTGTCAATTCGATTTTTCTCAAAATTTGTCCTTATGTTGAAAACAATATTTCTTATAAGAATAAATTAGTAAGAACAAATTATCTCAAAGTTTTTAAAAAATATTTGAGTCGAAAATCATTTTTTACGAACTTTTGTTAATTTTTTTTTCGGTTTTTAATTTTTTGTACAAAAACTGTCAATTTGATTTTTTTCAAACTTTAACTGAATGTTGACAACAAGATTTTTTGAAAGATAAAAGTAAATTGAAGCCAATATCTCAAAGTTTTGAAAAGATATTTGAGTCGAAAATCAATTTTTATCAACTTTTATACATTTTTTGTTAGGTTTTTATTTTTTGTAAAAAAACTGTCTATTCGATTTTTTTATCAGATGTCAAAAACATTATTCTTCGTCGCACAAAATTGTTTTAAAGATAAAATCATATTTCAGTCGTAAAATTTTGGAGGTGACAAATTTTTTTTCAGTTTTTTTGATTTATAAAAAAAACCGTTAAATGGATTTTTTTCAAAAACATTTTTTTTTTATATCACGTTACAATACATTATATAAAATTTAATTCAAGTCTCTAGCGTTTTTGGTTCGTAAGATATTTAGGGTTAACCAAAATTGTCACCCTTTTTCAAACTGCTATGGTAAAAAAACCACCCACGCAATTTTCTTGAGCCCTTTCTGCATCTTTCTGCCTTATTATCTGTAACAAAATTTATTTAAAATCGATATTCGATTCTGGTTCTTGAGCTATGGACAACGAAAAAAACGTAGCGAACGTACGGACGTACGAACGTACAGACATCTTTCTAAAAATCTTTTATTTCGACTCTACGGACCTTGAAACGTCAAGAAATGTCAAAATTTTCAATTTGACAAATCGGACCCATTACAATAACTTCCTATGGGAAGTTAAAAATGTATAAAAGTTCGTAACAATTGATATTCTAGTTTTATCTTTTAAAATAGATTATTTTCAACATTCAGTAAAATTTTGAAAAAAAAATCAAATCGACAATTTTTTAACAACAAATTAAAAACCTAAACAAAATTTAATACAATTTTTTAAAAATTGTTTTTCGACGTAATTATCTTTTCAAAACTTAAAACTGATTTTATCTTATAAGAAATACTGTTTTTAACATTCCATAAAATTTTGAGAAAAATCGAATTGTTGTTTTTTTTACAAAAAATAAAAACCTAAAAAGAAATTAATAAAAAATGGTAAAAATTGATTTTCGACTCAAACATATTTTCAAAACTTTGAGATATTGCTTTTAACTTACTTTTATCTTTCAAAAAATATTGTTGTCAACACTCAGTAAAATTTTGAAAAAAAACGAATTGACAGTTTTTCTTAAAAAAAAAAAACCTACAAAAAATGTATAAAAGTTCGTAACAATTGATTTTCGACTTAAATATCTTTTCAAAACTTTGAGACATTTGCTTCAAACTAGTTTTATCTTTTAAAATATATTGTTTTCAACATTCAGTCAAATTTTGAAAATAAAAACAAATTGACAGTTTTTTTACAAGAAAAAACAATACTAAAACTATTGGCTTCAAACTTATTTCATTTCACAGAAAATATTGTTTTCGATATTAAATAAAATAAAACCTTCAAAAAATAGTAGCCTCTTTTTACCTGTTTTTTTTTTTCATTACTGTAAAACAACTGAAATAGTTGTCACTTAGTAACAGTTATGGGATTAAGATGGTATAAATATATATAAATAAAATTTCAAAAACTATAAATATAAAATTTAACAAAATATACAATTTAATAACATATTATAATTGGAATATAACGAATGTTTTTTTTTAAACATGTGATTTTCAATTTGGCAATACTTTATTTGGAGTTGGTCTTTTTGACAGTTGTCACTCGATTGCATATTCAACAGACATAATCCTGAACAATCGTTTGCAAATCACACAAATTTATTACCAAATAGTGGTACTAAAATCTAAATCTAAATTGAAGGAAACTTTTGGTAAGCGTTTTATCTAGAAAGAAAATATTCGGCACCTTTTAGCTGACATACGGCCTCAATTGCTGCAAAAGATGTCGAAAGTTTGGCGTCTCGGCTGAAATTTATTTGGGCCATTTTCACAAAATCATTTAAAAAAAAATAATGCCAAACCATTCCTTTTGAAAACCACAAGCGTAAAAAAAACCCTTTACTATTCCGTTTCTCCGTATCTTTATATCAATCCAGTAGCGTAGCGTGGGGGGGGGCAATGGTTTGAGGGGCGGCAAAAAAAAAAGGTTACCAAAACAAAAAACCCTGCACTAGTTTGAGGGTGGCAAAAAAAAGGTAACCAAAACAAAAGAACCCTGACATAATTTTCGGTAAACAGAATTTCGTATAGGGTGGCATCCAATCGACCTGTATCTATACCACCACAAACTTCATTTAACCAGAAATTTAACATAAGTATTAGTCTGAAAATCTACGATGGTAAATCTTTTGCGAATTACGATCCACCCATCACACATTCAGATCAACAACAAAATCTTAAATAAACATTGCTTCACGATTAGCGGTTGTTGCGACCGAAAATCTCATAATCTCGAAGATAAGACCAGAGAGGGACAATCAATGTTCTGTTCAACCAATGGATTCAATAACTGGACCCAAAGTACAGAACCATGAGTGAGGTCCAAAACATAACATAAATGTTTGCAAATGGAAAGAATTGGAAGTAAGACTTCAGAAAGATCAAACCATTGATCGAACTGAGGAAAAACTCTTGGCTAATAAATCAAAAAAATGGCAAGAAATTCTTGTTAGAATGGTTGACATCATTATATTCCTAGCAAAACAAACTTTAGCTTTTCGTGGCCATAGAGAAGACCCTACAAGCTCTAAAAGAGGCAACTTCTTAGAACTAGTACATCTCATCTCAAAGTATAAACCAGTCTTTCGTTAGCATATTGTTAGAATAAAAATGAATGAAAAAATATCAACAAGTTATGTGTCGCCACAAATTCAAAATGAATTTATAAACATTTTAGGAGAAGAAGTTCGACATCAAATTATTTCTGAGGTGAAAAAAGCGAAATACTATTCAATAATTTTTTATAACACTCCTGATATTTCCCATAAAGACCAGACCAGTCAAGTGTTGCGGTATATAAAAATTAAAGATCATCATATAAAAGTGGTGGAATACTTTGTTGATTTCATTGAAACGAAAGATAAAACTGCTGAGGGCATTGCCGAGATGATCCTTTGTAAACTAAAAACCAACGGCCTCAATATAATGGATTACAGGGGTCAAGCTTACGACAATGCCGCTGTTATGGCCGGAAAAAACACAGGAGTCCAAAAAACATTCAAGACATAAACCCGAAAGCCCAGTTCGTTCGATGCGCAAATCACTCTTTAAATCTTGAGTCTTCGACTCAGTTACTTTTTTCGGAACATTGGAACGATGCTATGTGTTTTTTTGCAATGTCAACTCATCGGTGGGACGTCCTGATTGCGACTACTGGTAAATCGTCGAAAAGGATTTAAGAAACAAGATGGAGTGCAAGAGCGGATTCTGTGGAGACCACATACTCTTACTATGAGGATATTTTAAATTCTATAGAAAAGCTTACTGAGACAGGAAAGCTGAAATACGATAACAGATGCAGGAACTTTGCTTAAAGCAATGCAATCCTTTTCTTCTCTCTGCTTTTTGGGCTTTTGGAAACCAGTTTTTTATATGAAATAAATGATTGTCAAATTTACTTACAAACCGAAGATCTTGACCTTTATCAGTGTGCAGCTAAAATCAGTGCTCTACTGACTTTTCTTAAAGACACAAGAGAAAAATTAGTCAATGATGCTCTTGTTTACGCAAGGAATTTGTGTGAGAGCTTAGGCATTTCGTTGGATCCTCCCAGAGGGAAAAAAAGGAAGTACATCTTTGGTGATGGAAGCACAGATGTTGGTCTGTCTTATGACGAAGAGTTAAGAAGAAAATTGTTTTCTTTCTTAGATAAAATCATCGTCAAAATCAAGGAGAGATTTAACCAATTGCAAAGTTTGGCCAAAAAATTCGACTTTCTTTCAGCTAGCTACTGGCTGAAAATTTTGATTACGATTCGGAACTTTCATTCAATGAGCAAATGACCATGATGTATCTCACGATGATTTCAAAATAGAACGTGGTCCATTAAGAGCCTTTGCATCTTCCTTGGAAAGACTTTACGATCTTGAAAGAACAAACCCGCTTGAAATATTAAATTTCATAGTACGACTGAATTAGAAACAATTTTGCCAAACATTACCATTATGCTGAGTATTTTTTTTTAACAATAGCAATAAGCAATGCCCGATGTGAGAGGAGTTTTTCAAAACTAAAACTAATAAAAAACTATCTCAGGTCAACAATGAGTACTCGAAGGTTAAGTAACCTAGGAATTCTAGAAATAGAAATGCAAAAAACTGATGCGATTGACACCGAAAGAATAAAAAGAGGCTGGGATGCGAATTACACTGATAACTTCCCATCCCGTCTGTCGATTTGTCTTGCTTCAAAGTTTGTTTATATGTAATCGTATCAATTTTACCAAACTTGCGTAGGTACTATTTTTTGTAGATTTTGTTTTTTATGAAAAAACGGACTGTTAGATTTTTATATAAAAATCACTGAATATCGAAAACAATATTTTCAGTAAAATAAAATAATCTTTTAGCCAGTATTTTTAATTTTTTTTTTACAAAAACTATCAATTCGATTTTTTTCAAAATTTTACTAAATGTTAACAACAATATTTTTTGAAAGATAAAAGTAGTTAAAAGCCAATATCTACAATTTTTGAAAAGATATTTAAGTCGAAAATCAATTTTTACCAACTTTTGTTAATTTTTTTCGGTTTTAAATTTTTTGTGAAAAAAACCGTCAATTCGATTTTGTACAAAAATTTTACTGAATGTTGACAACAAAGTGTTTTGAAAGATGAAAGTAAAGTAAAGCCAATATCTCAAAGTTTTGAAAAGTTATTTGAGTCGAAAAATAATTTTTACCAACTTATATACATTTTTTTTAAGGTTTTTATTTTTTGTAAAAAAACTGTCAATTCGATTTTTCTCAAAATTTTATCGAATGTTGAAAACAATATTTCTTGTAAGATAAAATAAGTTTGAAGTCTAACTTTCAAGATTTTGAAAAGATATTTGAGTCGAAAATCAATTTTTACCAACTTTTATACATTTTTTTTAGGTTTTTATTTTTTGTAAAAAAACTGTCAATTCGAATTTTTTCAAACTTTAACTGAATGTTGACAACAAGATTTTTTGAAAGATAAAAGTAAATTAAAGCCAATATCTCAAAGTTTTGAAAAGATATTTGAGTCGAAAATCAATTTTTACCAACTTTTATAATTTTTTTTTTTAGGTTTTTATTTTTTGTAAAAAAAACTGTCAATTCGATTTTTTTCAAACTTTAACTGCATGTTGACAACAAGATTTTTTAAAAGACAAAAGCCAATATCTCAAAGTTTTGAAAAGATATTCGAGTCGAAAATCAATTTTTACCAACTTTTATAAATTTTTTTTTAGGTTTTTATTTTTTGTAAAAAAACTGTGAGTTCGATTTTTTTCAAAATTTTATCAGAAGTCAAAAACATTATTCTTCGTTGTACAAAATTGTTTTAGAGATGAAATCATATTTCAGTCGTAAAATTTTGGAGGTGACAAATTTTTTTTTTTCAGTTTTATTGATTTAAAAAAAAAAACCGTTATATTGATTTTTTTCAAAAAATATACCTGTTTGGTATCTCGTTACAATATATTATACAAAATTTCATTCAAGTCTCTAGCATTTTTGGTTCGTAAGATATTTAGGGTTAACCAAAATTTTCACATTTTTTTCAAACTGCTATGGTAAAAAAACCACCCACGCAATTTGCTTGAGAGCCCTTTCTGCATCTTTCTGCCTTATTATCTGTATAACAAAATTTATTTGAAGTCGATATCTCTTCTGGTTCTTGAGCTATGGACGACGAAAAAAACGTCGCGAACGTACGGACGTACGGACGTACAAACGTACGTACACACGCACGCACAGACATCTTTCTAAAAATCTTTTATTTCGACTCTAGGGACCTTGAAACGTCGAGAAATGTCAAAATTTTCAATTTGACAAATCGGACCCATTACAATAACTTCCTATGGGAAGTTAATAAAAGAATTTGTGTGTAAAAAACAAAGAAGGCAAATAATTTAAAGATTTTCTACGTTTTATAAATTATTAAATATAGGTAACGTACATAAGTCAATGTCAGTTGAGTTGCTTGGCACAATGTAATTATCTTTCTTAATCTTAATTTATTTTTTGAGCTTTTTTTCAATATGGTTATAATCGATATACATCACCTACAAATAAATGGATACTCTGTAAGTATAGTTCATTATGGAAGAAATTGTAGTGTTCACCAACTTTGACAAAAAAAAATTGGGGCGGCAAAAACCCACGCTACGCCACTGTAGCAATCGCACTTTAAAGTGTTCTCCTAAAAAACAAATGGTCACACTTAAATAAGCCCCCCAAAAAGCTCTTCAGCAAAACCAAAAATGCAATCACAATGATACTCGTTTCGAAGATAATGACAATGAGGTAGTAATTAAATTTGTTTGGTTCCATTTAAAAGGCTTCCATCAAGAAGTACTTCCTTTAATCAACAGATATTAAATATGTATGTAGCCCCACGTGCAAGTTATAAACACTCAACTGTACCTCAAGCAGGAAATAAGAGGAAATAATAATAATAATAATAATAAAATAATAAAGATAATAATAACAAAACAAGATAACAATAAAAATAGAACATAACAGATATTTTATGACCAACCAAATAACAAAATAAGATAAAGATACAAAAAGTAATTAACCAACACAAACATAAAAGATATACAAAAAGTAATTAACCAACACAAACATAAAGGAAACAAAACGATATAAATAGATGCAACACGGAAGGAGTTTCCAGTAGTTACAGAGTAGTACGTAAGAACTATGCATGTGAAACTATTTAAATATTCCATCTTGTTGAATAGAAAATAAAGTTAATATTTAAAAATATATTTTTTTGAACTAACCTTTTTTATTTTTTCGACGGATAAAAATAATTTGCAAGAAAAACCACATGAAGAGAAGATCATTTAAGACTTCAAACCAAATAAAATCTAATATTGAGTTACATAACGGTATTTCTTTGTCTTCTCGGACAATCAGGCGGCGGTTGAATGAAATTCAATTAAGGGGCACACAGAAAAAACAATTCGTCTCAAAAAAAAATATGATTTTTGGAAAAACGTGCTCTGGAGTAATGAATCAAAGTTCTGCAGATTCGGATCAGATGGAAAAAAATATGTTTGGCGTCCACCTAACCAACAATACAACCGAAAGTACACTCTCAAAACAATTAAACACGGAGGAGGAAATGTAATGTTGTGAGGAGCTTTCTCTTGGCACGGCGCCGCCGATCCACTGATGTTGTCCCCAAATCCCGTTTCGGAAACCAATCAGTCCACAATGTCTACACCACATTCTGTTAATCCGATACCAATGGGTGCACTGTTATCCTCTCCAGAGCCCGATTTGACAAACAATGATGCACCAACGTCATCAACTTCATTCTAAAAGTTTTCTCCATCTCATATTGTAGCTGTTCCCAAAGCACCCGTTAAAAAAAGAGTTTCTAAGCGCAGGGGAAAGACTGCAATAATTACAAGCTCTCCTTACAAGGCGCAGCTAGAGGCTGAGTCCACGAAGTCCAAGCCTCTTGTTATGAAAAAGAAAAAAGCCTCAACAAAAAAGAAAACTACCAGGAAGGAAGAATCTTCAGAAAGCGAGGAGGACGAAGAGTGTCTTTATTGTGGGCATTTATACTCCCAGTCTACAGAAGGATGGATTTCCTGCAGATCATGTGGTAAGTGGGCACATTGTTCTTGTGCTGGAGAGGATGATGTTGACGATGAATCTAGCCACATTTGCTCCAGTTGCAACCCAGTTTAGCTTTGCGCCCGTCATGCCCCACATATGTCCATTGTGCCCCAGTACCGGGGTAGAATGGGCAAATTCTATCATTTACTAAAATTAATTTAACGTACTGAATTATTTTTTTTTATTTATTTTTCTTTTGTGTACTAACGTATTTATCAATTTTCTATCTAATAAAATTGTTTTGGAGAAAATAAACACATTTTTGCAGTTTTTATAACAAGAAATCCTTAAGGGGCCCGTTATGCCCGGCTTCCCCTAATGACAAAAGTTTTCTTACAGAAATAACTGAAACTAAGACACTTATGGTTCCTAATACATTAAGAAATATATGAAATTTAATTTAAGCAATAAAAACTTTATGTGTATAAACCTTAAATGCTCCTTTCACTTGAATTTAATAAAAGATCAAAATTGACAATAATATGTGCTATTTATACAACCACCACTGTAGTTCCTATATGTCCCAAGTTAAAAATGGTAAAACTTAAATAAGCCCCACAAAAGCTCTTCAGCAAAACCAAAAATGCAATCACAATGATACTCGTTTCGAAGATAATGAGGTAGTAATTAAATTTGTTTGGTTCCATTCAAAAGGTTTCCATCAAGAAGTACTTCCTTTAATCAACAGATATTAAATATGTATGGATGTAGAATGTATAATAAATTGTCTCTCTGTCTTTTTATTACCCATGTTGCAGCTGCCAATAATTTCCCGAACCTATAAACAAACAGAATTAGACTTGAAAAAGACAAAAGAGAGGGAATAGTTTCAAATTGTTTACAATAAAACTTGGGCGCGCATTCGTTGGGCGCATGAATATTGTTCGTGTATCTACAACAAGTATCTAGCAGACAGAGGAACATATTAAAATATTGTACTTTCTAAGCATAACAAATATACCACATGAAATTTAGATTTTATTACATCTTTGAAATAAAAATCAATGGATGTGTACCTATCTAGATCTGAAGATAGTGAACTTATTTATTTATTCAAAAACTTCTAACTAATAAAGATACAATATTTCATCATTTTACTGAAATTTTCTTTTCTTTTTTTTCAACTACTTACACTTAATTTCATACATTTTTTAACTAGGCTATGAAAATATGAATAAATCATCGTCCTTATCAAATACTATTTTTATATCAGTGATGGAAGCAATAAGATGGTAAAGAAGTCTTAAAAGCAGCCCAATTTTGATTTCTATTTTATTTCCACAACCGAGACAGAGGGTAAAATTCTTGTTCATCCAAAGACTCAAAATCGATATTGGAATTTATCTTTTCTTCTCACAAGAAAATTTAAATAAATTAAACTATTGGGTGGCTTTTTAATGGATTTTTAAAATTTAAATTTATTGCTGAATAGCTGAATGAAAAAAATGTTACCATAAATAATTAACAACCTTCCGTCAATTTCATAGATATACATTTTTCTCATCAACAAAGAAACACAATTTGGGGCGGAAAAATACCTCAATTTATGGAGTATTGAATTTAATTTTTTTCACACTCTAGGATTTTCAAGTGGATGGAGATAGTTTAAAAAATGATTTTTTAAATTATTTTTTTTTTTTTTGTTGCTAAAACTCACCGAAATAAAATTTCGTTTACTCTTTTTTTTTTTAATTTGTTCTCAACTTAGTACACTCTCGAAACCAAAGCCAAAGCGTTCCTACACGTATCGCGTTTTTGACTTTTATGCCAGTCAGAGTCAGTATCTATACTTCTCCAGAGAACAGAATGAAGCCTTCTTAGAGATGAAGGACTGCGTGGATTGGACTGTGTGAAATTTTTCATGGGGTTGCACTAAAACAAAAAAATATATAGGAAAAAAGGAATACACACCGCTGCGCGCCACCTTTTAATACGCAGATGTGCTCAGGATAATATCACCATTCAGCATATACATATATGTATAACGGGGAATATGTTATATCTTTATTTATTTAAGTCCTGTTGTAAGACACAGAGCAATAAAACTCCCTTCCGAGTTGCGATCTAATCGCAGCATGGGATAATAATATGAATGCGTTGCGTAGCGTATGGCAGAAAAAGTACCTGTATTGTTTTAAGGGTTGGATTTCAATGTAGTTTTTAGAATGTGCATTTTTAAGGACCTTTATTTTACATCGCGCTTTTAATATGATGGGCATATAGGGACAGGAGCTATTGGGAAAAATACAAGTTCGAGATGCATCATGTGATTCGTTTAAATGTATGTACAGTCGTGGTCATACAATTAAGCCCTCAATATATAGCAAAAGATTTCGTTAAAAATAAAACAACTTAACACAATGATAAAAAGGAGACTGGGAAGAAAAGTTTGTCTATATGTACTCGTATCAATTTTTGAAAAATTTGCGTACTATTTTTTGTTGATTTTATTTTTTATGAAAAAACGGATTGTTATATTTTTATATAAAAATTACTGAATAATTAAATATTGAAAACAATATTTTCTGTGAAATAAAATAAGTTTGATGCCAATATTTTTGATTTTTGAAAAGCTATTTGAGCCGAAAGTAAATTTTTACCAAGTTTTAGTATTGTTTTTTTTAGAGTTTTATATTTTGTAAAAAAAACTGTCAATTCGAATTTTTAAAAAATTTTACCAAATTTTGAAAACATTATTTCTTATAAGATAAAATTAGTTTGAAGCCAATATTTAAAATTTTTGAAGAGATATTTTTTTTTTTTTTTTAATAATAAACACACACTCAAGGGGATATTACTACCCTTATTATGCAGATGCACAGTGTGAGCACTAGGAAGAGGAGAGAGGGTTTAAAAGGAGATGTCGGTGCACATTGGTTTTGAATTCCTGAATATTGCAATGACTAGTAAAGACAGAGTGTGGTAAGGCATTCCACATTCGCGTAGTACGGCTAAAGAACGAATCTCTGTATTTGACAGTACGACCGAAGTTGGGCTCGAGGGTATACTGATGAGCATTCCTAGAAGCGCGAGTATTACGGTTGAACTGTTTAAGGGGAGGAATGCAACTGGCTATTTCACTAGATCATAAGCCGTTAAAATAACGGTAAAAAAGGGTCAGACAAGAGACCTTACGACGATGTTCAAGCGAAGTAAATGAACTTATGATGA
This sequence comes from Eupeodes corollae, assembly GCF_945859685.1. Taxonomy (NCBI): domain Eukaryota; kingdom Metazoa; phylum Arthropoda; class Insecta; order Diptera; family Syrphidae; genus Eupeodes; species Eupeodes corollae. The sequence goes on along the minus strand of NC_079147.1, from coordinate 60,281,663 downwards.
TATTATCACCTATCAATTTAAATGCTCTACGTTCAATACTATCCAAGAGGCTTAAGTAAGTTGCAGGAGCACCAGCCCAGAGATGGGAGTCATACTCAAGCCTTGGACGTATGTAAGTCTTGTAGATAACAGCCAGATCAGAAGGGGTGAAATATTTCTTGCATCGCCTAAGAAAACCCAAACACCTTGCGGCATTTTTGGCGACATCGCGTATGTGGTCATTCCATAAGAGGTGGTTGGTGACACACATACCAAGAATATCGAGGTGTTCAGTCTCATTGATGCAAGTGCCATCCATGGATAATGGCAATGGGGGTATATCTCGCTTTAACGATACAAGACAGCATTGGGTTTTCGAAGCATTAAATTCCACGCGGTTTTTTAATCCCCATTGAACAATGCTGTTTAGATCGGAATTTAATGAGCTTATCATATTTTGTCGTTGCAGTTCCACATCCGAAGAAGAGGGATGTGAGTCTGAAAACGAATATGAAAAGCTAAGAGTACTATCGTCAGCGAAACAATGTATTGGATTAGATGTTACAGACAGAAGATCATTAATAAAAATGAGAAAGAGTGTTGGAGATAAAACAGAGCCCTGGGGCACACCAGCATTTATTTTATGGTTTTCAGACTTGAATCCATCCAATACTACTTGTATTGAACGATCCGAAAGGTAATTATTAATCCAATGAAGCAGGGATTCATGAAAACCGAATGCACGCATTTTCGATAAGAGAGCCTGATGCCAAACCCTATCAAATGCTTTTGAAATATCAAGTGCAATAATCTTAATTTCTCCAAAACGATGTAAAGATTTGCTCCACTGTTCGGTGAGATGAACCATGAGATCACCAGTGGACCTATTGCTACGAAAGCCGTATTGCCGGTCATTAAGAAGCTTTCGATCTTCAAGATATTTCTTGAGCTGATAATTAATCAGCGTTTCCATGACCTTGGAAAGAAGGGACGTAAGTGCAATCGGTAGGTAGTTAGAGAGTGAGGAAGATTCGCTTTTTTTGGGAATAGGCTGGACAAATGCCGTTTTCCATCCGCTCGGAACGAGACCTGAGGAGTAGGACAGATGAAAAAGCTTACGCAGTGGTTTTGCCAGCGTTGAAGAACACCTCTTCAGAACAATAGCGGGGATACCATCCGGACCAGCGGATTTATGTGTGTTTAGATCTCTTAGGACTCTTGCCACAGTACGAGTGCGAAAAAAGATTGGTCCCATAGAATCTCTAACTCGCTCAAGTACAGGCGGAGTCATAACACTCACTGGCAGCGTAGAATTGGCGGCGAACTGCCTAGCAAAGAGATTAGCTTTCTCTAAAGAGCTAACAAAAGGAGTGTCATTATCAACGAGCGTAGGAACCGAAGAAGAGGAAGAATTCCTCATGTTTTTTACAAATGACCAAAAATTTTTACTGCCTTTGGGACATTGCAGTATTTTTTGCCGTAAATTTTGGTCATGTAAAAATTTGGTCCGTCGAATATGTGCGTTGCAGGCCTTCCTGGCTTGTTTGAACTTTTTCCGGCTTTCCTCAGTACGGTTGGCTTTATAGCAACGGAAACTAACCTCTTTGGCCCTAATAACCTCTTTACAGCTCGCATCAAACCAAGCGTTTCCCTTGGGTCTGATACTTTTAACCCTGTTTGGTATAAAAGTTCTCATTCCCAGGAGAATTAAACTTGTGATCATATCAGCGCTGGCGTCAACGTCACTATTAGAAGCATAGTGACCACTTAAAGATCCTGAAGTAATTATTGAGGCCGTCCCAGTTGGCTTTCTCGTATTGCCAAACGGTTCTCTTAGGAGCTCTTTCTTTAACTGAACAGTTTTGACACGAGAAATTTGCTGATATAACACAATGGTCAGATGTGCCTAGAGGAGATAGAACACTAACAGTGTACTTATCAGGGTCAGAGGTAAGAAACAAGTCAAGAGTGTTTTCTGCTCGACCTTCAACGTCCGATATTCGGGTGGGCTCGTTGACAAGCTGAGTTAGGTGGTTCAACTCAGCGAAGATTTCTGCACACACTCCATCGGGTGTTGTCTGGCCTGAATGTTGAAGCCATGAAGAATTGTGTACATTGAAATCGCCCGTAACAACGATTTCAGTGCGAGGATAGGACGAAACAATTCTTTGGATGGAATCAGACAAAGCATCAAATTCACGAGAAGTTGATACTCTGTCTAAATTTGGGCTTCGATAAAGGAAGCAGTAGTGAATGATTTGCTTATTCACGGAGAATTTAAACCACCTTTAATTAAAAAAGGAATTGGTGCAAAGACCATATTGTGGTAAGAGCTGATAAGCAACATCATTCCTAATGTATATGGCGAGGCCATGGTGGGAAAAGAATAAAGGCACCAAGCCAAGTCGAAAATCAATTTTTACCAACTTTTATACATTTTTTTTTAGGTTTTTATTTTTTGTAAAAAACTGTTAATTCAATTTTTCTTAAAATTTGTCCTAATGTTGAAAATATTTCTTATAAGAAAAAATTAGATAGAAGCTATTATCTCAAAGTTTTAAAAAGTTATTTGAGTCGAAAATCATTTTTTAAAAACTTTTGTTAATTTTTTTTTTTTTTGGTTTTTAATTTTTTGTAAAAAAACTGTCAATTCGATTTTTTTAAAACTTTAACTGAATGTTGAGAACAAAATTTTTTGAAAGATAAAAGTAAATTAAAGCCAATATCTCAAAGTTTTGAAAAGATATTTGAGTCGAAAATCAATTTTTACCAACTTTTATAAATTTTTTTTTAGGTTTTTATTTTTTGTAAAAAAAACTGTCAATTCGATTTCTCTCAACATTTTTCAAAACGTTGAAAACAATATTTCTTATAAAATAAAATAAGCTTGTAGCCTACATTTCAAGTTTTTGAAAAGGTATTTGAATCGATATTCAATTTTTACGAACTTTTAGTAATGTTTTTTTTAGATTTTTATTTTTTATAAAAAAAACTGTCAATTCGATTTTTCTCAAAATTTTATCAGATGTCAAAAACATTATTCTTCGTTGCACAAAATTGTTTTAGAGATGAAATCATATTTCAGTCGTAAAATTTTGGATGTGACAAATTTTTTTTTCAGTTTTATTGATTTATAAAAAAAAACCGTTATATTGATTTTTTCAAAAAATATACCTGTTTGGTATTACGTTACAATATATTATATAAAATTTCATTCAAGTCTCTAGCGTTTTTGGTTCGTAAGATATTTAGGGTTAACCAAAATTTTTACCTTTTTTTTTAAACTGCTATGGTAAAAAAACCACCCACAACATTTATTTGAAGTTGATATCTCTTCTGGTTCTTCAGCTATGGAGGACGAAAAAAACGCCGCGAACGTACGGACGTACGGATGTACGAACGTACGTACACACGCACGCACAGACATCTTTCTAAAAATCTTTTATTTCGACTCTAGGGACCTTGAAACGTCGAGAAATGTCAAAATTTTCAATTTGACAAATCGGACCCATTACAATAACTTCCTATGGGAAGTTAATAATTTTACTTACTTAAGGTGGGCTACAGTCCTGAGTGAACTAGGGTCTCACCCAACAAACTTCTCCATCTAGCTCGGTCCCTAGCTAGATGTCTCCAGTTTGGTTTCAATATGCTCTACGTGGCCCAGCCATCTTAGTCGTTGGACTTTTACAATTCTGGCTAAGTCTCGCTGTACAGCCCGTACAGCTCGTCGTTCCATCTTCTCCTCCACTCCCCTTCGATGCATACGGGACCGTAGATCACACGAAGAACTTTTCTCTCGAAGCGACCCAAGGTGCTTTCATCCGCTTTTGTCATGGTCCATGCTTCTGCACCGTGTAGCAGGACGGGGATGATAAGGGTCTTATAAAGCAACACTTTGGTCCCTCGGGAGAGGACTTTACCACTCAATTGCTTTCTTAGTCCAAAGAAACAGCGGTTAGCAAGAGTTATTCTGCGTTTGATCTCAGCGCTGGTGTTGTTTTCTGCGTTTACAGCGGAGCCTAGGTAAACGAAGTCTTTGACTACCTCAAAGTTACGTCTGTCGATGGTGACGTTTTGACCAGGACGTCGGTGTTGTATGTCCTTTCTTGTCGACAGCATGTACTTTGTTTTGCCCTCATTAACCGTTATACCCATTTTTGCCGCCTCTGCCTCAATGCTCACAAAAGCTCCATTGACATCACGCTGAGTTCTTCCGATTATGTCAATTTCATCAGCATATGCCAGTAATTGGACTGACTTTTGAACGATAGTGCCTCTAGTGTTGACATGTGAGCTCTGCACTATTCTTTCAAGCACGATGTTAAAAAAATCACATGACAGCGCATCACCTTGACTAAAACCTTTTTTGACATCGAAAGGTTCTGTTAAGTTGTTTCCAACCTTTATGGAGCAGCATAAATTCTCCATGGTCATTCTGCACAAACGGACTAGTTTGGCAGGGATGCCAAAACTAGACATGTTTCTATACAGCTCGTCCCTGTATATGCTGTCATATGCGACCTTAAAATCGATGAAAAGATGGTGGGTGTCGATTGGTGTTCTTGGGTTTTTTCCAGAATCTGCCGTAATATGAATATTTGATCAACTGTGGACTTTCCTGGTCTAAAACCATACTTATAAGGATCCATCAGGTTGTTGACGATGGGCTTTAGACGTTCACATATTACGACAGAGAAGATTTTATAGGCGATGTTAGACTGATTCCTCAATAGTTGCAGTTTAGAGGGCCTAATTTTTTCAGGATCGGGCAAACAATACTGAGGTTCCAATCATCGGTCATGCTTTCTTCCGACCATATCTTACAGATAAGTTGTTTCCACTATGATGCTTCCACTTTCATCTTTGCAGCCTTCGGTTTTAGGTTTATGTTTCGTGAGTTTCGTTTCACCTGTTCCTTTGAACTTCATTCCTGCTTTTAAACCTCTCAACATCTTCGATCGCACGCTTCTCATGCCCTCTCTTTTTCCTTCTGAGAAGTCGGCATTCCTCTCGCCTCTTCTGCTCATAGAGCTCATGAGCAGCTCTCGTCCTTTTATGCAGCGCCGTTTTTGCGTGCCTGTTGTTTGGCTTTATTTGCCTGCCGACATTATTCATCAAACCAGGGGTTCCTTGTTGGGGGCTGTTTGAAACCCAGCACATCAGAGGTGGCTTCTCTGATTGCATCTTGGCTATGTTGCCACTGGTTTTCGATACATTGTGTTGGCGGCAGAGAACTTCGAGGGAGGTTACTTGTAACTTGGTCGGAAAAGGATTTGGCGATCTCTAGCGATTGTAGCCGTTCGACGTTGAACCTTCTCCCAGCACCTCCCTGTTTTGACTTGGGTCTGGAAACCCGAAGTGCTACCTTGGCTACAACGAGGTAGTGGTCCGATCTGATTGACGGTAGATAGATCTAGAGAAGTCCAAGTTCCTTTGCAGATGTTGAGGTGTGGAAAACGCTTACTGGCTACCATGACGTTTTGCCCCCCCAACAAAATCTATGAGCCTGAATCCGTTGTCGGAAGTGTTGTCGTGCAGGCTGTTCTTCTCGATTATTCCACCAAAGATGTTTTCCCTTCCTAGCTTGGCATTAAAATCGCCCAGGACTATTTTAATGTCGTAGCTAGGACACTGCTCATATGTTTTGTCTAGGAGCTTGAAGAACATATCTTTTACCATTGTAAATATCGCAGTTTTTCATCCTCTTTTTGCCCGGCCCATCCCATCGTATTTCCTGGATGGTGGTGATATCTGCTTTATAGCGGTTTAGGGCCTCCACTAATTCTTCGGCCGCACGTGGTCTGTTAAGGGACCTAACATTCCACGTGCATATCCGAAGTTCGTTGTCCTTAATTCGTTTGCGTAGGTTGTCAACAGTAAATCCGTCTGTATCCGAGGCTTGTTGGTGCTTCGCATCTATTAAAGCTTTTACGTGGCCAGGAAGTTACCCCGATGGCACAGTCCCCAACCTGGAGGGCCAGATCCTAAGTATAACTCCAAGGATGGGGAGCCGGATAAACCGCTCCTTACAGGCCTGGGCTTCGAATATGTCGAAGAAGCCCTATAAGGTGTTCACTAAGTAGTTCAACCTTACTGGAACCTCTCCCCCTTTCTCGTTTGCTGCCCCCAACAACTTTCCACTGGGGTTGGAACCCAATCTCCAGTTGAGGTACTAGGCAAAATTAATTTAGTTATGCAAAATTTATATTTAGTATAGCAGACTCGGGCTTTCCAGGACTTGGATTGAATTTGATTTAAACCAGGAGTTGAAATATCCTGGCTAACAGTAAATTGTCAGCATAATCCCTATTTAAATGACTGTCCAAAATGCCCTTGTACATTTCTCCTGTCATATTTCCATGAATTTGCACCAATGGACCAACTCCTGATGATGTAAAACCATCACGGAAAACCCTCCAGGTTTTACAGTTTTCTTTGCGTATTTGGGATCCAATTCTTTCAATGGGGGACGCCTCACTTACTGTCTTCCTTCACTGCCAAATACGTTGAACTTGGATTCGTCGCTCCACAATACCAATTTCCATAAATGTGGACCTCATTCTTCGAGCAATATTTTTTTTGACAGGTTGGGCTTACGTCTAGCGATTCGTCCATTCAAATTTTTTTCTTGAAGTCCCGTTTGTATGGTTCTTGCTGATAATTTTACATCAACGGATGTTAAAAATGGGTCCACTTAAGAAATCTCAACTAATGTTCTGTCCTCAGCCGGAGTCGTTTTTCGTGGCTCAAAGGTTTGTTATTTTTTTAAATATTGAACTGCGTTCCTAACTTTACCTCTACCAAAACCTAGTATTTGCTTACTTTCATAACATGTTTGTACTTTTTGAAGCATTTGACAATAATTTTGCTTTTACATGGCGTAGAGGTTTTATTTTTTCCCATCACTGTTATCAATTAAATATTTTAATTTTTGATAACACATTTCCTTAATAATAAAACTGTTTTAATACATTTTGATAAAATATCTACATGAAATAATATAAAAGTACCTGTTTCAAATGTAATGGCTTAATTATTAATTAACAACAAATAAAGCGCTTTACTTAAAAGTAAAACATCTTTGAATATTAGGTGACATACGGTTTTCTTATTGAGATAATTTTAGTTGTTAACCGTTAAAAAAAAAAACGGACACAAAGTGATACAGGAAAGCTTTACTGAAGAGAATAGAGTACATTGGTTTTGTGGCTTAATTGTATGACCACGACTGTAGTTTATGTTGAAATTAATAATGTATGTATATACATTTTGAGTCTGGAAATTGTGAAACTTTGAAAATGTTGCTTGAGAGTACAGGGTGATTATTCGATTTATGTAAACGTGAATACAGTTTCTTTTTTTTATTTTGGTCCTTTAGATAAAAGTTAAGTTCAATGACATTTCCATTACTTTGAAATTTCATTTGTGTATACAAAAAATTGTCCGGATTTTCCGAGAGATGTGAATTATTACAATATAAATTGTTGAATTCCAAGGAAATGGTGGAATTCCAAGGAAATTTGTATCCGATATCTTTTGTATTGCTAACACCCGTGTTTTTTAGCATTTTATAAATAGCATAGAAGAAAATTCCCAAGAAAACGCATCGGCAGTAGCCAATTTTTTGTTTTTAAAAATTGGTACAGCTGAAAGAAGACGTGTCAGAATAATATTTAAAAAAAGAGGCCACACTGGTAACTTCCCATCCTGTCTGTCGATTTGTCTTGCTTAAAAGTTTGTAGGTTTTCGTGTTGGGTTAAAAAAAGTTGTTAGTTGAATCATTTTTAACAAATTTTAAAATTCCCAAAAATATTTTTCATATACAGAAATAGTTTACTTTTTAAAATTTAGTTTAGGAAGCATTTCCTAAATTTTTACAAATTGGATGAATAAAATTAATTTGAGAGATATCAAGAACTGAACATCATTTTTTAAGAAACTTGCGTACCTACTATTTCTTGTAGATTTTATTTTTTTATAAAAAACGGACTGTTGGATTTTTATAAAAAAAAAAACTACTAAATATCGAAAACAATGTTTTTTGTAAAATAAAAAGAGTTGGAAGACAATATTTTTAATTTTTAAAATTTTATTGAGTCGTAAGAAAATTTTTTATAAAAAAACTATAACTTCAACTTTTCTTAAAATTTTACAATTATTTCAGAGATATAACCATTTTTTGTTCGTTTAATATTCGAGGTGACAGTTGTTTTTTTTCTGCTTTTTTTTATTTATAAAAAACCCGTAATTTGTATTTTTTCCAAAAAAAAAAATACTTGTTAATTATCACGTTACAATATACTTTATTATAAAAATTTAATTCAAGAGGTTTGTGAGTTATTTTGGGCTAACCAATTTTTTTTTAATTGCTGCGGTTAAAAAAACACCCACTGTCATGGATAAATGTCAAGACGAACAGAACAAATTAGTTCCGACATCGAATCTATAAACTAACAGAAAAAATAGTTCCTGGAGAGAAGGAACGGGGCGTTGCAGCTGGCGTGGGGGAATTTCAAATCAATTTTCATTCGAAGAAGAAAAAGAAGACGAAAGGGAACACTTTTTTTCACTTAACAGTAAATTGAATTTAATCGCCCATGTTCCGAATTTCGATCGAAACTGAATTGAAATCACTTTACAATGTTCTTCAATTCGATCGATTTCGAAAACTTCGAAATTACTTCGAACTGTCAGAACTTAAGGCTTTGTATATAAATTTGAATAGTGCTATCATGAAACACAAAATGTTGGTACGAAAGGCGAACCATGGGGGCGCTGCCTGTACGAAAATTAAGTGTGTAATCTAAGAGCTACTGGAAGTATAACAATATTGAAATAAATAAAATAAATTATTCAAATGTAAACAAAAATCAGTCGTTACCAACGTTACCTGAGATTTGTTTTATTCATACCTATCAATGTATAGAAGATATGCATATACAATACATTTAGTTGTATGTGTTTTAGATTTGCTAACAGAAAATTCATGTTCAAATGGTAGACATGTGCATTCAAGAGGACACAAGCGTCCACAGGTTTTTCTCAAAACCCACCTCTGTCTAACAACTCCTACTCTCACCTCCCCGCGGTGAACATCGGGTGCCTAGTACCTCAACTGGAGATTGGGTTCCAACCCCAGTGGAAAGTTGTTGGGGCAGCAAACGAGAGAGGGGGGAGAGGTGTTTCCACTAAGACACCTCTCCTTATCCAGGCGGCAGCGGACGAATTCTAGAGATAGAATCAACGGTGGCGTCTACAGTTCCAGTAAGGTTGAACTACTTAGTGAACACCTTATAGGGCTTCTTCGACATATTCGGAGCCCAGGCCTATAAGGAGCGGTTCATACGGCTCCCCTTAATTGGAGTTAAACTAAGGATCTGGCCCTCCAGGTTGGGGGTTGTGCCGTCGGGGTGACTTCCTGGCCACGTAAAAACATCGTAGTTTCGAAGCAACAACAAGCCTCGGATACGGACGGATTCACTGTTGACAACCCACGCAAACGAAATAAGGACAACGAACTTCGGATATGTACGTGGAATGTTAGGTCCCTTAACAGACCACGTGCAGCCGAACAATTAGCAGAAGCCCTAAACTGCTGCAAGGCAGATATTACAGCCATCCAAGAAGTGCGATGGGATGGACCGGGCAAACGCAAACTAAAAGACTTCGATATCTACTACGGCGACTGCTACCGAGAACAAAGACAACGTCTATTTGGATGTGGATTTGTTGTTGGAACTAGGCTCAGGCAAAAAGTCTTGAGTTTCAACAGTGTGAGCGAGCGCATCACGACAATCCGCATCAAGGCTAAATTCGCCAACATAAGCCTAATATGCGCGCATGCCCCAACAGAGGAGAAAGATGAAGACACCAAAGATATATTCTTCGAGCTCTTGGACAAGACATATGACCAGTGCCCTGGCTATGACATTAAAATTGTCTTAGGAGATTTTAATGCCAAGCTAGGAAGAGAAGACATCTTTGGTGGCATAATCGGTAGATACAGCCTGCACGACACTACCTCCGACAACGGATTCAGGCTGGTCGATTTCGCTGCGGGGCGAGACGTTCTGGTAGCTAGTACGCAGTTCACGCATCTTAATATCCACAAGGGGACATGGAAATCTCCTGATCAATCAACCGTCAACCAGATTGACCACATTGCGATCAACGCACGACACTTCTCCAGTATCCAGGATATCCGAACATACCGAGAGGCCAACATTGACTCGGACCACTACCTCGTTGTAGCCAAGGTACGGCTACGGATATCCCGATCCAAGCCAAAACAAGGAGGTACTGTGAGAAGATTCGACGTTAGACGGCTACAATCGCAAGAGGCTGCCATGTCCTTTTCCGATCGAGTCTCTAATAACCTCCTAAAGAGTCCTATGCTTCCTGCATTAAGCATTGAAAACCAGTGGCAACATTGCCTTGCAGCCATCAGAGATGCCGCCTCTGAAGTGCTAGGTTTCACACGGCCACCACAGCGAAACCCCTGGTTTGACGACGAATGGCGGCAAGCGCACGCAGCGAAACAAGAGGCATACAAAACGGCGCTGCACAAAAGGACGAGAGCTGCTCGCGAGCTCTACGAGCAGAAGAGGAGAGAGGAACACCGGCTTCTTAGACGGAAAAAAAGAGAGCATGAGAAGCGCGTGATCGAGGAGATAGAGGGATGTCACAACAGGAATGAGGTTCGTAAATTTTACCAAAAGGTAAAAAAAACATCCCAAGGGTACCAGCCACGAACCGAAGCCTGTAAAGACGATCAAGGGAACATCGTAGTAGAACCACAGTCGATGCTGAGAATATGGAAAGATCACTTCTCCAAATTATATAACGGCGATGACGAACCGAATTCCGCTGTAAGGGAGATAGAATCACTCAACCTCGGCGACGCAGATCAACAATTCCGCCTACCCGACCTTGACGAAGTGAAGATAGCTATATCTAAACTTAAGTCAAACAAAGCTGCTGGAGCCGACGGCATCACCGCCGAACTATTCAAAGCAGCAGGCGATGACTTGGTAGGGAGCATGCACCAACTCATCTGCAAAATTCGGTCGGAAGAAAGCATGCCCGATGAGTGAAATCTCAGCATAGTGTGCCCGATACATAAAAAAGGAGACCCTCTAAACTGCGCCAACTACAGAGGCATCAGTCTCCTTAACATTGCGTATAAGATCCTCTCTGCCGTATTATGTGAACGTCGGAAGCCATTCGTCAACAACCTGATTTGTCCTTATCAGTGTGGCTTCAGACCAGGAAAGTCCACTATCGACCAAATATTCACACTACGGCAGATCTTGGAAAAAACCCAGGAGCTTCAAATCGATACCCACCATCTCTTTATCGATTTTAAAGCCGCGTATGACAGCATCTATAGGGAAGAGCTCTACCGAGCAATGTCTAGTTTTGGCATCCCTGTCAAACTTATCCGTTTGTGCAGAATGACGATGGAGAATGCACGCTGCTCTATCAAGGTCGGAAGAGATCTTACCGATGCATTTGATGTCAAAAAAGGTTTTAGACAAGGCGATGCACTGTCATGCGACTTCTTCAACATCGTTCTGGAAAGAATTGTGCAAAACTCAACCGTCAACACTAGAGGCACAATCTTCCAAAGATCCATCCAATTACTCGGATACGCAGATGATATTGACATAATTGGAAGATCAAAGCGTGATGTCAGTGGAGCGTTTTTGAGCATTGCGACGGAAGCGAAGAAGATGGGTTAAGTGGTCAATGAGGGCAAGACCAAGTATATGCTGTCATCAAAAAAGGACACTGAACGAGACGTCTTGGACAAAACGTCACCATGGACAGCTATAACTTTGAGGTAGTTAAGGACTTTGTCTACCTAGGCACCGCTATTAATGCAGACAACGACATCAGCGCTGAAATCAAACGAAGAATAACTCTTGCAAATCGCTGCTTCTTTGGACTTAGAAGGCAATTGAGAAGTAAAGTCCTCTCTCGAGCATGTAAAATCACCATCTATAAGACACTCATCATCCCGGTTCTCATTTATGGCGCTGAGGCCTGGACCCTGTCAAAGAAAGATGAAAGCGTCTTAGGATGCTTCGAGAGAAAAATTCTTCGGGCGATTTTTGGTCCCGTACGCATAGATGGAGAATGGAGGAGAAGATATAACGACGAGCTGTACGGGCTGTACAGCGACACTGACCTAGTTAGCAGAATCAAAGTCCAACGGCTTAGATGGCTAGGTCATGTAGAGCGGATGGACATCAACGCTCCAGCCCGGAAGGTCTTTGAATCCAATCCCGAGGGACGGCGCAGTAGAGGAAGACCGCTACTCAGGTGGCGCACCCAGGTGGGAGAGGACCTCAACCAACTTGGCGTGCGAAACTGGAGACAGCTAGCTAGGGACCGAGCTGGCTGGAGACGCTTGTTGGTTGAGGCCCAGGTCCGCCCCGGGCTGTAGCGCCACCTTAAGTAAGTAAGTATTAATAAACTATGTAGAATTACTAAAGCTTTATTTTTAAGTAAAATCGATTATGGTTTTTACATTTATGGAAAATGTCCAACCTCAACTTTAAATGTTCTCAAATCAACATACCATCAATCCGCCAGAAGAAGTATCAACGCCTATCGGCCTATTAGGATAGACAACATCATGGCAGAGGCTGGACTTCCTACTTTGGAACAGCGTCAATCAGAAAGCCTGTTAAAAATACTGTCAAAGCTTCTATTATTGACATACTATACATGGACTGCTAGTAGCCAACTTCACGATGGTTCCACTTTTAACGGACAAAACACTAGCGCAAAGAGGGCTATGCGGAAAAATTGTGTAACATTTACATTTAATACTCACAACCACTGCTGTCGTTCTTGCTACTATAGTAGTATTTTACTATTTTCAGAGTCAACTGCTCCTCCTACCCACGGACGAAACTTACTCCCCAAAATAAAACGGAAAAGAAATTTGTATTTGGTTTCCAATAAAAACCAAAATTTAAAATATAATGTCCCAATAATAGTGCAACAGCAGAATGAAAATTTTCAGATGTAAGCCTTATAAAAGATAAGAAAAGAAATTTACTCAAGGTAGAAACTGTGAATGCCTTACTAACTGCTAAGGAACTTCTTAAAAACAATTTAACCGAAAAATGGGAGCCATCGAAAACTTTAATCGAGAATAATGGAAATTTGATCATATGTTTAATTTGTGAGAATTTTTTTTGTTTTTTGAGCTTTGATGATCAATCAGTTGGATGCAATCAATAATAAAATAATCCACCTTCGTTTTACCCTACGCCAGTTGTTTTCCAGCTTCTTCAGTGGATTTATTATTTTATATTAAAAAAGAAAAAAACATGATTAAAAGTTGCACAAAAAGTGCGAAAAGTTAAAATATGCAAAATACTAGTATCACCGCATTTCACAACTAAGGTATTGCCAAACTATATTTATAATAAAAAACATTGTATAAAGCGCCAGTTATAGCTATCATTGGTTTTCATCATTGAAAACAATCATGGGAATTTTTTTGACAGGTCGTTTATAGCTATCCTTAAACATTTCTGTCATTGAAAAAATGTCCCGATTGAAATCCAGCGACAAAATTTTACTGACAGAAATCTATCATTGGCATTGTGTGAAATTGGAACACAAATCAGTGGAACGATTCAACTATATAATTTTAAAATGTCGGCCTTTGAGCCGTGAAAGCAAAAATTTGGTACGACATTTTATCCTTCTATTTGTCAGTTTTCGGAATATTAACCTTCGCAATTGGTCAATTAACTTCGAATTTGGACATCTTTATTTTCAGTTTTTAATTTTGTTCATGGGCCAAGCATGTGTTTGTTGTTTTTTTGTTTTACTCCTCAAAATGATTGCAAAACACTACTCTTGAAATTTTCAAAACGACAGCACTTCTCACAGCAAAAAAAAACATGGCATCGTTTGTCTTCAACAAATTATACTAGATGTCAGTGAGAAGTTTATCTCAACTAAATAAAGGGTGATTTTTTTGAGGTTAGGATTTTCATGCATTAGTATTTGACAGATCACGCGGGATTTCAGACATGGTGTCAAAGAGAAAGATGCTCAGTATGCTTTGACATTTCATCATGAATAGACTTACTAACGAGCAACACTTGCAAATCATTGCATTTTATTACCAAAATCAGTGTTCGGTTCGAAATTTTTGTTTCGACAAATTTTGTTCAGCGATGAGGCTTATTTCTGGTTGAATGGCTACGTAAATAAGCAAAATTGCCGCATTTGGAGTGAAGAGCAACCAGAAGCCGTTCAAGAACTGCCCATGCATCGCGAAAAATGCACTGTTTGGTGTGGTTTGTACGCTGGTGGAATCATTGGACCGTATTTTTTCAAAGATGCTGTTGGACGCAACGTTACGGTGAATGGCGATCGCTATCGTTCAATGCTAACAAACTTTTTGTTGCCAAAAATGGAAGAACTGAACTTGGTTGACATGTGGTTTTAACAAGATGGCGCTACATGCCACACAGCTCGCGATTCTATGGCCATTTTGAGGGAAAACTTCGGAGAACAATTCATCTCAAGGAATGGACCGGTAAGTTACAGTCATATCGGTATACCAGGCAACGAATATGCCGACAAAGCTGCAAAACTCTGCAACGAAGCACCTGTTTTTACTTTCGATACATTTTTAAAAAACGACATTCAAAGATATGTCGATCAATTACTCAAAAAGAACAAAATTCTCTACTGGAATAGCTACGAAAATCATTATGCAAAGATAAACACTGGCCGATCCGCTCCAATCTACCCATCATCACTCTCCAGAACGACAATATCAAACTTAATTCGCCTTCGCTTTGTCTGCTATTACACGATGCCTCACGACTCACGACTCACATGAGTGCAAAAAAGAAAGCAACTATGAGAAAATAAAATGCAAAAAAAAATGTCCGGTGAGTCTCGGGCAAATTTTTAGAAGACTCATTTTGACGTTTCTTATTTCTCATATTCTTTTTCATTCGATTTTCTTGTTGCTGGGATAAACAACATCCAATTTGTTTGGAAACCAGAAAAGTGTGTAACTTCAACAGCTTCAACAAATTTTAGGAATCCATTTCCAAAATCCTATTTATTTTGTTTTATAAATTTTACTCAACTTCAAAAACTATCGAAAAATTAAAGCCAACGAGGAGGAGCATTCAGAACAAAACAAACAATAATTGTCAAATTTGAGGCATGGGGCACGAGTCAACATGTAATAGCGCTTGATACAACGAATACAAATTTAAAAGAAAAGTCAAAAGTGAGTCGTGAGTCATGAGTCAACGTGTAATAGGGGACTTAGGACACAGTATCTTAACTCTCCAACACCTATAAAGGAAAGAAAGTCCACCTCTCTGCCCATCATGCAACAACAACTTGAACTTGCCACATATACCTGGCTTATCATCATGTGGAATTTACAAAAAAAATGAATGCTATCCTAAGAACCGACCAAAATATTTATTCATTTCTTAATACAATTAATGTCGAAAATATATTGAAAATTGACAAATACATTCATTTCAATAATTTAATAATATAATTAACTAATAATTTATATTAGAGTGGAAAACTTTTGTAGCTAGAGCTCTTTTCTATTAGCATAGCATTTGCAATTTTATGTTAATAAATAATAATAATAATTAAATGCAATATTCTTTTTTATAATTTAACATTTTATACAAATCAATAATGTTAAAATTTAACCAAACGGCGAAATTGATTTGAACGCAATTCGCCTTTAAGGGATGCCTCTATATATCATTGTGGTCGGTTACATTAACAGTTTACCCTAAACACCTGAATGATCAAAAATATCCAACAGATGTCGCAACAAACTTTGACAACCCACCAAACTATACTTGTCTCTTTTTGCCTTGTTGCTTTTTGCAAAATTCAATTTTTGTGTTTACCGGCGCGAACACGTACAAGCCGATGCCAGTTTTCTGAATTAAATTTGATTGTGTTGTTGAACGAGAAGGTGGTGCGCTTGTGAGGAAAGAAAAAAAACATAAAACTTAAAGAGCAAAAAGAACTTGCACAAGAAGAAATTAATAATTAATACAAATTATCCCTTTATCAAATTTAATTAAAAAATGTGAGTATATTGGATTTTTTTCCCTTAATTTTATTGAATTTTTATGTTATTTATTCCAACTGTACAATTTATCCAAAATAATTTAAAGAGAGTTTTAAAATTTAATAATGGCGTTTATTTTGGAATCGGCGTCATTTTCTTTCGCGATTTTTTTTTGCAGATTCTCCCCCAGTTCAAAGTTTCTGCTAAAAGCCATAAATTTTACTAATTTTTTCTCAATAATTGCATATTTTTTGAATTTTTTTTTTGCAATAAATTAATTTTCATTGCGATTTGTGCAAAACTTTGGCGCCAATTTTCATTTTTCCATTCGCAAAAAAAGGAATACTGATTCCTTTTTTTTTTTCTTTTCACTGCATTCTCCTGTTCCCAGTACCAGTAGTGTAGAGAAAATAATGGAAGATAATTTAATATGGGTGTCAATGATGCGTAGATTTTATTATTTTTGTTCTGGACGTGAACAGAAGAAGAAAAATGTATATTTTTTTGGAAGATGGATTAAATTGTTCAATTTAATTCAAATTGAAGGGTAGAAAGAAGAACAAAGGTCGTCGGCAATTGTTAAATCGGTCGGGTAAATAGGGTGCATCAGCCTGCGTTGCGTCGCGTCGGTGAGTGTTTTTCTACTTCTTTTTTCGTACATATGCCTTCGCGTTCATTGTTTGGATGTTTTCTGTTGACCCGTATTTTCGAAAAATAACTGCCTATTCGATGTCGGGATGTGTTGTGTATGTGCGTTGGTTTGGTGTTTTGTGGTGCGCTTGGGTAGAAGTAGCAGAAAATTAAGCGCTAGAATGGTTGTTGTACCTATGGAGTGGAGTGATACCAGATCAGACAAGATTTTGCAAATCGCATAAGATTTATGTTTTTTACTTGTCCATAGCTTCATAATTGATTTTAAGAAAAAAAAAGAAAATAGTTGTTTTAGGTTCTTAATAATATCATTTACAAATTTATTTAATCTATTAATTCATTATTGTACGAAAACAATAAATGTTTTGATTTCTGTTTATTCTGAAAGTAAGAAAAAAATCAATGAATTCTGTTCTTTGTTACTGAATTTCTTGTTTTGCGTTTACTTTGTATATTCTACTCGGCGCCAATTGTTTGTTTATACAAAAGATATTTGGCGGGAAAATTTGTAACGAATTCCTGAATTGAAATTGGGAAACATTTCATTCCGGAAATGATGAACAATCACGTGATTACTTACTTTTGTAAAAAGTCTGCATTAACTTCCCGCCGCATAGGGTCATGTCCCCAGTAATCGAACACTCAGTGGTTCGCTGTAAAGCAATCTTGAATTCTAAGAGAACCGTTGAACATAATATCTACATTGTGTTAATTGAAATAGCTCCTCAAACCCAAAAAGTTTACATAAAATAGAAGCTTTTTTCAATAAATTCAAAAGATATTTTGTAAGAAAATCAAAACTGAAAAATAAGTCAATTTCCCAGTAATCGAACACTTAGATCCTGAAGTCGAACGAGACACGAGAGGTTTCCTGAATTCGAACACAAGATTTTTCTGGTGATGAAGAAAAATCTTTCAACAATAAAGAAACGCATTTGTTCAGTTTTTGGTATAAACTAACTAAATAATAGTTAAGTTTTAATTTAATTCAATTTGATTGAAACAGAAACATAAAAAAAATAAAAGAAAAACATACAAACATAAATAAATATCAGTTCATTCTTCAAAAATAAATAATATAAATAAATATAAATTAAATAAACATTATCAGTCTTTAACTTTACGAACAAAAATTACAAACGAAGTCTTCATTTTGGGCATCTATAAATTTCATGTTGCAAAGATGAGTGCATGCTAGATGGAACCATTTGCTGCACGCATCACAGCCGATATTTTTTAGGCCATCTTCTTCTGCGTCTGTATCTAGCTTATCTTCGCACAAACCGCAAGAATGCTTCCGTCTTGTTTTATGTTCAAATTTCTTGTTTCGTTTGGTTTTTTGTATGGCAAGTTTCTCATTTTTAAGTTTCATCCTCAATTCCTTTCTAGCGTCGATATCGTTTTTTCGTTTTTGTTTTATTTTTTCTTGCTTTGCATAAAATTCTCTCCACTTTCTAGAAGAAATAGACATTGGTGGTCTACTCCCAGGCAGTACTTCATTTCCTCGTTTTGTTCTTACAGGGTTTGGGTATTTTAAATGTTTATCAAAACTGGAACAAGGGCTACTTAGAGTACCTACTACATTCTGACCTAACTTGGAAGACTCATGCTTAGACTTTGGTGTTTCAGGTGTTTCCTTCAAATCATTTAAGAAGTTCTGTTCGTTAGAATCAGGAGATGCAACAGGCTGATAAAGTGGATCCAATACTTCACCTAAAACAAAAGCTAGGACTTCAACTAATAAACAAAAATATACCTAGAAAAACCTACCTATATCGTCAGAAACATGTTCTTCGACTAAAATTTGGTCGATCGCTTCTTGAAGTTCGTCACTGTCTATATTTGAAAAGCTAGTATGCATAGGAGACTTGTTGAATTCTGATATTCCAGGTTCAATGTTTGTATTTGTTGTTTCTATAGGATTATAATTAATGTCATCCAAAACGATATGATCTTCAAGATCTTGGAACGAGTCAAACGTTACTTATTTATTTATTTATTTATTTATTTATCTACGATACGAAAATATCAACAGATTTGAAAAAATATAACAAGAACAAAGTAAAATAAATTATAAATATAATGTATGTACATATAAGCAAAAGCAAAAATAAATAATTAAGTTAAAAATCAACATATTTGAGAGAATTTTTTAAAGTTTCTCTGGACATGCAAAATATATCAACATCTTCATTGGCAATATTAAACAGATTGATACTACGAGAAATAGGCTCCCGCTGACCATACAAGGTAGAGTGGCGCTCAGCATACAACAATTCTCTTGATCTTAATGATCTTGACGGTGCATAAACATTCATTAAAAAAAGTAAATTATCACATTTTATTGAAAAACATAAAATATCACGTATAAAAATAACACTAAAAACCTTCCTTCGCTTTTCAAGAGTTTCAAAACCCAACAACAAACATTTAGAAGTATAGCTCAAAGAGACATTAACAGGTAAAACAAAATTTCTCAAAGCAAATCTCAAAAAAACATTTCTGCACTCTTTCAATTCTGTTAACTTTTTTTACTGTAGTAGGAAACCAAACAATGCTGCAATACTCAAGGACAGGTCGGACTAAGGAACAATAAAGAGACTTCACCGTATAAGGATCTTTAAAATCAGAGGAATTTCTTTTAATAAATCCTAAAAGGGAATTAGCTTTTGAAACTATGCAGTCAACATGGCGCTCAAAACAAAGTTTGGAATCAAAAACTACACCAAGATCTTTTATTTCAAATACCCTTAATAGTTTAATGTCATTCATTAAATAATCCGACAAAATTGGATGCAAAATGCGATTATAAGTCATTACAGCACATTTGTCATAATTAAGCACAAGGTCATTAGTAATACACCAATCATGAAATCTATTAAGTTCATTTTGGAAGGCAAAACAATCGTTAATAGATTTTATTTCTTTGAAGATTTTTATGTCATCAGCAAATATAAGAACATGACAATTATGAAAAACACTTACAAGATCATTAATGTACAATAAAAACAAAGAAGGACCCAAATGGCTTCCTTCTGGTACACCCGACAAAGCTAAGATTTCCTTAGAACGATAGTTGCCTATGTAGACAATCTGTTTTCTTCCTAATAAATAAGACTCAAACCATTTTAAAACTAAGCCATCAAAACCATAAGCTTTAAGTTTTGCTAACAAAATATTCAAGTTAGTTCTGCTGAACGCTTTTACAAAATCTGTGTAGCACACATCAACCTGTGCACCGGATTCCATAACAGATGAACAAAAATGGGTAAACTCAACTAAATTTGTGCACGTTGATCGACCTTTATAAAACCCGTGTTGAAATTCAGAAATAGAATTACCAATTATGTAAACAATTTTTTGGTGCATAAGTTTGTCCAAAAGTTTGGGCACTACTGGCATATGGCAAATAGGCCTATAATTAATAACCAAATCCTTCATTCCAGATTTGAATAGAGGAATTATACATGAAGTCTTCCATTCATCTAAATAAGTTCCTGTTGAAAGGGATTTATTAAAAATTATTTGTAAAGGCAGACTTAAGACGGAAGCGCATGATTTTAAAACAATTGGGTAAATCCCAAGCAAATCTGGAAAAGTTGTAGGCTTAAGCTCTTTAAGCGCAGTAAAAACTTCATCAAATTCAACAAACATGGAACAACAATCTGTTATGGGTGCTAAATTACATGGAAAACATGAAAACGAATTAGACGAACTATAAATTTTTTGAAAATGACTAGCAAACATGTCAACTATTTCATTTGAATTTGTTGATGAAACTCCATTATATTCCATGCGATCAGGAAAACCAACACTGCTTCGCTTATCATTTACAAATCTCCAAAAGGCCTTAGGATTACGCTTTAAATTTTGTTCAATTGACTGGCAATAGGAACTATACAAAAATTTAGATAAAAACAGAAATTCTTTTCTAAGTCGACAGAAAAATTCATAGTCCGAGGGCAAATTAGAAGTTTTAAATTTTTTATGGGCTTTTGTTTTCGCATTTTTGAGTTTTAATAAACGTGCATTATACCAAGGTGGATGATTATTTACTCTTTTTAATAATTTAGGCACATATAGATTTAAACCTTCAAAATAAATATCCAAGAAGATGTTGAAACATTCACTTAATGTCTTGTATTTCAGTTTACATTCCCAATTAATAGAGTCAAAAAAGCGATTTAATGAAGATAAGTTATTACAATTAAATTTAAAGATAAAACTTTCATTATCATTAAAATTACAAATATTATTAAAATTAAAGTTTTGAAAACTTATTTGCATAGCCTTGTGATGAACAGAGTTTGATAATAAAGGGGAACATTCAAATAATTTAGATTTTAAATCTTCATTAACAAACAAAAGGTCCAAAAGTCTATTTAATGAATTATAAATACAATTTATTTGCTTAAGGCCGAGAGAAAATAAACTATCAATTACAATTATTTCAGACTCAGAATTTATTCGACTAGGTAACATTTTATCATCATTTAATTTACGTTCCCAATAAATATCACCTAAATTAAAGTCACCAAGAATACATACATTTAAATCATTATATTGAGAAAGAATAGATTCAATATTAAAGATATGCTTGTTGAAGACATTCGCAGATGATTGAGGTGGAATGTAGCTTAAAAAAAGTAGCAGGTCTTTTGATGCAGCCACATGTATCCTGATACAGAGTTGTTCGATGTTGACAACATTTTCTTCCAACACAACATCCAAGTTAACAGCATAAGCCCGAATTGGACGGCGAACAGCCACAAGTATACCCCCTCCGCGACTTTTAGAGATGTCAAACCGATCAAGACGAAAAATTGAAAATATGTTGACATCAAATATTTCGCTTGTATTGATGTGAGCATGAAGCCAGGTTTCAACAAAAACAAATACATCATATTCATTATTTGAATCTATTGCAAAAAAGAGCTCTCTTAGTTTCGAAGAGAACCCACCCATGTTTTGATAATAAATGCAGAGATACTTATTTTTATTGATGACGGCGGCGGTAGCTGCAGCGGCGGTGGTAGATGTAGGCTGAGAAAAAGAACTTGCAGTTTTATTTGAGTCTATGTTCGAAAGTCTCTCCGAGTCGCAAATAAGTTTTTTGTTGCGACGAAATTCTCTCACATAAACCTGTTTTGGCCAATTACTAGCAGTAAAAACTTCATTGGCAAAATCTTCTGGCACTCCAATTTTAAAAGTTATGTATTCCAGAGATGCAGGGTCAATGTCTTTTTTAATAAGCTTAAAGCACTTAACATCAGGTTTATTTATTTTAAGTTTGTTTGAGACATAATCTATTACAGATTCACATGATGTGGAATTTGAGAATTTAGACACATGAAACCATTTAAGTTGAGGGAGAGAGATAACATTCATATTGCTCTCCATCTCATCAATCCCAACAACACTATTTTTCTGCTGTTTATTATGTAAGTCTCTCTTATTTTTAGTTAGATTTTGCATATCACTAGTTTTGTTTGGGCAAGAGTTTACATGTTTTGATGCACAATTTCTTGAAGAACCACTTTCCGTAATATCAGATGCCGAATTATCGTTTAGGTGTTTGTTTAATGTACAAGGCGACTCGGCATGCATCGGCAAAGGTGGGACTATAATAGTTTTATCACTTTCTATTACTACCGGTAAGGAAGGAACAGGGGAGCTCTTTTGATTAAGAGATAACTCTTCAAGTTTTAGTTTAAGAGAGTCAACAACAGAAAAAAGCGCACCAAATTGAATAAACAGATCGCGAAGGGAAAGTTTAGCACAATCAGAGCAATGGAATTGAATTTTCGAGTTAGGTTTTAATAGATCTTTATAAGTATCTTCGGAAATCTCAGCACACAACTTATGATATGCATTTCCACACATTAAACCGCACTTTACACCTTCATCTTTTAAAATATTAGAGCATCCAAAGCATCTAAGACTCGGTTTTAAGTTAGCCATTCTGAAAACACAACCTCGCTCTTCAACAACTCTTCGACTTCACCACTTGGTTGTTTTTCGCCGGTTGATTTATTAAAGATAATTCCGGTTCAAAAGTTTCAGATGATTCACTGTTCTTTTTGGTATCTAATACAATTTTCAGCAAAAGTTCAAAGTTAAAATCATTTCTTAGCAGTTCAGTCTTCAGAGAAGACAATACTTCAATAGTTGCGTCATACTTTTGAATAGTAGTTTCAGCTTTCCCTTTGTCGAACAGGGTATCTGCGGTGACTTGCTCAATGCTTTCTATTGTATTTTGTATGCATTTGCTATAGTCTACGGCATTGGGATTAAATGGGTAAATTCCACATTTTCTGAAAGAGTTTCGGACAATTTCTGAACGATCTTTTTTATCCAGAACCATTTTGAGTACTTGGCAAAAATTGGTTTTAGTGATGGACTTATTTAAGTTTTCAGGTCTACTCTGCCATTCCCGCACTGATGATTTGTAGTCACTTTTAAGACCTTTAAATGCTCCAACATCTGCGGGCTGCATGATGTGTGTTGTGTTATGAGGAAGCGAATAGAATAAGGCCATTGACAAATGTGATTTATGACCGTCAACTAAAAGAAGAACAGGTCTTTCTATATTATTTTGACTAAGCCATCCGATGAAATCATTAGCTACATATTCGTAGAAGGTCTCCGATCTCATCCATCCTGTCTCTGACCGACCAATTATCCAGTCTTCTGGCATATTTGCCACAAGTTTTGATGGTGGGTTTCGAAGGTATGGGAACACGATTTCAGGAGGTAAAGTAACTCCATTGGCACTAAATACTAAAAGAACAGTCAAATTTTCCTTTTCATTCGAGGATTTAATGTCGTATACATTTTTGAATCCCTTTGGACCTATAACTTTTCCGGTCTTTATAGCCAAACTAAAAGAAGTTTCGTCTCCATTGTAAATCCGATTAGGATCATTTAAAATATCAAAGGCATTAATTTCCAATAAATAGTTTTTTAGGTCAAGGAACCATTTGCGAATACTTTCTTCTGTTTTTAGTTATGGATTCCGAGACTCTTAAACTAAGCTCTTTATGTCGCTTTAGGAAGTTGTAATACCACTTTTTACCCGGTCTGTCGTCCTTAAACGGAGTGGTTCGCTTTTCGTCCCTATCAATTTTTTGAACAACATCTAACAGCTCATTTATTTTTTGTGGAAACCCGCACTTGGCAATATTTATGAGCCATTCTACAATTTGTTTTCCTCATTTTCTGTTAAAACGGTAGACGGACCCATTCGTTTAAGCCCATCTTCACTCCTGCCTTTAATTTTATCGTAAAGTGTTGTAATGGGTACACCAAACTCCCTACTCGCTGTTCGGAAGCTGATCTTTTCTTCACGAATTTTTCGTAATGCGCTTGATAAAGAAGCTTCAGTATAATTTTGATATTTTCTTTTCATTTCGTCTTTAAATAGTTTTAAAATTAAATGTTAATAAGTTTCTTCATAAATGAAAATATTAAAACTGTTCGAACAAAGGAAACTAAAATCCTATAAATCCTTGATTCGAACAGTTAGAAAAAAGCTGTTCGAATTTTGGCCTCAGAGATTCTACTGTCTTATTTTATCGAAAAAGATTAAACTCACATGATTTCCTTCAATATTCGAAGTTTCAACGAAAGAAAACTTTTTGAGGGGATTTTCCCTTATTCGAACACTAGCTTTCGAACAGGCACCTGGTGAAGATTTCGGTTCCTTTGTTCGAACAGTGAAAAATGTACTATTATTTATTGAATTTTAATATAAAACTTTAACTTAAATATAGGCTATTCCTATTAGGTTTAAAATTAAGTTAAAACATTAAGAGATCAGTACTTACAAAAATGTTGCCTTAAAATATACTTTATCACACACTACTCAACAGTTCGTTTTAAACACCAAAACCGCGAACTACAACTCACTATGAAATCGTTACACAAACAGCCATTTGTAAGGGATTTGTCTTTTGTTGGATAGGTTGCCAGCTGATGAAGTTGTAGGGGGATACCCGAAAAAGGATTTTGCGTTTGAAGAAGTTTAAAATATGTTATATAATATAGTTTGAGCGGTTTTTTTCTAAAAGTGTTCGATTACTGGGAGTGTTCGAAATTAGGCGACCCTACCCTATGCCTTGTGTTGAGCATGATGCCGGTTTTTTTTTTTATTGTAAAGGGTGATTTTTTTGAGGTTAGGATTTTCATGCATTAGTATTTGACAGATCACGCGGGATTTCAGACATGGTGTCAAAGAGAAAAATGCTATCAATAATTGTACTTAAACCCTAAAATTTGTAAGAAAAAAAAAATCGTAATAATCCATAACCACCTAATTTTAATATAATTCCAGCTAAAATTATTGATCCAGCTACTTGACATTTCATCATGAATAGACTTACTAACGAGCAACGCTTGCAAATCGTTGAATTTTATTACCAAAAGCAGTGTTCGGTTCGAAATGTGTTTCGCGCTTTACGTCCGATTTATGGTCTACATAATCGACCAAGTGAGCAAACAATTAATGCGATTGTGACCAAGTTTCGCAATCAGTCTACTTTATTGAACGATAAACCAAAAACACGAAAGCGTACAGTGCGTACAGAAGAGAATATTGCGTCTGTTACTAAGAGTGTTGCTGAAGACCGTGAAATGTCGATTCGTCGCCGTTCGCAGCAATTGGGTTTGTGTTATTCGACCACATGGAAGATTTTACGCAAAGATCTTGGTGGGTTTTGTCGTGGAGTTTTCTTTTTTTGTTCAATGTCAACAAAATATTCGCAAACATTTTTTTAAGGAGCTCAAAAAAACGAACTAATTTTAGAGAACATATTTACAAAAAAAGAAGAAAATGTCAGTTTCATCATTTGTTGTAATTTTAAAACACTAAATATTTTATATACAGTGCTCCACAAAAGTCTACGTACAGCTATGAATTATTGAAAAAAAACCGCTGTTATTCACAAACGATGAGGGATAAAATTTTTTGGAAGGTACACTTGTGCTCATATAATTAAGCCACTCAAATTGAAATTCGGACTTAGTTCAAAATAAAGTATTTATTTGCTTCACTAACTAAACTTTTATGTACATATAAATATTTAATTATTTTTAATTCATAATATACAAATTTTTCAACATCTTATAATTCAGGGCAGTTTTAGTGTAAAACTGTTAAGATTTCCCCAACCCAAGTGGACATATAATTAAGACATCTGGTTTCGTGTATATAGCGTTTAAAACCACTTTTTACCTTTAGTATTTTGTTGGAAATCCTCTTTGTCGTATAACTTCTGCACATCTCTTTGACATTATACCGACTAGCGCTGCGCATTGAGAAGGAGTAATTTTATTCCACTCTTGTTGGATTATTTCTCAAAGAGAGGCCTTATTCATGGGTTTTCGGGCGGCGACAGACCTTTTTATAATACCCCATAGATTTTCTATGGGGTTTAAAACTGGACTTTGAGCAGGCCACTCCAGAACTCTAATAGAATTCGATTCAAACCAAGATTTTACGACCCTAGAGCAATGCTTAGGGTCGTTATCTTGTTGAAATATCCAGGCGAGAGGCAAATTATCGGCATAATCCCTGTTCAAATGAGTGTCCAGGATGTCTTTATACATTTCCCCAGTCATTTTGCCATTGATCTGTATAATAGGACCAACCCCAGATGAGGTAAAGCATCCCCAAACCATCACCGATGAACCGCCGTGCTTAACCGTCTTTTTTGTGTATTTGGGATCCAATTCTTTTAATGGAGGGCGTCTGACATACGGTCTTCCATCGTGTCCAAACACGTTAAACTTGGATTCATCACTCCATACGATTAAATTTCAAAAACGCAGGCTCTCATGAAGATGTTCTCTCGCAAAACGAAGTCTTCGTTTGATGTTTTTTTTGACACGTTTGGTTTTCGTCTCGCGATGCGTCCATTCAAGTTGTTTTCCTTCAATCGTCTTCTTACAGTTTGTGAGGATATTTTAACATTGAAATCCGTCTCCATTTGGGCTCTAATTTGTACTGACGTCATGAAAGGATCGGTTTTGCTGAGCCTAGTCATGATTCTATCCTCAGCAGGAGTGGTTTTACGTGGCTTTTTGCGTGTTGAATCCTCAAAAGTTTGCTTGTTTCTATAATATTGAATCGCGTTTCTTACTTTACCACGAGAAAAACCTAAGATTTGGGTTACTTTCATAACGTTTTGGTGGATTTGAAAGCATTCCCAGATGATTTTTCTCTCACATGAAGTAGAGCTTTTATTTTTGCCCATTTTAGTTAAAGTTTACTAAGAATAAGCTAACAGTTAATTTAATTAGATTTTAATAAAAAATTGGTTACGGTAATAATGAAATTACCTGTAATAAATGAAATGGCTTAATTATTTGAGCACTTGCCTTACGAAGCTATCACAAACAACTGCAAGCGATTAAAGAACTAATTCATTTTCTTCTTGATTTGGCAAGTGTTTTTCTTACAAGGATAACGGTAGTTAGTAACCGTTAAACAAAAGAGATAAAAAGTGATATAGGAAAAAAAAATTGAGAAAAACGTGTTCGTTGGTTTTGTGGCTTAATTTAGTGAGCACAAGTGTATATTTCAATTAAACAATATTCTAGGTTTTGATTATTTATAACATAAATAAACAAAATATTCTTTATTCAGAAATAAACAAATTGAAACAAAAAAAAGTTTAAAAATTATCCACAAAAGTTTGCGTACTGCTGTAAAAAAAAGTTAGAAAAAAAAAACAAAAATAATTATTCTTCTTTATCACTTTTGGTGTTAGTATTTCGTCGGATATCCTTTCAGCTATGACCTCTCTTAAGCGGTTTTGCTGGACCCTACAAGTTTTTCTGTGTAAGAACTGCTTATGTTATTCCATTCAGATAATAAGGCTTCTTTTAACTGAGGTTTATTTCGGATATCGTGGATGCGGATCTTCCTTTCTAAAGCATACCATAGGTTTTCAATGGGGTTTATATCTGGACTCTGTGGTGGGGTTCGTAGCAAGTGGGGATTGTTGTATGCCAGCCACATACGTGTATTATGTGCGGTGTGTTTGGGGCCGTTGTCTAGCTGGAAATAGTAGCAATACCCAAAATTTCGGCACTTGTTTTTAAATTTCGTTTCAGGATGTCAATATAAACATATTGATTCATGATCCCTTCGGTTATTTTTTGATAGTGCACTTAGGATTAAGAGCATCGTTTGGTTTTCGCCACACCCTCAAACGACCGTCAGACCCAAAAATGTTATATTTCGACTCGTCGGTAAATAAAACTTTTCGCCAGAAGTCCGGAGACTTGTTTACATACTCCTTTGCGAATGAGAGTCGTTTGTGTCTGTTGATCTTATTGACAAATGGTTTTTTTCTTGGTGTGCATGACTTCAACCCCCCTTGAACTATTAATCTTCTTACCGTTTCTGGGTGCACTTTGATGTTGTTATGTTTTTTAAGTTGTACGCTTACCGAGTTAGCCGTTGTGAAGGGATCTTGGTCCACCATCCGCTTTATAATACGCTTATCTCTTACAGAGAGCTTCGATGATCGGCCAGATCTTAGTTTTGATTAAACTTTTCCCGTGTTTTTGTAGCGATTTATGGTCGTTTGGATCGTTGACCGG
The DNA here is from genome assembly GCF_945859685.1 of Eupeodes corollae. Classification (NCBI taxonomy): domain Eukaryota; kingdom Metazoa; phylum Arthropoda; class Insecta; order Diptera; family Syrphidae; genus Eupeodes; species Eupeodes corollae. The sequence goes on along the minus strand of NC_079147.1, from coordinate 60,253,324 downwards.
CTTCTTGAAGTTATTTTTGATATTTCTGAGTAGGACTTTTTTTCTTTTAAGTTCAAATCAATAATTAACTACCGCTCACTTAAACTTAACTCTTTATTACCCATTTTATAGTTTTTTTGCGAAAAAAAAAATTACAAACAACTATTTTCCACACGTGATAAGCACTAACAAAGCCCGAAGAAACAAACCTGTTTTGCTAAAAAATGAACGGTTACTTAAATAGAATGTAATGCAAGTATAAAACATTCTGTACGCATACTTTTGTGAAAGGTTTTCAAAGCTTTTTCGTTGTTTTATTTTTTGTATTTCAATTGAGAATATTTAGTTTATTAATATTAGTGTATATCAAAACCTTGAATATTGTTTAATTGAAATATACCTTTCAAAAATTTGTATCACTCATCGTTTGTGAATAACTGCGGTTTTTTTTTAATGATTCATCGTTGTACGTAGACTTTTGTGGAGCACTGTGCAACGTAAATGATGCAGTACATTTATATTTTGAAAAATTCAAATAACGTGAAAAACAATTAACAAAAAGTAAGAACGATTTTTAATATTTTGTGGGGAATCTTTTTTATTTAATCACCGATTCCAGCCTCTTTGGGATTGAACAAATGAGGTTTTTGGTGTAATCGGAAGATATCTTGTTCCACTCTTCCAAAAATGGCTTCTTAAGGTATCCACTGCTTTTTATTTGGTGTTTTCTTATTTCGCGCTCTAGCTTAGACCATAGATTTTCAATCGTATTCAAATCTGGGGAATGTGCTGGTGGTTGCATGACATGTGGGCAGTTCCAAATCAACCAATTTCGAACAAGTGCATACTTATGTGTAGGATTATTGTCTTTTGGTACATCCGAAAACTTCCCCCTATGTTCGGTGGCACTTTGGTTTAAATTTTGCTTTAATATGTCTAAGTACATATTTTTGTCCATATTGCCTCCGATGAAAACCAGGTTACCGACACCAGCTGATGACATACAGCCCCACACCATAACGTGACCCTCCACCGTGTTTTACCGTCACACGCAAATTCTTCGCCTGGAGCTCTGTATTTGGTTGCCTCTAAACGTACGCTCTGCCATCCGACCCATGAAGGTTAAATTTACTTTCATCCGTGAAAATCACACTTTTCCAGAATGATTCGTCTTTGCTTAAATGCTCGCGAGAAAATTTGACCCTGCTAATTTTATTCTTAGGGCAAATGAAAGGCTTCTCTTACGGGCACTCCTGCCATTGAAATTGGATTCTCGAAAAATTCTTATTGTTGACTGCTCTTTTTATTTAAATAATTTTCAGCTTCTTGGGCTAGCTTTGGTGCGCTTGAAAAGGTTCACTCTTTACTTTTCTCAAAATCCACCGACACGGTCACTAACAGAAAAAAATTTATTTGGGGCTTCTTTCTTTTGTACCATTTCCGCGATTTTTTGACTTATGCCTTCTGTAAAGTGCTTAATTATAAATTCACGAGTTTCGATGCCCATGTCGAACAAAACAACTCGCGTGTCCGGAAATGATGGTAGTTGATTTGAACTGAATAAATAAAGCTTGTTTTTAGTTTTTGAAGACTTACTGCGGTAATTTTTTGCAGTTTTTGTTGAGTGCACCATTAAAGCTGTGGGATTGTTTTCTCAGAGTGTTAAGATATTTGTCCTTTTCTTGAGAACATACATTCTTGTTGTTTGTCCTATTTGGTTGTAGTCTTAAGCGATTTTTTTTAGCTTTTAACAGAAACAAATTGAGTGCATCATTTAAGCTGAGAGCCACTGTAGACTATCAAACTTATATTCGTACAGCAGCTAACAACTTGTTTTTTTTCGGATTTGTCAAGAACTACTAATGATTTTAATTTACAGTACGTTCTCGATTTTCGCAACAACTGAGTTTTTATATTATCGACGCGGTAATCGCAACTCTTCAAAAACAATTGGCTCGATAAGTGCAACTTTTGTTTTTATATGCATATCCTTACTTACACAGGTTCTTTGCTTTTTTTTTGTTTTTTTTTTCTGTTACATTTACATTTTGTGTCAGCAGTTATTTTACCGCTACTTTTGAGTAATGGGTTCGATGAAGTTGTATCTACAATGCAAAATATTGCTTCCCGGCAGACGGAGTGACTTTGAACTTCTCCGGGGGGTGTGTTCCTTTTTTATGCCACTGCATGGACTCTTGTTTGCTTTCAGGGTCATAGTGGTGAACCCATATTTCGCCCCCAGTAACAATCCGATGCATAACACCGTCCGCGTTCTCACTACACATCTCCAAAAGCTCTCTACAGCATGCGATTCTCACTTTTTTCTGAGGCGCTGTGAGCATTCGTGGCACCCACCTTGCACTGACCTTTGAAAGGTTAAGATGGTCATGAAGGATGGTGTGAATGATACCAGTCGAAAGCTTGGTGATCTCTGCCATCACTTTCACCTTTATTCGGGCATCCTCGAGAACAAGTTTTTCGACTTCTTTGATGCTTTCTCCCGTACATGCACTAGCCGGGGCGCCGGAGAAATTTAATTACAGAGCGATGCTCATTTTTCACCATCATCGTCTTAGTTGCCATTATGATTCTGTTTAAATAGAGATTTAACGGTAAATAATAATCACATTCATATGAAATTTTACATGAATGCACTAAAATAATAGTACTACTTGATAAATAAGTCAATTTATATATACATATAACCACAGCTTCACCCCTTTACCGAGAATATATTGAACGCCCCTCGTATATAAGGATATTGAACAAGAAAGAAATAAGAAGATATGATTTTAAAGATATACGTTCAATATGATACAAAAAAAATTAAAAGTGGTTTATTGAACAAAGGTGATACACAAAATGGTCAGAAAAGTGGTTTATTGAACAAAACAGTTCTCCATAACTTCAAAACTAAATGATAGAAAGAAACGGTTTGCGCCAATTGTAAGAGCACCCACGAATTATAAAAACTGCATTTCTAACTCGATTTCGTTGAAAATGGTCTATTGAACAAGATAGAACGAACAAGATAGAAGTGACGACTTTACTAACTAACTAGTTGGCTTGATCAAAATGAACGTTCAAAGAAAGTCTGATCCTACCCCATTCATTCAAAACAAAGTTTCTAGCGACCCGACGCTCATACACTGCCGGTCAAAAGTTTGAGACCACCTCTGAAATTTGAGAAATATCGAGTTTAAACCCCTAAAGTGAAGTTTTAGGAAAAAAGTTAATATGTGAAAAAAGTGAAGAGCATGTCTAGTTGTAAATGATAGAAAAATATTAACTAGTTTTGTACTAAACATAAATTATTTATTAAAATAAAAAACAATAAAAGCTCTAAATTGAGTTTTCATTAAAAAACCCTCCTAAATTCAATAATTTTATTTTTACAATTCTGGGCAATCTTCTTACAAGGTTTTGTATTTTTTCTTGTGGAATATTATTCCAGCAATTTTATAGAGTTTCCCAAAGTGCAGATTCCGATGTTATGTGGTGATTCCGGACATTCCCGTCTGTTCCGGTTAATATCTGGAAACTGTGGTGGCCATACCATTACTTTTAAAATTTCCTCATCTTCTTTTTGTTTCAGGTATCTCCAACAAAGTTTTGAAGTGTGTTTTGGGTCATTGTCTTGCTGATATACAAAACCTGCACCGATTAATCGGAGTCCAGATACCAAAACGTGGTCTTCCAATATCGTTTTATAAACTTTTTTATCCATTCTTCCGATCACCCGTGTTAGATCTCCTACTCCATTGAAGGAAAAACATCCCCACTCGATTACTGAACCGCCTCCGTGCTTTACAGTTGGGACCAAACAGTCTGGTAGCATCTTCTGTTCAGCACTGCTCCTGATGTACACTTTGCGGTTTGAGCCAAATATCTCGAACATGGACTCATCGCCTTATAAGACTCTGTTGAAGTCTTCATCTGTCCAATCCTTATGGGTTTTGGCCCATTCCAACCGTTTGATCTTGTTTTGGGGTCGTAGAAGTGGTTTCCGCACTGCAAAGCGCCCAGAAAGTCCAGCATGCCTTAGCCTTCGTTGTATCGTTGATACAGATAATGGTTCTTCCCGGATTTCATTGATCTCGGCGCGTATTTATGGTTCTGTTTTCATCATAGAACGCTTGCTTATGGTGATGATATGCAGATCTTCGGTTTTCGTCGTAACTCTAGCATGTCCTGACCTCGGTTTATCCTTAAAACCGGCGCGCCGGTACTAGAGTAACGCTGTATGGTCCTGTGAACTGCTCCTTTGGATATCTTCAGTTTGTGGCGATTTCTCTTTGCGAATAGCCTTTTTCAATAAGGGTCATAATGGCAGATCGAGTTTCAATAGTTTATTCCTTAACTTTTCCCATAATGAGCACTTGTTTACTGAAGAAGATCACAGTCTCAAATAAATTTAAATTTGATCAAACCGAGCATAACGAGTAAATACAAAATTCTGAATATGGAGGTATTCAAATTTTACATTTTTTTACCCTTTAATATTACCGCAGTCATAAAAAAAATTCCAAACTGAATGTAAAAAGTCATAAAAAATAAAAACTATGGGAAATCCAAATAGATGCCAAAAACCCAATACTATTTTTTTGTTTACCTTTTTTTTTACAAAATTCCTCATAATTTACAGAAAAGGATTAATATGTGGTCTCAAAATTTTGACCGGTAGTGTATATGTATACAAAATTGAGCATTTATAGGAGATTGAAAAATTGTTGACATTTTCAAATTTCGTCCATGGAAAAACTTTACATTTAAATGTTTGTACATCTTCTAAGTCGCACAATTTCAAATCTATTTTGAATCATTACCAAATGAAAATTTATCTCCGTTTTTCTAAATACAAGTACAGTGGAATCTCGCTAACTTGAACACCTACGAAACGAGGCCTGTTTAAGTTACTGGATTGTTCAAGTAACTGGAAAAAATAAAAAAGTCTTCGTTTTTATACGTTTTCATTATATTATTTTAAATGTTAGTAATTGACACAAAACACAATTGTATTTAAACCAACTTGGGAAAAAAATTTGTTATTTTACATTGCTTAGTTTTCTGCAAAACATTTTTTAGCGCACTTTCTCTGAGGTTTTGGAGTACTGTAAATTCAGATGATGTTCTGTTATTTTGACTGGCCCAATTGATCACTTTATCGATTGATTCGATGGCTTCGGTGTCAGTTACAATGTTTTGCACCATTATAACATCACCCGGGTCAGATTCATTTTCCGAATCGATGTCTTCATCTTCAACACCATCAGGAACATCTTCATCGCGAAACCATTCGTTTACTTTTTCTTCGGTGTAATGCTGTTGGATTGAAAAATAAAAGTTTGTTCATTAGGTACCTACTGTTTTGTACTTAAAGTCAAGAAATGTTACCTGATTATTGTCTATTTGTTCGAGCAAATGTATCAAGGGTGCTTCTTCCCCATCTGCAATCAAGTTTTCCCTCCAGCGTTCTCTGAGAGTAGATAATGGGACATCATCTTCGTCGTTAAAGAAACTGTTATCGACATCATTAAAAATGGGGTTCCAGCATTTTTCAAGAATTTGAGAAGTTACTTGATCCCTCGATTTTGACATCAATGTAATGGCTTGGCGCAAATTGAAGTTCTTTAGGGCAGAAACTATATCTTCATTTTTGTTGGCAATGACCAACGACAGCAAGTTTGACTTATAATGCAGCTTAGTAATTCTTATGCCATTCTGATCCATCGGCTGAACTAACGCAGTGACATTCGGTGGTAAGAACATTGTGCAAATGTCTCCGTTAAGATACCTTAACTCTTCTGCTGATGGATGGCATGGAGCATTGTCTATAATCAGAAGTGCCTTAAGTGGGAGATTTTGTTCTTCGCAGTGTTTCTTTACTTGAATTACAAAGCTCTTGAAAAACCATTCCTTGAAAATGTATTTTGTCATCCATGCATTCATAGAACTTTTGTATTCTATTGGCATTTCAAAATTTTTAAGACACCGTGGATTTTTTGACTTACCAATGATCATAGGAACGAGTTTGTGGGTACCTGTGGCGTTAGAACCGAGGAGTAAAGTCACTCTTTGCTTAGGAATTTTTCCTCCAAATGCACTTTTTTCATTAAACGACTACATAGGTTTTTTTGGGCAACAACTTCCAAAACAGTGCAGTTTCATCAACGTTGTAAATTTGTTGTGTTGTCAGTTGAAGAACGGCGATTTTATCTTCAAGTTTTTTTTTTGAATGGCTCAATAGGTCCTGGATCAGCAGCTAATTTTTCTCCACTAATAGTAAGCAATCGAATACCGAATCTTCTCTTCCATTTCTGAAACCACCCAGAACTAGCATTGAAAAAGCTACCTTCTTGACTCTTATACTTTATAAACAACTGTTTGGCTTTCTCTCTTAAAATGTTTCCGCTTATCGGAACATTTCTTTTGCGCTGATTCAGGAACCATTTGTAAAGGATTCTTTCCATTTTTGGATGCTCAGCTTTTTTAATTGTGCACATTTTACCTGGTCCAGAAAAAGTATTCGCGATCCTTGCTGTGATTTGTTTCTCATTGCGCTTTATATTGCATATGGTACCTTTTGAAACACTAAATTCCTTTGCATAAACCGTAACGCTTTTTCCTTTCTTTATTTGTTCAATAATTGCTGCCTTTTGTTTAAATGTCAACATTCTAATTTTTGTCCTTTTGTTAAACCCATTTTAAATCTTTAAACAACTTAAACTTTAAACTTAATTTCCAAACACGCACTTCAAAATATTGCACAAAATTTACTGGAAAATTTTATTATCACGTTCCTGCTTGCACAAAACTTGCAAAATAAATAAAATCTTAAACACATACAAAAAGCAAATTCCGGAAATTTCCCTTGGATGAGGAGCAATGAGGAAATTCAAACTCCTGTTGATATAAAATTTATTTGTTCAAGTTATAGAGTCCAAAATTTCTTAATTATTCAAGTTATAGAGTCAGCAATAAAAAAGTTTAAGGTAAAGAGCTTTACAAATTGCCTGTTCAAGCTACAGAACACATAAAAGGGAAAATATCATGTTCAAGTTATTGGACTGTTTAAGTTACCGTATGTTCAAGTTAGCGAGAGTCCACTGTACTAACTGCTAATGATCAATGGTATCGGCATTGGGTTTGATTCACTCACCGTCTTGTTGTCGCCCTCAAAAGGTGCTGTACAATTACAAGAATGATTTCAAAAGTGTGTTTTCTTTTACCTTTTGTTATATTTTTAAATCCCGTTCGTTGAACGTTAATATGTATTAAAAGTTGTACATATATATATATATTAAATTGTTTTTTTTTTTTTCAATTATTAAATAACTGTAAACTATTCTTTAACATTATTTTATAATTTGCTTTGCAGAATATAAAATGGCTGATACTGAAGTTAAGAGGAAAGGACGACCAAAGAAGAGGGAATCCGAAGCTGAAGTAAGTCAACATTAATTTACGAGTTAACCAATAAATATTTATTTTGTATCATATTTGTTATTAATTTCTAGGCACCAGCAAAATCCCCACCAAAAAAGGCTGCTATAAGCAATGGTGATGATGCGGCAGTTCCTGCTAAACGAGGTCGGGGGCGTCCACCCAAGGCTGTTACAAAAGCATCAAAAAAACCCCCGCCAGTACCTGGTAGAGGGCGTGGTCGTCCGCCAAGCAAACCTGCAGCAGCTGCAAGCAAAAAGAAAGAAACCTCAGATGAAGAGGAGGACGAGGAAGAAGAGGAGAAGAAGGAGTCTTCTGAGGCCGAAGCCGAAGATTCATCTTAAACATTTTTTTTTTTAAATTAACACAAAAACAAATTTAAACTAAACAAACCAACATCCAGCACTACAACATACCACAACACTAAAACATAAAAATAATAAATTAAACATTTAAAAAAGAAAAAAACAGAATTATTTTCAAATTTACATTTTTGTTTGCTTCTTTTTCATTTTTTTTTTTTATTATTTTGTAATTTTGTATTATTTTATTTTTAATTTACTTGCTTTCGGAAGTGTACATGAATGTTTATTTTTTGTTTTCTTTTAATTTTATCTTTTTAAGTGTCGCATCAATTTTTGTATTGAAACGTGGAATTTCTTTTTTTTGCTAAAATATAATAAAAAAAAAATAAAACATAATGTTAAATTAATGTTAGATAAAATGAAGTAAAAAAAGAAATATTATGTAAGCGTCGTATACATTATCGTGTAAACAACTTGATTACAAATAATAAAGTTTGATTTACTTTCAATGTAAATTCTTTAAAAGTTTATTTCATGGTTTTGTCCGAAATGTATGGTAGTCAATAGTAAATTTCCGCTTAACTTGTTTTAGTTGAGTGTGACTTTGAATGTTTACTAAAATTTTACTCCACATTGGAACGATATTTGAAAATTGTGTATCATCAAAGGAGAAAATTTGTGCTGCAAATGGTTATAATAAGCGTAGACTACCATTTATAGGGGCCTGATTATGACGTTAATGGCGGATCGTTTTCAATTCGACTCGCGTTGTATTTCCTTGTTAACGAATAGTTCTTCCGATTTTCCAGTGGTTTGACTTTCTTCCTATATTCCAGTGATTTGACAGCTTTCCACAAATTTTGTGTTGTTTTGATTAAATTTGTGGTGAATTATTCAATGAATAATATTAAATTTTGTTGTGGATTATGAATAAATTATAAAAACTTGAAATAAAGCGAACTCACATTTTTATATAATAACAATCAAAAAAGAATCCACAACATCGAACAGTGAATAGAATAAAACACTTTCGCCTGCGAATCCGCCAAAAAAAAGGTCGACTAGCAAACAAACCTTATGACGCACCGCTCAAAAAGCAATTTTTCAAAATGTAGATTTGAGAAGTAATTTTTTTCCTAGCTGTAGTTATATACCCATGGAATAGTGTACCGTTTTTTTTTTTTTTTTTTTATGCACACACTTCGCCACAACATCAGTTGAAAGTCATCGATCGTAAGCTTGCACTGTGCATCAGTTGATTTGTGTGATAATTACCTTCGCTAATTAATTAAGTTTATATTGTTTTTTGATATTGATAACAAAGTTTTTTGTTATGGAGGGTTCATCTGCAGGTATGTTCTTTATTATAAAGCTGTTTTGATGAATATTTAAGCTTTTATTTAAAAGAAAATGAATTTATTTTAAAATCTATGCAAAAGGGCAGTTTTTTTTAAGTTTTTTTTTTATTGTGGACCTTTTGTTATATTATTCGGTGTTATTCGATAACGTTTTTTGTATCAGCTATTAGAGAAAGGTGTCAAGAAGCAAAAACAAAACAAAAATGCTGCCCATATCTGCCCCTCGAGATTGTATCGTCCCTGATAAGTGTCTAGTCTAATAAAAATAAAAAAAGCTACTTATTACAAAATTAATTCTTTTCCTTGAAGGATCATCTGGCTTGTGCATTTTAACAAAAAAACAGTTGTATGATGTTATTAATGAGTGTAGTGAGAATGATTTTGATGCAAAATTAGATCATCTTCAGAGCTATTTACTCAATAAAGCGTCTTGCACGGAGGAAAAACTTAAAGATTTTAGACTTAAAATTGGACGTTTAAGGTATTTAATTTAATTGAACTTTATTTGTATATGCAATTTCAACTTTAAATTTCCTAAATTGTATTAAGGTATGAATTTAAGTCAAGATGGTTAGGTTCACAACGGACAAATGATAGATTTAAAAAAAAAATGAAGTTTGGCTTCAGGGAGTTTTTGAGGTACCAATTTCGCTTGGACGTGGCCGGCCGTCTAAACCTTTTACAGAGCTTAGCGTACAGAGCTAGAGAAGAAGAACGCAAAGTCTACGTGACGATAATGAAATGGAGAAACTTGCGTTTGCTACCGAAATGAAGTTACGTGAAACCGGAAAATCGCAAGCTTCAAAAATACTTAAAGAAGTCATCGACTCTCCTGGGAGGGCAAAGAGATATAAAAAAGCTTTGTCCGTTAGTTTCCAAAGGCAAAGTGAAAAATTATCTACTCTTAAAGCTCTTAACTAGTGACAAAAAACTTTTTCCTTGCTATAGTATTCTTCGAAAAGCAAAAAAACAATGCTATCCAATCCCCGAGTCATATACTGTAACAGAAACTTTGGCTGAAGTTAACTTGCAGAATCTATTAAACCATACAGCTGAACGCTTATTGTTGTATTTGGATGAGGTACTAGCAACATTTAATGAAAACGAGTGCAGGTCCTTAGAACTTGTATCAAAATGGGGATGTGATGGTTCGAAACAAACTCAATTTAAGCAAAAGTTTGAAAGCAGTTCCGATTCAGATGCTAATATCTTCCAAAGTTCATTTGTGCCCCTGCGTTTGTTTTGTAGTTCAAACAACAAAATTATTTGGCAAACTCCAACGCCATCCTCGCCACGATATTGCCGTCCAATAAAAATTAGCTTTGTAAAAGAATATCTTGATATAACGCAAAGTGAAATAGCTGATATTGAATCCAAGATAAGTAAATTGAACAAAACAGTACTATCTGTAGGTTACTTTTAAGTTCAGATCCTCTAATAACCAGTTTAAGATCTTTGCCTGTTAAAAAATCTAAGCAATTTTCCAAAGAAGCCCTTGAAATGCTTATTTCCCGGATTCCTAATTCATCAACATTAAACAATTTTAATGATACTACAATATCTAATGATAGTGAAGATGAAGAAACAGCTGAGGAATGTATTGATGACGAAGAATCCTGGGAAGAGTTCACTGAATAACTTTAAGTTCCATCTATTTATTTCATCCTTATTGAAAAAATTAATGAATTATGAACCAAATATATCCAAAATACTTTATTTATACCTTAATTCGATAGAAATAAGCTTTAAATCCCTTTTATAGTTGTTTCAGCCAAGTATCACTTCATTAAAAAAAAAATATTTTTGAGCGGTTTTTCGAGGCAAATACCCCTATGTGTGACGTTTCAAATTCTAATTCGTTAATTGGTCCAATTCAAAACGAAGAAGGCGAAAGCGAAAGCAATAATCAAAACATGGCAACTCGCTAGCAACACGATTCCCCGCGAATCCCATAGTCAGGCCCCAGAAATGTTTGTCTAAAAAAACTTGCGAGATCGTGAAAATGACTCGGCTTTTATAAATTAGTTACAACTGAAACTATGGTAGTTTTTGTTGCCTTTTAAAGCACGAGTCTTCTAAGCAAGCCATGCAATTTATTGATTTAAAATTAATAATTGACTACATTGGCTTTAATTGAACATTATTTAATTTTTAGAATAAAAACAACAGTTCAAAGTATCAGCGGTCTTACATTTCTGCCTTCTTAATTAAGAAGGTTTTAATAATAGTTAGTAGTAAAAATTCATATATTTGTCGGTTTTATTAAATTTCTTTTTTAATTATGTGGCGCTACAGTCCTGATAGAACTACGGCCTAACACAACAAACTTCTCCGTCTAGGTCGGACCCTAGATAGATGTCTCCAAGTCGGGTAAGGTCACTTTCCACTTGTGCGTGCCACTTGATCCGCGATCTTTTTCTACTGCGCTGTCCTGTGGGTGTGGATTGGAAGACTTTCCCGGCCGGAGCGTTAGTTTCCATGTGCTCTACGTGACCCAGCCATTTTAGTGGTTGCACTTTTACCCTTCTGGCTAAGTCTACGGCGCTGTACAGCTCGTCGTTCCATCTTCTCCTCCAGCCCCCTTCGATGCACACAGGACCGAAGATCACGCGAAGAACTTTTCTCTCGAAACGACCCAAGGTGCGCTCATCCGCTTTTGTCATAGTCCATGCTCCTGCACCTGCTCGTCCGTGAATATTTGATCGACTGTAGACTTTCCTGGTCTAAAACCACACTGATAAGGGCCTATCAGGTTGTTGACGTTCACATATTACGACAGAGGAGATTTTGTAAGCAATGTTAAGTAGACTGATGCCTCTATAGTTGGTGCAGTTTCTCCAGGTAACCAGTTTCCACCACGTAAGTTCTACTACAATCAAGAAATTCATTTCAAAACGATCAAAATACAAATTTAAATTGTTTTGGCTTTGTTTTACTTTAATCTCCTAAAGCTTATCTATAAAAACAAATATGGATGTCCAATTTGCTTAACGCCGATGACATTTATGCCGTTTATGAACATACGTATTGAGCGGTGTGAATAAAAACGAGTAGGATAAGTAAATACTTGAACATATCAAAATAACAAGTACACATCAAAATTGAAGCGAATAAAACAAGTATTTACTCTTACTCGCGAGTAAATACTTGAGAGGCTAGTAAAACCCGGAAAATGACAATTTTAGTTTGAATAAACACAAGTAAATACTTCTGTAGCAAGTCAACCCGCCCCTAGACTTGCAGTCGTACTTGTACACGAAAGATGGCTGCAATTATGAAACTGCGAGGTGTGAAACGTTATAGACACCAGCGTGATATTATAAGTCCCGATCTATCTAAGGGACTATTACGGTTTGAGAACGAAAACGTAGATTTTCTCACTTCGCACTTTCTTGATGAAACCCATATGAAACCACTGATGCAAAGGGTGGAGGATTAACTGCACGGAAAAGATGGAAGTTTTTCTGAGATACGTTAGTGATCCAGGATTCCAAAGTGGTGTTGCCAACGACATGGAGGTTGAAAGAAGTACCGTCAGCAGAACATTTTCAAGTGTATTGGATAAAATAGTGTCGAACTTTGAAGATTGGATTAAATTTCTACGCACTATTGAAGATATGGGTCAGGCCATGGCCAAGGAAATGATGCGTCTGTGTGGCGCTACAAGTATTAACTTGCCTTTTTTGTGAATTCAGTTATCTCGCGAGTAAATACTTGATAGTATACCCTCGGGTTGACGAGTACACGGTCACAAGTAAACTCGACGCTTTATTCACATCGGATTCAAATCAAATAAGGTGGCGCAACAGTCCGTTGTGAACCAGAGCCTAGTGACTTACAACTCTCAACCATTCCTGTGTACGAGTACTGTTGTCAGGAATGAAAGGGACCTACAATTTAAGGCTGAATCCGAACGGCTAGTTTGAGAAAGTACTTTTTCATGACAAGGATTACTCTTGAAGGATTTGTCAATTCCTCGCGAGCGGTAGTACCCGCGAATTTTTTTTTTTTAAATTAAGGTGGCACAGAAAGGAATTGAACCCAAGACCCCTTGCATGACAGTCCAACGCACTAACCATCATGCCACGGGTACTACATCGGATTACTGGGAGTTAAAATACTCGTTACACTTTACTTGTAAGTGAATACTCGTCGTACTCGTTTTTATTCACACCGCTCATTTTCTGCCATTTCATTTGAGTATGTTCGACAGCAACTTTTAAGAAAACACCCTATACGGGCCTAAGCAATTGGTCAGTTATCATATGTTAATGGAGCTTATTTCATATGCAATAACCTGTTGCATTTGGTTTTTGATTTAAATCTAGACATTCCAACTGAAAGAGCTATTATGTATGTAATGGGTGTTTCTTGGCCGTTTGGTTCTCAGTTTGGCAATACTTTTTCGGAGGTGGCCTTTTTGACAGCTGTCACTTGATTTATGCTCAGTTTAGTTGCAATTTCACATAAAATAGAATTACTCCAGAACAACTTCTGGAAATTACGCAAATTTATTACGAAGATAATGGGTCGATTCACGCAACTCATCAATTCATTGAACGAAGCTTTTGGTTTAGTTGCCATTTCACATAAAATAGAATTACTCCAGAACAACTTCTGGAAATTATGCAAATTTAATACTTAGATAATGGGCCTATTCACGCAACTCATCAATTCATTTAACGAAGCTTTTGGTGAATGCCTTATCTCGAGTGTCGTGGGCCTGTTGCGTGGCATACAAGATCACGTGATTAACAACACTGGACTATTTTTTGTAGGGAAAGTCACTTGTCGGCGGGTTATTACTGACATACGGCCAGAATAGCTGCGAAAATTGGACCTTTTGGCTTTACCTAGCGGGAAATTTTCCGATCATATACAATTCGTATATGAGGTCTTGGATTCGAACCCTTTCTGTGCCACCTAAAGTTTTTTCAGGGGTACTGCCTCTTGCGAGGAATTTAAAAATTCTCCAAGAGTAATTCTTGTCATGAAAAAGTGGTTTCTTAGATTATCCGTTCGGATTCGACACATAAACTATAGGTCCCCTTCATCCCTGCATTTACTCGCACACAGGAATTGTTGAGAGTTGTAAGTCACTAGTCCCTGGTTCTCTACGAACTGTTGCACCATCGAATTTATTTATATAATTCGTAGGATTTTTGCTTCGGGCCCTTCAGGATATTCTTCCCAACAGCTGTTTGGAGTTTGGGCATTTCATTAACGTCTGCTAAACCTGCGTTAGACATGTCCATGAAGACAAATTTGTTTTTTTTTTAATAACCGTTTTATAAAATCAAAAAAAAAATGTAGTGGTCATCTAATAAAAAACAAAATCAAAATTTCATTTTAGTATGACAGATTTCTTTGCGTCCGCCTAAAGAAGATAAATTTAAGTAAGTTCCACGATTGCCAGTCCCCGTTCACTGTGGTACAAATTCCGGTGGTCTGTCTGGGTCCTGTGGATCTTTTTTCACTTGTAACATTTTTCTTTCTCGAAATACTGCCTGATATCGTAAATTAACTTGGAAATAAATTTCCTTAAAAATGTACATACATATGTAATTTTTGTATATAAAATCAATATACTTATTATAGTGCAGCTGTGTTTTTTAACGTTCGCCGTAGCCTCAAGGTGGCGTTGGGAGTTTTATATACATGGTAGGTGCCTCCCCACGATGATATTACTATAGGTTTTATAAACAAAGACTCCATGACAATACTAAAGATTTTCTAAACAAAGATGTAGTGGAAACTTTGGAGTGCCACCCCCATAAAATCCGATGAAAGGTAACAATCAAATTTCCTTTGTACATAGTTTCAATGCACGTTCGGACATCAAATGTGACTTAAGTTGCATTCAACTGCATTCTTTGAATGTAAATGCAGAGACAACTATAGGTACTTTACCTTACCTATTCTCCAATAAAGTTGCCTTAATTTGAAGAACATTTTTTGGCAGTTGCGTAATCAGAAACTTGTCTTACCTTCAATTATCTTTTTTCTCTTAACCTACCCAATTAATTAACCCTAAAAAGATAACCTACGTCGAATTGACGTATAAATCATGTGTATCACTTATGGTCTATGAAATATGGTTATCTTTCTAGGGTTAACAAGAGAGGCAACATTACCATTAACAATTTATTCCTTTTAAGTTCTATTGACTTCATTTGATTTCCATATTAAAGACGACATAAGGAATTGAGTAAGGCAAATTTCTTGACATGATTCGCTAGCAATTCCTAAGCTTTTATTCAATAGAAAAAAAATGATCTTCATGATTCGCCAGCTGCCAAAAAGTTACTTTTCGCTATGCATTAGCATAAATTCATGAACTTCATCATTCCATTGAATAAAAGAAAACAATCCTCAGACATTTTGACATAAGAACGTTTGACTTTAACAGATAACTTTCCAGTCGACTTTTCAAATAATTTCCTTAATTGGAAGTCAATAAGCTCCTTTAAACATTTATTTAACAATTGCCTTTTTTGTCTCAAACTGCCCAAATCTTCATTACTTAAAGTCAAGTCTACTTGTGTCAAAATATAAACAATTTCTAAACTTGTATTCAATAGAAAAAAACTGATCTTCATGATTCGCCAGCTGCCAAAAAATTACTTCACAACTATTCATTAGCATAAATTCACAAACTTCATCATTCAGTTGAATAAAATACAACATTATCAGACATTTTGACATAAGAACGTTTGACTTTAACAGATAACTTTCCAGTCAACTCTTCAAATATTTTCCCTAATTCGAATGCTATTTTTTTGCAACTAGTCAATTAGCTTGAAACGTTCACAAGTGTCTTATTCTGTGTCAATCTGCCCAATCTTTCTAACTTAAAGTCAAGTCTACTTGTGTCAAAATATAAGCAATTCCTGAACTTTTATTCAATAGAAAAAATTATCTTCATGAAAATGGAAAATGCATAAAATACTATTCCACTGATTTTTTTGAAGATAATAATAAGTTTTAGAATTGTCTGTGCGAACAATAATTCAAATTCTAAGTTTGAAATAAATAACACTCCAATAAGCAAGTAACTGGTTGCGTTGCGTTCAAAGAATGCATTCAACTGCAATTCAAGTCCCTTATGTTGTCTGAAGCTGAACTTGCCCATTGCATATTTATTTCACAGCTGTCAACGTCAAATTGATTGCCATTGGATGAGTTTAAATTTCTCCGGCATATTTGCATATTTTTTGCAGTCAGTTGGGGACCACTCTAAATATAAATATTGCACTCCGAATTTGCGTGTAAAAAATGCAATTTATAATATTCAACGACCTTAAAACCCTGTTTTACTAGTTGAGAATGACCGGTAAAATTAATTAAGTGTAATTTTAGCATTACCACTAGTTTCCTAAATACGTCCCACAAAAATATCCATAAAATATCTTTAAATCAGATGTAAAATTGCATGGAGATAGTTGTTTATGTTCTGTGTACCATTGTCCAAGAAATATGTGAAGCAATGTTTAATATAACCAATTAAACTAACAATACTAATGCAAATAGATTGATTTACTTCTTGTTTTATTAAATTTTTCAGAAGGGAAGTGATGTCCCTATAACTATGACTAAATAAAGAAGTTCAAAACATAGCTTTTTAGTTTTCAATAGAATCTGTGAATACAATTTAAGTTTTGTTTTAATGGTTCAATAAAGAAATGCAGACTGATTATTTCCTGTCAATGACCTTTAATGTATGTAAACAGGACACAACAAAACAAAAGAAATACTAGTTGGATTGTGTGAGAATTTCATTCAAATTTAGCTCTTATCTGATTTCAATGCACTCAGATCTTATTGGATAGTTAAGAGCTTATTAGGGAGGGTTGTTGCCTTCAGAAAATTAAATGAACACTTTTTTTGGAACAAACGACGCACAATGCGTAAGTTTCAACTTAATATTAATACATTTTTTGTATGCGGGCACCGGGCCGGGCAGTCATCATAATGTTATCTCTTATTTAAACATATTCACTTATTCAGAGAGACTCGTACACTTTTCTTTGTTGTTTAATAATTTTACTCTACAGGGTATGAAATCCAAAAAAAATGGAAAATGTAATATCATTCAAAGGAAATTGAATGAAAAACAAAATCAGGGACTAAACCATGGAGAAAGACACGTTATCTTTAGAAAGAAAAATCATATAACAAAAGAAAACGGCATTATTTTTTTATATTTTTCAGATACAAATAAATAATTAATAAGCATTTAAATCGTCGTTTTCAGACACGAAAAGCGGAAACCTTAAAAGTTAGACTTTTGAATAAGTTGAAGAACCATGCAATTTGAACATGTATTTTTTTCTTGTTTGGTTCTCTCACAAGCGCAGGTTCATTAATGATGATTCGCTAACAACTTGTTGCTTCATATTGACTTTAACCACTGCATTTTTTTGTATATTGTGTACCTACCTATAATAAAAAAAACCTTTTATGTAACAAACAAAAATGTTGTTTTATTTAAAATTATAATTAATTACATTTTATTTATTTGTTTTTCTTTCTGTTTACCCATTTATAATCAATACTTATATTTTCCAGACAGAACGAAATCAAGACTTCAGAAAAGATGCTGCAAAACCATTTCCAAAAGATATTTAAAACAATTTTCATTTCAGGTGATTGGGAAAATCTCTAAGGAGGAAATCGATGCCGTTTCAAAATTATAATAAAAGAACGAAAATGAAAATACAAACAAATATCTATTTTATTTTTTTTTTCAAAACCATTAATCACTCAACTTTTAATCTTCAATTCAAAAATGAAAAATTGGATTTCTGATCCAATTCTTCATGAAAAAAAAATAAAACTAAAAATAATTTATAATTTTATTTTAATTTTGTATATTACAGAAAACCTATTAGTTGAAATTAAAAAGAAAGGAAGACCACTGAAGCAATATTCAAAAATATCTAATTTTGACACCCATCGCTGTGCAGTTGTAAATCCTAAACGAGGTCGAGGACGTCCGCGAAAGCTGAAAGTCAAGAGAAAACCACCTCCAGTGCCTGGAAGACGTCGTGGTCGTCCTTCAAAGAAAGAATCGTTAGCAAGAATAACTTTAAACAACCAGAATTATGAAGAAAAAGAAAACAACGTAGGAGCAAACTTTGTTTTAATATTATAACCGAACAATTTAAATGAAACTAAAATGATGCATGGAATTATAACGATGAACAAGAATTTTATATCTTAAACTTTCTATACTATCCTATTATAGCCTTTTTAATGTTGAATATGTTTTAATTTGTCTATTATGTTACCTAAATTTGTTTTTTTTCTTATGTTGAATAATAACCATATTAATTATAAAAACTTGATGGTAGTTTTAATAATGTGGACTTTGAAGTGGATTTTGAAATTCATTGCGAAATAAAAGGCACGAAAACTAGTCGCAGCAAGAAAAATAAATGTTCAGATAGGGATATTATTTAAGTAGTACTCTTTCTTGGCAAGTCACACTTGAGGGTGGGTAAGGCAGAGATTTAACCCTAACTTTTCTTTTGATGAGCTTTTGTAAAATTGAATCTTGTTGTGTTTTTTTTTCAACTGTTGTTATTGAAATTGTTTTTGTACGGCATTTTCAAGTATAAAATTTACATAGTGTTCGATTTCGTTGTTTTTGTTTATGGTAGGTATTATTATTGTTGTTTGGATGTCGGGAAAAATAATCAGCTTGATTTGAACTACCTTGTTGATGTTGAATGTTGAAATTAAAAGATTGTGTTTTAAGTAGGAGACGTTCAATTCTACTTGTTGGTTTTGACAACGGGTTTCTGAAAATGCTGACTAATGGCATGTTGCAGTTAGCATTTCCTTATTTTTTTGGCTATATCGCTTTTCGACTGGACATGACTTGCATATGCAACATTCTCTTAAGTGTTTTTGTGAAATTGTGATAATATGCCAGATAAACCGTCGGAAGCTGCATCGACGTGTATGTGTGTTGGTTTGTGGACATCGTAATAGGCTAATTTGAAAGCATTTCCCATTAGTTCTTTAAGGAACTTCAATGGCTCCTGGTACCTTTTCTCCCAGCTGAACTCTTTGTTTTTTTAATAAGTTCTTTTAATGATTAAGTATGTGTTGCTAATTCTGGAAGAAAAGGTAACGCGAAATTCAACATACCAAGAATACTGCGAACTTCTGACACATTGGTGGGTGTCTTAAGTTTCTCGAACTCTGCTAGCTTCTCTGGATCTGGCTGGATGCCGTCTTTGGAAAAAACAAAATCAAAGAAATTGACTAAATACACACTTGTTCTCATTGACGGTGAGGTTGTTCGCACGAAGTCTTTGGAATGCGAATCATGCCGTATCATGTTCTGCTTTCGTTTTCCCAAAAATGAAAATGTCGTCACTCACGTTTAAGACGTTTTTGATGTTGACAAGTGTTTGTCTTATGATGTCTTGGAACTCCTCTGCTGCTGTGTTGACACCAAAATTCGGCCTTTTATACCTACATACTCCACAGTAGGTATATATTGAATGTCGTTATGAACCGTGATTCTTCATCTAACTCAATTTCAAGATATCTTTCGTTGAGATCGATTTTGCTGCATATTGTTGTGCCGTTAAGTGATGTTATGATGTCTTGCAGCGTTGATACTTCTTTATTGATAAAAAAATGAACTTTGTGTTTGTTATGTTTTATATTCCTCGGAATACTTCAGAATATTTCAGTTTGATGTAATGATTGTTGTTTTTTTGTTATGTGTTGGATTATGTGGATAATATTTAATTGTGAGGGCGCCTTGTAGCTGAGTAGAGATGTTGCTTGATGGTCTATTACGAAAATGGTTTCGACTATGTAGGTTTCTTTAAAGGTTAAATTCTCAGTGAATTTTCCAATGATGAGCAATGATGTGTTGGAGTTGTACGGTATGATTTTACAAGTGTGTTTTTTGTTAGTGTTGGTCTATTTTCGAGTTTGTTAAATATAGTGTAACTAATTATGGTTACTGTTGATCTGGTATCAGGGTATAAGGGACGGGGCTTCATTCTTTGAACGTACATTTTGACGAAGGCAACTATGTAGTTAGTTTTCAAAGTGTCATGAATTTCAAATTTAGAACTTTACTTCACAAACATCTACATTAGGTTCATAGAAGAAGAACTACCGAACACATTAATGTCTACAAAATGCTCCCCAGACAAGGTACAAGTTCATAACGATTTGTCTTTTGTATTGTAGAGAAATATAACTTATTTCTTTTTAAATTGCCAGAAAACATTTAATTTAATTGTACAGAAAATAAATAAATTATAAAGTAGTAAAGCTCAGCTTTCACTTGTTCAGTTGTCATTTTGATATAAGTTGACTTGACTTGATAGTTAGGGAGATTTTTCTTGACTAACTTTCAGACAGTTGCTAGTCATATTGACTTCCATGGTTATATTAGTCGTGGTGGTTAAGTGTTATATTATTAAGTATTTTTTAAAACTCGTAAGGTATCGTATATTGCTTATAATTTAATCAGTACTCTTTAAGTTTATTTAATGGAAATAAATAATGATTATAAGATAAGTGAAGAGACTTAATATTTATCTTAGAATAATCTTGTATTACTTAGAGTGTTACAGTTTAAAAATCGTTCGTGAATGCAGTTCACAAGTATTAGATAAGCCCGTCGTAATCGGGGACGGGAAAAATGATACTTTATTGGCCTGAATGTCCCAGAAGCCCCAGGGCCTACAATAGAGACTTCGGAAATTTTTGTTTCAAATTTCTCTAGTAAACATCTTTTCCTTTGATATGTATTTTTGTTTGCTCTTTTACATTTAGCTACAGCATGATTATTTAATTATATTAATCTTCAATAACATAAATCATTGATCTTTATTTGTTCACTTCAATCAGGCAATCAGTGAAATATCAAAATCTCAAATGGACCTGATAAGAAGCACTTTTAATTCACTACCCATCTTAGGAGATTAAACCAATCGCTTAATGGCTGAGTGGGTGGTACTTGCCCGCAACCTCGGAGGTTGGGTATTCGATTCCGTGTCTCGACAATTTTTTGTTTGCAAAATTTTGGAACGATATCTTAGAGCGATTCAACGCTACAAACAAGATGTTGTAAGACCCGAAAATAATGCTTGAATCAGCAATGCCTGCACTAGAATCATTGAAATCATTCGTGGAATCCAAACAAAATAATTTTGATAAATACGAAGAAGCAGCCAAAAAAATATCCCATACTGATGAATATCTACAATCACGCACCCGCACCAGATCGAGAAATGTGAGGTTGAATCCGCTCGATTACGGGAAAGCACGCCTTCATCCTAGTGATTGACCAACTATTCATTGCTCTTACTGAAAGATTGCATGCCTTTGAAGCAGTATTTAGAGCCTAGTCTTGGTAATGAGTTGGTTCAAATTGTGTCGTTGATTAACTCATACAAAAAGGAAAAGAACTATAGAACAGATCAATCGCCGGAATTATTTTACTACCAAATTCTCGCAAATCAAAATTTCAGAGTGACATTTCCAAACCCTGAAATTGCATTGAGAATAGGCAGGTTCAGACAACATAAGGGACTTCATTTGCAGTCAACTTCATTGTTTGAAAGTAAATTTTGACAAAGGTTCTTTTCAAGTGTCACTTTTTCAAGTGCCATGAATTTCAAATTCAGAACTTTACTTCACAAACCTCTACTATAGTACAAAAACTACCAACATAATTATTGCCTACAATACATTTTTCAGGAAAGCTTTTAGTAGAATAAAAAAAAAATGATCAATTGTCATTTTGACATAAGTTGGTTTGACTTGATCGTTAGGGAGATTTTTCTTGACTAACTTTCCAGGCAACTTTCCAATAAAGTTTCTTTAATTTGAAGACAAATTTTTGGATACTAGAAACTTGCCTTACTTTCAAGTCCCTTATGTCGCCTGAACCTGCGCAATGTATTTGGTTTTGATGGCAACAAATTGCAATAGAGATCGCTCACTTTTAAAAATGAAAATTATAAATGAACCACGATGGGACTAAACCGGCTATCGAAGCTTTCTCTCCTGAGCATTGGAAGCGATTTACTCTGTGAATTGGATTTCAACGAAATGATGAACGTTTTTTTGTCGAAAAAAGCTCAAAAGGTTCCGTTCGTTAACCCTAAAATTTAATATCAGATAATTCTTTTTTCCGTTTATATTTATATGTGTTTCTTCAATACTTAAGGAATCTACTTGATTTATTGTGAATAAATTATTTATTGAAAAATTGAAGTGAAAAAAATTGGTTTACTTTATTTTGAAAATAATTTGGGGCGAGGCGGCCTCCGCTCCTTTATTGCCCCGAGGCCTCTGGACCTCTAAATGCGGCACTGGTGCTGCCCTACCTTATTTAATCTACCAATGCATTCCCAAACCAGATTTGAGCTTGTTGAGTTTTAAATAGGAGCTTACTTTAAATGCGGCTTGCCCTTCTGGCATGAATATTTTGGGATTTCATATAGCGTTGACTTCCATCGGTACCGATACTTTGGTTCTAAGCCCACAGACTCCTGATACACCAGTACCTTCGGAAATTCACGACCCATCAGTCTAACACTTTATCTTGTTTGGTTTAACGGTGCAGTTTATATTTTCATCTTCCCACTTTTTTTAAAAGTTATATTTGTTTTCCCAACCAAAATGGTCTTTGAAAACTACCTTCCGGAGAGAAATTTTTAACCTTTTTAGGAAAAAATTCACAAACCCAATACAATTTTTACAACGCATGCTTATAACTAAAATTATAACAGTTATTTATTTAATACTTTTACATTTTACATAACTTACATCTATTTTAAACTTTGCAAAGCCTTTTCGAAGTAACTCGATAAATGCGGATAGACAGGATCATATTGTGTTGTATTCTTTCTTCTTGTAATATCCCGATATCTTTGCAATGCTCCAGATATAAGTTCCAGTCTTTAAAAAAGAAAAATAATTTAAGAAAATGAAAACAAAATATTTTTGCTTATTTTTGTATGTACATACTTTTCCCGTTCCGAAGTGTGCCCTTCTAACCATTGAATGAGTCTTTCGTTAGACCAATTTGCTGCAGTATGTGGACTTTGCAGTTCCATTCCACCATGGCCGAATAGAAGAAATAATATAACATACGACGGTACTGGCGATTCCTTTTCAATTGAGTGTTCGATTAGTTCTTCAGGTTTTTGTAAAATCAACGACGACATTGCCCGAAGTAACCTTTAAAATATACAATTTTTAGAAATTAAAATAATTAAAACAGCATGTTCAAAATATTCATAGAAATTATATACCTAAAAGGTTTTCCAAGTTCTGCAAGATTTGGAGCAATTGTTTTCAATGCACTTTCAAGAAAAATACAATCATTTTTCAAACGATTCCTTCCTGCCAGTGATAAGGGACGTAATATTACAAGATTATTGACGAATAAATCGATGCATCTTATAGCCAATTGTTCCCCACTGTTAATAACAATAAATTATGCTATGATACTGTACTAATAACTTTTAAATACAAATTACCATTTGCATGTGGTTACTTTGTCATCGAATGGCACAGCATGATTATTCCAAGCGCGGTAGATGAACTCTTGTAATTCTTTCATATACATTGAAGGGCCAGTGGTAGAAATTTTTTCCGAGTTCAATCCAGGCTCACGATGCATGCTCAAAAGAATTATACCAATTGTTGATATCATTGAATCTATGAACAAACAAAAAAAAAACATAAACAAAATATTAAAGAATCTAGAAAGCAATGGTTATTGCTTTTTTGAGCAACTGACATATCCTCAAAGAGTAATTCTTGCCATGAAAAGAGCTTTGTCAAATTAGCCGTTCGGATTCGGCATAAAATTTGGCATGACTCGCACACAGGAATGCTTGAGAGTTAAGATTTACAAGGCCCTAGTTTTTAAAGGACTGTTGCGCCACCTAACTTATTAAAACATTTATTAGAAAGCCAAAGGAAAGTTCTGGTTATCAATAAATTCTAGAATATATCGTCCTTTCTATTAAAACTCCCTTAGTCCATTTTTTTGTGTTTGAAATATTTGCATTTAAAATTTTAAATCAATATGCAAATTAATAGATTTTGGGAGTTTTTATTTAAAAATGGTGGGTCGTAGATCTTGGGAGTTTTGAGAAAATATAAATGTTGTCATTTGCATGAACTTGGTATATTTATTTCATTTTTGCGGAAGTTTCCAAAGAACGAAGACGACAAATATTTTATTCAAAAGCTTGAAAATTGCAATAGCTGACAGACAGAATGTGTTCCACATTCGCGTAGTACGACCAAAGAACTAATCTTTGTACTTAACAGTTTTTCCAACGAGTTAAACGAATCAAAAAAAAAAATTGTAACCCAGAAGCTTTAGTAATTTATTGGAATCATATTTAAGCCTTTAGGATCAGAGAAGCTGAAAAAGTTAGAATCCTGCTTCTTACTAACTTAAGGTGGGGCTACAGTCCGGGGCGGACCTGGGCCTCAACAAACATGCGTCTCCAGCCAGCTCGGTCCCTAGCTAGCTGTCAACAGTTTCGCATGCCAAGTTGGTTGAGGTCTTCACCCACCTAAGTGCGCCACCTGAGTCGCGGTCTTTCTGTACTGCGCCGTCCCTCGGGATTGGATTCGAAGACAATAATTCTGTTAACTAGGTCAGTGTCGTCGTTATATCTTCTCCTTCATTCTCCATCTATGCGTACGGGACCAAAAATGACCCGAAGAATTTTTCTCTCGAAGCATCCTAGGACGCTCTCATCTTTTTTTGACAGGGTCAAGGCCTCAGCGCCATAAATGAGAACCGGAATAATGAGTGTCTTATAGATGGTGATTTTAGATGCTCGAGAGAGGACTTTACTTCTCAATTGCCTTCTAAGTCCAAAGAAGCAGCGATTTACAAGAGTTATTCTTAGTTTGATTTCAGTGCTGGTGTCGTTTTCTGTGTTTTTAGCGGTGTCTAGGTAAACAAAGTCCTTAACTACCTCAAAGTTATAGCTGTCCATGGTGACGTTTTGCCCAAGACGTACTTGTTCAATGTCCTTTTTTGATGACAGCATATACTTGGTCTTGCCTTCATTGACCACTAAACTGATGTTCTTCGCTGCCTTCGCAATGCACAAAAACGCTATACTGTGTTGTGGCCACCGATAGGCTAGAGTTGTCCTAGGTTAGTCACTATTCCTGCAAGAAAAATTCAAAAATATTAGGAAAAATTACAGAGAATACCTACAATGCTGACCAGGGATATAGACTGGGTAAGACCCAGATCGATAGTCCTGGTCAGAATAGCAGGAGGAATTACTTACCTAGTGACTCTGGTTTGCATCCAGTCCAATTAGTTAATTTATTTTTAGTTTTGTGTTTTTGCTAATATTTGTTTTTTATGTTTATTTATTTACCGGCGCGGCGCACGCAACTTCTATTTCGTAAATCGAATCAATCTGACATGACAATTAGGGACGAAATAGGCATATGTCATAAAAAAGAGACAGAAGTAAAGAATAGGGATAAAGAAGATGGTATGAAAGGAGGACGAAGGAATTGCAGAAGCGACAGATATATGTTTATTGGTATGAAAGGAACAACCATAACCACAATATTAAATATTTAATGAAAAGTTTATGCGAATTGAGAAAGGAGGGGAAAATAAGAAAGGATTAGATAGGAGTGAAATTAAGCTTTAAGGCAAGGGTCCAGACGATGCTGAAAGAGTAGTTTTGTGAACATTGCGGGAAATAATAAACTATGCGGTAATTGAAGATCGTAACCGCTAAAGGAACTTGACTAGAAGTCATTTGTAGTTCAGAGTGGGTGACGAAAGCATCTAGGTATTTAAATTTAAAAGTGGCATAAAACAAAAGAAGTGAAAAAAAAAACGTAAAAAAAAGGAAATAGGTTCGTTGTCCGTATAACGCGTTAAGAATTTAAATTAAATTTATTTTTCTTAAAGGTTTTTTTGTATAAGTTTTTTTAACGATTAATATATGTTCAGTGAAGAAAGAAAGAAGATAAATCCATAAAGAGGAAAAAAATTTAAAATAATAGCTGAGGGTGAGTGATACTTTTAGTTATATTATAATAGGAACAAATAAAAAAATCATAAATACATATTGTAGTGAGATTGAGTTTTGGCGGCCGGCGCGGTGGTTGGCGTAGGAGTGAGCGACGGTCCTAGAGAAAGAAAATTTCATTCCCAAGGTGATGTGGAGGTTGTGCTGAACATAAGATTGATCCGTCGATAGACCCGGATCACCAAGTAACTTTACTAGCCAAAACCAATCTCACCCCTATATTTATATAAGTGTTAACTACATATACATATATATATATATCTCTTTGTGCATTCTCGTTAACATTTACGCCAATCCGGCGGGATAGGAGAAAAGGATTCGGTTCCTGGCGAATCGATTCTAGGATTTGCTTATATATATATAGATATATACGTATACCTAGCTGTACAACAAATAACAAAGGAAAAATTAGTAACGTGACATTGAAACAACAAATATTCAAATTTATAACGACTTTATTTTGTAACTCCTTGTATCGGTATATGTGTCTAGAGTGCGTCGTTATTTTTTGTTAGTGTCGAGTAAGCATTACGGGTAGAGTTCGTCGGGGCGGCGTAGGTTCCCCATACCCCTCCCTGTCAAAGTAGAGGCAACATTTTGCATCCCTTTAGCTACCTATAGAGAGCTCTTGGTAGGTAGGATAAAAGAGGAATTGGTACAGCCGCTTCATAAAAGGAAGACGGCGTAGATTTCCGGGGAGAACAAGGGAACTTAAGTCTCCTCCACACGGAGAAAGTCCCTGTTTTTTTTTTGTTTGTTTTTGGATTAGGTACACTAGGTACATATATACTTCTGAGGAGAAATTTTGTGTTTTCCTTTGATTTTTTTTATTTAAGTTATTTCAAATTTTCAATTTTTTTTAAATTTACAATTTTTCTAATTTTCAAATTTCGAAATTATTCTTTATATTTTTTTTTATATTCCATTTATGTTAGTTACGAGTCTATTTAAATAAAATGTAAGTCACGTTACAGTGTAGTCGATTTGTTGTGTTATTTTTTTGATTTTATCAACTTTTGGTGTTCAGTACTTAAATATTATGGAGTGCTGATTACAATTTTCAGAGGAGGTGTGGTAGGGCTGGATAATGCTCTTCAGTGAACAGGGTTCTACAACGTAAACTTCAGCTTCAAAGACTAGTAAGGGGAGTTCGAAAGTAAAGGCCAGTCGAACTCCAGGTTGGGTGGGTACGGCCATGCTGCAACAACAGCCGCAGCGTTCTCGAGGTGTGTCAGGTCCGGCGTGAATGTCGTGTTATCCGGTGATAGTGTGTCAGGTCCGGCGTGAATGTCGTGTTATCCGGTGATAGTGTGTCAGGTCGAGCGTGAATGTAGTGCTGTTTGGTGATGGTGTGTCGGTCGTAGTGTGTCGATAGTTCTGTGTCTGGTGGCGGTGTGTAGGTTGTCTTGTGTTTGGTGTTCTTTACTTGTAGTGCTAGCTTGGAAGTCGTGTTTTGGTTGTAGTGTGTAAGTCGGTATATGTTTTTGTTTCTTTAGAGTTATGTGGTATTGTAATCGTCTTGTTTTGGGATCGTTTAAGTTTTTGTGTAATGGCATGAAATTTTAGTTTTGGAAAGAGGTGAGGTCCATCTACGAGGGTAAGATCCCCCCCTCATCCGGCGAGCTTAGCCGAGCATCGCGAGCATGCCATCGCCTTCGTAGTGGACATTCTATCCCAACTCCCGTACCCCTTATCCCATCCTAGTTCTGGCCTGGCTGGTCATTGAATCCTCCGCGCTCCTATCCTATCCTAAATCCCTTCCTTATCAAACCTACCTATTGCCTCTCATTTCAAATGGCGCCCAACGTATTTGCAACGTGTTTGCAACCAAAGTGGTTTTGTGTATGAATGTGATAGTATGTTTTTTTTTTAATCTTTTCAGTGGTTTTGGGGCCCAGATCTTGGTCGGAGCATAAGACATAAACGAGATAGCTCGTAAGAAAACTCGCTTATTTGCGATGCAAAGACTAAGAGATGGGAACGGAAACCATAAATAAAGATCATGCAAAATTCTGTGAACCGTATCCGCCTGTTTTCGAAACCGTTTTCAATTGCAGCGTATGTCGTATGCAAGATAGCTTTAAGAATGCTTGCATACTTGCGACGAAGCGTTGAAGATCGGTTCGAGAGGACAGTCGGAACGAGTAAGGAATAAATATTTTTGCTAAACGTTTAAGGGAGTCCAGTATGTCTTCTTTCGGAAGGTTTTTACGTACCGAATGAATCGCGACTGGAGTTCCAGAATCAATTTGAAGACGGTGATTTTGGTAAGGTTCTAGTCGAATCGTAAGTCTTGGATGGGATAGCTTTATAGAATGCCCACCCAATTGCGACGAGGAGGTAAGAACCCCAAAAAGCAAAAATAAAAACAGGCTTTTTATAATTAAAGAATGTTGTGTGTGTGTTCATGGTAGTGATTGAGCGGTGTGAATGAGTGTAAGTTGTATGTTGGACATATCTCGGGAACATAAAGTGAGATTAGCAAGTGAAGCGAAGTTCGTTAGTGTCCCATGTACGAAGAAAAAGAGAAGTAACTGAAGAATCCGCCTGAAACACCTCCGAAGTGTTTTATGAATAATTTTGTTTGAAAAATTTTGGGTATTATCAATCTGTCGAAGTCTTTCGTTCAGTCTTAATAGTGTTTAACGTTCGCGGTGTCAGAAGTGATAAATGTTTTTTTTGTTAGCTTTTCTATTACAAGTGGTTTAAGTATTAAGGTTTTACAAATTTTCCTTCAGTTTAAAATCGATACATACATACATACATACATATATTTAGTTTTTTTTATTTCAATTTTATTTACTTTTTTAGCATTAAGTTTTTATTCTTTGATCAGTTGAGGTATATAGTAGTTAAGAACGATATTTTACATTTTTTTTATTACGATAGGTTTAATTTATTAATGTTTACAAATCTGTCTATCAGTTTAAAATCTGTACCAGCATAAACATATATATTATTTGTTTCTTTTCGTTTTTTTTAATTTCAATTTTTATTTCGGTTTTTAGAAATTAAGTTTTTTTAAATTAATCAGTTTCGTTTTAACTAGCAATTAAGAATTTGGTTTAGGTAGAATAGTTAAATACAACAAAAAAAAATAAAATACAGTCAAAAAAAATATATATAAAACAAATTAAAAGAAAAATCCAAAACAAAAAAAAAAGACATAGGTATAGTTTTTTTTTCTTAGATATAGGTATCGGTAGTTTAAAAAGATAAATATAAATAATAGTAAGTTAAGTACCACATTTAGTTGATAGATATTTGTAGTGTTACTTAGATTAGTTAGGCTTAGTGTATTAGAATAGGGTTGTAGATTTTAAAGGATTTACATAAATAATTTTTTTTACATTTTTTTTGAATAATTTAGCTTAGAATTAGATTTTATAGAATAGTTATAACAAATTCATTTTTTTTTGTACA
This sequence comes from Eupeodes corollae, assembly GCF_945859685.1. Lineage (NCBI taxonomy): Eukaryota > Metazoa > Arthropoda > Insecta > Diptera > Syrphidae > Eupeodes > Eupeodes corollae. Next base: position 60,223,735 of record NC_079147.1, on the reverse strand, counting down.
CAATTATAGTTTTAGGTTTTATTTTTTTTTGTTTATAGATTATAGGAATAATTGTATCTTAGGTTAGGGTTTTGTTGTATAGCGTCTAGTGTATAGTTGTATAGTTTTTGTTTTTGTTGTGCAAGACCTATGAAAAGACAAGAGGAAGAAGAATTAGAAAAGAAAATAATCAAGGTACAAAACTTATTGCCAGATCAAAGACTTACCCGCTCCTTACGTGAAAAGATTTTACAAGTTCCGTCCGAGATGTCTCGAGTTCAGCACTCTCCTAAGGACAAGTCTGGTCCAAGGTTGGGAAACTCTCCGAATGAAGAAGTACCTGCAACTAAACCTATTGGGGTAGGACCTATTGACAATATCGCTAGAAATAATGACCATCATCCCCAGGAAATACAAGGTCGGTCAAAGGGTTTATTACTAACCGAAGGTGCAAACCCAATTGAGGGAGGTTTAGTAGGTTTAGATTCGGGGGATGGGAGAAGTGTGATCGATACATTATCGGCACCTTCGTATAGTAATTTAACTCCACCTGGAGGAATATCGCCGGAGCCGTCAAATTGGGTCAACGGTATGGCAAGGTCATCCGATAGCGGGGGTCAATCGAACAATCATGCCGCGGGGGCTCAAGTAGCCATTAATTCTGGAATCACTGAAGAAGTTAGGTCGGCGATTAGCCAGGCCGTAGGTGACGCGTGTGCGTCCTACAACAATACGCTTAGTAGGCAACTAACCGAATCGCTAAGAAATGAAATAAGAAAACAGTTTTTAGATCTTTTGAAAGAAACAAACCCAACTCAACCTGGTCCACCAACTGGGGGAGGAAGAGTTCAGAATTTGATAGGGGATTCTGGTGGGCAAACGCATCAGTCGAACGATCAGCTTAATAATTTCAGGGCCGATCAGTATCCGAGACTGTCGTATACTACAAGGGATCGGAGTGTGAACCAAGGTCCTGTTAGTGCGTCTGAGGCAAACGGCATGTCCCATCCAAACCCATACCAGGAACCAAATGGGTTCACTCCGAGATACCCTCAGCCTCTCTACTTCAACCCTCCTCCGGTATATCCACCACCGGTGATGAAAACGCCCATCCGGTTGGACAAGTGGAAGCTACAGTTTGACGGGAAGTCCGCTGACCCTAGAGTAGAAGAGTTTGTATTCAGAGTCGAGATGCTACAAGATAAGTATAGGTGTGCATGGGCTGAGATTCTAAGAGACTTTCATCTCTTACTCTCGGGGGCTGCGAGTGAATGGTACTGGTGGTATCTTCGCTCAAATGGACAGCCAGATTGGCCGATGCTACGGGATGCCTTAATACGTCAGTTCGAGAGTTCCAAATCGGATATCGAGATAACTGGTGAAATAAGGGATCGTAAGCAAGGCAACTGGGAGTCAAGCGACGACTATTTTGCGGCGATAACTCGTTTACGGTCTCAATTAAAAGTCCAGATCCCCGAGAATCAGCTGGTAAGAATGATTAAGAGAAACCTGAACGAACGATTGGAACCGTTAGTGTATCCTCAAACCATTTTCTCAATGGACCAACTGAGGATGGCTTGTAAGGAGGCGGAGTACGCTTTTCCGAAAAAGGACCGAGAAGGTCAAAAACCGAATAGAGCTCCACATCGGTTCGTAGCAAATGAGTTAGATGTTGTTGCGGATCCAGAAGTGGTTTCATCAGTAGGTGAGCACGTAGATGCTTTTCAGCGTTCGGGAGCTCGACCGAAAACTTCAGTAGGCCAAGGTGAAGGCAGGGCCGGAGAGTGTTGGAACTGTCGGATCCAAGGTCACTCTTTCGTGGACTGTCCTTCCAACAAAAGAAACATATTTTGTTACAGGTGTGGGCTTGATGGTGTCATCACTCCCAAATGTCCTCGGTGTAATCCGGAAAACCGCCATCGGAACGCGACAACTCCGGGGGAGTCGCGTTCGACTCAGACACCCCAGACAAACCTTTAGAGAATGACTATTCAAAATCCAATATTGATGAGACAAGAATTACAATTTTAGCTAGAGAAAAAAAGAAAGATGTTGAATTAGAGAAGAAACCAGGAAACAAAAGAGAAATAAAACCATTACACGTTAGGTTAAAAGAATATTATGAGGCGAGAGATAAAATTTTTCAAGGAAGAGTTAGCGAAATATCCAGCAGAATTAAGAAAGCGAGATCGAGATATGAATTAAGAAAACAAACTCGGCATAAAATCGCGTCAACGGTCATTGATACCCAAACTGACCCTAGGCCTTACGCGAAGGTAAAAATATGTGACCGAGAGATAACCGGACTCTTGGACAGCGGGGCCAGTATAAGTATCTTAGGAAAAAATTGTCTTAAGTTTATAGAAGATTTAAAAATACGACAACAACCGTACAGTTCGGGCGTTAAAACAGCTGACGGTCAAAGTCAGAAAATAATAGGGAAAATAAATGTGTTAATCCAGTACAGGAATGTAGAACAAAATGTCACCTTATACCTAGTTCCCAATCTAGACCAAGAATTGTATTTAGGAGTGGACTTTTGGAAGGCGTTCCAGATCGCTCCGAACATTTTAAGTTCTGTTTCGGTTCTAGAACAGGACGCTGATTTGATGAATGCTCATGAACTTTCATTGGAACAGCGATCGGTATTGGAAACGGTAAAGCAAAAATTTTTAGATTACGATCGGCACGGTCTCGGGAAGACGACGCTCATGGAGCACGTTATTGATACCGGGGACGCGGTACCGATTAAGCAGAGGCACTATCCTGTTTCTCCAGTGGTCCAAGCCGTGTTGTACCAGGAGATCGACAGGATGCTTAAGATTGGAGTTATTGAAGAGAGTGAAAGTCCATGGTGTTCACCAGTTGTTCTTATAAAGAAACCAGGTCCAAATGGTACCGTAAAATACCGGTTTTGCCTGGATTCCCGTAAGGTCAACTCGGTGAGCAAAAAGGACGCCAATCCTCTTCCCAGTATCGAAGGTCTGATCAGTCGTCTTCCAGATACTTACTACATCAGTAGTGTAGATCTGAAAGAAGCATTCTGGCAGATACCACTGGAGAAAGATAGCAGAGAGAAAACAGCGTTTGCGGTACCGGGAAGACCTCTGTACCAGTTTACGGTGATGCCTTTCGGGTTGTGTAATGCTGCCCAAAGGTTGTGCAGACTAATGGATAAAGTTATCCCAAGCCGACTTAGAGATCGCGTATTTGTTTACTTAGATGATCTGTTAATTATCGCGCCAGACTTTGAAACACATGTTGCACTGTTAGGAGAAGTAGCCGATTGTCTCAGAAAGGCTAATCTCACTATCAATGTCAAGAAGTCCAAGTTTTGTTTTAAAGAACTGAAGTACTTGGGTTTCATTGTTGGTGGTGGAAAATTAAAAACAGATCCGGCAAAAATAGAGGCTGTAGTTGACTTTCCTATACCGAAAAATGCTAGGCAGGTGAGAAGGTTACTTGGGTTGGCCGGATGGTATAGGCGTTTTATAAGAGACTTTTCAAACTTAACAGCTCCCTTGACGGATACTCTCAAGAAAAAGAACGCGAAGTTTGTCATGACAGATGAAGCTAAAGTCGCGTTCGAAAATTTGAAAAGAGCTCTTACGACAGCTCCGGTGCTGACACACCCAGATTTCTCGAAACGATTTTATGTTCAATGTGATGCTTCCGATTCCGGAATCGGGGCCGTTCTTTTTCAGAAGGGAGAGGCTGATGAAGAAAGTCCTATTTCTTATTTTTCCCAAAAACTTAACTCATGCCAGCGAAACTATAGTGTGACCGAGAAGGAATGTATGGCCGCGGTGATGGCAGTGAAAAAGTTCAGACCTTATGTTGAAGGTATGGATTTCACCATCATAACTGATCACTCTAGCTTAAAATGGTTAATGACCATGAAAGATCTCAGTGGTAGATTGGCTAGATGGTCTCTTGAGTTGCAATCATATACCTTCGACATAGAGCACCGAAAAGGATCGCTGAATGTCGTGCCAGACACTCTTTCTCGAGCACACTTGGATAGCTTGGACATGGGCGAAATAATTCCCTGGATAGATTTAGAATCCGACGAATTTAAATCAGAGGAGTACAAAAACCTCATAGATACCGTACGAGAGCATGAAAAAGAATTACCCGACGTTAAGATAGTAGATTCATTTGTATACAAACGAACCTTCCCTATTAATAGCGAAAATCTATTAGTAGAGAACTCTTGGCGGTTATGGGTACCGGCAACCTTAACCGAAAATTTGATTGCTAATGCCCATAACCCACCGAAAGCCGCCCATGGTGGAATGGCGAAAACATTGTACCGTGTACGACAGTATTTTTACTGGCCTAACATGACAGTACAAATTCGACAGTTTGTAAGTAATTGTGAAACGTGTAAAAAGTCTAAGTCTTCAAGTCAAGTCCAACGTCCACCTATTGAGAATGGTTATGTCACCGACCGTCCGTTTCAGAAGTTATATGTTGATTTTATTGGTCCATACCCTAGGTCAAAAGCAGGAAATGTGTATGTTTTTGTTGTACTAGATCATATGTCTAAATTTGTATTCCTAAAGCCGCTTCGTTCAGCAACGTCAAGTAACATAATAACTTACTTGCGAAACGACATATTTAATGCATATGGCGTTCCACAAATTTTACATTCCGATAATGGAAAACAGTTTGTGTCAAAGGAATTTCAAAGTTTTTTGGAAAAATATGGAATACGTCATTTCAAAACAGCAAACTACTCGCCACAATCTAACGCTTCCGAGAGAGTCAACCGTACGTTATTAGCCGCCATACGTTCCTATCTGAAAGAAGATCAGCGCGATTGGGATAGCCACTTGAGCGACATCTCATGTGCCTTAAGGAGTTCAGTGCATTCAGCCATCGGTGTCTCACCATACTTTGCTCTTTTTGGAACAAATATGATGACACACGCGAGCGGATATGCACTGGCACAAAAGTTAAACGTCCTTGAGGATGGCGAGTTGGCGACCTTACCGCGGCAAGAGCGATTGCACTTAATACGTGCTAAGCTGAAAGAAAATATAACAATAGCTAACGAGAAGGGGAGGAAAACGTACAACACCAGGTCTCGAAATGTCCGATACTTGCCTGGTCAAGAGGTTTACAAACGAAACTTCATACTAAGTGACTCCTCGAAACTTTTATCGTCTAAACTTTGTCCTAAATATGTTAAATGTCGAATTGTCAAACCCGTAGGAAAAAGCATGTACGAGCTGGAGAACCTAGTTGGGAAAAAGATTGGAATCTTTCATGCGAAAGATCTCAAACAATAGATAACTGTTGAGTTTGTTTTTGAAGAACACATAAACATAGAATGTAAGAGGCAAATTATAGACTATTGAAACGAAACAATCAAATGAGTCTCATGACCAATATTTATAAACCTGTGATATGATAGACGAAACGAACAACTGTGATATAGAATATAGGACAAGAAATGACAAACCATCTGTGATCGAAAGTAGGTACAAAGCATGAAAAAAAAAAAAAAAGATTGTATTTAATGCCGTCGTAGTTCGTTAAGCTCCTTAACAACCTGGACAAACATCTGTGATATTTTTCATTTCGAGTAAACGAAAACAAAAAAACATCTCGACTGACTCAACAACTGTGATAACCTAGATATAAGTAATTCCAATCTGTGATATTTTAATTATAGCTTAAGTTAGTACATAAACAATTTAAGCAATAACCAAACTTAGCAATATTAACTTGTACAATCCAGAGATTGACGTAAGTCATTGGAATCTTTATTCTAGGATACGAATGTTGTTGATTTAGTAGGAAATACAACCAGGACATCGACAAGAAACAATCGCTTTAATGTGGACTAAATGACTACCTATAACAACACAGAAACTATATACATATGTATATACATTTTTTTTTGAAATTGTGCCCAACTAAATCTACTCTTACAATAAAACAACAACTGATTTTATAGATATTTTAGGATGTACATATTATACCTACTACTTCTTTTTAAAGAAATCAAACATCCCGTATCCGAATAGTAGGTAGATACACCAACAAAAAAAAAACTAACGAGTAAATTATAAATTCATGCATATATCAATAACAAAATGAAGATGGACTTACTCGGTACCAAGAATTTTGACTTATGTTTGAATCTTTTCTAAAATTTAGTTGTAGCCTTGTTTTGCCCGGCTGAATGGTCGAGGGTTCTTCCCCACCTGATACCAGCTTGAAAGAATCATATTTCTTCCGCCCGGCTCAAACAGTGTGGGTTCTTCCCCACTCAAAACCAACAAGGAGGAAATGCATTTGCTCCGCCCGGCTTAAGCAGATGCCCTTCACCACATGCAATGGCACTCGTATTAGAGATTGCCATAGGTCCTTCACAAATAAATCAATACGACCAGCCGTCGGCCTTCACCGTCATCCTTGTGAAAATATCGGCACTTCTGATGCCGGAGTTTTGTTGTGGCCACCGATAGGCTAGAGTTGTCCTAGGTTAGTCACTATTCCTGCAAGAAAAATTCAAAAATATTAGGAAAAATTACAGAGAATACCTACAATGCTGACCAGGGATATAGACTGGGTAAGACCCAGATCGATAGTCCTGGTCAGAATAGCAGGAGGAATTACTTACCTAGTGACTCTGGTTTGCATCCAGTCCAATTAGTTAATTTATTTTTAGTTTTGTGTTTTTGCTAATATTTGTTTTTTATGTTTATTTATTTACCGGCGCGGCGCACGCAACTTCTATTTCGTAAATCGAATCAATCTGACATGACAATTAGGGACGAAATAGGCATATGTCATAAAAAAGAGACAGAAGTAAAGAATAGGGATAAAGAAGATGGTATGAAAGGAGGACGAAGGAATTGCAGAAGCGACAGATATATGTTTATTGGTATGAAAGGAACAACCATAACCACAATATTAAATATTTAATGAAAAGTTTATGCGAATTGAGAAAGGAGGGGAAAATAAGAAAGGATTAGATAGGAGTGAAATTAAGCTTTAAGGCAAGGGTCCAGACGATGCTGAAAGAGTAGTTTTGTGAACATTGCGGGAAATAATAAACTATGCGGTAATTGAAGATCGTAACCGCTAAAGGAACTTGACTAGAAGTCATTTGTAGTTCAGAGTGGGTGACGAAAGCATCTAGGTATTTAAATTTAAAAGTGGCATAAAACAAAAGAAGTGAAAAAAAAAACGTAAAAAAAAGGAAATAGGTTCGTTGTCCGTATAACGCGTTAAGAATTTAAATTAAATTTATTTTTCTTAAAGGTTTTTTTGTATAAGTTTTTTTAACGATTAATATATGTTCAGTGAAGAAAGAAAGAAGATAAATCCATAAAGAGGAAAAAAATTTAAAATAATAGCTGAGGGTGAGTGATACTTTTAGTTATATTATAATAGGAACAAATAAAAAAATCATAAATACATATTGTAGTGAGATTGAGTTTTGGCGGCCGGCGCGGTGGTTGGCGTAGGAGTGAGCGACGGTCCTAGAGAAAGAAAATTTCATTCCCAAGGTGATGTGGAGGTTGTGCTGAACATAAGATTGATCCGTCGATAGACCCGGATCACCAAGTAACTTTACTAGCCAAAACCAATCTCACCCCTATATTTATATAAGTGTTAACTACATATACATATATATATATATCTCTTTGTGCATTCTCGTTAACATTTACGCCAATCCGGCGGGATAGGAGAAAAGGATTCGGTTCCTGGCGAATCGATTCTAGGATTTGCTTATATATATATAGATATATACGTATACCTAGCTGTACAACAAATAACAAAGGAAAAATTAGTAACGTGACATTGAAACAACAAATATTCAAATTTATAACGACTTTATTTTGTAACTCCTTGTATCGGTATATGTGTCTAGAGTGCGTCGTTATTTTTTGTTAGTGTCGAGTAAGCATTACGGGTAGAGTTCGTCGGGGCGGCGTAGGTTCCCCATACCCCTCCCTGTCAAAGTAGAGGCAACATTTTGCATCCCTTTAGCTACCTATAGAGAGCTCTTGGTAGGTAGGATAAAAGAGGAATTGGTACAGCCGCTTCATAAAAGGAAGACGGCGTAGATTTCCGGGGAGAACAAGGGAACTTAAGTCTCCTCCACACGGAGAAAGTCCCTGTTTTTTTTTTGTTTGTTTTTGGATTAGGTACACTAGGTACATATATACTTCTGAGGAGAAATTTTGTGTTTTCCTTTGATTTTTTTTATTTAAGTTATTTCAAATTTTCAATTTTTTTTAAATTTACAATTTTTCTAATTTTCAAATTTCGAAATTATTCTTTATATTTTTTTTTATATTCCATTTATGTTAGTTACGAGTCTATTTAAATAAAATGTAAGTCACGTTACAGTGTAGTCGATTTGTTGTGTTATTTTTTTGATTTTATCAACTTTTGGTGTTCAGTACTTAAATATTATGGAGTGCTGATTACAATTTTCAGAGGAGGTGTGGTAGGGCTGGATAATGCTCTTCAGTGAACAGGGTTCTACAACGTAAACTTCAGCTTCAAAGACTAGTAAGGGGAGTTCGAAAGTAAAGGCCAGTCGAACTCCAGGTTGGGTGGGTACGGCCATGCTGCAACAACAGCCGCAGCGTTCTCGAGGTGTGTCAGGTCCGGCGTGAATGTCGTGTTATCCGGTGATAGTGTGTCAGGTCCGGCGTGAATGTCGTGTTATCCGGTGATAGTGTGTCAGGTCGAGCGTGAATGTAGTGCTGTTTGGTGATGGTGTGTCGGTCGTAGTGTGTCGATAGTTCTGTGTCTGGTGGCGGTGTGTAGGTTGTCTTGTGTTTGGTGTTCTTTACTTGTAGTGCTAGCTTGGAAGTCGTGTTTTGGTTGTAGTGTGTAAGTCGGTATATGTTTTTGTTTCTTTAGAGTTATGTGGTATTGTAATCGTCTTGTTTTGGGATCGTTTAAGTTTTTGTGTAATGGCATGAAATTTTAGTTTTGGAAAGAGGTGAGGTCCATCTACGAGGGTAAGATCCCCCCCTCATCCGGCGAGCTTAGCCGAGCATCGCGAGCATGCCATCGCCTTCGTAGTGGACATTCTATCCCAACTCCCGTACCCCTTATCCCATCCTAGTTCTGGCCTGGCTGGTCATTGAATCCTCCGCGCTCCTATCCTATCCTAAATCCCTTCCTTATCAAACCTACCTATTGCCTCTCATTTCAACTGACATCAAGCTTTGATCTTCCAATTATGTCAATATTATATGCGTATCCGAGTAATTGGATAGACCTTTGGAAGATTGTGCCTCTAGTGTTGACGGTTGAGTTTTGCACAATTCTTTCCAGAACGATGTTGAAGAAGTCGCATGACAGTGCATCGCCTTGTCTAAAACCTTTCTTTCATTCAAATACATCGGTGAGATCTTTTCCGACCTTGATAGAACAGCGTGCATTCTCCATCGTCATTCTGCACAAACGGATAAGTTTGACAGGGATGCCAAAACTAGACATTGCTCTGTAGAGCTCTTCCCTGTGGATGCTGTCATACGCGGATTTAAAATCGATAAGGAGATGATGGCTATCGATTTGAAGCTCCTGGGTTTTTTCCAAGATCTGCGGTAGTGTGAATATTTGGTCGATAGTGGACTTTCCTGGTCTAAAGCCACACTGACCTATCAGGTCAGGACCTGAGGACCTATCAGGTTGTTGACGAACGGCTTCAGACGTTCACATAACAACGGCAGACAGAATCTTATATGCAATGATAAGGAGATTGATGCCTCTGTAGTTGGCGCAATTTGGAGGGTCTCTTTTCTTATGTATCGGGCACACTATGCTGAGATTCCACTTATCGGGCATGCTTTCTTCCGACCATATTTTGCAGATGAGTTGGTGCATGCTCTCTACCAAGTCATCGCTTGTTGCTTTAAATAGTTCGGCAGCGATGCCGTCAGCTGCAGCAGCTTTGTTTGTATTCAGTTTAAAAGCTATCTTCACTTCGTCAAGGTCGGGTAGGCGGAATTGTTGATCTGCGTCGCCGAGGTTGTGTGGTTCTGTCTCCCTTACAGCGCAATTCGGTTCGTCATCGCCGTTATATAATTTGGAGAAGTGGTCTTTCCATATTCCCAGCATCTACTGCGATTCTTCTACGATGTTCCTCTGATAGTCCTTACAGGCTTCTGTTCGTGGCTGGTACCCTTGGGAGGTTTTTTTTTACCTTTTGGTAAAATTTACGAACCTCACTCCTGTTTTGACATCCCTCTATTTACTCGATCGCTCTCTTTTTTTCCATCTAAGAAGCCGGTGTTCCTCTCTCCTCTTCTGCTCGTAGAGCTCTCGAGCAGCTCTAGTTTTTTTGTGCAGCGCCGTTTTGTATGCCTCTTGTTTCGCTGCGTGCGCTTGCCGGCATTTGTCGTCAAACCAGGGCTTTCGCTGTTGTGCCCGTGTGAAACCTAGCACTTCAAAAGCGGCATCTCTGATGGCTGCAAGGCAATGTTGCCACTGGTTTTCAATGCTTAATGCAGGCAGCATAGGACTCCTTAAGAGGTTATTACGAGACTCGATCGGAAAAGGAAATGGCAGTCTCTTGCGATTCTAGACATCTAACGTCGCATCTTCTCACTGTACTTCCTTGTTCCTAGTCCTTCGGGATATCTGTAGACGTACCTTGGCTACAACGAGGTAGTGGTCCGAGTCAATGTTGGCCCCTCGAAAAGTGCGGATCGCAATGTGGTCAACCTGGTTGACGGTTGATTGATCAGGAGATTTCCATGTCCCCTTGTGGATATTGAGATGTGATGCAGCGAAATCGATCAGCCTGAATCCGTTGTTGGAGGTGGTGTCGTGCAGGTTATATCTTCCGATCATGCCACCAAAGATGTCTTCTCTTCCTAGCTTGGCGTTAAAATCTCCTAAGATAATTTTCATGTCATAGCTAGGGCACCGCTCATAAGTCTTGTCCAAGAGCTCGAAGAATATGTCTTTGGTGTCTTCATCTTTCTCCTCTGTTGGGGCATGCGCGCATATTAGGCTTATGTTGGCGAATTTAGCCTTGATGTGGATTGTCGTAATGCTGTTGAAACTCAAGACTTTTTGCCTGAGTCTAGTTCCAACAACAAATCCACGTTCAAAAAGACGCTGTCTCTGTTCTCGGTAGCAGTCGCCGTAGTATACATAGCAGTTTCTGAGTTTTCGTTTGCCCGGTCCATCCCATCGCACTGAATCTTGTTGGTGCTTCACAACTAAGGTATTTTTTTACGTGGCCAGGAAGTCATCCCGACCGACGGCACAATCCAAAACCTGGATGGCCAGATCCTTAGTATAACTCCAAGAATGGGGAGCTGGATGAACCGCTCCTTATAGGACTGGACTCCAAAAATATCGTCGAAGCCCTATAAGGTGTCCACTAAGTAGTTCAACCTTTCTGGAACTGTAGACGCCACCGTTGATTCTATCTCGAGAATTCGTCCGCTGCCGTCTGGATAAGGAGAGGTGCCTTAGTGGAAACACCTCTCCCCCCCTCTGTCGTTTGCTGCCCCCAACAACTTTCCACTGGGGTTGGAACCCAATCTCCAGTTGAGGTACTAGGCACCCGATGTTCACCGCGGGAATTTGAGAGTAGAAGTTGATAGACAGAGATGGGTTTTGAGAAAAAACCTGTGGACGCTTGTGTCCTCTTGAATGCACATGTCTACCATTGTACTCTGGCATACCGAATGACTTTGATGACTCCAATACACGTGATATGATTTCCATAATTTTTAAAGCTCGCTGCGGGCTCCTTCATATTAATGGAAGAGCATTCCAAGAAGATACAGACGGAATATGTACATTATTTAATATGGATGAATCGGAAAATACCATGCACCATTGGAACCTGCCCAGTATTCAAAACGTACATAAGAAAATTTCCTGGCAGCGGTATCCTCTCTCATTCTCAACATTCTTAATGGCTACTGCTATTTAAACTTATGTATATTACTTTTTAAAAGCGTCAATTAAATATCGCAATTTATAAATGAATTTTCATAACATATGTATGTAACTTAATCTTATTACTAAGCTTATAAATTTTTTAAATTTCGTTTTTAACCTGACAGGCAACTTAAAGTTATTGTTGAAACTAATTTTAAACCAGCAATACTCATTTTTTGTGAAATCTTTTTGAAAATAAAATTATATATTTATCTATCTATCATGAATCTCGTATCAAATAATAACAGGAGTGGATGAAGAACCAAAAGCCGTGAGTCTAAAAATCGAATTAGAACTAGAAAAAGGCGGAACCGAAAAAAAGTCGCTAACTGTATCCCAATGTTGTAAAATAAGTCAATAAATAAGGCTCAAAAAATAAACATCGTAATTAATAACTTTTTTTTGTATAACAAATCATCTTAATTGATTCCAAGTTATGTTAATATGCAACCAAGTCGATAAAATAACTTACCCATCAATTGTTGCAAAATCGCTTGAACTAAATGTTCACCTTGCTGCAAACTTTTCAATACAATCTCTGCAGTTTCGGATTTGCAGAAATTCTCACCTAAGTTCCAAATCATTCTCTTAACCGAATCCGAATGGTAGAACAAAATATTAGCCAAATTTATATTTTGTGTTTGTGGAATATTTGGAATGTCTTTAAAGAGAAAGTGAAAAGAGAAGATGACAAAAAAAAAAAAAACAACATAAAAATAGGAAACATACCAACAACTTGTTTCGAATCGGTTCCCAATTTTATTTGAGCTTCCATTTTTGACCAAAAATCTTTGCTGCAAGAATTGAATACATTGGCAACTTTATTTGCCAAATTAGTATCAACCATGGCGGCGCTCAATTCTGTCGAAGCAACACGAATAAAAGTGTCGACTGTTTCGTTTGAAGGAAGATCAACGCCTGTGAGGCAAGCTTTCATATTAGCAGCACACTTTGTAAGATATCCTACTTCCAACGGCTCAAATATTCCATCATCGAAAACAAAAGCTGATCCAAGTCTCATTTGGAGGCCACGAGCTGACGATAGTAATTTTGAAAGGCCTTCCTGCAGAGCTTGCGAAATGTGCGCTGAGCATTCTTTGAACGACCTACGAAACAGATCCTCGAGAGATTTCCAGAACTTTTTCTCTATGCTGATCTCAGAGTCCGAGACTCTGGAGAGTTGATTCACCTCTTCGAGAGACTTTTTAAGCAGGATTATTTGTTCACAGTATTCATATAGTTCATCGTAGATCAGCCAATGCAAAGATTTCCAAAGTTTGGCGCGGAAATTTTGGGTTGTCGTCAAGAGCGGTGCCTTGCCAGGACCACGACTTGATGCTGAACTGCCACCTCCTCCGCCCGGTGATCTATTGTTCGGAGCTAGTTTATCGATCTGAGCGGCACCAGAATTGAACGCCGATATATCCGTCCCAGAGAAACATTCCTTAAGCGATTGATCGATTTCGGCTATGAAAGTCGTAACCAAATTATCCAGAGACACATCGAGGGTTTGAAAATTGATGAAAATCTGAAAACATTCTCAGATAATCAGAATAAAAATTCACTTGCTGTCGTAGATGGTAGTTTACTTTTATTGTGTTGGTAACTTGAAGTTCGTTACGTTCTTTTAGACCATTTACCAATTGCATCTGTGCGAGGTTTTTAATCTTCTGCCGACTGCCAATAACGTATGCGCGTTCTTCTTGGATGAAATCGATTTTATTTAGGTCGGAATCTTCAATCAGAGGCTCTGAAATAATTAAGGCAAAATGAGTTACTATCGCGCTTTAGTCAATGAATCCAGAATTCAACTTACCTAATTCAAAGTGGATGCTAGCTTGCTTCAAGACATCTTTTGTGTCCTTAAGTTTTTGTGTAAGATTGAGTAGGTTGCCACAAGAACGCAGTACATGTGATACTTCGTGTAGATTACCAAGCACTCTGGTTTGGTTCTCAATCAACGAATATTGCGAATCCAATTGATTTTTAAGACGATGGGCGGTAGCTTGGATACGCTCCACATCGCCCGACACTGTATTCAAAGCAACATCCAAACGACCAGCATGTGTGGCTTGAGACAGTAGGGCGCCGTGTTGTTCGCGAACTTGGGATTTCAATTCGAAGGAAATAGTTTCCAGCCCTTTGGATAGTTCGTGAATTTGTGTTGAAATAGTCATGTTGGCTATTGGTGATTTGTCGGCTTTTTCATCAAGGAAAACTTTATAGAAATCTAAAAACGGGGAGAGAAGCACATAAATAAGGTAGTTGGATGAATACATTTGAGGAAAATATTAATGTTACCATTTTCTTTGATTTCTTGGTAAATATTTTTGTTTGTCATAATTGTGAAGTTAAGAGTTGTTTTATATTTTTATTGAATTTTTAAAATGTAATGAATTAAAAATAAAGGCGATGTTATGATGTCTGAAAATAGACAACGTAAACACAAGTTGACAGATGACAGATGAGCTGAAATAAAACTGAAAATACAGGGTTGTAAGAAATTTTAATTTGGAATTTTGTGGTAGAAGAACGTTATCAAATATAAAGCTACATTAACACTGGGACTTTCGAATCATTCGCAAAAATACTTATTATACCAAGAACGGATTCTCGGTTGCCATTTTGGTTTCAAATTGAAGGACTAAGAAAAAGATTTGGCTGTAAAATGACAACAGATTCACCCTCTAATTGGTTGTTGCTTTGCAAAGTGCCGCTAGCCCTACTGCATCGATTTATTGATGGATTTCACATCTAATTATCGACAGAATTTCAAAATTACAAATACAACAATGTTAACAAAGATGTTTTCTTAAGTGAAACGTATAAGAGATTCCCAACTTATTAGTTTAAGTATTTTTATAACGGAGGACTTCCACTGTTCTCCATTTTAAAGTCCACACAAAAAATGTCAAAAAATATTAAAATGCCATTGCTTGGCTAGAAATAGTAAACCCAAAATGTAGAGATTCTCATAAATGCTATTTATTGGAAGCCTTAATGCATGTTTGTTAAACAAAAGAAAACAGCAAACTGCAGAAGATGTATATTTCTGCATTAAACGAAATTCGAGAAATTCAGAAGTCAAGGTTATATTCTTTTGCATTTAATTTTTTTTTTAATTTTGTAAGCGGTCTTGGTCAAAGAATTAAACAATATTTTATTTCAGTCTATATTTTTTCTTTATTTAATTTTAATAAAATTCACAAATTCCGTGAAGCGGCGTTGTGGTTCGTTTCGATGCTCAAAATCAACTGAACTTATTTGAAAATCAAAATAGAGAAGAACACAGAGATCATATGTAGCAGATCTACTTCATTAATTTATTTGTATGTATCTGATAAGATGTGTTGAATTGATTCATTGTTCCTGTCATTCGCTGCATTTATGTGCATCAGCGGCAATAAAGAAAATTGAACTTCAAATTGAGACATACTTACAAGATGTTTATTTTTATTTTGCTCACAGCTCTAAACGACAAACTGAATTTTGTGAATTTCAAGAAGCATTTAACCTTCAAATACATACAATTTTACGTCTAAGTAAGACTAGGTGGTGAATTTTGTGTTTTTTCATTATCTGCTACATATTTTACAAATCTACTTCGTTTTTTTGGGTAAAATGTTTCACTTTTCTTGCTTAGCATTCTCATCCCTGAGAACATATTTATTTTTAGTTTTTAGACACCTGCCCTCTTCTTTATATTAAGGTATTAACACAATAGATCTTTGTGGTGAGGCCACATTACAATATATTTTTAACAATCATTTGGGTCCTACCACAATTTCTACATTAAGCTTTATAAATTATAATACATTTTTTTTAAATGGAAGTCCCATTTTTTGTCGTATTGTTTCGTATAATTGCTTTTCTCTTTTAATTACTATTATTTGGGGACAGACTCCACCAAAGTTGTTGCTGTGGATAAAATATCTTTTCTAGAGGATAAAATAGGCAAGTGTATGCGAAATTTGTCCAGCATTGGTAATGTAAAAAGAAAATTTAAAACAAAAAAATACACGTGTTTTCTTTGTATATACATTTGAATAGTACTATCATGGAACACAAAATTTTGTTACGGAAGGCGGACCATGGGGGCGCTGCAGGTACAAAAATTAAGTGTGGAATCTAAGAGCGACTGGAAGTATACAAATATTGAAATAAATACATAAATAAAATAAGTTACTCAAATGTAAACAAAAATTAGTGAGAATTGGTTCTAAAATACAGTTTACAAGCAGATTGCAGTGCATAAATAAAAGTGTGAACAAAAATATTATTAATTAAAGATAAAAAGTTATTTAAAGTAATTGGAAGTGATTTGAAGAAGCTGGGATGCGACCCAAACTGATAACATCCCGTCTGTCGAATTTGTCTTGCTTAAAAGATTTGTAGGTTTTCGTGTTTTGTTAAAAAAGCTATCAGTTAAATTATTTTAAAAAATTAAAAAATTACCAACAATATTTTGCATATGATGAAGAGTTTGATTTCAAAATCTATTTTAGTTAGTGATATTTTTATTCGAAGACCAATAGCAGCATTTCTTAAAATAATTTATTTCTAATATAAACAAATTCAAATTGGATGAATGGAATTAATTTGAAACCAATGTTTTCTATTATTCACGAGATATAGTCTTACCAATTTTGCGTACTTTGTAGATTTATTTTTTTATGAAAAAATTGACTGTTAGATTCTTATAACAAAATTACTGAATGTTAAAAACAATATTTTTATAAAATAAAATTAATTTGATGCCCATATCTTAAATTTTTGAAAAGATATTTGAGTTTAAAATGAATTATTACGAATTTTTATTAATTTTGATTAGGTGTTTATTTTTTGTTAAAAAACTGTCAATTCGATTTTTCTCAAAAATTTTTCACAAGCATTTTAATGTTCACTTGAACTAAAATGACACTATGTATAAACATGTAAATTGAAATGAAATGTTATCGTTTATACAGCATTTTTAAAATGGTTTTGTATGTCTGTCAGGTTATTTAAGTAATCACGTTACAAAAAATGCCATTCTTATTTCAGGGAATTTAATTTAGGAATTAAGATCAACAAACCTTAACATTGAAGAAATGCATTTCAAATTTTATATTAAAATTAACTTAATTTTTAAATCTAACTAAATCTTTGTCAATTTTAATGTTCACCTCAATTATTATTATTCTAATTAATTAATCTAAAAATTTAAACATTAAAACAAATATTTTGCATATCATTAAATATTTGGATTTCAAAAACTATTTTTTAGACACAATTTTAGTCAAAAAACTATTTTTACAAATTTTAGTACTATTGTTTGTAGATTTAAATTTTTTATAAAAGAACTGACTGTTGGATTTTTATAAAAATTAGCTTAATGTCGAAAACAATATTTTTTGTGAGATAAAATTATTTTGAAGCAATTTTTTTTAGTTTTTGAAAAGATATTTGAGTTGAAAGTGAATTTTTACCAAGTTTTAGTTTTGTTTTTTATTTTTTGTACAAACATTGTCAATTCAATTTTTCTCATAATTTTACCAGATGTCAAAAACGTTATTTTTCGTTGCATACATTCATTTTTTGTTCGTAAAATATTCGAGGGGCAAATATTTTTTTCAGTTTTCAGTTTTTATCCCAAAAATGTACTGGTTCGGTATCACGTTACAAGGTATAATATAAAATTTTACTCAAGTCGCTAGCGTCATTGGTTCATTTTTTTAATTGCTGTAAAAAAAGCATCCACTTAATTTGTTTGAGAGTCCTTTCTGCATGATTCTTCATAATTATCTATATAACAAAATTTATTTGAAGTCGATATCTCCATTAGTTCTTGAGCTATGACGAAAAAAAGTTCCAGTACTAACGGAAGTACGGACACATGGACGTACGTACACTCACACGCACAGACATCTCTCTAAAAATCTTTTATTTCGACTGTAGGGACCTTGAAATGTAACCGTTTCGACAAATCGGACCCATTACAATAACTTCCTATGGGAAGTTAATTACATTTGAATTTTCTCAAGAAATATTTGAAGTTAATGTACCTTGTGTAAGTCATTCTTTTAAGTTATTTATCCCTAAAAGAAAACTAAACAAAAAATATTCCCACTATTATTAGCATGGTATAAATATATCTGTCTCATTTGAAAATGATTCGAAAAAAGTAGGTATAACCTTAATTTTTCTAATATATTCTATTTTTTTGTATTAAATAAAAACTTACAGAGCTTGAACGTATAAAAACAATATTTCAAGAAACTTTGTTAAGGGAAGTAGAAAATTTAATCAAAATTTTAATTCCACACTGCATTTGTTTCCTAGTGCTGTCTTACCTTAATTTTAAACATTTTAATCGTATCTTTAATCAAACAGAACTGGAACAAAAGTGAATTGAATACTTTCCAGAATCTGCAACACAATCCACAGTCCACAATTGAAAGTAGACACATCAAAGAAGAAAGATCACAATTTTTGTTTTTCTTCAAAATTTTTCCGGAAAAAAGAATTAAAGTTAAATAACATTTAGTTTATTTAAATACTTTCTACTTACAAAAACCTATTAAACCATGGGTCGTCGTAAATCCAAGAGAAAGCCGCCACCAAAACGTAAAAATATTGAGCCACTTGATTTGCAATTCAATTGTCCATTTTGTAATCATGAAAAATCTTGTGAAGTTCAAATGTAAATATTTCGACAATTAACATAAATTACATTTTATTTTACGCCTGTACTTGATTTTAGGGACAAGAGTCGCAATACGGCCAGGATAACTTGTAGAGTATGCATGGAAGACTACCAGACCAGCATTAACTTCCTTTCAGAGCCAATCGATGTCTACAACGATTGGGTAGATGCCTGCGAGACTGCTAATTAATTTTTGACTTTTCTCAACTTAAACTTACTTTTTTAATGTAATTTCTAACTTTCCCGATGAAAAAAAAAAAAACATTTAAAGTTAAGGACTATACAATCTTAATATAATATAAAATTTGTGTATTTTATGTGCATTACAAATTCACTACTTTGGTGTAAACGAAGCAAAGTTAATTTTAAATAAATTATTATTACACGATGTATTAAAGAAATTTGCCTAAGAAGTCTCCACCTTCGTCATGCTTAATGTAGGAAATAAATACATTATACACTGCAGTCATGACATTAACAAACATCACTCGGTACTTGGGATCCAGGTATTGGAAATTTACATACTGCGCCGCAGGCCATACGCTCCAATCGGCCTGAAATAGGAAAATTTTAGTTTTTTTAAAAGGCATAGAAAATAAAGCATCAATAATCTTAAATTAACATCAATGAATTTATTAGGGTTATGGGGAATTCTTTGGTTTGTTTGTAAGGGCCAGGAATAGCAGAAGCCGATTGTAAAGTTACTTACAATATAAATATAGGGGAACTTGCTGATGATTTCATTATTCGTCTCACTTAATGTCTTGTTCTCCAAAAAGCAGGCAGGATAGAAAAATAGTAATATACAAACTGGAGACATGACAATCTGAAAGAAAAATAACGATAAGAATCACAAAAGTGTGTCATAAGTTTTATTTTACTCCTTACTTGGTCTATTAGGATCTTTTTGATAGAATTTTTCGTGTTTACTTCTGGCATTATCTTGTCCATCCATCTGTAGCTATAGTGGTGCAATGGTCCTTGAAGCGAACCCACAACAAACATTCGCCCTATAAAAAAAAAAACATTAAATTACTGCTGCTATAGTTTTTGAGACAATACTAACACATTCTGTTTAAATCATAGCGCTCTTTAAGCAATCCCTTTCGGAATTCCAATTCTTGAGCAGCTACATCGCCAACTACCATAAGAACTCCAGAGCTTATTACATTTGTCGCAAGTAAGTACTTCCCAAAGAGTTTATTCCAAACGCTTTGAACATTACCTTGAGGTGTTGGTTTTTTTGGTACTGGAGGGAGATTTTTTGTTCCTCGATGAAATATTATTGATGAATGTTTTGTAGTTGATTGGCCAAGTAAAAGGGTATATGATGGAACTCTTTTGCCCAGTTCAAAACAAGTCCTATGGGTACGGATAATTGTTGTTAACATGATGCAATGCCAAGCAAATGCTTGAAAAAAAAGAAACAATTATTTTAATCTTATCTTATGACTTTTTACTATGATAAAAAGTGACAGGACAGGTGGTATGATAAGAAACTTTAGACAAGTTCATTTAACAGTACGTAAGAATGTTCCATCAAACGTCAGAAAATAGACACTACCAATCACACATTTTTATAATAGGGGATTTATTTTTACATTTTACCATTTGGCCAGTTTATATTTCAAGATCTCTTAGCTCAACTTTCCTTTTCCTTGGCATGACGGGATTTATAACTTGATAAATTTATATGTGTAAATAAAAATGAATTCTAGCAATTTTAGTGCGAGGAAACATTTACTTCTATTTTAAATAAAATTTTAAGGTTCAATTTTTGACATAAAACACACGCAAAACGTGTTTTTGTTTCAATGTTGCCATTTTAACGATTTTTAAATTTCTTTTAATTATTTATTATTTACACAAAAGTATTTATTGAATTAAGGGAAAGTGGCTCAAAAAACAAAATAAAAAACAACTGAAGTTGCAGCTGCTGTTGTACCACTTACCACTGCAGTTGAACTTGCAATTACCACTGTAGTTGCAGTTGCATTAACCACTAACCACTGCAGTTGCAGTTGTACTTGCATTTACCACTGAACACTGCAGTTGCATTTACCACTAACCACTACAGTTACACTTGCATTTACCACTGACCATTGCACTTGCATTTCGGACTGACCACTGCAGTTGTACTTGCATTTACCACCGATCACTGCAGTTGCATTAACAACTGACCACTCCAGTTGAAATTGCACGTTACACTCACCACTGCAGTTGCACTTGCATTTACGACTGATCACTGCAGCTGCACTTGCATTTACCACTGACCACCGCATTTGCATTTGCATTTAACACTGACCACTGCAGTTGCATTTACCACTGACCACTGCAGTTGCAGTTGCATTTTTAAAATTGACCACTATGCACGTGCACTTAACACTTAACACTGACCACTGCAGTTGCATTTACCACTGAGTACTGCAGTTGCACTTGTATTTACGACTGACCACTGCAGTTTTACTTGCATTTACCACCGGTGACTGCAGTTGCACTTTCATTTACCAGTTGGAGTTTTATTTATACTGAACACTGCAGTTGCAGTTGCATCTAGCACCGATCACTGCAGTTGCACTTTCATTTACAAGTGACCACTGCAGTTGTAAGTACATTTACCACCTACCACTGTAGTTGCACTTGCATTTACCACTGACCACTGCAGTTGCAGTTGCATTTACGACTGACCACAGCAGTTGCACTTGCATTTACCACTGACCACTGCATTTGGACTAGAATTTTCCACTGATCACTGAAGGCATTAGCCTTGTTCAGTTTTTTTCCATTTCAAAGTTATATTCCTCTAAAAAAACTATTTCGTATTTATTTATCTACGGAACAACGTAATGTTTTCGTAATGTAATTAAATTTCAAAGCTGGCAGTTCCGTGTAAATCGTTGGTTTTTGATTTGTCAAAAAAAAACAGCTGTTTGTTTGACAGAAATAGAGTTAAAATAACATACACGCCGGCATACACCTGGACCTGGCACGTCATTTCGACGACCCAAACAAAATACAACCTCTGCACAGTGCACGCACAATTTTTTGGGTTTTCTATTTTTACATTGTCTTAAAATATAATTTTTTAACAATAATAAAAAACATTTCCAACTTGAATAATATCTAGCATTTTTCGAAAACTATGCATTCCGTTGTTTTATTCTCGTGGTGACGACTGACGGTGACTGGTATAGGCGGTTGGGTTCCTATTATTGTTCTTTGATCGAGGTTATTGGCGCGGGACGAGATTTAGAATTATAGCTACTCTCGGACATCTCTTGCAATTTGTTCAGAGTACTCTCGCATGGACGGGGTGAATAATTATTATGCACTTTATTATTAGCATAAACAATAGGCAATAATTCTGTTTAGTTCTCTCTTCCTATCGCAGGCAGTTCTAGAACGTGCTGTGAAAAAGAGAATTATTGTTGAAAACAATGCCCGAGAGGCGACTTTTCAATGTTATTTTATCGAAAGAACAACATACATTTGTACATTTTGAGTTTTTTGAACGCAGTGCTTATGATCTTGTATCTCTGCAGAATAAAAAGCTAAAAGTTGAAAAAACTGAATGAAGTGCTGCAGCCAGCAAAGGGACACTCGTCATAGGCACACGAACGCCTTTGGCACATTAGTTGTGATCATCCATATCTTGAGTTTAAATCAAATGCACCAGGCGCGAAAACGAACAACGAACAGATGACAAACAAGCGAACCGTTTTCATAGTCGTAGCACTGGTCACTCTTGTTGTGATAGTTGCTGGTGCTAACTTCTACTTCATGTACTACTTGAATGCAGAAGAGGGAAAGCTTAGTAGTATGAGGGCACTGGAAAATATGATTCGCAGCAAGATGCGACACCTCAAACCTGTCTATTTGAATCGTAATCCAAGGTTCTTTATGTATCGGAATAAGTTGCTGAGGAACTACAAGCCAGTTCCGTACGAGAATGCAAGTATACTCTGGGATATTGCCAATTGGGTAAGTACATTATCACTTTAAGTTGTGTTTCCAGTTTTCTAACTTAAATCTGTGTATTTTTGTAGTGGCCCCAAGAAAACGAAGTCTATCCAATGTATGACTCGTCAATGGGACAGTTGTTGCAGTCACTTCGTCTCGAGCCAATTACAAAAGCACAGAATCTACCTAGAGGCACACAATTAAAAATACTTCTCAAATTGGCAAATCAACAGAAAATCATATTCAAGCCACAATGGTACGATAGGGATGTTGTCATTGATGGGCCTGTGTATGGTGGCAAGGATCGGCACACTGCCGAGGTGTATGCCTTTTATTTGGGAGCAGTACTCAACTTCCGATGGACACCTATTGCAGTGGGGCGAAAAATAAATTTGAAAGAAATGTACGAAAAAGCTGACTCGGAACTCAGACATACCATGACTATCACAGGTAAATCTATTGTTTTATTTTTTGATAAAACAAACCTAATGATACAATTCAATGCTAGACAATAGCAATGAATCGGATGCCAAGAAAGCACCAATTGACATGACAAGTTGTGTGTAAGATAATTGGGACACCCGTTTAATGCGGTTTTGTTTTTTTTTTTAATCATGAAGAGCTTCTGCAGTACAAGATTTGCAATTAACACGTTAAAGGGTTGTCCGTCAAAATAAATAAAAGCTAATTGTGTTCTTTAAAAGAAAACGCGGAGAATACCTTAAATTTGATTTCATAATTAAACGACGTTTTTATATAATTGTGGTGAGATTAAACCAAAGGGAACTTGATGATAGTTTAAATAAAATATATTATGTTCTAAGTGCCACAACAAATCCATGAAAAGTTCACAACGCAGGTCGAAATCTGAAGAAGTTTAATTTCCGATTCAGCGGATGTACCTACCTACATTAACTAGAAATATAATTTTTTTTGGAAAAGTTATGTAAACTTTAAACTTAAGAAATTCTACTAGCTTTTTCACTATAGCGTAGTCTGTGAAAATAACGGTAAAAAGGGTGATGCACGTAACATTACGAAGATGTTTTATTGACGCATGGATATAAATGAATGATTTTAAGTTAGTGGAACATCACCACAGATATGTTTGTTTCACTTAACCTAGGGATTTAAAATTATGAAAATCTAAACTTATTAATATTAAAAAACTATAAGAACAGGTTGTGAGTAAATATTCTTTGAAGTAATAGATACAAATATTTTTTAGTTTGATATTTTTTTATTGCCAGAAAGGCTCTCTAACTAAATTATCATATTTAAGTGTTTTCCATTTGGTAGATAAGAAGGGTTGTCACAACAGGAATGAGGTTCATAAATTTTACCAAAAGGTACAAAAAAAACCTCCCAAGGTTACCAGCCACGAGCCGAAGCCTGTAAAGACGATCAGGGGAACATCGTAGTAGAACCGCAGTCTATGTTGAAAATATGGAAAGACCATTTCTCCAAATTATGGAACGGCGATGACGAACCGAATTCCGTTGTAAGGGAGATAAAACCACTCAACCTCAGCGACGCAGATCAACAATTCGGTCTACCCGACCTAGACGAAGTGAAGATAGCTATATCTAAACTTAAGTCAAACAAAGCTGCTGGAGCTGACGGCATCGCTGCCGAACTATTCAAAGCAGCAGGCGATGACTTGGTAGTGAGCATGCACCAACTCATCTGCAAAATATGGTTGGAAGAAAGCATGCCCGATGAGTGGAATCTCAGCATAGTGTGCCCGATACATAAGAAATTAGACCTCTAAATTGCGCCAACTACAGAAGCATCAGTCTCCTTAACATTGCATATAAGATCCTTTCTGCCGTATTATGTGAACGTCTGAAGCCGTTCGTTAACAACCTGATAGGTCCTTGTCAGTGTTGCTTCAGACCAGGAACGTCCACTATCGACCAAATATTCACACTACGTCAGATCTTAGAAAAAACCCAGGAGCTTCAAGTCAATACCCACTATCTCTTTATCGATTTTAAAGCCGCGTATGGCAGCATCCATAAGGAAAATCTCTACAGAACAATGTCTAGTTTTGGCATCCCTGTCAAACTTATCCGTTTATGTAGAACGACGATGGTGAATGCACGCTGCTCTATCAAGATCAGAAAAGATCTCACCGATG
Source organism: Eupeodes corollae (assembly GCF_945859685.1). NCBI lineage: Eukaryota > Metazoa > Arthropoda > Insecta > Diptera > Syrphidae > Eupeodes > Eupeodes corollae. The sequence goes on along the minus strand of NC_079147.1, from coordinate 60,199,028 downwards.
CATTTGATGTCAAAAAAGGTTTTAGACAAGGCGATGCACTGTCATGCGACTTATTCAACATCGTTCTGGAAAGAATTGAGCAAAACTCAACCGTCAACACTAGAGACACAATCTTCCAAAGGTCCATCCAATTGCTCGGATACGCAGATGATATTGACTTAATTGGAAGATCAGAGCGTGATGTCAGTGGATCCTTTTTGAGCACTGCGAAGGAAGCGAAGAAGATGGGTTTAGTGGTCAATGAGGGCAAGACCAAGTATATGCTGTCATCAACAAAGGACATTGAACAACGACGTCTTGAACAAAACGTCACCATGGACAGCTATAACTTCGAGGTAGTTAAGGACTTTGTCTACCTAGGCACCGCTATTAACACAGACAACGACACCAGCGTTGAGATCAAACGAAGAATAACTCTTGCAAATCGCTGCTTCTTTGGACTAAGAAAGCAATTGAGAAGTAAAGTCCTCTCTCGAGCATCTAAAATCACGATCTATTAGACACTCATTGTCGCTGTTCTCATTTATGGCGCTGAGGCCTGGACTCTGTCAAAGAAAGATGAGAGCGTCTTAGGATGCTTTGAGAGAAAAATTCTTCAGGGGATTTTTGGTCCCGTACGCATAGATGGAGAATGGAAGAGAATATATTTATAACGACGAACTGTACGGGCTGTACAGCGACACTGACCTAGTTAACAGAATTAAAGTTCAACGGCTTGGATGGCTAGGTCATGTTGAGCGAATGAACATCAATGCTCCAGTCCGGAAGGTCTTCGAATCTTTTTTAAAAATCGGAGTAATCTCAGCTAGTTTTAAACTATCCGAGAAAATGTCGTGATAAATACTCTTGTTAAATAAGTATATTAAGACTTATTTTTTTAATAAAATTATTTACAACACCGTTAGATGTAGTTGAAAAGGAACTATTTATGTTTTGAATAGGTCCATTGATTTCAAAAGAGGAAATAGGTGAGAAAAAGAAATTTCGAGACCGAAATTTTTTTCTTTAAAACAAGCTTCAGAACATTTAATACCTGCTATTTTAAAAAAATCATCATCATGCTCTCTCCGATTTAAACCAGATAAGGAGAGGAGTAATGTTCTTGCATTGTCGCAAAAAACCCAACATCTTGCGACATCTCTTACGTGATAAATCCACAAGTTGGTTGGTGATGCAAATGCACATGCACATATCGAGAAGCTAAGCTTTTTTAATCCATATCAAATTTATCACTTTGAATTTAACTTATTCGGTCTTTAAGCCAAAAATAAAAAGTTGTATTTTAGATTTCAGTTTTGGTCTGGTTTACAAAAGTGGGTCGGTTTTTAAACATTTCGACTTCCAAAAAAAACTAGAAATCGAATTTTCAAAAAGCTTAAATTTGTTTTCATCTTTAATCACTCTTTTCACACCATAATAATAGCTTTAATGAGTCCAAAAAGAACTGTATACTATTTTCTGATTTCATTTCGAGTGAAAGTAAAATACAAAACCATTAAAATTCTAATATTTTGCAGAAGGCGAAAACTCAACGGAATATTGTGTATTTGGTAAATGTCACTATTGCAACGAAGATGAAACTGTGTGTGGCGACGAAAACAACATTATCGAAGGTGTTCTCTTATATCTTATTCCTGGATCCTTGGCTAAAAAACGTTCACCATGGCAACGAACTTATAAAGACGGTGTCAGAGCCCCATGGGAAGATGATATGAATTATTGCAAGTAAGTTTTGCGCAGCGCAGAGATTTATTTAATTTAAAAATGAAATCTTTTTTTTGTTGTTTAAAGATCACTCAAAAATAAACTGGAAACAACAAGACTATTAGACCTAATCGATGTGGCCATATTCGATTATTTGATACAAAATGGAGATAGACATCATTATGAGACTCGTGAGGATCGTATTGTTCTTATCGACAATGGAAAAGCATTTGGAAATCCCAATAAAGATTTTCTCGATATATTAGCTCCACTGTACCAATGTTGCATGTGTGTAGATATTTTTGTATTTACTTTTTCTTTTTTTTTGATCTCATTTTATATGCATTTTTTTCTTGTGTTAGGTTACGGAAAACAACATGGGATAGGTTACAAGTTTTCTCTGGAGGTGTATTAACAGATCTCATTGATCGTCTAAGTAAACCAGATCCACTTCATCCGCTAATCACGGATAAACACAAACGGGGCGTGGAACGGCGTTTACTGGTGGTGTATGCTGTTGTTGAATACTGTATGGATATTTACGACGATAAGATGTTTAAGACGTAAATTAAGTCAAAGTATGTAGGTCATCCGAAAATGTTATGGTATTAAATTACATTTTAAACGAATCTCGTTTTTGGTATTTATTGGGAGCTATTGTGAATAAAATTTCTCTCAGAACGATTCCCATCGAGGAAATTTAGATATGCCAATAATTTGTAAGCTCAAATGAAGGATAAGGATCCCTAGAATGCTTATTTTCAATTTAAGAAAATACAACTTTTGTAGATATGTACTTGCGATTTTATTCACGTTCTGAGGAAAGTATTACTTGCGATAGCCCCCATTATCCTTAAACATCTTACCTGGATATTTTTGTAAAATGATATATACCTATTTTTTCAATTTAATTTGCATTCAAACTGTATTTATGTCACTCTAGCAACATTTATAGTTATTGTTTATGTCAAATGAGGGAGTTTCCTTCTTTACGATTTATTACGAGCTTCATACTGTCAATCACTAGAATGATACCATCAAATGTAGAATCAATATTTGCTCTTTTTAGCCGTAGGCTATGTAAAAATCCTCAAATTAAAAGTTTGACTGGAATCGAAACTTGAATTTTTTCAAAGTTAAATAATGAACTACTCAAATAGGGTATAAGAACAGTGTGTCACTAGAATAAGGACATTTAAGAAAACAAAAATGAAATAAGTGTTTCACAAGACTTAAAACCACTAATGTCGTTATACCATTTATATGATGCTGGAAAAAGGCAACAGGAAAATAACGAAGTTGAGATCAAAAGAAAAGGCAAAGACAAGTTCATATCAAATCAACAAGAAAAAGACCAAACATACATATTAAAATATTCGGCTTGTAAATAAAACACAATTTTACTTTATCGCAGTTCACAATCAATAATGACCCGCTTCGCTTCCGAGCGCCTATTTATGTACTTCAAATTGGTTCGAGAAACTACTAGGTTCTTGTAGGCGCTGAATGTTCTCGAAGTGAGTTCTCCTCTTAGCCATTAGATGTTTCTAGATGCTTAACGAATCGAGTTCTCCTCTTAATCACTAGATTCTTAACGAAGCGAGTTCTCCTCTTAATCACTAGATGTCGCCCTTTATCTAAATAGTCTACACAAGTGTTTATTACTACAAATAAACGGTTGCTACGTACTTATATTACTATAACACGATATTAAAAGAGGCAAAGAGTGTATACACATTACAATATAATAATACATCAAACCAATACATATCGCGAAGCCTCCAAAAAGCTTAACAAACGCGAAACCGTCTATACAAAACTAATATAATTTCTAAAAGAGGAAGTTAAAAAACTAACACCTAAAAAAAACGACTAAGAGTTCCTGAAACCAAACCCACCGAGCGAAAACACTCCAAAGCTTTCAACATGTCACTGGGTTTTGAAAAACTTCCCAAACTTTACTAAAGTATCCCTAAATTTTCAGGAGATACATGCACAAGGGCAGCTTAAAAATTACAAACATTCCTTACCTGTATAAGGCCAGATATAAAACACATCCCAATTGAAGATTAAAAACTCTTTGTTTAAATTTTACAAAACAAGCTCAGAGAAGATGCAAAACTAAAAATTTTAAAGAATTCGAAGATAAGCTGAACAGATCATACCTTCTAGTCGCAGATTTTAAGGACCCTTAAAAAATTATCTATATATGATATTATAAATGCGAAAGTAACTCTTTCTGTCTGTCTGTTACTCAATCACGCCTAAACTACTGAACCATTTTGTATGAAATTTGGTATGGACATATTTTCATACTCGAAAATGGACATAGGCTACTTTTTACCCCAGGAAAATGACGCATTCCCATGGGAAAATTCAGGTAGGCTGATCGCTTTTACGCCCAAACTAATAAAGAGATTTAAATGAAGTTTGGTAAGGAGATAGTTTAAGACATAGGTTACTTTTGACCTCAGAAAAGCAAAACATCTTATCGCTTTCACTCGTAAATTAATAAAGATTTGAATAATATTTGGATTAAATTGATATTACGGTAAATCAAGATCACTGAGTGGTTCTACCCGAACGGGCACACACGTGAGGGCGCATGCAAATTACAGAGACATTCTGAAAATATTTGATTTGTCGTGTAAATTTGTTTCTTTAATACTTAATGATTTACAACGTTATGGACACGGAGCAAGTAACATCATACCGAATAGTTTCTTAATTCTTTGGAATTATCAGGGATGCCTTCTCATAAATTGAGATTGAAGGTTGGTGTTCCAGTCCTGTTAATGAGAAATCATGACGCACCAAAGTAATGCAATGATACACGGCTACAGATTACTCACCAAGGACAAAATATTATAAATGCTATAATCGTAACTGCAATAGCAAAAGTAAAAATTGTTTTAATTCCCCGCATTCCGATATTCCCAACCGATTTGCCGTTTCAGTTTAAAAGAGAGCAGTTTTCTCTGAAAGCATCATTTGCAATAACAATAAATAAAGCTCAGAGGCAACCGCTGAAAGTTACAGGTGTAAATTTGGAAAAAAAAACAGTTTTTCCCATGGACAATTATATGTAGCGTGCTCAAGAGTCTCAAACCCGCAAACTCTTTACGTTCTGGCCAAGGAAGGAAAAACAAATATAAAAATGTATTGCGGTAACATATCTTCTTCTTAAATTGTATTAACCTAACCTTACCTATGACCATAGAGTAATTATAATATATTTCCTCTATGCCTATGACAATCACACTTAGTACGGTCTCATCCCATCTCGGCACAATTCAAGCATACGTACAAAAAAGTACAGCTCAAGTTTGTCATACTACTATGACTATCCAAAAAAAAAACTATCCAATGAAGAAGCTAGTATAGCAATAAATTTGTAATGTCCAAAACAATTTGATGGTCTCATCCTGGTTAGTGACAGTAAAAATATAGTTTTTTTTACATAATTCAACGAAGATTATTCCTTTCAAATTCCAAAATATTGTGGCCATGATTTTTCCGTATGAAGGGATACATTCGTCCGAAAAAAATAAATTTTATTGACAGTAACGAACCGAAGTGACCGAAAACTGCTTTGAAATTGTGAACCAACACTGGTTGTTATAAACTTTAAGACAACGCGACACCCATCGGACTGAAAGTTTCTTATTGGAAATTAATCCAATAGAATGTTGATTGCCGTTTCGTTCCAAACTCATTCGTTTCACGATCAGCGAGAATTTTCAATGATATCGTGGGATTTTTTAACAATTTCTTTGGAGACAACGTCTTTTGGGCGATTTAGACGCTCCTGTTTTCTAACGGTTTTCATAGATGTTGTCCATTCCTGACAACAGTACTCGCACACGGGAATGGTTGAGAGTTGTAAGTCACTAGGCCCTGGTTCACAACGGACTGTTGCGCCACCCCATTTGATTTGATTTGAAAAGACTTTAAGAGTAAGAATAAGTTATTCATTTAATTACATTTCAATATAAAAAATAGAATACAAATTATGAATTTAAGTGCTATGGCTAAGCCGTCAGCCTGGTTGACAAGTTTATAAATGTTTATTTTAAAATTTAATTAAATTTTCCACAATCAACAAAAAAAACTAAAGTTTCAAACGTATTCTGATATTAATACCATCCTATACTCTTAAACTTTTTTTTAGAAATTGTTTAGGGTTTTCCAGTCACACTCGTTTAGAAGTTGGATAGTTTCTTGCATAGTTAATGATTGTTTTCCAAAATTTGCGTTTGCGTTTGAATATTGGGCATATACTTATGATATCACGGATATTTCATCATATCTAAGTGAGTCGTGAAAGTAGTTTTTCTTGTTAACATTAAAATAAAGCTGACTGTATGAAATTCTACTTTCAGAATTCCTAGCCTTAACGATGAAGGCATATTGAATAGAGTCTTCGTTTTTCTGAACAATGCGGTAGAGTTGTTCTTTCAAATTACGTTGGTTGTTCACACCGATATGTAAGGTTTCCCCACAAGCTTTGTCAATAGATTGCCATCTTTCATAATACCAGTCCTTATTCCTCAACTCAAAAAAAAGTAGTTTTTTTTGGAAAGCCTTGATTCCTCATAATGACAGCATACCTTTATTATGAAGTCAGCCTGTGTCTTTAATGTATTTGTCAAGAGTTTTGGTAGTCCGCTTTCCAATTATATAGCGTAACAAGGCATATTTTGGAGTAGGTTGAAGAGCTTTTTCATGAAATTCCTGTGGAATTTTTCAATTTTCTCGTACTCATATGACCCCCAAAATTGAGAAGCATACCAAAGAGTTGATTTAACTACTGCAATGAATATCTTATATTTTGCAGATAATATTATGCTTTTGTTGGAAAACACATTTTTCCATGATAGGTTAAGCAAGCTTTGAGAGCTATTGGCTTTTTCGGTTAGGTGTCTGTTGAAATTTAAAGCTGGATTTAGTATAACTACCAAATATTTGACCTCTTAAGCTGTTTCTAGGAATTGATCATCATAAGTCCATTGCTTTTCATTGTGAACTCTTGGATATCGCGCAAACACCATCATTTTTGACTTCTCTGTATTAATTGTTAATTCCCATTTTTTGCAGTAACACGATAAGAATATGTGACAAGGTCATCTGCATATAACACATTAATGGTAGTATCTTACTCCTCCGGGAAGATCATCTGCTACATCGTTTATAAACAGAGAAAACAACAATGCACTGAGGAGACAACCTTGTTGAACGCCAGTATTTGTCTTAAACCATTCTGAATAGGATGTGTCATCCCAAACTGCTGCATTTCTGTTAGTGCACATTTTTTTTATCACTCTTGTTGAAAGATATGCCCAGTTGTGAGAGCTTTTAGAAGAGCGCATTTCTGTTAACCAGGTCGAAGGCAGCTTTAAAGTCAACATAAAATCAGTAAACTTTGTTGTTCCTGGCATGAAACGCTTTGACAATGGATGACAGAGTAAATAGCTGATCAATGGTTGAATAATTTTTTCTGAAGCCAGCCTGAAGACCAGATAAAATATTTTTCCGTTCGACCCACTTTTCAAGGCTCTCTACAAGAACGCCACAGAATATTTTCGCTATTACATTCATAAAAGAAATTCCTCTGTAATTTTCCACAACGCCAAAAGGTCCTTTTTTGTGAATAGGAAATATTACAGACTTTTTAAAATGTGTCATCAACAGTTTATGGTTCATCGTAGGAGAACATTAAATTAGAATTGTTGGAAAGAAAAAGCCTGAAGTGAGCTGAAAGATCTTCAGCAGATACGCATACTCCTATTTTATATTTCATCCCATTGATCTCTCTTGCGATTTTCCAAAAATCCTTTAAGGTTCTTGTTTGACCGAATGATATTGCTTGAAGATTTTCAAATTCCATTTTCTTTTGAAGACAAAGGTTTTTTTAATATGTGTTAGCTTTGAGCAAAAGATTTTGTGCGTGCTTTCCAGCAGTCCTTATCGAACCACTTTTGTTTATATGAAGTGTTCTGACTTATAGTTTTATTTGATACTTAACTTCGAATATATTCTGTGAGCTGGTTCGAAAGTGTTTCTTTGGGTTATGTAATCAACTTTTTTAGAAAAGAAATCGTCCAAATTACGCTGATAAGAAACTTTTTGCTCATTTTTCCAAGAAAGACGAGGTAGTAGGTGAAGATTTATTTTCATTTTGGTAAACATTCACATAAGAATTCTACAACAATAGGCATGTGATCTGAAAAGTTTAAAGGTCTTAATAGGTCTTTGATATATTTTCATTCTGTCAAAAAAGACGAAACGCATATGAACAAATTGCTGCAAAAACCAGAACAACTTCTGATTCAGGCTAAAATTGAAATACTCATAGTATCGTTTGAAATGCTGTTTTGAAATATATGTATGTTTGTGTAGGTACTTGTTGATTGACCCTAGTAAAATCCAAAGCTTTAAAAACTGCAACAAAAACACATAATTTTTATAAATGATGAAGATGTACGTACATTCATATTTTATTGTTATTTATGTTCTTGTTTATAACATATCATTGTATATTAGTTGTATCATTATTCTTATTATTTTCTGTTTGCAACAAAACCAAACTAAATCTTAGTTTAATATATGTATAGAAACTAATTTGTCTTCGGTGTTTTATTATTATGTACAATATACAAAAGAAAAACAAATTTTTTACATTTTATTTTCTGTTTCACTAAAAAAAAAATAACAACTTAGATTCGCTTCTTCTTTTTCTAAAATAAAATTCTTAGGCAAATTAAATTCAGAATAATTCCAGAGAAAGCAAAGCGAATCTTGTGTATCTCTTGACTGAGGCTTTAAAACAAGCCATTTGCCACTAAATCATTACGACAGCATGCAATATAAAGTGCCATCCAGCCGATGAAGCGACAAAACTCATTTGGCTCAAAATTAATTTTATGAAGATTATTTTATTATTATTTAAAACAAATAATCAATGATAGTAATTGGCCATGTTAAAAAAAAAGAAGAAAATAACGAGAGGATATTATTATTAACTCTGTTGTTTTAGCCACACATTCACTCATTTGGAATTCGCATTCACACAAAAACTAAAATATTATTTTGTTTTTTGTCAAAAACAAAGACTTTTTGTTTGCAACACACACTCCTTATAGCCTACAGGGGAGGGGTAAGATTTCAAAGTGAAGGATTTGCTTACAGGTGTTATTTCTTTTTGACAAAAAAACTAGGTCTAATGAAGATGACTACTACGAAGGGATTTTAACCATAAATTATCTTATATGTCGGTCGTCGATAATTGCCATTGTTATTGGCTTTGCGTCGCTCCAAAACTAAAATTTTTCGTTAGATCTCCCAATGCAGCTGGATCCTCAGTTGGTGGTTGTGGATTGCGGAACTGCTCGGCTGACATCCGTGTGAATAGTATACCAACACCTTCGATAAGGGCAAGAAGAACTCCACCTATAATGGCACTACCAGCCATTGCGGGTATTCCTTAAAATTGAAAACAACAGAAAGGAAATATGTTAATATTATATCTGAGGTAGAAAATAAATCTTCATACCATTTCTAGCTGCTAAAATTCCACCAGTGGCAGCGCCACTGATAATTGAATTCCAAGGATCTTCCTTCTTGCGGAAATGTACCAAAGTACAGTCAATGGTACTGAACATGCCACCCCAAACGGCAAAATTACCAGCAATAATGGGTGAACGTGTTTTTATCGCAGACAAACTGCCCAGCTGTAAAAAAGAAGAGAAAAATAATGTATTTAGTTTTTAATTTTTAATAACGTAATACCAGAAGTCTATAAATCTGTAATAAACGGGCGCGTAAAAATAAAAATAAAAGGTCGTCCATACACTTTTGCTATGATTCCGGTGGCATTCTTAGCAGAGGTTGATCGGATGGGTATTATTGGGGGATTAATCGACTACTATCACACTACTTCAAAAATATCATTTGGAAAGTCATAATAGAAAGAAAATGTACGTTGTAATTTCAATGAATAAGTCAAGTCATAAGGAGCTCACCGCGACAATGATGTTTGGGCAAATCAACCGTTAATTGCACCATCTTAACGAACTTTATATGTTCTTTCTGAAATTTAGGATCATGGTCTTCTATACAACAAGAAGGCGCTACGAGTCGTACAGCGCATAAAACAATGTACATGTTGAGAAATCATTTTGGTGAGTACTTTATTTCACGTTTTGCTATTGTAAATTGAACGCATAGATTGGCAATCAAACAAAAGGTTTGAATATATTCTCTAGGAATATGTACAGTGAGTGTCATTAATATTCTTAAACATAATTTTTGTATTTTTCTCGTAGTAAAAGTTGAATTTGGGTTTATTATTTGGTTATTTTATAAATTAGTATATTGTTACCTAAATATTTTATTAAAAAAAATGGTGCCATCACTTAACAGCAATAAGATATACGATTAACAACGCAAAAAGGACACATGTAAGCGCTTCATTAATATTCGGTTTTTTCTTTTCTTTGTTGCTGAGTTTGACATTTGCCTCGACAGTTTGTCTATTCAAGAGTACCGCTAAAATAAAGTGTTCACTAGACGTTTGCATACATTTTTAAAACAATTTAGTGTACGATCGTTGGGTTTTATTTAAAATGTTATCCATGGGGCGCAAGGAAAAAATGCAAGCCTTGAAAAAAAACCTTGATATTTTTCACCATAATAAAGTAGAAACATACAAAAAAGCTGATATTTTAGGCATGAAGCCAAACACTGTCGGTGATATTTTTCGGAGGTATAAAAGAGAAGGAAGGATCGAACCAAAGAAGCAGATGGGTCGACCAAAAAAGTTAACAACGAAAGAAGAACGGCTTATAGTAAGAAAAATTAAAGCAAATCCTCGTTTAAGTGCACCAAATATTGTTAATGGAAGGCAAAAAGAAAATAGCTGCATCAACAGTACGCCGAACCATAGACAATTGGCTACAATGGTAGTGTTGCCCGAAAAAAAAACCATTTATCAATATGCGCAACAGGCAGATTCGGATCAAATTTGAGAGGGAACACAAAAATAAGGATGCAACTTGGTGGGATGATGTAATATTTGCTGACGAGAGTAAGTACAACCTCTTTGGATCGGGTTTGAGAGTTGTGGTGTGGCGCGAGCCAAATGAAGAGCTTAAAAGCAGGAACACAGAGCTTAAAAGCAGGAACACAGAGCTTAAAAGCAGGCACATCATGGATTGGTATGCATTTCGGTAAGAGGCATGGGAAATTTAGTATTCGTCGACGGTATATTCAATAAGGAATACTTTTTAAGGATCCTAAAAGAAAATTAAAGGCAAAATGCTGAGCAAATGAGCATTTTAAGGAATTTCAAATTTTAAAAGGACAACGAGCCGAAGCACAAGGCGCATTTTGTAAGAGAATGGCTTCTTTATAACTGTCCAAAAGTCAAAACAACTCCAAAATCTCCAGACTTTAACCCAATCGAGAATTTGTGGGATGAATTGGTCCGCCGAGTTCGCGAAAACCCTGTATCGTCAATAAGTGCACTCAGGCAACCGCTTCAAGAAGAATGGAGCAAAAAAGACATTGAATACCTTCAAAAAATTATAAAAAATATGCCCAAGCGACTGAACGAAGTTGCATCCAATCAAGGGTATCCAACCAAATATTAAAATCAATGGTAATAAAGATTAATTAAAAAGTTAATATAAGTATGTAAAAAAAAAACGAATATTAATGACGTGTTATTTTTTGAGTTTTCGTATTTTTAATTATTTTATTTTGTTAATTTGCTATTTTAATTGAAAAATGTAGATAGATAGATAGATATTTTATTTTCATAGATAAATGCTTTTTACAAATTATTGTTTTTGTTTTTATAATACGCAGCTTGCTCAGAGATTTGATATTTAATTTATATCTTACAACTGAAAAATTTTATAATATTTTAAAGATATTTTGAATTGGAAATTACATTGAACAATGTATATACATATTATATTGAAATTATTAAATATAAAAAAATTTAAAGAAAAACTGTTTTTTAACTTTTTTAAAGTTTAAAGTGAAAATAATGTGGGTTTTACAGAACAAAACAAAAAAACCGAATATTCACTGCATGTAAAGTCTTAAGTCTTCAGGGAGAAGATCCTACGATTGACGCTTTGGAATTGGAAGCCAATAGTACTCGTGTTATGTTTGAACGAGTCGCCCAAAATTTGACCATCCAAATAAACCATCTCAAAGGTATTCGTGGCCAACATTTCAAAAATAACTGTCATAATTTGTTTCTTTAACCTCTAATAGACATTATAAGTACATTTAAAAATTAATGTTTGTTATTTTTTGAAATAAAGAAACAGCTGACACGACTAGTTTTTGATTCGAAAACTCTTATGTAATGAATAAAATCTTCCTTAATTTTATTCAAAGATATTCGCTTTTAAAACATTATATTGTGTAACAAGATTTTGAAGCCTTTTTGAACTTTTGCAACTTATCAATAGTTTATATTTACATATTTATTTAATACATAATGGATTTTTTTTTTATTTTTTTAAGACAGCATTAATTTATTACAACTTTCGAGTGTTATTAAGAAGATCACAATTGTTCAGGCCGATTAAGAGATGGGTTAGAAATAATGATAGCAGTAGCAGTTAATTTACCAACATCAAATATCACTGAGTGAAATACGGAGACTGTTTTGATATTTCAGCAAGGTTCTTCTTCTAATAAAAAATAGAACTTATCAGACTTTAGATTTAATTTTACGACTTTGTTTGGATATTAAGCATATTATTCATTTGGTTATGAATCAATAAATGCACATTACTAAAAATTAACGCTAACATTTGAAAAAGGTAGTTTGACTTTGAAACCTACATGATATTTAAAAATTTGAATAAAAAATATTATCGATTAGGGTATGCAATTGCTGAATATATTCAGAAGTGATGAATCATGGATCATGAGTGTCAAATTAAACATTGCTCATCCGTGTTGATGTTCTAAGTTAAATAAAATTTAATAAAAGTTGTTGGCGCTTAAAGCACTTGCGGAAAAAATAAAAACGGTCGCTTGTTTCTTTGCCAAAATCGAACGTTCGTCCATAGCACCAACCTAAGACGAATTGATATGCATTGATTTGCTCAACACATTGGATCGGTTGGGTCATCCGCCCAGATTTTACACCTAATTTTTTTTCTTGTTCCCTAAAGCTAAACAAAAATTGCATATACAATGGTTGTCTACACCAAAACAAACTGTTGATGCAAAAACATAAAAAAACTCATGGAAAATATTGATTGATTGTTTTCGAGAATATTTTAAAAAACAATAAAATCATTTAAAATGAAAAATAGTTATGATATCATTATTATTGCTATGCTGGAAATATAAAAATTAACTTTCGTATTGAAATATGAATCGAAGGAGAATGGGCATTTGGGGGCATACAAATGGGGACAGATTGTATTATTATACTAGATAATTTTTTTGTTCTGCATTAATTACAAAAAAAGGTTCTTTCTATTTATAGTTTAAAATTTGACTTTGTCTATTCAACTTAGCTATTTTTTCCTTAAATGTTTTAAGTAAACAAAATTAGGTGGCGCAACAGTCCATTGAGAACTAGCGAACGTGACTCACAACTCTCAAACATTACTGTGTGTGAGTAATGTTGTCAGGAATTTAGTGGACCAACAGTTTTAATCAATTTCTGGCAAGAGGCAGTATTAAAAAAAAAAAAAAAAAAAAAAAATTGGGTGGCGCGACAGTCCATTGAGAACCAAGGCCTAGTGACTTACAACTCTCAACCATTCCTGTGTGCGAGTAATGTTGTCAGGAATGGAGGGGACCTACAGTTTATATGCCGACTCCGAACAGCTAATTTTGAGAAAGCACTTTTTCATGACAATAGTTACTCTTGGAGAAGTTGTCAATTCCTCGCAAGAGGCAGTACCCGTGAAAAGATTTTAGATGGCATAGGCAGGGATCGAACCCAAGACCTCTAGCATGACAGTCCAACGCACTAACCATCATGCCACGGGTACCACAAAGAGGCAGTATTAGTGACAAAAAAACTGGATATAACAAGCAGAGATTGAACCCAAGACTTTTGGGATGACAGCCCAACGCACATCATCTTTCATACACATTGCAGAACTATCTGCTGATAAGAACAGTAGTTGTGACTTTTTCGATCAACAATATGATTAACTAAATCCATATGGTATTTATTTTGGGCCCGACACAGTAAATGTTCATACCCCAGGTCAAAATATTAACGTAAATAATGTATTTCATGATGAAATATTTGTATAAAATATAAAACATTTCGTATTTGTTTCTTAGAGATTCGCAGGAATGATAAATATAATGACTCATTATCGGAGGAAAAAATTGAATTCTGCCAAAAATCTAAAAACCACAGCCAATTACTTTGTTTTTTATTATACAGTTGTGTTCATAAAAATAGCAGTGCTGGGGCCTTACTCTGTAATACGTTTCGAAAGCCAATCCTATTCGTGCTCTGTAAAATGTTCGAATCAAATAAAACAATCATTTAGTACTTTTTCTATTCATCGAATAGATTTTCCGAGTATCGAAATATTTCTTATGAGACTTGTAAAAGAAAAAATAAAAAAAAAAAAAAAAACAAATCACAATTAAGACGAGTAAAAAATGAAAATTAATCTTCAGTCACTTGAGAATTATCGTAATGACTTTTTGCAATTGCCACATCTGTCTTTTTAATTTAAGCTTAGAAAGTTTAAGCTAATTTTTTTCATAGCCATTTCGTTTTTTGTGTTGAAATTTGTCTTTTGCCAAGGTATACTTTTTTTCCTTCAAGTCATACGTATTCCACCATAATTTCAAATTGCTTTTGTTTGGTACGCACATTTTTCGATGATGATTCCCTGTAATAGAATTTATTTGCTTAAATTTTGAATAAAATTATTATTTCCTTACTTATATTTAATCTATTTCACACAACTTAACACAATTTTCCTTTTGTGTCCTTTAAAAACGACATTCGAATTGCAATTTGTTACCTCTCTTGGTGTAGAAACAAAATGTTTGGTTTCGAACGCTTATGAATTCGGAAACGCATTGCATGGTACGAAAAACCCGAATGCGGATTTGTCATTCCGGAAGTACTACATTTCTTATCCGCATTATAAATAAAGAGTACAAAATATTCGTTTTCGAAAATATTTGCTTTCGAAACACATTACAGAGTAGGGCCCCTGGTTACGCTTTATTAGATTGTCAATTATATAAATAAATTAAATTCTTACAAAAAAAAAAAAACAAAACATGCGACTTGCATCTAACGGTCTTTCATTTTAATATTAGAGACTTTTGGCTAGAAGTTATACTCTACTTTTCCCGGTGAACACACATTATTTCATTAAATAGCAGTTAGTTTTCGGTAAATAAACATTTTACTATTTAAATTTAAGTATTTGTAACATACTAGGATATACAAAATTAATAAATATTAGATCAAAAATAAACAATGGGACGGTAAAAACACTGCAACGAAGAAATTCGAAAACTTATTAGAAAACTGCGTGTGGAGGGAACAACCTACCGAAATATTCAAGACATCCTAGGCTGCTCAGCAAAAATGGTCAGTAACGCCTTGAAATGCAAAATAAACCGGAGAAGCGAGGCCCAGCTTTGGCATAAGCGAATATGAGAAACGCATGACAATGGAACATGAGTGCATGCTTTTTCCTTGCTTAGAATGTCAAAAATTCTCCAATGATCTATTAAAAAGTGTAAATGAAATAAAAACTCTTTTAATCAAGAATAGTGAAGTTGTAAAAAACATTGATAAGAAAATAAATGATGTTACGTGCTCATCAATGTCCATAAATAATAATAATAGTGCTTCTTATTCAAATGTTTTGGTAAATGAACCACCTGTCATCATTGCACCTAAGAATACACAAAACAACGATGCGACAAGAAAAGCGATAAAAGTAAACATTGATCCTCAGGCTCTGTCGTTAAAAGTTAAAAGTGTTTCTAATAGGAAAGATGGTGCTATAGCAATTAAATGTGTGGATACCGATTCAAGAGAAAAAATTGAACATGAAGTATCGTCCAAAATGTGTGATGATTATAATTTAATAACACCTAAATTAAATGATCCTAATGTTATAATTTGTGGATTAAATGATGAGTGGGGAGCCGAGGCTCTATGTGAAGCAATAAAATCGCAAAACGATATTAGTGACAATTTCAAATGTGTCCGGTTTTATAAATGCCCCCGAAAAAATAAATTTAATGCAATTTTACAAATTAATGGTGAACTATATAAAAAGTTTTTAGATTTACAAGTAGTAAATGTCGGATGGGACCAATGTGCAGTGTACGATTATACATGGGTTAAAAGGTGTTATAAATGTTGGGGCTATAATCATGAAGCCAAAACATGTAAACGTGAAGCAGTTTGTCCTCGGTGCGGTGAATCTCACGATGAACGTCAATGTGAAAAAGCAATGAAATGTATTAATTGTGCAAATTTAAAACTTAATCTTGACGTTGACCATGATAGTCGAAGTAATGAATGTCCGGTATTCAAAAAAAAAGTTCAGATCCAAAAGGACAAAATTAAATATTAGCAACCAACCGAAATTTCTTTTGTGTATTTTAACATTCAAAGCTTAATCGCAAATTTTAATGAGCTTGAACAAGTTTTAATAAACCAAAATTTTGATATAATTGTGCTTAGTGAAACACGTTTGACTGAAAATATTTCAGATAATAAAGTTAATATTGAAAAATATAATCTTATTAGATGTGATAGCTTATCTAGGCATACAGGTGGAGTCGCTATTTATGTAAATGCAAATCTGCAGTGTGAACAAGTATATACACTAGTAGTGAATATGGATATTTGGTGTCTTGCTGTTAAAGTGCGATGTGGTTTTTGCTCTTTTGTAATCGCTGGTTTATATAGATCTCCATCATCATCTAATAGACAATTTTGTGACCGTTTTAATGAGTTAATGGATAATTTGGTGAAAGATAACAATAATCTTATAATAGTTGGAGATTTTAATATTGACTGGTTCGATGAAAATAATATTTATAGGCGTGATTGCAACAAAATTATACTTGAAAACGGGTGTACACAATTAGTAAATGAACCAACAAGAATAACAAGTACATCTAGAACCTTAATAGACTATGTCGTCTCAAATTTATCTTATTTAGTGGCTAATGTTAGTGGTGATTTTGATATCGCAGATCATGAAGCTATATCTTTAAAACTCCCAATGAGAGCAAAATTTTCCAAACCAAAAGTTAAAAAAATACAAGTTTTAAAATATTCTAAAGCCAACTTATTATCAGCGTTTGAAGAAAGTGGTATAAATTCTCTTGTTGTTAATGATATACACCAGTACGCGAAAAATTTTCAAAATAAATTATTAATGGTATTGATTAAATTTAAAACGCTAAAATATCCAAGTAAAAAAGAAAATTCGTGGTTTAATCAACATTTGAATGCGCTCAAACATCAAAAACATAATGCGAAAAGTAAAGCAATCTTTACAGGTAGTTTGGATGATTGGTGTTATTTTAGAAACATACGAAATACTTACACTAAAGAACTTAATCATGCGAAAAATAATTTTATAAAAAGATCCCTTGAAAACTGCACTAATCAAAAAGCTATGTGGAGAACACTAAAATCGTTAGTACTGCGCGAAAAAAAAAGTGAAATAACAAAAGTTCAGTTCGATAGTGAATTTATCACAGATGACAAAGAGCTAGCTAATCGGTTTAATAAATTTTTTATCAATAGTGTGCAAATAATAAATAATACGATTGAAAATGTTCCATATGTTAATCAAATAGACTTTTCTGTTGAAAATCCTTTCAAGTTTAATGAAATTAATATAAATGATTTGATGAAGACAATTAAAGAATTAAACAATAAAAAAGATAGTGATTTACTAAGTCCAAAATTATTTATTGACGCTTTTGATGTAGTCGGACAGTCGTTGTTAAAAATAATCAATGTATCATTAACACAAGGTCAATTTCCTCAAACATGGAAAAATTCTATTGTGACACCTATTGAGAAAATCAAAAAAACTTTAAAGTGTGAAGAATTTCGACCCATTAATTCATTACCGGTCTATGAAAAAGTACTTGAAAAAATCGTTTATAAGCAACTTTCACAATATCTGAATGAAAATAAAATCATCATCGAGAATCAATCTGGGTTCCGTCAATCACATTCATGCGAATCTGCTGTAAATATGGTATTAATAAGTTGGAAAGAATCTATCTCAAAAGGTAAGAAAGTTGTTTGTGTTTTTCTTGACCTCAAACGAGCCTTTGAGACAATCGATCCAAATATATTGCTTGATAAATTGCACTATTACGGAATAACGGGCTCCGCACTTGGTTGGTTTAGAAGTTTTTTATTGGGGCGCTCTCAACAAACCAAAATTAACAACGTACTATCCGAAATTGAACCGATTGAACTGGGAGTCCCTCAAGGCTCAATACTGGGACCACTCCTCTTTAACTGCTACATCAACGACATGAACAAAGTTATTAAAAATTGCGAGCTTGCTTTGTTTGCTGACGATTCACTCTTGTTTGTTGAAGCTGAAACAGTCCAGGAATGCGAACGACTATTAAATGAAGACCTTAAAGTATTAAATATATGGCTTAAGGCTAATAAGCTTAAACTAAATGTTTCAAAAACTAAATGTATTGTTTTAAATGATAATGTTAATGTTAACGTAACAATTGATCAAGAAATAGTAGAACAAGTAGTAGAAATTAAGTACTTAGGTGTCATTATTGATTATAAACTATGTTTTGAATCTCATGTGCAGTATATTGTAAAGAAAATTGCAAAAAAAGTAGGTTTCTTGCGAAGAATTAGAAATAAAGTAGGCACTATTACCGCTATAAATATTTACAATGTTATAATAAAACCTCATTTTGAGTTTTGCTCTACAATTTTATATTTAATCAATGAAAGTTCAATGAATAATCTTCAAAAACTGCAAAATAAAGCTATGCGTGCAATACTTAGATGTAGTAAATATACTTCTATAGTGCTTATGTTAAATACTTTAATGTGGATGAATGTTAAACAGCGTATTTATTTCAATGTTTTATTTTTTGTATTCAAAATTAAAAATAATTTACTACCAAAATACTTGTCAAAACATATTCGTTACGTAAGAGATGTTCAACCGTTTTTGTTAAGAAATGGAGAGGATTTAAGACTGCAATCATACAGAAGTGCAAGATCACAAAATAGTTTAATTTACAAAGGATTTAAGCTTTTTAACGATTTACCAAACAATGTAAAGCAACAGACTGATAGATTTATATTTAAAAAAGCAATAATTAACTTTGTTAAACAAAACATATAAACACCAATGCCATTGTAAATAACATAAAAATGTATATATATATTAATCATAATCATTTTGTAAATTATAAATAGCTAATTTGGGCTAAATAAAATATTTCAATTCAATTCAATTCAATTCAAAAAGAATGACTACTGAAAGAACTGACAGACAATTTGTTCAGTTAGCAAAACAGAACCCTTCCATAAGCTCTAGGGAAGTAAGAAATGGTCTTCGACTGTCTGTTAGCGCTGTCACAATACGAAGATGTCTTTTAGAAGCGAAGTTAAAAGACCTAAGTCCACGTAAGGTACCATTCTTGAGAAAAAGGCATGTGGTACAGAGAATGGAGTTTGCAAAAGCATATGAAGAATGGCCAAAAGAGAAATGGAGGAATGTTCTGTGGAGCAATGAAAGATTCGTCGAGAATATGTAAGAAGACCCTAAAATGCGATCCACGGTACACTATAAAAACAGAGAAGCATGGTGGAGGAAAAATTATGATATGGGCTTGATTTATATTCTACGGGGTCATGTCTATTTATCCCATCGGGGGTATGATGGTTGCAACCGAGTATGTGAACATTTTTGAGGAGGTAATGTTACCGTATGCTGAAGAGCAAATGGTTTGGGTATACCAACAAGACAATGACCCTAAGCATATGTCAACAAAGACAAAATCATGGTTTGCGCAGAAGAAGCTATCGTTATGGAGTGGCCCGCTCAATATTCTTAATACCTTAACTCAATCGAAAATTTTGTGGGGGATGTTAAGAACGCAGTTCATAAAGCAAAACCCAAGAATTCGAAAGAATTGTCGGAAGCAGTGCGTGATTGGTGGAACTCAATACCAGTCGAGAGGTGTCAGGTTTAAGTAGACTCGATGCCACGTAGATGCGAAGCAGTCATAAAAACCAATGGTTATGCAACAAAGTTCTAATTATAAGCTAACATTATTTATATACTTTCATATAAGTTATAGTTATTATAGCTATGCACCGCTATTTTTATGAACATCCATATATTTTAAAAACGGTGTTTACTGTGACAAAGCTAACGGTAAAAAATCGATAATACTTATTTTCTGTTATCATAAATAAAATATTTTAGTTTGTAATTAGAAGTTTAATTTCATATATTATAACGTTGATATTGAAAACCTTTTTGTTTTAAAAAGAGCACTGCTATTTTTACGAACACAACTCTAGGTGTAAGAGTTATAAAAGACAGTAGTCTTTTTATTTAGTAAGATCAACGAAACAACTCCGGACTAGCGTTTTGAGTGACAACACATCTTTTCTTTTAACCGTTTTTTCTCGAAAAGTGTCAATTATAGTTTTAAACCAATACAATTTTTTCCGTCATAAAATCTTTAAAAATGATCGAATTCATATTGATTTATTTAAACCTTAGAAGCAAAATGGTAAAGTTGCTTTTGGATGGATTTTTTTCCTTTCAAACTTTTATAATCTTTTGAAGCACTCACCATTCGTCTATTAAATCCAGATGGAGCATTTCGAAAACCCTTGATCGCTTGGAAAACACCACCTCCAATGCACCCCATAGCAAAGGCTCCACCACAATCGTCAACGATTCTAAAAGGGCACGGTTCTCTGGCGTATTCTTCCATTTTTTGTTTCGTTTACTTTCGATTTATCTACAAAAAAACAACAACAAATGTTTCATTAACAAAAGTCAGGTCATTTTGAGATGATATTTGTAATATTCGATTATTCTAGCGCAACTCCTTCCTTCTTCTCTGTGCCGTAGGTAGCCGAAGAATTATATAATTTATTTTAACCAAGCATTCGATTGTTAGAAACGCAATTAGTCAAACGACAGAACGTGTTATTTATAAAACAAAAAATGCTTTTAGAAAATAAAATGTTCTTGTTTCTAGAAACGACTTCATAGATTTTATATTTTTTTGTAATCACATGGAACTTGCACTTGACTGAATGTCTGCTCTGCTGACGAGACGGACGATGGAATTTTCATTTGAGAACTTAACTTACTTAATTTTTTAATAACAGCTCGAACTGATCGTTAATGACTTTTGTTTTTTATTGATTTGGTTTTATTAATATGATGAATTAATTTAAATTGATTTGCTACATTAAATAATACGAATTGAAAGTGAATTAAGTGGAAAAGACGGTGAACACGAAAAGTTCGAGTCTAATACGAAATTCGCAATGTCAAAAAAGGGTGATGGGTGAAATTCGAAATGTGCGATGGTTTTTTAAGTTCTGAGTTGGTAATGCTGAAAATATTCTCGTTTGCGACCACAGTGCCATCTGGGATGCAATAGAGCACAAGTTATGGAATTATTTTAATGAAAATATTCTGCTATCCGATTCCAACGAATATTTCGATTTTCGTAACTAATTTTTCCCAGATTTTGTATTTAAATTGTATACCTATTTAAACCCAATCTTTATTGGTAATCAAAAGGATGGATGCTGAAAACACAGTTATATACAAATTTTATGGTTTATGCTCAATTTGGCCAGTATAATGCTTAGGTACATTCATAAGAAGTCAAATTCTTCTGAAAACACATTCTTTAACTTTAAATTTATTTAAAGAACATATTTTGTTCTGTTTTTTTGGCAGCAAGTTTGAACGGTGATCATATCTTTCAAGGCACATCATGTAATGTCTCATAACTTTATGCCACTCCTACCTTGAACATTTCTCTGTACGAAGACAGAAATTATGTTAAGCTAAGAAACCATTCAAGCCATTGAGATATAGGCAGCTAGTCACTAGTGGAAATCTGAAAAAACTTGATTTTTTTGATTTGTGAAAACTTTATAATAATAGTCACTACAATTTTGTGTGCACTAAGGAATCACCACACAACCTTCTCCATCTAGCTCGGTCCCTAGCTAGATGTCTCCAGTTGTGCACTCCAAGTTGGGTAAATTCGCTTTCTACTTGTAGGCGCCTCCTAATCCTAGATCTTCTTCTACTGTGCAGTACAGCACTTCTGGCTAAGGTTAAGTCGCTGTAAAACCCGCACAGCTCTTCGTTCCATCTTCTCCTCCACTCGTCTTCTATGCATACGAGACCGTAGATCACGCGAATAACTCATCTCTCGAAATGACCCAATAAGCTCTCATCCGCTTTTGTCAGCGTAAAGCAGGACGTGGTTGATGCTTTTTTAGCCCAAGTAAAGAGCGGTTAGCAAGAGTAATTCTCCATAACGGATTCTAGGCAGACAAAGTCCTTAACTTCCTTAAAGTCATGTCTGTCGCATGTGACATTTTGCACGAGACGAAGGTATTAAAGGTGCTTTCTTGATGACAGCATGTGCTTTATTTTGCCCTCATTAGATAGACCCATTTTTAACAACTCCTCCTCCTCAATCCATTGACATCACGCTGAGTTTTTCCAATTATGTCAATATCTTCAGCATATGCTAGTAATTGGACAGACTTTTGAAAGATAGTGCCTCTATTGTTGACGTGTGAGCTCTGCACTATTCTTTCAAGCTAGATGTTAAAAAAGTCACATGACAGCGCATCACCTTGTCTAAAACGTTTTTTGACTTCGAAAGGTTTTGTTAAGTTGTTTCCAACCTTTATAAAGCACCGTGAATTCTCCATGGTCGTTCTGCACAAACGGACGAGTTTGGCAGGGATACAAAAACTAGAGATGGCTCTATACAGCTCGTCCCTGTAGATACTGTTATATGCTGCCTTGCAATCGATGAAAAGATAGTGGGTGTTGATTTGGTGTTCTTGGGTTTTTTCCAGGATCTGCCGTAATGTGAATATTTGATCGACTGTGGACTTTCCTGGTCTAAAACCACACTGATAATGACCTATTAGGTTATTGACGATGGGCTTTAGACGTTCACATATTATGGCAGAGAAGATTTTGTAGGCGATGTTAAGCTGACTGATTCCTCTATAGTTGGTGCAGTTTAGAGGGTCTCTTTTTTTCAGGATCGGGCAGACAATACTGAGGTTGCATTCATCGGACATGCCTTCTTTCGACCATAATTTTCAGATAAGTGGGTGCATGTTCCTTACCAAATTATCTCCAGCTGTTTTAAAGAGTTTAGCATTCAAGCTATCTTCTTCAGTGGCTTTGTTAGACTTCAGCTTAGATATGGCAATCTTTTCATCGTCTAAGTCGGGAAGACGGAATTTTTGTTGGCTTTCGTCGTCTGTGTTAAATGGATCATCCTGCTGACCGCGGAATTCGGTTCGTCATCGCCATTATACAGTCTGCAGAAGTGGTCTTTCCATATCCTCAACATTGACTGCGGTTCTAATATGATGTTTTCACTTTCATTTTTGCAGCATTTGGTTTCACCTGCTCATAAAACTTTCGAACTTCGTTTCTGCTTTTGAACTTCTCAACATTTGTCACCACACGCTTCTTATAGATGTCCTCAGTTTCTTTGAAAAAAAAAATGATTACAGAGATAAAGAAACAAACATGGCGTTTAAAAATTAATTCTAATTTTGTCAACCTTCACTTTTCAGGTGTTTTTGTGTGAGACTTAACAATCCTTATCTAATATGTCAATGGGTAAATACATACAGTCGACAATATCCGTTTTTTTTTTTAATTTCATGAAAAGTTGATTAATAGTGGTAAGGATTTTGCTTTTATTGTTTTACATTGTTGATAGTTTTGTTGTTTTTATATCAAAATAAAACCTTGAGTAACAAAAACCCTATATATATGATAAAGTTATCCTAAATTAAAAAAATCCAAATGTCTCGATTATGCACGACTTGCTTAAGACATACGACGCTAGTCATTCTGCTAGCAGCTTAACTTTATTCTTTACGTAGTTTCTACAATATGCATGGCAATGCTTTTTTACTTCATGCTTTTTCGATTTGTTTTGCTCAACATAACCTCTGAAAAATCAAAATTTGACAGTCCGCTGCTCTGTTCAGCATTTAACGCACTAATTTTAGATTGATTCTTTATTATTTTAAATCAAAATAATAAAAAAATAAATCTTAGAAATGAATAAACAAAAATCCAAACAACATGAATCGCGTGCAGAAACCAACGACACTACGCCGAAAAAGCCAAAAATTCAACATAAAATTGGAGATCAAACTGTTGAAGAATATGCGAAGGTTTGTCTATACATAATTTGTTGTTGAGCCACAAGTTTTTATATTTAAATATAAATAATCAAACTAATTTAACAAAAAATACAATACCTACAGTCTGGACTGGGTAAAATAATAAATGCCACCAAAATCATTAATGCCTTTCCTTCGGGCACATCAAGAGATTTATACTGTGCTTACCCGACCTTTGGAAAAATTGTCGATTCACAATCCTATCGCATCATGGGTCTTATATCGAAAGTTTTGAAATTTCAAAATATCAAAGGAAATATACAAAGGTAAAAATGATTTCTTATTAATTCAGCTAACTAAACAAATTCACATCACATTTTACTCCTAAAACAGACGTCAACAAGATGAACAATTTGAAATGTTGCTCGAATGCAATGATGCCATGCTGGAAAGAATCAATTCTAATTTAGACGAATTAGCTGGCATCAAAAAGAATCCACAGACGGTGGTTATTGAGTCTCGTTTAGATGGAACAGCCACAGGCAAAGGAGCTGGAAGTTGGAATACAAAAAATAGAAATGAAACAGGATCCATAAAGGCTAGGTAAGCTATAATAATCTAATAATTGTTTGCATTTATTTAAAAAAAATGAGGTAGGGCCTCAATTCGATACATTTTGCGTGTTAAAATATCCTACCCTTATTCTTACTTACTTACTTAAGGTGGCGCTACAGTCCGGGGTGGACCTGTGCCTCAACTAACATGCGTCTCCAGCCAGCTCGGCTCTAGCTAGCTGTCTTCAGTTTCGCACGCCAAGTTGGTTGAGGTCTTCACCCACCTGCGTGCTCCACCTGAGTCGTGGACTTCCTCTACTTCGCCGTCCCTCGGGATTGGATTCGAAGACCTTCCGGACTGGAGCGTTGATGTCCGTTCGCTATTCATGATCTCTGGCAGTATCCAGGCATCAGCGCCATAAATGAGAACCGGGATGATGAGTGTCTTAAGAATGGTGATTTTAGATGCTCGGGATAGGACTTTACTTCTCAATTGCCTTCAAAGTCCAAAGAAGCAGCGATTTACAATAGTTATTCTTCGTTGGATTTCAGCGCTGGTGTCGTTTCTATGTTTATAGCGGTGCCTAGCTAAACAAAGTCCTTAACTACCTCGTAGTTATAGCTGTCCATGGTGACATTTTGTCCAAGACGTCGTTGTTCAGTGTCCTTTTTTGATGACAGCATATACTTGGTCTTGCCCTCATTGACCACTAAAACCATCTTCTTCGCTTCCGTCGCAATGCTCAAAAACTGCACTGACATCACGCTTTGATCTTCCAATTGTGTCAATATCATCTGCGTAGCCGAGTAATTGGACCTTTGGAAGACTGTGCCTCTAGTGTTGACGGTTGAGTTTTGTAGAATTCTTTCCTGGTTTTTTTCCAAGATCTGCCGTAGTGTGAATATTTGGTCGATAGCGGGCTTTCCTGGTGTGAAGTCACACTGATAAGGACCTATCAGGTTGTTGACGAACGGCTTCAGACCTTCACATAATACGGCAGAAAGGATCTCATATGCAATGTTAAGGAGACTGATGCCTCTGTAGTTAGCGCAATTTAGAGGGTCTCCTTTTTTATGTATCGGGCAACTATGCTAAGATTCTAATCATCGGGCATGCTTTCTTTCGACCATATTTTGCAAATGAGTTGGTGCATGCTCCCTACCAAGTCATCGCCTGCTGCTTTAAATAGTTCGGCAGCGATGCCGTCAGCTAAAGCAGCTTTGTTTAACTTCAGTTTAGATAAAAGCTATCTTCACTTCGTCAAGGTCGGGTAGGCGGAACTGTTGATCTGCGTCGCCGAGGTTGAGTGGTTCTATCTCCTTTATAGCGGAAAATTCGATTCGTAATCACCATTATATAATTTAGAGAAGTGGTCTTTCCATATTCTCAACATAGACTGCGGTTCTACTACGATGTTCCCCTGATCGTCTTTACAGGCTTCGGTTCGTGGCTGGTACCCTTGGGAAGTTTTTTTTACCTTTTGGTAAAATTTACGAACCTCATTCCTGTTGTGACATCCCTCTATCTCTTCGATCGCGCGCTTCTCATGCTCTCTTTTTTTCCATCTAAGAAGCCGGTGTTCCTCTCTCCTCTTCTGCTCGTAGAGCTCGCAGCTCTAGTCCTTTTGTGCAGCGCCGTTTTGTATGCCTCTTGTTTTGCTGCGTGCGCTTGCCGGCATTCGTCGTCAAACCAGGGATTTCGCTGTGATGGCCGTATGAAACCTAGCACTTTAGAGGCGGCATCTCTGATGGCTGCAAGGCAATGTTGCCACTGGTTTTCAATGCTAAATGCAGGCAGCATAGGACTCCTTAAAAGGTTATTAGAGACTCGATCGGAAAAGGACATGGCAGTCTCTTGCGATTGTAGCCGTCTAACGTCGAATCTTCTCACAGTACTTCCTTGTTTTGGTTTGGATCGGGATATCCGTAGCCGTACCTTGGCTACAAAGAGGTAGTGGTCCGAGTCAATATTGGCCCCCCGGAAAGTTCGGATATCCTGTATACTGAAGAAGTGTCGTGTGTCGATCGCAATGTGGTCAATCTGTTGATTGATCAGAAAATTTCCATGTCCCCTTGTGGATAATTAGATGTGTGAACTGCGTACTATCTACCAGAAATTCTCGCCCCGCAGCGAAATCGATCAGCCTAAATCCGTTGTCGGAGGTGGTGTCGTGCAGGCTATATCTCCCGATTATGCCACCAAAGATGTCTTCTCTTCCTAGCTTGGCGTTAAAATCTCCTAAGATAATATTCATGTCATAGCCAGGGCACTGCTCATAAGTCTTGCCCAAGAGCTCGAAGAATATGTCTTTGGTGTCTTCATCTTTCTCCTCTGTTGGGGCATGCGTGCATATTAGGCTAATGTTGGCGAATTTAGCCTTCATGCGGATTGTCGTGATGCGTTCGCTCACACTGTTGAAACTCAAGACTTCTTTCCTGAGTCTAGTTCCAACAACAAAATCACACCCAAATAGACCATGTGTTTGTTCTCGGTCGCAGAATCGCCTTTTAGTTTGCGTTTGCCCCGTTCATCCGGTAATATCTGCCTTTCAGCAGTTTAGGGATTCCGCTAATTGTTCGGCTGCACGTGGTCCAAGTACAAATCCGAAGTTTGTTGTCCTTATTTCGTTTGCTTGGGTTGTCAACAGTGAATCTGTCCGTATCCGAGGCTTGTTGGTGCTTCGTAACTAATGTATTTTTTACGTGGTCAGGAAGTCACCCCGAAGGCAGAACCCCCAGCCCGGAGCGCTAGATCCTTAATATAACTCCAAGGACGGGGAGCCGGATAAACCGCTACTTATAGGCCTGGGCTCCGAATAAGTCGTAGAAGCCCTATAAGTTGTTCACTAAGTAGTTCAACCTTACTGGAACTGTAGACGTCAACGTTGATTCCATCTCAAGAATTCGTCCGCTGCCGTCTGGATAAGAAGAGGTGCCTTAGTGGAAACACCTCTCCCCCTCTCTCGTATGCTGCCTGCAACAATTTTCCACTGGGGTTAGAACCCAATCTCCAGTTGAGGTACTAGGCACCCGATGTTCACCGCGGGGAGGTGAGAGTAGGAGTTGATAGACAGAGGTGGGTTTTTAAAAAACCTGTGGACGTTTGTGTCCTCTTGAATGCACATGTCTACCATTTGAACATCTACCCTTATTCTAAAGTTGAAATTTCTCAATTCTAACTTCAAAAGAAATAAACTTATGCCTTGTCAAGAACCAGAAAGTTTGTGCATTAGAGCATGGGCGAAAAATTGGGTTGCCATTGTCATAGAAAATGATATCACCTAAATACCACGGTTATAGTTGCAGCACTTTATCCTTTTAATGAAACTTTTCATGACAAATTCGGACATTTGTGGCTGAATTATAATATATTTAAGGGGTTGAATCAATTAGTCTCGAACAAAATGATGCTTGTTGCCTCAGGGCTCTATCCTGTCTCCATCACTCCTTCACGTTTTTTTTAATGATCTCCATGCTAAAACGAAAGTACTTTTAGTTTTTCACATTAATGTTTAGATTCTCGGAGGTGGATCTTTAAGAGCAATACATGATAAGCTGATTAAATTCTGACCTGAACCTAAAAGCATTATTAAATGGGGATTCAAAAATTAAATGAAATTTAACGTGCCGAAAACTCAATGCTGTTTACTGTCTTTAAAACGTTATTTACCACCTTAGCCATTGTTCAGAAGAAACTTCTGAAGCCTCTAGGTTACGGAAAATTATTTCAACGAATCCAGCGATGCCAAGCTGCTTGAAAAATGCACACGGCTCCTGGAAAAATTCAAGTAATGAATCGCTGATCTTACTATTGGATACTCATTTTCCTGCTAGTTATCTTACCGAAACTTGCAACAATTATATACGTTCAAGTTCAAATACAACATATCCACAAGGTCTGATCACAAGAGATAAGCAACAATGGGCTCTTAACAGCTTCAAAACTTTTAACTCTGCAGGACCAGATGGAATAATACCAGTCGAGCTACAAAAGACTTCTGACATAATTGCACTAATCCTTGAGTCAAATTTTTCTAGCTGTCTTTACCTGGTCCATGTTCCTTCGGCATAAAGAGAAGTTAAAGTTGTTTTTATACCAAAGTAGGTAAATGCTCGCAAGTCAATCCTAGAGATCTACTACCTATAAGTCTATCATCATTCCTTCTTAAGACCTTGGAAAGATTGATCGATAAATCGGTGGAAACAGCGTTACAAACGAAGGTGCCTTTAACAACGTGGACACATCTGCACTATCATTTAATTTATGTAATGCTTACTAGCAGAATAATTAACTCAAAACTGGGACGATTCGTTAGTAGAGGGACACCGCAAGGTAGTGTTCTATCCCCTTTCCTCTGGAACCTAGTGGTGAATGAAATCCTAACTAGTCTGGATGCGGAGGGTTTCAGAGTGATAGTCTATGCGGACGACGTTGCTATAGCAGTTTCAGGAAAGCATCTTAACACCTTAAAAGAACTCTTACAAAATGCTTAGACTAATACTTTGGGCTGATCGGTGTGGACTGGGTGTTAACCCACACAAAACCAATTTGGTCTTAGGAGATACAAAACTCCATTTGTTAACCCTCCCTATATTAAAGGAATCCAATTAAAATACTCAGACAAGGCTAAATACCTGGGTCTTGTCTTAGATAAAAAAAACTAAATTGGAAACGCAATGTACAGGAAAGCGTCAACAAAACTACTGTAGCTCTCTTTTCTTGCAAAAAAGTTATTGGTAATAAATGGGGCTTACAACCCAGAATCACGTTTTATACACATCGGTGATCAGACCGATTTTAATGTAAGGTGTGAATATGGTGAACTGCTTCAGAGAACGGAATAAACCGGGATAAATTAAATAAAGTCCAACGTTCAGCAAGCCTATGTATGAGCGGATGGCTCCGAACGACCCCATCTGCGGCACTGGACCCTTATTCTACCTAACACCTCTTGACATTTTTAGCAAACAAATAACTGCAAGCTCTGCTACTCGCTTCAACGCTTCGTCGCAGTGGACTAACAACAACATTGGCCACTCCGTAATTCTTAGGTATTTAGAATCAATTCCAAAGTACACAGACTACACCATCTCCCAACTGCAATTCGATAGAAATTTCGAGATCTCTATACCTCCCAGATTTTTCTGGGATGATAGGACATTCCTGGAAGATGGGTCAATCCATTTTTATACAGATGGTTCAAAAACGAAAGAAGGGGTTGGTGGAGGTTTGTACTCTGAACGACTGAAATTAAGTCTCTCATTTCGCCTTCCCAATCATTGTAGCGCGTTCCAGGAGGAACTTTTGGCGATAAAAGAAGTCTTGTCCTGGCTTAAAGAAAACGTGATATCAACATGTGAACATCCTATTTTCTCAGATAGTCAGGCTGCTATCAAATCACTGGACTCTGTCTCTACAAACTTTATAACAGTCCATAACTGTCGATCATCTCTAATGGAGATATGGCACAACAGTTTAATATTCACCTCATTTGGGTGCCGGGCCACAGAGACATTCCGGGAAATTGCAAAGCCGATGAGCTCGCCAAAAACGGAACACTTCTGCCTTATGTTAGACAAAAACATAACATAGGAACACCACTTGCTACATGCAAATATCATCTCCTTCAGAGATGATTGACAATCGTGGACTGTTCGAGAGTTTGTGGAGACAGACGCGAGAGATTTAAGAGCGGCTTGGCTGTCCGAGAAGATTCGTATATCCTTACAAGATATAACGTTTTCTTTGAGCCAGGATAGTGCTTCTTTAATCGCCATTACTTCTGTCTGGAATACACTACATTGATTGGGAAGTCTATAGGATAGACTGAGATTCAGTTGTTCTGAAAAGATACCACTTCCAACTCCGTGATCGGTCTTCGAAGTGCTCCTGTGATGCACATACCTGCTGACCGCTGGACTTTAATGAGTTTATTTAGATTTACCATCTTATCCAGTGCGGTCCACCATACGACGGCTCCATAAATGAGTATCGGCCTGATTACCGAAGTGTATAGCCAGTGGGTTATTTTTGGGGAGAAGCCCCATTTTGATCCTATGGCCTTTTTACAAGTAAAAAGCGCTACAGTAGCCTTTTTGACTCTTTCATCAATATTTGCCTTCCAATTTAGTTTTTTGTCTAAAATGAGGCCCAAATATTTAGCTTGGTCGGAAAAGCTTAATGGTATTCCTTTAATCTTGGGTGGGCTAATCTGAGTAATTTTATATCTTCTCGAAAAGAGTATGAATTCTGTTTTGTGTGGGTTGACGTCCAATTCACATTGCTTAGCCCATTTAGTTAGCCTGTTTAGGGCATTTTGTAGGAGTTCCGAGAGAACTTGGGGGTGCTTCCCAGATACGGATATCGCAACGTCGTCAGCATAGGCAATCACCTTGAAACCCTCTGCTTCCAATGCTGTAAGTAGGTCGTTTACTACCATGTTCCATAAAAGAGGCGAAAGGACTCCACCTTGGGGAGTGCCTCGATTCACCGATCTGGTGGTAGTAAAACTTCTCATGTTAGAAATTATTGTCCTGCTTTTGAGCATGAGACTTATAAGATCTATGAGTGACTTCTCTAATTTCAGCTTATCCATTGCTGTTGTGATCGCCTGGTAACTGACGTTGTTGAAAGCTCCTTCAATATCTAGGAACGCTACCAGGTTATATTCTTTGTATTCGAGGGAATGTTCAATAGTACGTACCAGTGAGTGAAGTGCTGATTCTACTGATTTTCCCTTAGAGTAAGCATGTTGAGCTGTGGAAATGAGACATGGTTTTAAATTATGTCTGATATAAATTTCAATCAATCTTTCCAAGGTTTTAAGAAGGAAGGATGATAGGCTGATTGGTCGTAGATCTTTAGGGTTAACGTGTGAGGGTTTCCCTGCTTTGGGAATGAAGACTACTTTTGCCATTCTCCAGGCTTTGGGAATATATCTCAACCTTACACAGCTTGTCAGAATGATTTCCAATGGTGGAATAATCATGTCTGAGCATTTTTGTAGTTCGGCCGGAATGATTTCATCTGGTCCTGGAGATTTATATGGATCAAAGCTGTCTATGGCCCATTGCAGTTTTTCCCGCGTTATTAGATCAACTAAATCGCTTGTAGAAGCTTGAGACTCTGATGTTAAGTCATTGAGTGTGTTAAAACTACCTGGAAAGTGGGTGTCTAATAACAGATTAAGAGATTCTTCATCTGTGATAGTCCACGTGCCTGCTTCTGTCTTTTAAGCACTAGGTATTGTTGGACTTTTTGAGAGAATTTTCCTGAGTCTTGAGGCTTCTGAAGTATTTTCTATTTTACCACAAAAATTTCTCCAAGAAGACCTCTTACTCTTTCTTAATTCTTTTTTATATTGCTAAGGTTGGGTAAAATTGTGTCCAAACTTTATCAAGTAGCGTAATTTCTCCATTGTAATTCTGCACATATCACTGCAAAATGTTTGTAGCTCCTTCAAAGGATACTAAATTAAACAACGAATTTTCTTCTGTTCTCAGAAATAAACCTTTAATTAATAATTACATTTTTTTAGGTTGATAACTGCAAAGAACATAGCTCGACCACAGATAAAGTTCAAGATGACAGTTGACAACAGCTCCAAAACACCATTCGTACCACAAATCAAAGACAAACCCAATTCACTCAAGCCTCTAGCAGTTCTGCCTGAATATGATGAAGATGGCAACATTGAGAGCTACCTCCATCCGTATGAATTTGAATTGATGAAATTTGAACCTCCAACTGCGCAGCTAAAAAAGAAATCACCAGTTACACCAATGCCACTCGAAAAGACAGAACTTGTTTATGTTGACACTGTTAATAAATTAAAGTCAACACTCGAAGACCTGAAGAAATTCAAAGAAATCGGCATTGATGTGGAACATCACTCCTATAGAACCTTCCAAGGTATTACTTGCTTAATGCAAATATCCACACGTGAGAAGGACTACATATTGGATGCTCTAGAGTTGCGCGATGAGCTGCATATTTTGAATGAAGTCTTTACAAATCCTAAGATCGTGAAAATCTTCCATGGAGCTGATTCGGATATAGAATGGCTGCAGCGTGATCTTTCCCTTTACGTTGTTAATATGTTCGATACTCATCAAGCTGCCAAAAGTCTCAACTTGGCTCGGCTTTCGTTGGCCTACTTGTTGAAGCATTACTGTGACATAGAAGCTGATAAGACGTTTCAGCTAGCGGACTGGCGTATTCGTCCATTGCCTGAAGAGTTAGTAACTTATGCTCGTCAAGATACCCACAACTTGATTTATATCTACGAGCGACTGACAAATGACCTCCTAGAACAGGCAAATAATCAAACGAACGTTTTACGTTCGGTCTATCAACGTAGTACGGAACTATGCAAGAAGCGCTATAAAAAACCAAAAATCAGTGATGACTCGCATATGGAAATTTTCCAGAAGTCAAAGCGAGTATTTGACAATAGGCAATTGTTTGCCTTGAAAGAGATTTTCCGTTGGCGTGACGCGATTGCTCGTCAAGAGGACGAAAGCTATGGCTATGTCCTGCCCAATCACATGATGATGCAAATATCGGAGAGTTTGCCAAGAGAGATGCAAGGTATTTTGGCTTGTTGCAATCCCATTCCACCGCTTGTGCGTCAAAATTTACATGCTCTTCATCAAATAATACACAAGGCTCGTGAACAACCTTTAGTTAAGGTATGTAAATATATTTGTTTGTTCATGTAAAAAAGGTTTTGTTTTTATTCAATCGTTTTATTTTAGCCAATTCTAGAGGCCAATAGTGTTCATAGGTCAGTTGTGTCCAATGTAAAGGACTACAACAGTAAGTTATACTGTCCTCATGACCTTTCTCACTTAGAAGAATTCCGAGATGACCTTCCTACTCTCTTAAAGTCTTCTGACGACCAAAATGAATACACAAATGAATCTGGCAACAGCAGCTTGTGCAAACCAGCATTGAGTGTGTTTGACACTCCCGAAAACTCAGAAGTAATTTGTTAACAAATAAAATTTACCTCACGAAGATTTTTTGATAATAATCGTATTTATATAATTTTAAGGATGAGGAAGTTAAAGAAAA
Organism: Eupeodes corollae; assembly: GCF_945859685.1. Lineage (NCBI taxonomy): Eukaryota > Metazoa > Arthropoda > Insecta > Diptera > Syrphidae > Eupeodes > Eupeodes corollae. The sequence continues at coordinate 60,165,256 of NC_079147.1, read as the reverse complement.
ATTAAAAAAGTTACAACAAATGCAGTTCATCAGTCCATATGCCCGCTACGTTGCTGTCCTGCCATTGGTTGAGATAGAAAAGCGAGAAGAACTAGCAAGGATAGAAGCTGAAAATGCTAAGAAAGTACTTTGTCCCGTTAAAACTGAACTGGTAATTGATGAAAAACAAACTTTAAACCATAATCATAAATTGAAAATCTTACTTCTTTTAGCCCGTAAAAAAGGAGCCAATAGTTAAAAATGAAGTTGACAACATGTACAACGTGCCTCTTAAGCAAAATCTTAAACGAAAGAATCCAGAAAGCTTAAATCCCCAAAACCAAAGCCAATCGCCACAAGAAAAAAGATTTAAAAGAGAACATCCAAAACCTCTGGCTGATGGCGAACATTTGAAATTTGTAGACCTTACAAAAAATACATTCAGAGCTTCAAAACCTACTACTCAACCGGAGATAGTAGAAGATAGCGAGCCATCGGAACCATCATCCACATCGAAACCACCAACAACAGCAACACCAGACGGGAAAAATGGCAAGTTCAAGAAGAATAAGAAAAAATTCAAGGGCAATAAGGTTGCCCAATCTTCGGATAAACCTGTGGCTTTTGATTATAAGAATGTAGACTTTAAAAAGTTCCAAGGAGGCGCACAGAAGGCGAAGGGCACCGAATTGAAACCCAAGTTTCATGGGAAGGTAAGCTCGAAGAATTTCTTCATAGTAATCTTTTACATAGTTACATGTATAATTTAATATTTATTTTTGTATTACAGGGTGGCAAAAACAATAAGGCTAATAATAAGAAATTCAACAAACTATTTACATTTAGTAATGTAAAAAATAAAAAATAGACCCATTGGAACTTTTGTAATGTTGATATTGTTTTTTTTTTTTAAACTGAAATATAAATTCCTTTGACAAAGGAAACTGCAACTTATTTTTATTTTGATTTGGAACTGAAAGTAGGTGAAAGGACAGAAGATGTTTAAATAAGTTTTGTTTATTTTGTTTTATCATTTAGATAGAAATTGCAGTTGAAATTCCCCCTCCAACAATTCTGCCCTAATAACACTGCAAGAAAATAGAATGCTTTAAACGGCTTAGTATAAATACTTACTTACTTACTTAAGGTGGCGTCTAGCTCGGTCCCTAGCTAGATGTCTCCAGTTTCGCGCTCCAAGTTGGGTGAGGTCACCTTCCACTTGTGCGCGCCACCTGATCCGCGGTCTTCCTCTACTGCGCTGTCCTGTGGGTGCGGATTCAAAGACTTTCCGGGCCGGAGCATTGGTTTCCATGCGCTCTACGTGACCCAGCCATCTTAGTCGTTGGACTTTTACTCTTCTGGCTAAGTCTACGTCGCTGTACAGCCCGTACAGTTCGTCGTTCCATCTTCTCCTTCACTCCCCTCCGAAGCATACGGGACCGTAGATCACACGAAGAACTTTTCTCTCGAAGCGACCCAAGGTGCTTTCATCCGCTTTTGTCATGGTCCATGCTTCTGCACCGTATAGCAGGACGGGGATGATAAGGGTCTTATATAGCAACACTTTGGTCCCTCGAGAGGGGACTTTACCACTCAATTGCTTTCTTAGTCCAAAGAAACAGCGGTTAGCAAGAGTTATTCTGCGTTTGATCTTAGCGCTGGTGTTGTTTTCTGCGTTTACAGCGGAGCCTAGGTAGACGAAGTCCTTGACTACCTCAAAGTTACGTCTGTCGATTGTGACGTTTTGACCAAGACGTCGGTGTTGTAAGTTCTTTCTTGACGACATCATGTACTTTATTTTTAAGCGTTAAACCAATTTTGTATTACCTCTGCCTCAATGCTCACGAAAGCCCCATTAACATCACGCTGAGTTCTTCCGATTATGTTTATGTCATCAGCATAATATGCTAGTAATTGGACATACTTTTGAAAGATAGTGCCTCTAGTGTTGAAGTGCGAGCTTTGCACTATTCTTTCAAGTACGATGTTAAAAAAATCGCATAACAGCGTATCACCTTGTCTTAAACCCTTTTTTACATCGAAAGGTTTTGTTTAGTTGTTTCCAACCTTTATGAGCAGTTTGAATTCTTCACGGTCATCTTGCACAAACGAAAGAGTTTAGCAGGGAGACCAAAACTAGACATGGCTCTAAGCAGCAAGTTCATGTAGATGCTGGTCATATGCGGCCTTGAAATCGATGAAAAGATGGTGGGTGTCGATTTGGTGTTGTTTTGTTTTTTCCAGGATCTGCCTTAATGTGATCGACTGTGGACTTTCCTGCCTAAAACCACACTGATAAGGACCTATCAGGTTGTTGACGATGGGCTTTAGACGTTCACATATTACGGCAGAGAAGATTTTGTAAGCGTTGTTAAGTAGACTGATTCCTCTATAGTTGGTGCAGTTTAGAGAGTCTCTTTTTTCAGGATCGTCCTTGCTCGTTATACACTTTAACGAATAAACTGTAATACTCGCACCTCCAGGAATGCTAATCATTTATCACTCATCAGTATACTACAAATTCGGTCGTACCATTACGACTAAAGATTGGTTCTTTAGCCGTGCTGCACGAATATAAAATGACTTACCATCCTTTCCTTTTTTCTTAATGCTTGCTTTAGTAATGTTGTTTATCAAAATCCTTTGAATTTACGCTAATTTAATATAATAGACTAACCGTAAGCAGTATCCGTAGCGTGATGGTTAGTGCATTGGACTGTTTTTTTTTGTTGTCAAAAGTGGCAATGTAACTTCTACCACAACATTCTCAATTAAAAATGGTCTTCAACAGGGAGCGGTGAATTCGCCGATTCTCTTCAACATTTACACCAGCTATCTGATAGGTAGTAATTGCGTACAGAACGGCCCAAAAGGTTGAGGTTATTAGAATTCTCTTGCAGCGTGATTTCGACAAGATTCAGCGATATTGCGACGACTGGAAACTGAAAATAAATGTCCAGAAGTCAGAGACAATTCTGTTCCGGTAAGAATTGGCGCAAGATGGTCATCGTTGATCTTCACGGGCAGCCATTGGCGAGCAAAAGTGTAGTGAAGTACCTCGGTATCTGGTTAGATCAGTATTTATATTTCGACAGACATATAAATGCTGCTCTGACCAGGGCCAGAGGAGCCTTCGCTCTGACGAAACGACTGTTTTTTAGCAGTCGGCTTGACCCCAGAGTGAAGGTAATTTGCTACATGGCCCTCATACGGCCAATGATCGTTTATGGTTGTCCTGTGTGGTTCAGCGTTGCCCCTTCCCAGATGGAGAAGTTTCGGGTGTTCGAGCGGCAGTGTTTAAGACGCTGTACCGGCTTATATCGAACAGCCGAGTCTTCTTATGTGCATTATTTTTCCAACGAGGTCCTATACAACGGGGCTCGAATCAACAGAATTGACAATTTCGTGATAAAACTCGTTCGAGGTCACATTGCAAGAGCTATGTCTTCGACCAACAATTTAATTTTCGGGGCGTTCTATCCGAACGACGAGTATTTTGAGAGTGCACGCTTGAGCGGCTTCATTCCCCCAGAGGCATTCCTCTTTTTAGATAGATGCGGTCTGATACAGGATAGATTGGCAGTTCCGTTAATCTACCACGTCAGACGAAGAACCGTGGATAGGCGACTCCTGTACAATCGGGACGTCATGGCACAAGGCGGAGCAGAGCTCCTTCGGTTCAGTAGGGCTGTGTCCGAACGGGACCGAACTGATAGGGTGAAGCAGGAGAACCAGTTTTGGTGGCTTCAATCGGCACTTGATATTGGGTAGTCGGGATGGGGTTTTAAGCCTTGGCCGGCTTACATACTTGTTTTATGTTTAGGGTTTAGTTTTAAGTAGAATAGGCATGGTGGCACGAAAAAAAAAAAAAAATTAAAAAAAAAAACAAAAAATAAAAAAAATAAAAAAAAAAACATTAAAAAAAAAAATAAATAAAAAAAAAAAAAAAAAAAAAGACAACGAAATATGAAAAACAAAAATGTTAGATAGTTAGATTTGCTGCTGTGGTTGTTCTAGTTTTAAGTAGTTTATAGGTAGAATAGGTAGTTTAAGTTAGTTTTAAGTTTTATTTAAGGACCTTATTTTAAGTAGTTTGTAAGTAAAAATAAATAAAAAACGTTATTGATATTAGTTTTTTCAAAATTTTCTAATAAAAACAAAACAAATAAAATTTAAATTGAAGTAAAATAGATCTTAAGGCCGAAAGGCATTAGTAATTAGTGTTATAGTTTAGCTTAGAGTGTCCGTATGGGACCATTAAGTTAGTTGTAAGTTATGGATAATTAGGCTAGTTTTATGAATTTTTGTCTAGCTTTAAGATAGGTTGAAGATTGAACTAATAAAAATGAATTAAAAAAAAAAAAAAAAAGTGCGTTGGACTGTCATGCAAGGGGTCTTGGGTTCAATCCCTGCTTGTGCCACCTAAATTTTTTCACGGGTACTGCCTCTTGCGAGGAATTTCCAAATCCTCCAAGGGTAATTCTTGTCATGAAAAAGTGCTTTCTCAAATAAGCTGATTTGGCATATAAACATTACTAGCACACAGGAATGGTTGAGAGTTGTAAGTCACTAGGCCCTGGTTCTTCATGGAGTGTTGCGCCACCTACTTTATTTATTTATTTAGACTAACGTGAGTGCAAAATTTTAAACATTTTGGTAATAAATTTTTAAAATTTGAATCTATTTTTGTTGCGTGCTATTTTCTGGTCTGGTCAAAACAACATAAGTCCAAAATCTTAGTTTTGAGAAAAACGCGTTTAAAAGTTCAATTCTGTTTTTTTAAATCCCGTTTTGGTTATTTCAGAAATATTTTGATGCAATATATATGAGCAATGTCGCATTCCATATGCGTGTGACCAGAAACCAAACATTGCGACAACTTTTGTGGTTTTATTTTGCCCTCCAAACGTGTCTGAATAAAACTTAACTGATTTGATTGTTGTTAGAAGATTTTTATGATGCAGAAAAAGACACGAAGCTAATTTATTTGCCCCTCTTTCTGCAATTCCGTCATGCCACACATAATTTTACGATGTTCCATCTGGTAGGTCATGTGTGATAAGATTAAATGGTCAAATTTGCCTTTTATAAAAGGCAACTGATGTAGACAAGCTTGGTTTTTGAGCTTGGTGTTGGAAGACATTGTTGCAAATCAAAGACAAAACAAACCTTCAATCTCAGACAGATAGGGTATCCGGATACCTTTTTGTTAGTGTTTTACGTGTAAAATAACAGCTGATGAAAAACAACTGAGATGTCAAAAAAGGTATCCAAGAATTTCTGGGGTATATAGGTATCTGACAGAACAGCTGATTAAACATATGGTTGAATTTCAAGAAATTTGAAAGTTGATTTCAGCTTTTTGTATTTGTTGGTAAACAAAAAGATACAAAATGTTAGTTGAAGTTGTATTTGAGGATGTTCTGTACATAATAGACGATGAAGAATCCTTATTTTATTATTTATTTTTATATTACAACAATTTTGACTTCGAAGCTTAAGAGCCCGTTCACACGATCCCGAATCGGCGATTTTGCCGTATCGTCGATTTTACCTGTCAATATAATTTAAATGAGTATACCTATTCAGACGACACGGCATTTAACTGTATACGGTAAAATTACCGATTAGGTCGATTTTGTCATTCGGTTTTGTCTCTGCAAATCGTTTTCGGTCGTACAATAAAAAAACCGATTCCGCTCATCGTGGCAATGTATTTATAGACAGTGCGTTCAGACGATTCGATATTTTGACCGATAATGCGTCATTTTTCGTCTGGGCTACTGTCGAATAATTTATTGCTAGTATATAGTCGTAGCGGGTCGTCGGTGTAGGGTTGAGTACGGTGTACGGTAAAATTACCGTACCGTCTAAACACTCCAACGGAAAGACACCGAATCGAGAAAATATCCGATACGGTGAAAATATCGAATCGTGTGAACGGGCCCTTCGTTTGTAGTTTCTCTGCTTTTTGTGAACAGCTGAAAGTTGTTTTTATTTTTTGACAGCTATCTCAATAGAGCTATCCAACTCGTTCAACAAGGTATCTAAAAATCCACCTCTCCCTACCCAACACGAGATTGAACGCAGCCAATCTTTTTGTCTTTTTCTTTCGTTTTATCCAGCAACATTTTAAGATGGTTTAATTTATCACTCTTTTCTTCCAATGCAACCTTAATTTTCATTTGTAAGGTATCACAGGTGTTGCATGTATCCTGTTTGGGTGTTTTAAAAGTAAATTTCATTTTATGAAATTCTCTTTCATAAATTGCCCTTGAAACATACTTTTCTTGTTCTTTATACAATTCGAACGTTTTTGCCAGAGATAAATTTGCTAGTAAAATAAGACTATCGTTTGTCCTTTGTGTGTAGTGGCTCTTATATGAAGGAAAGGACTTTATGTGATCCCTAACTGACTCAATCACTTCATCTGAGGTGTGTGTGGCAACCGCGTTGATCTGCAGGCACAATTCCAGTAACAGAGCGAATTCTCTTTCTGTGTACTCTCATACTGCTCTAAACAGGCCAGCCGTTTTGGCACTAAGTGAAACCCAAGTGGGTGAGGATTCCGATCCCACTGAATTCTTTATTCAAGGGTATAACTTGGTGCCATTATGGTCTCGCCTTATACATTAGGAATGATGTTGCTTATCAGATTTTGCCACAATATGGTCTCTGCACCAATTCTTTTTTCAATTTAATGTGGTTTAAATTTTCCGTGAACAAGCAAATAATTCACTATTGCTTCCTTTATCGAAGCCCAAATCTAGACAGAGTATCAACTTCTCGTGAATTTGATGCTTTATCTGATTCCATCCAAAGAATTGTTTCGTCCTATCCCTCGTTGTTACGGGCGATTTCAATGTACACAATTCTTCATGGCTTCAACATTCGGGCCAGTCAACACCAGAAGGAATGTGTGCTGAGATCTTCGCTGAGTTAAACGAGCTCACACGAATATCGGACGTGGTAGGTCGAGCAGAAAACACTCTTGACTTGTTTCTTACCTCTGACCCTGGTAAGTACACTATTAGTGTTCTATCTCCTCTAGGCACATCTGACCATTGTGTCATATCAGCAAATTTCTCGTGTAAAAACTCTCCAGTTAAAGAAAGAGCTCCTTAGAGAACCGTTTGGCAATACGAGAAAGCCAACTGGGATGGTCTCAATAATTGCTTCAGGATCTTTAACTGGTCACTATGCTTCCTCGATAGTGACGTTGACGCCAGCGCTGATATGATCACAAGTTTGATTTTCCTGGGAATGAGAACTTTTATTTCGAATAGGGTTAAAAGCATCAGACCTAAGGAAAAACGCATGGTTCGATGCGAGCTGTAAAGAGGTTATTAGGGTTAAGAAGGTAAGTTTCCGTTGCTTTAAAGCCAATCCAACTGAGGAAAACCACAATAAGTTCAAGCAAGAAGGAAGGCCTGCAACGCACATATTCGACGGACCAAATTTAACATGACCAAAAAATACTGCAATGTCCCAAAGGCAGTAAAAATGTTTGGTCATTTGTAAAAAATATGAGGAATTCTTCCTCTTCCTGGTTCCTACGCTCGTTGTGAATGATACTCCATTTGTTAGCTCTTTAGAGAAAGCAAATCTCTTTGCTTGGCAGTTCGCCGCCAATTCAACGCTGCCAGTGAGTGTTATGACTGCGCCTGTACTTGAGCGAGTTAGTGATTCTATGAGGCAAATCTTTTTTCGCACTCATACTGCAGCGAGAGTCCTAAAAGATCTTAACATACACAAATCTGCTGGTCCGGATGGTATCCCCGCTATTGTTCTGAAGAGGTGTTCTTCATCGCTGGCAAAACCACTGCGTATGCTTTTTCATCTGTCATACTCCTCAGGTCTCGTTCCGAGCGGATGGAAAACCGCATTTGTCTAGCCTATTACCAAAAAAAGCGAATCTTCCTCACCGTCTAATTATCGAGCGATTGCACTTACGTCCCTTCTTTCCAAGGTCATGGAAACGCTGATTAATTATCAGCTCAAGAAATATCTTGAAGAACGGAAGCTTCTTAATGACCGACAGTAGTGGGTTTCGTAGCAATAGGTGCACTGGTGAACAGGGAACAAATCTTTACATATTTTTGGAGAAAGTAAGATTATTGCACTTGATATTTGAAAAGCATTTGATAGGGTTTGGCATTAGGCTCTCTTATCGAAAATGCGTGCTTTCGGTTTGCATGAATCAATCCTTCATTGGATTAGTAATTACCTTTCGAATCGTTCAATACAAGTTGTATTGGAAGGATTCAAGTCTGAAAACCACAAAATAAATGCTGGTGTGCCCCAGGGCTCTGTTCTATCTCCAACACTCTTTCTCATTTTTATTAATGATCTCCTGTCTGCAACATCTAATCCAATACATTGTTTCGCTGACGATAGTACTCTTAGCTTTTCATATTCGTTTTTAGATCCAAATCCCTCTTCTTCGGATGTGGAACTGCAACGACAAAATTCCGACCTAAACAGCATTGTACAATGGGGAATAAGAAACCGCTTGGAATTTAACGCAATGCTGTCTTGTATCGTTAAAGCGAAATATACCCCCCCTGCTTTTATCCATAAATGGCACTTGCATCGAGGAAACTGAACATCTCGATATTCTCGGTATGTGTATCACCAACCGCCTTTTGTGGAACGATCACATACGCGATGTCGCCAAAAATGCCGCAAGATGTTTGGATTTTTTAAGGCGATGCAAGAAGTTTTTCACCCCTTCTGATCTGGCTGTTATTTACAAGACTTATATACGTCCAAAGCTTGAGTATAACTCCCATATCTGGGCTGGCGCTCCTGCAACTTACTTAAGCCTCTTGGATAGTATTGAACGTAGAGCATTTAGATTGATTGGTGATATTACCATCATAAGATCATTTACGTCACTTGAACATCGTCGAAATGTTTCTTGTCTCACCCTGTTTTATTGTTATTTTAATGGTTTATGCTCTAGAGAAATAGCCAGCTGCATTCCTCCCCTTAAACAGTTCAACCGTAATACTCGCGCTTCTATGAATGCTCATCAATATACCCTCGAGCCCATCTTCGGTCGTACTGTAAAGTACAGACATTCGTTCTTTAGCCGTACTATGCAAATGTGGAATGCCTTGCCACACTCTGTCTTTCCCAGCTACTGCAATATTCAGGAATTCAAAACCAATGTGCGTCGACATCTCCTTTCAACCCCTCTATCCCTTTCCTAGTGCTCACACTGTGTCTACATAATAAGGGTAATATATCCCCTTGAGTGTGCGCTTATTATAAAAAAAAAGATGATAGCTTCTTTTGCAGTACAGTTCTTATAAAGGAGTCAGTTTCATCGAGAGTTGCCTTGAAACAGCTTTATAGCGACAAAAAAGCGAAGAAGATTTAGTTAGAGTTATGTTGTTTTGGCCAGATTATTACTTTGAAAATAGAAAAATTTATTTTGGTTAAAATAATATAAGTGAAGTTAAACAGTTTTGACCAAACACAATTTTAAATAAGAACTGTAAGTGCGACCGCCGACCATCGAATATCTTTTCAATCGGTTTAGATGGACTTATGTCCGATTTCATAAACAAACACTAAAAGTATATTTATCTAAAAGCTTTTTAAATTTTATCAGGCCTTTAAATTTGTTCAGTTTCACCAAGCTAAAAATGGGAAATTTCAGGGATATTTTTGTTAAAATAGAGTTCTCCTCACAACCCTGTAAAAAGAAAACCTCTTTTTTCTTGTGTGTGAAAAAATGAGAAAGCATTATATGTTAAAATAACTGACAAGAATCTCAACATACAACAGAGTAAACAAATCAAAAACAAACGTTTGAGTAATCGTGTGGCTTGGACGGTGGCGCATAACTATATATAATGTTCTTCTTCGTCAGATGAAGATGACGAATCTAATATTCGAATTAAAAATTAAAATCATAAAAATAATATTATAAATAGTAATGCAATGCTGAATTGGTTAACCTATTCATTCCGTATCTAAAAATATTGAGAATAAACATTTTAAGAAGTAAAACATCAGCTGTCAACCTGTCATTTTCATTTTTTAATGACACTTTTAAAATTTAATGAGCCATAAACGGGCATTTAGTTTTAAAAGGGATTTAAAAGCTTATTTACTTTAAAAACGCTTGGTGAAACCAAAATATCCCATTTTACAGCTTAAAATCTTGTTAAATGTTTAAAAGTTGTTTATGAAATTGGGCATTGCACTGTTAAGACCAAACGAAAGTAGATTTTTTTTGTACAGTTCTGTATACTTTACTCAAATTTGAATAAAATGGACTTATGCTTTGACAAGACTCCATAGAAATAATTTAGTAATATGTACTTATCAAATGTCAAAAAGACAGCAATGACGGCTTCAAGAATGACAGTTGTCCAAATATCGGGCTATTTAAAAATAACTCTTATTGGAAAACCCTATATAAAATTTTGAATCGAGCTTCAAATTGAGTTAGCGTCAGAATCAGAAACATGTTGATTTTGTTTACCACTGTTGAAACTGACAGATCACAAAACTCTGAATCTTTTCTGTCTTGCTTTTTGTTTAAAAATTGTTCGATTTTGATTTGCATTTTGAATATAAAAAATTTGTTAGAAATAATTGCATTTTATATAAACGCTTATCATAATGTCTAAAAAACAAATAGATAATGCAGAAAAACTCAAGAAGAAACTCATTCAAGAACAACAAAAACGAATCAGGCCTGGCGAGTGTCTCAAGGTTCGTGTTATTTGTATACAATTCCTCCTAAGATATAATGAAAAAATCATATCTCCATAGTATATCCGAGCCGTTATAGACGAGGATGTTCTCCATCCAGATGTGGGTCATTCTTTGTTGGGGTTATTAACTGATTCAACTGTATCCCACGTTCTAAGGAAAATTAAATCCTCCCGAACAATCATGTGGGAGCGTAATGTTGGCCAACAAATATTTAATCCAATAGAAGACAACAACTTGCAGCTGGTGAGTACCCTGGCTACAGTACCTTCTTTAATTATTCCTTAACAACAACATGAAGTACAATTTAAGTGATAAATACGAATCAGAACCCCAACTTCTACGAGTATTCAGCGGCAAGGAGTTCCATGAATCTATAGAAGATAAGTCAATTCATGAAACTATGAGAAATGTTAAAGCTAATTTCTCAGATATGAAATTATCTTTGGTGGTTGTTGGTGTCTTGCCAAAGTGTAAAAACACCCTTGAGAGAGAAACAGCCTTTGTAGAGTTGCAAATCCTTTACGAATGCAGCGTCCTGTTCGTAAACAATACACAAGGATTAGCTGAACTTTTAGTGAGATTTACAAAGGCTGTTGCAGAAATACCATACAGGTAGGTAAAGCGACAAATCAAACTATATAAACTTATGAACTTATGGTTAATCCATTTAGAAAACAGAAATCATCAGTAGCAGCTAGTTCAAATCAATATCTCTTAAATGACAATAAAGACTGTGTTCGGGTTGAAGGTAGCAATGGATTGGGTAGACTTTGGCAACAACATCTCAATAGGTTGCCATTGGTAACTTTAGATGTTGCTCAGTCAATTCAAAATAAGTATTCTTGCCCGAAGAAACTATTCGAAGTGAGTTTTTCTTTTTTAAACTGGATCGAGATTAAACTATTAAATTATTATTTGTTTTAGGAATTCAATAAACCAGATGGTCAAACTTCTTTAGCTGACTTAAAAATCAGTCGGGGGATAGTACCGCTTGCTTCTGAAAGACGCATCGGAGAAGTTCTAAGCAAAAAGTTGTACACTTTGTATAATAGCATGGATCCGAATGAGATCATATAATGATGGCTTTCTTTTTATTTGTGTAGTTTTAAGAAAAATTAAATAACTTATATAGAAAAATATCAGTTGTAAGAATTATTCTACTTTAGAGTTTTGAAAAATCTAACGATTTATTGTCAGCTTTAAATTTTACCCGAAATATTTTACGTAAGTTCCACCGAAACGATTTTTTTACTTCGAATAACAAATAGAAGTTTGATAATCAAATTCAAAAGAAGAACTAATTGTTCATATAAGGGAATTTATCGAATATCAAAAATCTTGCGGTTAAAACCCACAGTAGAGGGAAAGAGAGATTTAACTTTTTAAAATTGAAAGATTTTTGGGGTGTTCGAATATAGTAAGCTGATTCGAGAATGGTTTAGATACGCAATAAGTACTAGTTTTATTTTTATTAATGGGCTAGAAATTTTAAGTGTACAACTTTGCACAAATAGAATTTAGGTATGGCAAGACGTCGCACACTGGGGCAGGATACCCAGAAAACTGGAATTAATTCATTTGTTGAATTTTGAAAGCTAAATTATTTTGTTTGCTTATGAACCGATTATGAATACTGATTAAAACACATTACCTCTTTTCAATATCGTTTTTTCTTGCTCTATTACGATATAACAACTTTTAAACATAAATTATGGACCAAAATTCATATACATTTTTTTAAAAACTTTTTATGCATGGATATCTTAAAAAATAAATAAAATGAGGTAAACAAATGTGCTAATTCTCAATTAAAGCAGAAATTTAAATTAAAAGTTGATTCGTCTGATGAGCAATCGTCATCATTTTGTAAGTTTTCACTGGAAGTCTGAACATCGTCTTAAGTTGGGCAGATAATTAAATCAAAAACTGCTTTCGGAAAAGTTTTGAGTTGTTTTTGCGAAAGTTGCCTTAAACTCGTAATCAGAGGATCAGATCTTACCAGCATTAAATTAAAAACATCTTGATTACTCTTCTCCCGGGAACATTTCCTGGAGTAATTTTTCCGATATTTCTTGAAGTCTTTGTTCCTTGCTTCTTGTGCTTCTTCGTATAATTGGCCTATAGGAAGAAGTGCAGCTGAAATAATATCCGGTCCATGAATTAAAAGTTTATACACGGTTGGAGGCATATAAAACCAAGGGTAGGAATGGACGAAGTGTTTTGCAGTATCGAGTGTGTATGTTCGAAATGTATCGATGTTTATATCATATCCACTTAGTATGGCTACCAGAATTGAATGAAGTTTTTCAGTTGAAAGTTAAAAAATCTTCGGGCAGTGTTGCCATCATTTGAATTCCCAAAACATGGCTTTGGTTAGTCAACAATAAGTCCCATTTGAATCTTAAACTCTTTGTATTCGAGCTTTGTTTAATGCCACTTCTTCTATGTCTTCTTTTCTAGTTTGCCACTTTTTGATTGGAAGATTATAGCCAACATGTAAAAGGCATTCGAAAACTCGAGTCCAACAGTGCAAAACTGAAAGACCAATTCCAACGTGCTGGAATTATGTGGTTTCGACAACATTTTATCAATATCATTTAGTTCTTTAGAGCTTGCCCCGCAGATAAAGCATCGCTGAGAAGAAATATTGTTAGTTAAAGCCCTGCAGACCTTACCATCTACCATCGTAAAAAGAAGCTTATGTGAAACTCGAACGATTTTGTCTTGAATAGTGACTTCTTAAGGCTTTAAATTTTGAATTTGGGTATACATTTGTAACTTCTCAGAAATCGAAAGTTGTGTTGATTCCTTAAATATATTTTGCCACACAATATCTTTTCTACTCATGTTTGCATAAACCAATCGCAAAGGAACAACTGAAATAATGAAAACATTAGAATCGCCTGCTTCCATTCCAACGCACTTTTGCTTATATGAACTATGCCCCGAACTCCCATCGAAGTCTCACTTTGAAATCCATTGCAAGCTGCTTAAATTTTCATTTCCTAGTCCAAAATAACCTCTTTTTGTGATTTTAACAAAACGTTCAATCGTGTGATTCATTAGAGCCTGAACAGTGACTTCACCGGAAGATGCAGTAACCTGCATACATTCTGAATCTGGATAGCATTTTTTTTGCATCTTGAATTATTTTATATGACGGAAATCTATTAGGGTATTTATTTCTTATAACGTTGTATTGATAGCGTGTTAGCTTTGTTTTCACAACAGTTAAAAGGGCCTCTTCTCCTGACATCTTCATCATACTTGTATTTTCATGTAGTTGATACGCTTTTGTATAACTATCTGCACGGTAAGGTGAACGCAATACGTCTTCCAATAACTTTGATGCAAACGAATGACCATCAGCTCTAAGTTTGACCTTTGCAGCGAATCCTAATGCAACTGTAGAAAAACTAGTTCTTATATTTGCGGTTTTCAGGCGTTTAGATCGATAACAACTGTTTTGAAATGTTGTTTCTGGACGTCCACGTTTATGTGGGTTACTGTTGTGCCCCTTGAAACCTATAGATGTATGAAGCCACTCTTGATTTGTATGCTTAAATCGGCTTTCGTTGCGATCAGATTTGGTCCATTTTTCTTTAAATCTTGATGAAAATTGTGAAATATTATGGTTCAGCTCATTTAAATTTGTGTTCGGGCATTGGGTGCGTTCTTGAAGGTGAAATTTTAAATAAAATAATCTTTTTTCTAATGTTGGCTTTTCAGACAATTTCATGATTTCAAATAAATCATTCGTACATGAACCTGTACCAAAAAGGAAGATCTTATACTAAAACTTCCTAAGGTAGTAATTAACAAAGAAAAAAAAAAAGGAACACATATGAGCACCCGATCTTTTAAGAACTCCAAAGACAATAAGTCAAGTTACATAAAAATACTAAAATCTTAATGTGGAAGCTTGTGGAAACTAACTTTAAGCTTAACCTTTTAGATAAAATCTTAATTAGCACTTAATAGTTATTAACGCACGATTTTTGATATAAAATAGAACAACATATTTTCCTAATCTTAATTTTTTTATTAAAATATTAAATAACACACCTGACGCTGTCGATTCCGTCTTCAATCAGAATTATAACGTTATTTATAAGAAAAATACAGCTTGTTAAACTTTAAAATTTTTGTCACCTTTTTTAAATCTCAATGAAAAGAAAACTAATGTGGTTACTTCAAGTGCACGTTTTGGAGTGAGGAAGTATGCAATATAGTTAAATGAGAGCGGTTATGATGCACTGGAATATTTTATAACGGAAAATCAACAAAACAAAGTTATCTCTCAGTTTTTGCATTAATTCCGACATTGCCATACATTGACGACAGCATGTACTTTGTTTTGCCGTCATTAACCGGTTAACCCATTTTTGACGCCTCTGCCTCAATAATCACAAAAACCCCACTGACAACACGCTGAGTTCTTCCGATTATGTCAATGTCATCAGCATATGCTAGTAATTGGACTGACTTTTGAAAGATAGTGCCTCTAGTGTTGTCGTGTGAGCTCTGCACTATTCTTTCAAGCACGATGTTAAAAAAAATCACATGACAGCGCATCACCTTGTCTAAAACCTTTTTTGCAATCGAAAGGTTCTGTTAAGTTGTTTCCAACCTTTATGGAGCAGCGTGAATTCTCGATGGTTATTCTGCACAAACAGACGAGTTAGGCAGGGATACAAAAACTAGAGATGGCTATATACAGCTCGTCCCTGTAGATGCTGTCGATTTGGTATTCTTGGGTTTTTTCCAGGATCTGCCGTAATGTAAATATTTGATCGACTGTGGGCTTTTCTGGTCTAAAACCACACTGATAAGGACCTATCAGGTTGTTGACGATGAGCTCTATACGTTCACATATTAAGACAGAAAAGACTGTTGATTATAAGTAAAAAAAAATGAAAACTATTTTATACATTTGGTTCGTAAAATACCACACTCTTTTTTATCGGACATCTGATCAGAATTTAAAAATAAAAGTTAGAAATTTATTTTCACAGATGGAATACAAAACATCACATGATTTGCATCACATGTTTTATTCATTCGTCCCCTCCCAACATTCTTGGCAGAATCTTTTAAGAGCCATCAAGCAATTAAGGCAACTGTAAACAATTGCGGCAATAGCAATAGTGTACCGACAATCTTAAGAGCGATAAACAATCCAAATAAAAACACTGCCATAGTTTCTGCAATTAAACACTAGATTCTTACCCATATTACCATTGGCAAGTCGAATGAATAAAAGTGTGACTGTGAGAAATTTGTATTACCGTTGGCGAATTGAGAACCGTTGATTCGACTTAAATGTCACACATTTTTCGAAGATTGATCTCACTCTATTGTCGTTATCGAATGTTCATTAATTTCAACATTATTTGTGTTATTATTTGTCGTACGTTCATATTGTGTGAGAAAAGGTCGAAGCTTATAAAATAACATATATCAATTCATTTTTATTCAGCTGCAAGAGAACTAATACAAATCAGTACAAAAAGTTTGTTGAACAATGAAAAGAAAAATGATTGAACGATGAAATAAAAATATAAATAACATGGAAAGTTCTCCCTTTTGGTATTACGTTTTAAGAACTGACTTAAGATTACTGGAGTTCCATACAAAGGAATCGTGGGTTGATCCAGGATATCTTTAGTCAACATAACAAATACACATTTTATGATCACACGCCTTAAAAACTTGCACAAAAACCAAAAGCTACTTTCGAGGAAAAAGCTTACTATCATTGCGTTTAAACTAGGGTTTCCAGAACATCTCTTTTAAAGAGAACATGTTCTCTTTTTGGATTCCGATCTTTCTTATTCTAACTTTTTCCGTCAAATTCTTTGTTTATACTCTTTTTTATTAATGTTCTCTTTTTTGTCCTCTTTTTTCTTTTTTATAAATGTTAGTGCCTGAAAATAGGAATTTTACTTCCTTTTCATTAAAAAAAAAAACTTTGAAGTGTCCACTAAAATAACTCTAAATTCTTCTAACCGTCTGCATAAACTCAGCACCCAATTTTTGTTGCATTTTCTTGTGTTTCGTATCTGTTCTTCCATTTCCATTTGACATTTCATCAATCTAAAGGCAAAAAATAGTAGCACCCGTGACATGATGGTTAGTGCGTTGGACTGTCATGCCAGAGGTCTTGGGTTCGAACCAAGCATATGCCATCTAAAGTCTGCCTCTTGCGAGGGTACTGCCTCTTGCGAGGAATTGACCAATCCTCCAAGAGTAATTCTTGTCATGAAAAAGTGCTTTCTCAAATTAGCTATAAACTGTAGGTCCACTCCATTCCTGACAACATTACTCGCACACAGGAATGATTGAGAGCTGTAAGTCACTAGGCCCTAGTTCTCAACGGACTGTTGCGCCACCCAATTTATTTTATTTAAACGCAAAAAATATTGTCTAGACCTCAATTCATACAAAAATAAAAGTGACCCAATGTTTTCTGCTGTTTTTATGAAAAAATATTCTAGCGGTAAATTAAATTTGACTTATTAATCTTCTTTTAAGAATTTTTTTTATCTACAAATATCAAGATTTATTTAAATTTTACTAATTATCATTATTTATTATTATTAGTTTGTAATTAATGCTTCTTTCATAAATATATATTCTTATGAAACGATTGATTTGATCATATCTTTTATTTGGATGATGGTGAGGTGAGTGGGCGGAGTATTACAGTAGAAGTTTGAAGTTTTGGAAATGTTTTGTTTTTTTCAAACACGTTATGGACACCCTAGTTTAAACTGAAATATCCGTTTCTGCTAAGATACTGATGACGCAACTCAATCGGAGCAATGATTCCTACATGGGTTCCGTCAACACATCCTATTTCTCCTGGTATAGGTTAGGTTAGGTTGGAGTGGCTGTCCAGATGTCATTGACGCACGTAGACCTCAAGGGTCCATTGTGATACCACTAATGAGGTTACTCATGGGAGAGTGATGAATTTAAACAAACCATTTTGTACTTTTGATAAAGTTAGAGAGACGTTTTGTGTCAATCGTTGCCAGTTCACTGGTGTTATCGAAGAAGGGATTACCGAGAAAGTTATTCCTTCTAATGGAGAGTGCTGGACATGTACATATAAGGTGTTGGACCGTTTCCTGTTCCTGCTCGTCCATGCAGCTTCTATAGAAGTCATTTGTGTAGACCCTTAGCCTCAGCGCATGTCTTCCTATGAGGCAGTGTCCCGTTATTACTCCAATTGTAGAGCTTATACTTTGTCTGCTCAGTGATATGAAGCCTTTTGACCGTTTTAAGTATATACTTGGCCATATTTGCTTGGTTGCTAGGCAGGTGGTACTTTGTGACCATCTAGCATTTGTTGTTTCTAGAGCATACTGCTTGAGAAGATATTTGCATGTAGCAAGTGGTGTTCCTAGGTTATGTTTTTGTCTAACATGAGGCAGAAGTGTTCCGTTTTTGGCGAGCTCATCAGCTTTACAATTTCCCGGAATGTCTCTGTGGCCCGGCACCGAAATGAGGTGAATGTTAAACTGTTCCGTCATCTCATTTAGAGATGATCGACAATCGTGGACTGTTTGAGAGTTTGTGGAGACAGACGCGAGAGATTTAAAAGCGGCTTGGCTGTCTGAGAAGATTTGTATATCCTTCCAAGATATAATGTTTTCTTTGAGCCAGGATAGTACTTCTTTAATTGCCATTACTTCAGTCTGGAATACAGTACATTGATTGGAATGTCTATAGGATAGACTGAGATTCAGTTGTTCTGAAAAGATGCCACTTCCAACTCCGTAATCGGTCTTTGAACCGTCAGTATAGAAGTGTACCGCATCGTCTTCCAGGGGTTTCTCTTCTTCCCAGGAGGATCTTGAAGGGATGGACACATGGAAGCTTTTACCGAATACCATTTTTGGGGTGGTATAGTCTAAGCGATCTGGGATAGATCTGAAACTGTCTAGAATAGTAGTATGTCCAGTATTGTTACTGGTCCATTGAAAGGTGGCTCTAAGCCTTACACATGAGTTGGCAGCCACCTTTTTGGAGAAGATGTCAAGTGGTGTTAGGTTTAAAAGCACTTCCAGTGCTGCGGTTGGTGTTGAGCGAAGTGCTCCTGTGATGCACATACCTGCTGACCGCTGGACTTTGATGAGCTTATTTAGATTTACCATCTTGTCCAGTGCGGTCCACCATACGACAGCTCCATAAATGAGTATCGGTCTAATTACCGAAGTGTATAGCCAGTGGGTTATTTTTGGGGAGAAGCCCCATTTTGATCCTATGGCCTTTTTATAAGTAAAAAGCGCTACAGTAGCCTTTTTTACTCTTATATCAATATTTGCCTTCCAATTTAGTTTTTTGTCTAAAATGAGGCCCAAATATTTAGCTTGGTCGGAAAAGCTTAATGGTATTCCTCTAATCTTGGGTGCGCTAATCTGAGGAATCTTTTATATATTTTATATCGAAAAGAGTATTAATTCTGTTTTGTGTGGGTTGACGTCCAATCCACATTGCTTAGCCCATTTAGTTAGCCTGTTTAGGGCATTTTGTAGGAGTTCCGAGAGAACTTGGGGGTGCTTCCCAGATACGGAAGCATCCTGGTATCTTGGCCGTTAAAAAAAGTAGTTTCGTGCGTTTTGTTTCTCATCGGATGACATGTTGAGACTGATCCAAGTTGGACATTATTTGTGTTCAAATGCAAAGGCTTCCTTATGCAGTCGAAAATATGATCTGAAACTTAAGGAATTGATTAGAATTAAAAGAACTTCCAGTAGGAAATTAGAGTTGTCTCGAGTATTTTTGCGCAGTCGAAGTGTTCTTAATTTTGTCTTTAATATTCGTTTTCTCCAAAAAACAAATTGCTTATCATTTTGGCTTATTTTGCATTTTTATTAAATATAAAAATTATCAATTAATGAACACAACCGTTTATTTGCAATTTCATGATATGACATTATTTATGCCTGAATTTCGAACTCGAATAGTAAAGTTCGCTAACCGTAGTATGTCGAATGTGTTAGTTCGCTAATACAAATATCTCACTTCGAACATTCGATTCGCCAACCACAATAGGGGTGTCTATGATGCTAAATACATAAAATAAAGCTCATGTGAACTCCCGGACACGTATGTATATAAGTATCCGTTATAATGGTGAAACTGATATTGCTGCTAACTCACAGTAAACATTCATTTCCAAAAAAGAACTCAAAGCAAACCGAATGGAGCTACCGTTAAAAAATGAATGCAGAAACATTCTAACCAATACCTAATTTTAGAAAACAACCCGCCTGTCGGTAATTAATTCAACATTTTACTTATATTTTACACCTTCTTGAGAACTACCATATTTATTTATTTATTCAGCTTAATAAAAGCTATAACTTAACACTAACTTAACAATTTTCTTTTTTTTTAATTCTTGTTACCAGTTTTCAACATTACTTCATATATGCCCTAAGGCTTATAATGTACAAGAACTAACAATTTAAATTTGATTAGACTTAAAACTAAAGGGACGAGGAATTCGGACTCAAAAAAGGAAAAGGTAAAGGGTATCTTTCAGATGGGATTTGGAAATGTTAAAGTGGAAGGCCAGCATAGCAGCGTTGAAGAATTCTGGACATTGTTTTAAAGTGCCCGTAATTAGTGCGATGATGAGGGATATAGAAAAGGGAGCCAGATCGCAGATTTCAAGGTGAATATCACTCAGGAGTGCCGGGGGATCTATATTGCCCATTAACAATTGGGGAGAAAATATATATATCAGCGTTTTGGCGTCTAATATATAAGGGCTGCAAACCTCTATCGGCATAAGGAGGCCACGTAAGGCAAATCGAACGGAACGTCTTTGAACATTTTCAATTCTGAGTGAATGGTTTTCATAAAAGGGAGACCATACTTGGTATGCATATTCAAGTTGAGGACGGACTCGGGAAATGTAAAGCGCTTTAGTTACATAGGGGTTGGAAAATTATTTTGAGATCTATTAGCTTTATTAATAATTTTGTCAAAATGTGAATGGAAATTCTGTTTGTCACATATAAAATACCAAGATCTTTAATGGAATCGACTGCGTTGACGGCAACATTAAGGACTACATTTAACTCTAGGATATTTTTCATGCACCAAACAAAAAAGGTAATAAGATCATTTTGTAAAAATAAAGAATAAGAGGTAGTAGAGATAATCATAGACAAACCATATATATATATATATGGTTTGTCTATGGAGATAATCATCCGCAACATTAGAATGTCTGAGTTTTTTAATTTATTACAGACATCGTTAACAGATAAGACAAAGAGAAGGGGGCCAAGGTGACTACTTTGTGGGACTCCATAAGTTGCATGTATATGACTGGAGACTGAGTTACGAAAAAGGACTATATAAGTTCTATTCGGAATATAGGAGCTTATCCAGTTTATAAGCCTAGGGCTCTTAGTTTGAGATTAATTATCTTATGGGATATTTTATTAAAGGCTTTGCTGTAATCAGTGTATACAACATCAACTTCATTGCCATACTCGAGGGCTGACAAAACTTTGGATATAAATTCAATTAAGTTACTCGTAGTGGATCTACTTTTAAAAAAAAACGTGTTGAGAGGGGGAAAATAAGCCCTTGCAATGGAAATAAACGGAATCATAAACTAAGTTCAGTTCTATTGCCTTGTTTATGAATGGGAAATATAAATGAATCTTCCCATATATTATGAAACACACCTTGAGAAAGAGAGAGTTCAAAGAGTGCAGTTAGAGGCTTTGACAGAGAATGCTATATTTTTTTAGAATAACCGATGGGACGCCATCAGGACCAGGGCTAAAGTTTTCTTTGAGGCTTACGATTTTGGCAAGTACCATTTCATCAGTTATTGTAAAAGATATTTCAATATCTCCAAACTTATTTAAGAATTCATCTTTCATTATCTTATTAAAAAGTCAAGGCGTCAGCGACTTGTTCTTCGGTCGTTTCGTTAAAACGGCAACCGTATAAGGTGATAAATTTGCATTATGAATATTTAAAAAAAAAACATTGTTGTTTCACCAAGCCATTACACTAAATCCCTTGAGGTTAACAAAATATATTTTTTTTTAAAACGCATCGATTTAGAGATAACATTCCATTCGAAACTCTGGTTACGCATGAATTTGCTTTCAAATGCAGATCTCTGTTGGTGTTTCTCAAAGGAAATATTAACTAACTGATTTGGTGGCCGTTCTTTACGCCATTTCAGTCTATTTTCTTACCCACTGTGCTAATTTGAAAATTTCATCAAATTGTTTCAGGAATTTATAGTTCACAATTATTTAAGAAAATAAATAAGAATCATATTTTAGTTTTGTTTGTTGTTTTATATTTCTTATATATTTTACAAAAACGAGTACAAAAATAACTTAAACAAAAAAATTGCTAATTAATCAGTCTATCGATGAAACTTTTTCGCCCTCCAATCAGGGAATTCATCGAAATTCTCATCGTCCGGCTCACTCTCATCCGTACTATCCTCGTCCATTTTCACAGGTCTCTCTTTAAGTTTGCTCGAAACATATTCTTTTTTCTTCTCCAAGTCCAATACTTTGGACCATCTTTCGATTTGCTCGTCGATTTCTTTGATTTGTCTCTCAACAGTAGCTTCTTCCTGCTCGCCGGCAATTATTTCATTCGAAAGTGTCGCTGCTTCTTTGATTTCACGCTGAAACCGATCCCATTCCTCGTCTTGAGGATCTTTGTATTCTAGATTTCGGATTTTAGCATCTTTGATGGGATCATCAAAGAATCCTTCGGGCAGAACTTCGTCTTTCGCATCGGCTTCAGTTGACTTTGTTGTACTAATTTCAATAGATCCTTTTGAGAGGATAGACACAGTATGTGGCTTGGCATTGT
Source organism: Eupeodes corollae (assembly GCF_945859685.1). NCBI lineage: Eukaryota > Metazoa > Arthropoda > Insecta > Diptera > Syrphidae > Eupeodes > Eupeodes corollae. The sequence goes on along the minus strand of NC_079147.1, from coordinate 60,142,666 downwards.
TATCAAAGAAATCACTCGGTACTCCACCATTGCCATGGGCTGGTTCACGCAATTTTTCATTTGCCAATTTGATTTTCTTTTCTTTGGAAACGTCATGATTATCTGTTGCTCCTGTTGCATTAGATCGTTTCAGCTGATTTTGGTTGGTGGTGGATTGTTGTTGTAATTGTTCCTTGAGTTTCTTTGCGACTTCGACATTAGCCTTGTGGGCTTTTGTGTTGATGTGAACTTTCCATACGGATTCCGAGCGTACGACGCTTTTGCAAAGTATGCATGTAAGTTGACCTTGATCGTTATACGTAAATTAAATTGGTTAAGGAAAATAAATTGTGAAATGAACCTAAGATGTGCATAATAAAAATTTAAACAATTAAAGAAAAATGTATTTGGTTTAAAAAGGATATTTTGCTAGAGGCGAATCAATCTTTTGCTCGACCACACGTTGCTGGGTTTTGGATTTTTGTTCCTGCATTAAACGCCGCAAATCATTCTGCGTGTATTTCTTTTTAGTGAGTTTTAAATTTGTAGCCATTTTTGCAAGAAAAATGTTTTATTTAAACAAAAATTCGTCGGCAAGCTAACAACTTTTGGTTTGAGTTTTTAGAATATTTTTTTATTTGACACATCCGAATTTGAGTAGTGTCAGTACTTGGGTTAGTTTGATTCTAATGAAAAAAATATCAGGGCTGTCGCTATTTGTTGAATGGATTATGGGTTTGCCATTCGACTAAGAAAATTGACACATTCTAAAGATTTCAACTCTTAGGCTAGGCGCGCACATGCAACTTTTTCGAAACCAAATAGTTTGATCGTCAGTTGCCCAAACATCGCGCACATAAGCAACTCCAAAAGTAATCAACGAAATAAACCAATACACAGAAAACATTTATTCACTATTTCTATCTCATATACACGAAACAAAATAGTTTCAAATTTGTCCTATTTTTTTTCTTATGAAAGAAAAGAGTAGATATATTGTTGGAATACAAAATTATATAAAATATATTTTTTGTTTTTTGAAGGTCAAAATTTTCTGGGCATGGATTTTTACATAATGGCACTGATATGTGCGTTTGAATTAGAAAGAAGGAATAAACCTGCAATCAAAAGGCAATATTGGGTTCACCCGTTGAACTCACAACGCCTTGTAAAAGGGCAATTTCAAAAAATGTATCTAGAACTCCGCTTTTTCCTACTGCGATGAAAATAAAACATCTTTCAATTTTGCTTTACTTATTTATTTTTAGTGATAGAAATATAATAGATCTTTAGTAACTAACTTTATACTTATATATATGTATATGGGAAGATACATCAAATAAATGAAATTCTTATTAAACGAATTATAAAATGACCTTATTTATTTATTTATTATTATTTATTTATTCCTTTTAACTTAATAAATAATCGGATTAGAATCTCTTACTTTACATGAATACTTTAGGCCAACTGATTACTGAATCACTTATTTCATCAATCACTATTCACTTGTAAGGCATAATCAAACTTCTCTTAAGCGTATATGTACGTCATTCCACAATTGGAGTGGCAGGAAACCCAACTCCAACAACCGCTACCTTACGGAAAGTTTGTGTACGACCTACAGCTCTGTAAAATAAAATAATAAAATTTATATAATTCACATTTTACAAATAAATAATCAAATAATATTCGACTCAAAGTGAACGCTTGGGATAACTAATATATTTTAAAAGAGAAAAGAATTATATTTGTTTATTTTAAAACCAAATATTTAACAGACCACCAAGAAAAAAAAACAAAATATTTAAAAACAATGAATTTGTTTTGGATACGATTGACACCTTTTAATAAATCTTTACCTTTGTTCCAGCAATATAACCACCAGCACTGCCAAAGCTTTTAAATTTGCCCATTAGAATATCAACATCTTTCGGATCGGCGCCATAATAGTCGACAGTACCGCGACCATTTGGTCCCATTGCTACCACACTATGCGTCTCATACAAATGCAAATAAGGTTTGTATTTCTTCTTCAATGCAATAACTTCGGACAATCGAACACTCCAACACACTTTACAACGGGGACTGTCTAAAGCCAAGCCGTCTGTTCTGCAACGCTGTTCAAGCATCTTGTTTCTTTTCCAGTGAACTCAAATGTCCAACCGTAATCCTTGGTTATGCGATCTTTGAGAGTTACCTCCCTACCAGGGACACTGCAAATTGGGAAATTCCAGCAATAGACATACCGTGAATAGAATTCTCGAAGGTATCGTATAGCGTAACATAGCCCTGGAAACAAATGGAATTTCAGACTCAGTATGTCAGTTCGTGAATTTCAAATCGATTCAAATCGTCATCTTACCTCTCGATTATTTTGTTTAGCTACTTTTCGGGCACACATACATTGATTGATGTAGCCCAATATCATGAGCAGGTAAAAGCCAAGATATACTAGGAAGGCTGTGTGTAGAGGAACCTTTTCGAATGAAGATTTGCTCCCGTGGTTGTTTTTCCGTTTCAGTGTTGTTTATGTTACTCTTTATTGTATACAATTCCATTTGCAGTCTGGTTGATAGCATTCGACGGCGACAGCGTTGTTTTACTCTTGCCATTCCCATTTGTGAGAGGCGAAACATCATTTGAAATAATTGTGCTTTATTCCATTTTTTAAACGATGACGCACTTTGATACGATTGAAGTACATAATAATCTGAAAATAAAATAAAAATTAAAAAATATGTTTTGTTTTGAGTTACAAATAATAATAACCACCTCCTTTCAGTACATAAATACATTTGACGTTTAAAAAGTAGCAATTGAATTATGAAAACAAACATACGAGAAGGATATATTATTCTGCGCGTCTGGAACTATCCTACTAACCTCGTCACACTTTAAAGAATCATTCCACTGAAATGCACTAATACAAACATACGAAAGAAACTATTTAGTTGCATGTGCGCGCAGTTACGTGTATCATAGTAGGATACAGACATTTTTTATGGGTTTAAGCAACTAATAAATTTTCGCAATCAATGTATGAAAGAGAAAACTAGTGAAATTGAGATGTAAGGTGGTACTCTTCCCTCAGAATTTTTTGTGAAAGGAAAACATTGCCTATTTTTTTTTCTCTCTTGCACTTAAAGAAAATTGTTCAACGATTTAGTTGAATGTGCGCGCAGTTACCTAAAATTCCATGTGACACAAACTAATTAATTGGTTTGGGGTGATCGTTTAGTTTGTGTCAAAACACAAACTAAAAAGTTGCTCGAATGGGCGACCGAATGGTTTCTGCATGTGCGCGGACTCTCGTATAAGTCTATAGTGCTCAGATTAGAAACCAAACAGTTTCGAAACTAAGAGTTGCATGTGCGCGCCTAGCCTTATTCAGTATTGTTATCATCACATAACCAAAAAAAGGAAAGATATGGAAGGAATTCAATATCCATTTCATTATTTTGATGTGTCCTTAATTGGAGTGTAGCTAGAACAAAAATGGGAGTTTTAAGCACCTTTAAAAACTATACGAAACACTTTTTTTTAAATTGATAAGTTTTTTTTTTTTTTAAAGAAAAAAATTTAAGTCTAAACCATAATTTAAGCTTTAAACAGTTACTACTACGATAAAAAAGAAAGCCAAATGTATATGTAAACAACCATCCTTGAGATTGCTATTGTTCAATCAGCTTAGGTACCTCCAGAGTTTGTAAACACACTCGCTTCAGATAACTGACAAAATATGTTTTATGATAAGTAGTATATGTTGCCTTGAGAAAATTAAGTTTTGGATGAGTGGGAGCTATCGGGTTTTAGTTGTAGAAAAGCATATTTCTTATCAGATTCAAGCGAATTTAAGACAAACATAGCATCCAGGGAAAGTACGAGGGCCAAATGATGATAAGTAATGCACAATCGCCAATAACTCACAATTGTAATAAGATAAAGACTTCAAAATTAGATCCAAATATAGCTATTGTTATCGTTTATAACTGAAAAATTCCCATTTGAACTTGACTCGTATTGTTTCCAATCAATGCCTGTCAGAATGGAGCCTAGCACTGACGTATTGTCAACGAAAATAAAACAACGATTTGTGATTGAATTTTTAACCACCGAAAATGTTAATCCGACAGACATTCATCGCTTAAAAGCAGTTTACGATACATTGAGTCACATTGAGAGACAAGTGTGTCGCGTTCGTGGATCAACTGACACCATTTTGTTGCCTGGCGATAACGCTCAACCTCACACATCCAATGCAACCAGCACCGATCTCAAACAGTTGAAATTCGAGGTTCTTTAACACCCACTGTATTCACCAGATTTGGCACCTTGTGATTTCCACTTCTTCTCAGGCCTTAAGAGAGACCTCAAAGCTATCCATTTCACGTCGGACGAAGAAGTCAAGGAAGCAGTGAAGTCTTGGATATAAGAGAGACCAGCTACATATTTCACTGACGGTATGAAGAAACTTGTGTTGTGACTCGTTGGAAGAAGTGCATATCTGTAAATGGTGAGCTAAAGAAGTGTATTTTTATAATATATTTTTTATTTCAATTATCTCTCCTCATTTTCAAAAAATTCACGGTTGTGCATTAATTATCATTCTCGTGCATTTTAACACTGTAATAAAATTTCTTTTTCCTGAAACTAAAAAGTCCAACAATTTGTTACTAATACTTTCCTTACATAAATTCTGCCATAATAGTGTTAATGTTTTAAGAAGATGTCGTTGACTCAAAAAGTATTATTTTTCCGTTTTACACTTTTGTATTTTTTCTAAGTAGTTATGCCTTTTTCTTGTGAACATTTTTGTTGTTCTTTGTAATATTATGAAAAAATGTTATCAATTTGCAAAACAAATCCAATTGACTGTTTGTTGTGATTGGTACGCTGTGGTATATCGTTCAATTTAGGCTGTTAAGACGTATATACCAGAAATTCTCGTATAGCTTTAGACTTATTGTTGATAGCCCAGAAATTGTGGTCAGCTTTTTTTAATACGCAAAACACTAATAAAAATGTATCCGGATGCCCTATCTATACCTTTTGTATCTGCGAGGATTAAGATAATAATTACATATATATTCATGTCCTTAACTAGAAAACTTTTCGGTGGATTTTGGAAAGTTTTGTAGAGATAGAATTAAGTTTCCTCGATTTGTGAACTTATATAAAGAATGAATTAAGATTTTTATTTTAAATTTAGAAGCTTTCCAATGCAGTCAGTATTTGCAGATTACTAAACGAACTTTTAATAGTTTCACTAAATGGAACCAACTTCAGATGTATCTGCCATTTTTTTGACACCTTTAATTTGACAACTCGGAACTCAAATTCCCATTTATTTCTTCACCTCGTTGTTTGACTAATTTTTATCTCAACAAACATTCTGCAAAAATGACCGAAAACACAGAAATAAATGGCACCGATGATGTCCAGGACAAAAAACAAAAGAAAGCAACACGCCACGATGGCGGAGCAGCTGATCTGGAACGAGTAACAGACTATGCCGAAGAAAAAGAAATCTCTGCCGCAGACATCTCCAGCGTAAGATATGATTGTTTCCCTTAATACAAACTACAACCCGGCCATAACCTTTAACCAAGGCCCTATTCCCTTATCCAATAATTAACTTTAAAGTATGAAGCACCTGTTTCTTATTTGGGTTTCTTCTTATCCTTAGGCTGTTGAACAATTCGGTGATAAACGCATCAAAGAAGATGAGGAAAAATTAGCTAAAGAACGAGAATTGCAGAAGGTTCAAGTCAAAAAAGAAGATATCGAACTTATTGTGAGTACCTATATCAAAAAATACCAAATGTGCATTAAAATCCAAATATAAATACGATAATATATTGTTTTTAGATGAATGAAATGCTCATATCGAAACAACAAGCAGAAAAGGTTTTAAGAGAACAGCGAGGTGATGTTGTTGCCGCGTTAGAAATCCTAATAGCCAACTAAAAACAACCAAAAACAAAAATAAACATACCTATTAAGATTTTTTTTAAGAAATCTTGTTAAAATATTTTAAATTTTACAAGGGAAAAAAAATATAAAAAAGTATACATACAAAACTAAATTTTGGTTTTCATCTACATATTTAAAAAAAGGAAACATACGTCCTTGAACGTCGTTAATGTTACACGAAGTGAATTGTGAATGTCTTCTACTTCTACACATTTCAAGAATTATATGGCCTTAATACCCATATACATATTTCCTTTGTTTTTTAATACCTTTAAGGGAGGTGAGCAATAAAATAATGATAAAAACAATGGATATCAAAGGAACAGCAGTCAATCAAGGACCACTTCTTCAGACGTTATAACGGCGCTGACCAACCGAATTTCGCTGTCAGACAGGATGATCCATACAACATAGACGACGAAAGCCAACAATCCCGACTTAGGCGAAGCAAAGATTGCCATATCTAAGCTGAAGTCTAATAAAGCCGCTGCAGGTTAGGAGCTTGCACCAACTTATCAGTATTGTTTGCGCGATCCCGAAAAAAAGGAAACCCTCAAAACTGCACCAACTATAGAGGAATCAGTCTACTTAATACCGCCTATAAAATCTTCTCTGCCGTAATATGTGAACGTCTAAGGCCCATCGTCAACAACTTGATAGGTCCTTATCAGTTTGGTTTTAGACCAGAAAAGTCCACAGTTGACCAAATATTCACATTACGGCAGATCCTGGAAAAAACCCAAGAATACCAAATCGACACCCACCATCTTTTCATCGATTTCAAGGCCGCATATGACAGCATCTACAGAAACGAGCTGTATAGAGCCATGTCTAATTTTGGTATCCCTGCCAATCTCGTCCGTTTGTGCAGAATGACCATGGAGAATTCACTCTGCTCCATGAAAGTTGGAAACATCTTAACAGAACCTTTCGATGTCAAAAAAGGTTTTAGACAAGCTGCCATGCGATTTTTTTAACATCGTACTTGAAGGAATAGTGCAGAGCTCACACGTCAACACTAGAGGCACTATCATTCAAAAGTCTATCCAATTACTTTCATATTCTGCTGATGACATTGACATAATCGGAAGGACACAGTATGATACCAATGGGGATTTTGTGAGTATTGAGGCAGAGGCGGCAAAAATGGGTTTAACGGTTAATGAGGGCAAAAAAAAAGAAAGGACCTACAACACCGACGTCTTGGTCAAAACACCACCATCGACACAACTTTGAGGTAGTCAAGGACTTCGTCTACCTAGGCTCCGCTGTAAACACAGAAAACAACACCAGCGCTGAGATCAAATGAAAAATAACTCTTGCTAACCGCTGTTTCTTTAGGCTAAGAAAGCAACTGAGACGCAAAGCCTTCTCTCAAAGAACCAAAGTATCGCTATATAAGGCCCTTATTGTCTCCGTCCTGCTATACGGTGCAGAAGAATGGACTATGACAAAAGCTGATGAAAAGTCTTTCGAGAGAAAAGTTCTTCGTGTGATCTACGGTCCCGTATGCATCGAATGGGAGAGGAGGAGATGGAACGACGAGCTGTATAGGCTGTACAGCGACGTAGACTTAACCAGAAGGGTAAAAGTCCACCAAATAAGATGGATGGGTCACGTAGAGCGCATGGAAACCAATGCTACGGCCCGGAAAATCTTCGAATCCACACCCAGAGGACAGCGCAGTAGAGGAAGACCGCGGATCAGGTGCAGCGCACAATAGAAAGTGATCTCACCCAACTTGGTGCGCGAAACTGGAGACATTTAGCTAGGGACCGAGCTAGATGGAGAAGTTTGTTGGGTGAGGCCCTAGTTCACACAGGACTGTAGTGCCATTTGTAAGTAATCAACAGTCGTTTTGTCTTTGCTTGATTTTCTTCACCAGTCTGGAATGTTCAGTTCAGTTTTCTTTATTGAGACTCCAAATTCACAAATTAGTTCTGATTACAATATTTTTTAATTATCCTGCCGACTTCATTAATATGTCTGGCTTATACAAAACGTTTAATAAAAGAATAGTTCCAATAATATAATCGTGTGTTTGCTCCCGACACACGTTCACTTACAGTCTAGAATGTTAACAATAAAGTCCAACAAGCGAAGAAAAGCCTGTGGAATTTGTTGATGCGTATTTATTTATTTTCTTCTTTAAAGTTATGGTGCTAATGTGATGAAATGGGGTGTGGTGAATTTTAATTAAAAGCAGGTTGCAAACAGTTTTCCTAAGAAAGAATTTGAAGTGATCATTGTTTTTATACTGTAAACCGATAAGCTTTTTATGACTGCACAAACAGCTATTTATGTGCGTTACCAAAAATCCATCGCCATGTTTTGAATTCCATTTTTAACATTATTTAATATTGTATCTACCTAAAAACTATATAGTCCAGTCATTTAAGCTTAAATAAGGTAAAAATCTTAGATTTCGAGATTGCATTGCAAGCCCGCTTTCCTGCATCCGCATCGCGAACCACAACCACTCTTGCTGCTGCAGAAAATTGTATTTAGCAAATCTTCTGGAAGAGTTGGTAAAATTGTCATGATAGGCTCCTGAAAATCGTTTCGCATTGCCTAACCCCATACCTGAGGTTGCAACTCATGTCCTAACCAAGTTTGAACAGGTTTATTAAGTTTTGTAGGCTTGACGTAATGCATATAACGAAAATGATGGAGAATTTTCATAGATTTCGGAGCATTATAGACAGCCAATAAGGTTTGAGTTCCACTCTCTAATCTCTGGGCCGAACAATTTTCTTCCCCAGCTGCAGCTAGTTCATCCAAATTTGTTAGTTTCTCAAAAACTTTTAAAAATGATTGTTTCCCCTTTTTAAAAAGCACAGAAGTTGTGTGACAGCCACTTTATGCGTGCAGAAATAAAATATGTGTTTTGGAATGACGATAATTATCAAAAATTTTAGTCGAGTATATCTCCGTTTTTACAGAAAGTTGCTTGTTTGTAAGCCAAGTAAATCAATATCTTGTCCTATTATAACTTCTTTTGTTTAGACTTTGATTCTTCAATTGCATTAAGCAACAATAAGAACATCCGCATCATCTCTGGCTTGTTTAGTAGAAATATTTGCAGCTTGTAATTTTCCAATTAACATATTCAGCCCTATCATGAATTCCATCGTAATCGGAAATTTTTACGAATCCCGAAAAACTGTATCATGAAATCCGTTCGTAATGCAAAATTGTATGAGATTTTCCACTACGAAAGGATTTCATGATACAGTTTTTCGGGATTCGTAAAAATTTCCGATTACGATGGAATTCATGATAGGCCTCATTAATGAACTTGTCTTTGTTATTTCGATTTGATAAGAATTTTTCTTGAGTAACTGGTACAACCATTGTTTCATCGAAACAGACTTCATACGTTTTTGAAAATGCAGCAGTTCTACTCTGATGCTCCATAGCTTTTACGTGCTTATTGTAGTCTGAATATCCGTCAAATACAACAACTGTAATTCCTTTGTAAATATCAATATCAATTGGGCTCATGTTGTCATACATTATTATTGAATAGATATAGATTTAATATATGAAGAAAATGATAAAATATTATATTATAGTTAATAAAAATTGACAAATATTTATAATCATTGATTTATCGATAGTTTATCAACTATATATGGCGCGTTTTCGACCGTAGGCACCGGTTGGCCTGAAGTGATGCTGTGACCGCTCTGGATATACTGTCCAGGTACCGAAATCGGTGTACGAAGAACTAAGGACAAAATTACCTAAAAATTACGAACAAATATAAGTGAAGCTATTATACGAAAATAAAACTACGCAACGAATAAATTAAATAAATAAAAACAATACACACAAAAAAAAAGTGCTATAATCATGTTGGACGAAACTGAAGTTTACATTATTGTAGCCAAGCAAAAAACCTTGGCTGAAGATATCGAAACATTGAACAAAAATGTTGGTAAGGACAGTGCGTCAAGGAAAACCCTCAGATACAAAGTAGAAAGACTCCAACGTCTAAGTGCACTATGTTCTGAGTTTGACTCAAACCATCAAAAAATAGTGTCTACAGTAAAAAAGGACACTCCTTACATGCAAAGGGATACATATAACCGAGTGAAATCGGTGTACGAAGAACTAAGGAAAAAATTAGATGCAATTATCCCTGAACTGGAAAAAAGGAATGAAAGTGGAGGAAAACCCAAAGACAGTGCAGATGTTCTTCAGATGCAAAAGTTGAAAAAAACTAAGGCTTAAAGTCACCGCCATAGTTGAGAACTTGGAAGAATTTGAGCAAACTTTCGATGACTACTCCAAGGAAATATATGAGTACCAACAAAAAATGTTACTTGAACAACTTCGAAACATCACCAATCTGCATTAAGACTTTATTGAAATGCATAGGAGGAAGATCTGAAGGTACCGTATGTGGCTCCGTTTTAAAAATAAGCGAACTTAACTGCTCAGAGAGGTTGAATGATGGCAACACTGAGGATTTTAATCTGCTTGTCATCATTTGTCTTCCAATAATTGTTGTAGTCTGGTCATGTATCAAGCAATTTGATGGCAGCTTCATTATCCCACCTCTTAAGATAGTAGGTACTTTTTCTCGATTTAGATAATTTTTTTTTAGATTTGTTATTTAAAATATATATACCAATGTCAGAAGCCTTGGTAAGGCTTCACTGTTTCTTCTTCTCTAAGGACCAATGTAAAATCGACAATTCGTAAATGAAAACTCCTCCACAAAATTCTTTGATAGTCTTGGTGGTCTTCGTGTAGTTCGATTTGGCGGTACATCTTTTCTATGTCAGAAGTAAACACGTACTTATGTTTCCTCCATCTCATCAGAATTGTTGTATTGTCGTCTTGTAGTTTTGGGCCAACTAACATTAGTTGGTTTAGGCTCACTCCTGTTGTCGATTTTGCCGACCCATCAAATACAACTCTTAGTTTTGTTGTTGTACTTGTAGGTTTAATGACGGCATGATGAGGCATGTAGAAAATATTCTCTCGGTTCGGATTGTTATAGTCAACTTCTATCATGTGCCCCAGCTCTAGAAACTCATTTATTACTTGTGTATATTCAAGTTTAAGATTCTGGTTCTTGTTCAATTGAGTTTCTTATTGACGAAATCTCGCTATTGCTCGATTTTTGGATTCGCCTAGTTGCATAGTTTGCATTGTTTCTTGGTTGAATGGGATTTTGACAACGTATCTCCCATTTGGTTTTCGATAATGTGTTTCCTTGTAAAATTGTTCACATTGTTTGTCTTCATTTTTCTTCTTCTAGCTCCCAAAATTTTTCAAGTTCATCGACTGAAATCTGTGTTACTAGTCCAGTGATACTATAATTGTTAGTTTCTTCATTTGAAGTTCGCCCAGATATTAACCAACCTAGCTGTGATTTCTGTGCTATCAGTGAATTTGAATCATTTCGTTTTATTCCGTCAAGAATTATGTCACCATATGCATCAGCACCAATTATCATGTCAATCGGTCCACGAACATTAAAGGTAGGATCAGCGAGTTTTAACTGATCTAAATTTCCAATTTTAAGGCAACTTGTAGTCTTGGTAAGTTTGGGAAGAACAAGAGCTTCTAATCCGAGACTATATTCTGAGGTAAAGTGAGGCCTTATTTTGACATTGACCTTGTTTTTTGCGGTTCCTGCATTCGTTGCACCTAAGCCACTTACTTCAACAGAAACATTTTGTCTTTTTAGTTTAAGTGTTTGTGCTATGGATTCAGTTATCAATGACGCCTGTGATCCAGGGTCAATCAGTGCACATATTGTTATACTGCGGCCAAGTCCGTCTTCATTGTTTATTTGTAAAATGGCTGTTGCAATTATTACATTTTGGGCCTGCTCACTGTGGTTAACTTGTCTGGTTGTTTTTATCACGTCTTTTTGAGCTGAGTCTGTTTGTTTGTTTTGGGGGAATCGCTCAACCCAATCCATATGTAGGAATGAATGATGCTTTTTGTTGCAATGATGGCAATTTCTTTTGCTAAACCATTGTAATTGCTTGTCATGTCGTAAGCAGTTCAAGCAGAGCTTAGCTTGTTTGGAAAGCTGCCATCTTTCTTTTGGTGTCGCACTTAAGAATTTTTGACATGTGTATATTACATGTTCGCCTTTGCAACATTGGAGGTTTTTGGTATCGATGTGAAAGTTGCGAAGTGTATGTTTCGGTTCATCAAAAGATTTGTTTTGCTTCTTTGTGGGAGCAAGGACATCAAGGGCTTGGTAACGCCTTTCAAGAAAATCCAAAAGTGTCTTCAAAATTGGCATTTTGTTTGGTTCTGCTAGCCCTTGTTCGAACAGGTTTCTGCTTTCGGTATCAATGTCGTCATGTGTACTATAATTGGGTCCCATGATGTGGTATCGAAACCCATGTTTTTGAGTGCTCCCACTTCTTCTTTGATGGCATCATAAATGATTTTGATCGATGTTGCTGATGGAATGTTACTGAGCTGTCCAGCCTAAAACATCTTTTCAAGATGAATAGATACAATTTCTTTCGTTATTGTAACGGTTTTTTATGATTTCCCACGCACTATTTAAGTTTTCACTTGAATATGTAAGATGTTTGATTGAATGGAGCGACTCTCTCTCTAGATGTGTCTTTAGATATTCCATTTTTTCTGATGTGTTGAGGCTACTTCTATTGTGTATGATTGTGGAGAAAAGATCATAAAATGGTTGCTATACTAAGAAATTTCCTTTGAAGGTCGGAATCTTCAGCCTCGGAAGCATTGATTCGGGTTTCGCTTCTTTTGGCTTGTTATAATTGTTGCCATTGATTAAATTGGATGCCATTTGGTAAAGGAACCTATTAATGGCTTGTTTTACACCCTTATACTCGTTGTTTGCCACATACGGTACCTTCAGATCTTCCTCCGATGCATTTGCAATAAAGTCTTCATGCAGATCGGTGATGTTTCGAAGTTGTTCAAGTAACATTTTTTGTTGGTACTCATATATTTCCTTGGAGTAGTCATCGAAAGTTTGCTCAAATTCTTCCAAGTTCTCAACTATGGCGGTGACTTTAAGCCTTAATTTTTTTCAACTTTTGCATCTGAAGAACATCTGCACTGTCTTTGGGTTTTCCTCCACTTTCATTCCTTTTTTCCAGTTCAGGGATAATTGCATCTAATTTTTTCCTTAGTTCTTCGTACACCAATTTCACTCGGTTATATGTATCCCTTTGCATGTAAGGAGTGTCCTTCTTTACTGTAGACACTATTTTTTGATGGTTTGAGTCAAACTCAGAACATAGTGCACTTAGACGTTGGAGTCTTTCTTTTTTGTATCTGAGGGTTTTCCTTGGAGCACTGTCCTTACCAACAATTCTGTTCAATGCTTCGATAATATCGAAAACGGTTCACCGTATACAAAATTTGTTTGAGCAAAATTTGTAGAGAATTTTGTATTCTACAATATTGATAATAAATACAAATAGAAAAAAACCCATAGGAAATGAGATTATTCCAAAAAAAAGCGCAAAATCGATTTTTGTGACCTTTGACCTTGAATTTTAATAGTTGCTTACATACACCCTACCATATGTAGGTTTTGAATCAATTTTTAGGGTGTCGATATACAAGTATTTACAGACTTACAGCTGGGTATCTCGAATTCCGAGGTGAACTTACAATAATGACTGGACTAATACAAATAAAAGCCTTAAGTTATTCGCTAGCTACACAAAACTTCTTTCTACATATTTTGTCTTCACTTTTCCCACGTTATGTTTTAAATTTGATTGTGTATTTTCGTTGAACCCGCTCTTTTTTGGATAGCTGAATTTTCCAATACAGATGAATAAATTGGATGATTTTTACTGGTCTAACTTTTCTGATTATAATCGTCAAAAGACGGAGATTCAGCGAAAATAATAGTTACGTCATTTTATAACGAAAATTAAAATATTACTTTTTCAAGAAAAGCCCTAATTTAATCTGAGTTCCTGTAAACACCAAACAAACAAGGTCGATTAGAAGAGCATTTTCAACAGAAACAAATTGGTAATCTATGTAATATTACTTGTAATTAATACATGTATACATATCCAGGAGCTGATATTAAGTTGTTTGGTGGCTTCCATTTTAGGATTGTGTTTGAAGCAATCAACAAAAGCAGCTTAAGTCTAAGCATCAGTTTTGTTAAGCTTTTTCTCTATTAAAACAATATAACTATACGTATATATTATGAGCAAAGTCTATGATCAAAATTGGATCTTTATATTGTAATAAAAGACGTTAAATTTAAAAATGATCTCCTTGATGTTCTCAATAAACTCAAAGTACAAAATGTCGGTGAACTTTTCGTTAAATTCAACTCCATTAATAATAATAACATTCGTTTTTTGCAATTATGCTTAACTACATTAAGGACAAATTATGAAAAAATAAAAACAATGCCACAATTTATATAAATGAAAATTTATTAATATCAAAAATGTTAATTGTAATGTTTAAGTCTTTGAATTGCTTGTTTTTGCTTTTAATGATTTAATACCGTCATTGAAACATTTGTTACCAAAAATAAATTGACACTCATCATTTACGATTTGGCGTATAAACACTTATAGTTGATTTTAAGGCCAAATTTGTGGTTAAATAAAATTTAATATAATTTGTACACAAAAATAAGAAGAAAAACAGTCTTGCTTCAGTGAAAATATACAAATTTGTTCTTTTTTTCTCAACTCAACCCAGAACTAGAATATAATTGTTTGTATTTATAGTGTGAAATTTAAACAGTTAAAAAATATTTCGAAATAAAACATGCAGTTGTAAACTAGGTTAATATCTTGTCTTGTTTAAAAAGTAATAATAATAAAAATAAAAAAAAACGTTTATGAGTAATATCAGTTTCAAGTGCCAGCCTCTACTTAAAGTACTTCGCGGTGCATGTGTGGTGTGGCATGTGTTTAATTATTATCAAAGTGAATTTTCACTGACGAAAATCTCGATGGGACTGGAAACAATTCCCTTATCTGTGGCTGCGTTCTTATTTTTTCGTTTCAGTTCAAGTAATTGCTTGCGTTGTGTGTCACGTTTCTGGGCCATAAGCAAGGCATTCGGGGATATTTTGTTTGGAGTAATGTTGTTATTGTTGTTGTTATTGTTGGCATTCTTAAGAGTTGATTTTTTTAAGAGCCTTGACCCAGTTGGCACAAAAGGGGAAGCGGGATCTTTGGTAGGTTGCCAATTATTGGCTTTGATAAGGTCAAGTTCTTTGAACAAAGAATCAATGTGCTCAATCTGAAGATTTACCATGTCCCAGAAACCCAATAAGTCAGCAATGGTTGTTGGGAATTTTTCATCGGGTGTGGGATTCAAGTTACTATGACATAAACCTTCGAATTGCTTAAACTTCTGTGTTACCAAAAGCTTTGTTTTACCCGAGACCGCACGTAGGATGCCAAACACTTCATCCGAGATCTCATTGTTTGTACTCGCAATTGTTAAGGCGCACATGTCACGCTCTGCTTGGTCGGCCATAGTAAGCAAACGTGATTTTTCACTCTGTAAAAGCTTGAGGAAGTAGTGTCCATCTTTGTGGTAAGCCGAAGTAGGTGTCGACGACTGCTGTAGGCAGCCGTTCTCATAACTTGATGCTTGTGATCCGTTTGGTGCGGGAATAAGTTCATGGTGATTATTTTTTTGCACAGCAATGGCACAGTCGATAGCATCGACACCGTCATCACTCTCAGGCATTCTGTTTGAATTTGTATTTATTGTCGTTGTTGTCGCTGCCGTCGTCGTCAGATTGCTGATTTTTTCTGAATTTTTTGGCTCATTAAGGTCATGCGCCATTTGTGTTGGCGGCGACAACACCACTTCGTTTTTCGTCATTTGGTTTATTATTTTGTTTGTTGTTGGTTTATCTGCAAAAACAAAAGTAAATACTTATTTAAAAATTATTGTATACAATTTGAATTCAAGATGATTTTGCTTTTGATTGATGTTGGTTGTTGAGTGATTATTAGCATGCAATTTGTAATTCTAATTCTATAAAAATTACAAAAATAATGAATTGTTCTAATTTTAGTTGGAAGTACATATATACGAGTACAGTACTATCTAAATGTATTGTATATCTGTCAATTACTCAAGATTACACTTTGAAACAATTATGGTTATCTTATCTGAGGTGTTATATGTTTTAAAATATCAATTACATCAACCGATCATGTCCGTCCTCACTTTAATTGCAAATAAATGACGTTGAAAAGGTTTTAAATAAAAACCACACGAATACAATCGCTTTTTATTATATAAATTATTGGTTTATTTTGATTGGAATCAATTGTATGATGCATCAAATTAAAAAGTTAAAAAAATCAATGTATGTTTTGGTTGAGCGCATTTGTTTTATACTTATTTTTGATGCAAATGTATGAATAAGTCACATTATGATGAAAACGATCGTCTATTGACCATTAAACAATAGAAAATATAATTTTAATTTTATTTTACGGATCAGTAAGTACTTTTATAGCATAAGTTAAATGCAAAAAATCCATTTTTGGATATTATAACGTGTTTATTCGAATATAAAATTTTCTTTGCTAAAAATTGTTAAGCCCATAATAAGGCACAAAAATTCGAGGTAAGGAATTTTTGAAAATGAGATAATTTTATAAACAATACAAAAAATCGGTTACTTTTCTAAAGTGTTTGGAAATGATAAAGGAAGCAATTAATGGGATGTTAAAACGTTTTTTTTATTACAGAATTTCGGAAACATTTAGCGGTTTAAAATCATAGGGCTGGAATTCAATAGTTGTTGAACTATTTTTTTCCAGTTGAAAGTCTGACATTTACGAAAATGGATCGATTTACTATCGCACAAAACATACAAATTGTTAAAACCTACTACAAATTGGCGAGGGGGGAGAGGTGTTTCCATTAAGGCACCTCTCATTATCCAGGCGGCAGCGGAAGAATTCTCGAGATAAAATCAACGGTGGCGTCTACAGTTCCAGTAAGGTTGAACTACTTAGTGAACACCTTATAGGGCTTCTTCGACATATTCGGAGCCCAGGCCTGTAAGGAGCGGTTTATCCGGCTCCCCTTCCTTGGAGTTATACTAAGGATCTGGCCCTCCAGGTTGGGGGTTGTGCCGTCGGGGTGACTTCCTGGCCACGTAAAAATACCTTAAGTTTCGAAGCACCAACAAGCCTCGGATACGGACGGATTCACTGTTGACAACCCACGCAAACGAAATAAGGACAACGAACTTCGGATATGTACGTGGAATGTTAGGTCCCTTAACAGACCACGTGCAGCCGAACAATTAGCGGAAGCCCTAAACTGCTGCAAGGCAGATATTACAGCCATCCAAGAAGTGCGATGGGATGGACGGGGCAAACGCAAACTAAAAGACTACGATATCTACTACGGCGACTGCTACCGAGAACAAAGACAGCGTCTATTTGGGTGTGGATTTGTTGTTGGAACTAGGCTCAGGCAAAAAGTCTTGAGTTTCAACAGTGTGATCGAGCGCATCACGACAATCCGCATCAAGGCTAAATTCGCCAACATAAGTCTAATATGCGCTCATGCCCCAACAGAGGAGAAAGATGAAGACACCAAAGACATATTCTTCGAGCTCTTGGACAAGACATATGAGCAGTGCCCTGGCTATGACATTAAAATTGTCTTAGGAGATTTTAATGCCAAGCTAGGAAGAGAAGACATCTTTGGTGGGATAATCGGGAGATATAGCCTGCACGACACCACCTCCGACAACGTATTCAGGCTGGTCGATTTCGCTGCGGGGCGAGACGTTCTGGTAGCTAGTACGCAGTTCACGCATATCAATATCCACAAGGGGACATGGAAATCTCCTGATCAATCAACCGTCAACCAGATTGACCACATTGCGATCGACGCACGAAACTTCTCCAGTATCCAGGATATCCGAACATTCCGAGAGGCCAACATTGACTCGGACCACTACCTCGTTGTAGCCAAGGTACGGCTACGGATATCCCGATCCAAGCCAAAACAAGGAAGTACTGTGAGAAGATTCGACGTTAGACGGCTACAATCGCAAGAGACTGCCATGTCCTTTTCCGATCGAGTCTCTAATAACCTCTTAAGGAGTCCTATGCTTCCTGCATTAAGCATTGACAACCAGAGGCATATAAGAGGCATACAAAACGGCGCTGCACAAAAGGACTAGAGCTGCTCGCGAGCTCTACGAGCAGAAGAGGAGAGAGGAACACCGGCTTCTTAGATGGAAAAAAGAGAGCATGAGAAGGGCGCGATCGAGGAATGCCACAACAGAAATGAGGTTCGTAAATTTTACCAAAAGGTAAAAAAACCTCCCAAGGGTACCAGCCACGAACCGAAGCCTGTAAAGACGATCAGGGGAACATCGTAGTAGAACCACAGTCGATGCTGAGAATATGGAAAGATCACTTCTCCAAATTATATAACGGCGATGACGAACCGAATTCCGCTGTAAGGGAGGTAGAACCACTCAACCTCGGCGACGCAGACCAACAATTCCGCCTACCCGACCTTGACGAAGTGAAGATAGCTATATCTAAACTTAAGTCAAACAAAGCTGCTGGAGCTGACGGCATCGCTGCCGAACTATTCAAAGCAGCAGGCGATGACTTGATAAGGAGCATGCACCAACTCATCTGCAAAATATGGTCGGAAGAAAGCATGCCCGATGAGTGGAATCTCAGCATAGTGTGCCCGATACATAATAAATTAGACCCTCTGCAGTCCGCCCAGGACTGTAGCGCCACCCTAAGTAAGTAAATTGGCGATTCTTCCAATTCTTCCAATTCTTCTTTAAGGGGGTCATCCCATGTAATGGATTCAAAAAATCTTTTTTTTTTCATAAATTGCTAGTTTAATATGTGAAGAATACGGTAGTAAAGGGATTGTTCAAAGTTCGAAGTCGTTTTAAAGATATAGCAGGTCCATGAACAATTAGGGGGTAAAGTATCTTACATACACCGACGTGGTGACAGTAAAACTTACAAAGGGATCCTAGTTATCATCTTTAATTAAGGCTTTGAAGGTAATTTGAAAGTAATGTCGGTTATGGGATGCCCTTTAGGCCGCGAAGCCCATACTTATGTTGAGAAACGTGATGAAAAGCGAATTTCACGTTCTGAGCGGAGCCTAAGTGATGCCGTTAAACAAGTAAGAATTGATTCAAGAGTTGAAGAATCTGCTTTGAAAGAGTTTCAAGAAGAAGAGGAAGGAATACTCTATGAACCAGGCATCGCCGATTGAACGGTAAGTTGATATTTTCATAGTTAAGAGAACTTGAAATGTTAAACCAGTTTTTCTCAAAACTGTGTTTTTCAAACTTTCCTCCATCGTGTATCAAAAACGGCTTGACCGAATGACGAAATTTGATGGGTTGGATTCAGCACATGTGCATGAACTATAGACAAGCAAAAATTTCGATTTTAATAGCAAACATCAGAAAAAAAAACAAAACTTCAAATGTCTCCCGAAAATGGTATATTCATTTGATGATGGTTCATTCCATGCATTTAGGCTCACAGATTAAAACGCCGTTTTTTTTTTTGTTTTAGATGAGCCAATCTGCCGGAATCGTGGAGGAACTGCGAAAACATTTTTTCAAGGTGGAGTTGTTACCACCGGTGTAACTCATGTTCTTTACAATATTTTTAATTTAAATTTTATATTTATACTGTCGAACTACAGTGACGAGCAAAAATGGTCAAATATTTTCAATTATTTGAAAAATTTATTAAAACTAAGGGTTTGAAATGAAATTCAAATATTTTTATTTTTTTTTATTAAGATTATGAATCTTAAAAGGTTATATTTTACAAAATACAAATTATTTAATAATATGTCGACTTGTGCAATTATGCACGTTTCAAAAATAGTTTTTTATTTTAGTATTTAGTCCATAGTCCATAGAAGAAATTCTTCTCGAATATGACTCCATTCCATCTCCGATCGTTGCCAAAGCTCCTGAATATTCGATGGTGATTTTGATACTGCTCCAGCCGTCGTCTAACTATTGACCACACATTTTCAATTGGATTGAGGTCAGGGCTTTGTGCTGGCCACGTCATCGTCATAAACTGTTGATTCCTCAACCATTCTGTGACAATTTCGAAGTGTGTTTGAGGTCTCCGTCCTACTGAAAAGTTATTTCACACTCATTGTAGCCCATTGATGCAGTAAAAGGTGGTAAATTTGTCTTCAAAATATCCAAATAATTTTCATTATTCCCTCGATTTATACTAATGGTCCGACAGAGTTCCACGAGAAATAGCCCCAAGCCATTACCGAGCCTCCCCCATGTTTTACGGTCTTCTGAACTTGATGTTGTTGAAGTCCTTCTCCAGGACGTGACCAATAAAAAGCTCCTCCATCCGTTCCTATTCTATTGACCTTCTTCTCGTCGGACCAAGTGATTCACGATATTTTTACAATTTTTTTTCATTTTGACAACAATCCGCACTAAACGTTTAAAAATGATCTTTTATTTACAACAAACAACGAAAAATGATAATTATCTCAACTGTTACTTGTAGAATAACAAAAGACTTTGTTTAATCTCTTGAAACTTAAACGTGCATAATTGATCACATCGTAAAGTAATTATTATTATTTTTATTTTTTCGTAAAATATATTCTTTTTTTTTTAAATCTTATAATAATTGCTAGTTGGATAACCAAAATAAGAAAAATAAAACCAAATTTAATGTTAATCTAAATTCGTACTTTTGAACAAATTTTTTAAATAGTCGAGAACATTTCACTACTTTTGCTCGTCACTGTATATTAATAAATGATAATGAACTTAATAAAGTTGTATCTATTTATTCGTCGTAAAAAAATTATAAAAATTTCTTAACATACAAGCCGTCACACAGGATAACCCCCTTAAGAGGAGGTGATGGCTTACATAATCGTCCAACTACGCAAGCAATTGGCTAAATTGTGAAGAAACTTGGAGAGACCGGATTCGCATTTCAAATATAGTAAAGTGAGAAATTCCCAACAAAACGATCCGCAGTGGCCAGATTTTTGTATTTAAAATTTGGCACAACTGAAAGAAGATCCGTCAAAAAAATAATAAAAACTTCAAAAAGGGGGTTTGTTCGTAGACTACTACATTAACATGTGTTGTTGAAGCGAGCTTCACTAACAAAACTAAATAATATCAACAGTAATAGATTCGTTTTTTCCGCAATGGAAAATACACTTGATTCCAAATGCAGAACTACTCAACGAACACAGCCATCGAGATAAAAATGCAATATCAATCGTACCAACATTTGACAACGAAATCACGTAAGATCCATTCGAGGCTCGGTATAAATGTCAAAAACCTATCCATAGTGAGATTCTACTCTAACTTTTATCGGTGTTATTCTCACTATGGGTATTGTTTTTGTTATTTGTGTAAAATCCTACTTTACTATGGATAGATTTCCCAACAAAACACGGGTATTGTAAGGCCTGTGCATCATCGTTTCGCTCGTACCACCGAAAATATCGCTGCTATAAGTGAAAGTAGCTGTATATCAGACCTAGTTTCAAACAGTTTCAGACTTGAAGCTATAGTCATTTTTAGTCCGAAGTAGTTCCACATTTTAAAAGTTGTGCTTACAAAATTAAGCTCGCGTGAGAGAGTAAAACACTTCCCCTTATTGCCAGATTTAGTCTGAGAGATTTCTTCTGGCGATCTCTGAGCTGGCTGTCAAATTCGATTGGACGTTCACGTCTGGTAATTACAGCGTTTACAAGGAGAATTGAATTCGAATTAAATCAGGATTTAGCGCCGTATAGACCTGGATCGGATCGAAATAGGATTACTCGATCCGATCCCACTGGAAGAGGTGAATCGAATCAAAAATTTGTTTGTTAAACTGAATCGGGGAATCGAGTTATTGATGTGTGAGGTCTGGCTTGTGTGCGTGCGATAAGATTTTTCCATCTTGTTTGTTCTAAGCAAAAATACTCCATTTAAATGAAGTATTTTTGGTTCTAAGCTGAATTTAATTTGTCTTTGTGTTGAGAGCATTGTTATAAAATTTGAAAGTTATTCACTTAGCAGTACGCACACAAATACAACCCAAATTTCATTTCGATTCCATTTGAATTCGATTCCTCGATTCAGTGCCACCATATACCTGGATCGAAATCTCAATTCGATTCGCTTCGATTCCTCGATCTCCTCTTGTAACCAGGGTAAACGACAAAAGAAACAAAAACTATTGTCTCAGGGTTGCCCAAGTAATTTTTTATTTTCAATTTGGTAAATGTGAATATTGTTCATATTTTCTATTTCCTTTAATTAAGCAACTAATTTTCATAAAATGTATATCCTTTAATAAAATTATTACTAAAGAAGAAATTTGTATTTCACAAAATATATATAAATGTCAATATTTATTGAAAATTGTAGTGATTTAATGAATTTTGAAGTGATGAAAAAAAATCTAGTTTAAATTTCATAAAGAATAATTTTCTTTTTAATTAAAATAAATATAAGTTTAGTATTGTTGATATTAATTTTATTAGATTCTTATTCATGATAAAGTTGATTAAAATTTATCAATGATCTTCGGTAACTCTGCTCGAGTATATTTATTGACGTTAAAAAGTATTCCAAACTCGAGCAAATTTGTGCGAACACCGTTCCAGACATTTTGCTTTCTCTCTGAGAGCATTTCATCCCCACTCCTCAAAATTGACGATTGACCAACTTTTAGTGCGAGAAATGTCTAGAACGCAGCTAATGTTGCCGGAATTCGAATGTGTCCATTCCTCGTCGTTTTCAAAAATTAGGACTGTCTTAGGCGCCAGTTATAGCTATACATAATTGGTTTTCATCATTGAAAACAAACATTGGAATTTTCTTGACAGGTCGTTTATATAGCTATCATTAAAAGTTTCTGGCATTGAAATAAAATTTCCTGATTGAAATCCACCGAAAAACTTTTACTAACAGAAATCTCTCATTGGAATTGTGTGAAATTGGAACACAAATCAGTGGAACGATTTGTTTCACTTTTGAATATAAAAGTATCAGCTGTTCAGGAAAATGAAAATACATTTTTAGAGAAAAACAAATTACACTTTTTTTCCTCAAAAAAAAAAATTCTTTGGGTAATTTAAAAAAATATGGAAATCAATTGATTAGATCTTGAGAAAACTTAAAATCAAAATAACGGTTCTACGGGCGGTTTATATATATTTTTATTGAAAGAATACAAATTAAGACAACAATTTTTAGAGAAAAATAATTTGTATCCGTTCGTTTTTGGGAAAATTCAAAATTTTCGATTTTTGCCCAAAACATTTGTAGGAAGACTACTGTCATTTAAATCAGATACAGGTAGACATGAAGGCACACGGACAGACGGAATCGGGAGTCTTTTTTTTATCTACCATCGTAAGTTATGTTTGATAAAAATCTTGACTTCGAAATTTTGTACGAGTGCAATACTTGCCATATATGTATGTATGTATATAGATATAGGAACTATGTACATTTATGGCAAGTATGTCGTAACCAAACATTTTTAATTAAGAGCAATGGAGTTGAGCTGATCTTATAAGCGACAGTTCAGAAGCTTTCTAAACATAACAATATAGCAGTTCTTCTTTTAGGTGGAAGAGCAGTGCTTTTAGATTTACCATGAATACGGACTAGATCTCTAAATTGATTCGAGCATGTTGGTACTAAGTGGGGTTTCCAACCATGCTATGATATATGGTATTGTATTATAATTTAGCTGTTGAAAAAATATATAGCTCGCAAAAAGACTTACATTCAGATAAACCGAAAGAAAGAAAGATAAATTAAAAGCTATAGGATAGTTTTTCAAAAAAAAAAAAACAAATAAAATTCAGAAAAATGCATGAAATATTTATTTGAATCGTTTGATGGTCCATATTAGGGATGTTGCGAATATTCGCATCCGTATCCGCAATTGCGGATTATCCGCAATGATTCCAACATCCGCATCCGTATCCACATTAACTGATGCGGAGTTTGTTGCGGATGCAGATGTTTTTAACGCTTTGTTTCAAATTAAAAAAAAAAAGCAACAAAGTATTCCAGGATTGTGCGGCACGCTGGAATAGCACATTCTACATTTTTAAGCGTTTTTTTCAAGATAAAATATGCATTAAGTCTTTATGCCAATGACAAAAATATTGAACCAATTTTGCCAGAAGAGTGGAAAATAATTGAAAGCTGCCTTGAACTACTCAAACCTTTTGAAGAAGCGACTGTGAAATGAGCAGCTCTCAGGCACTTATATCATCTGTGATACCTATAATTCAAATGCTTAAGAAAAAACTTAATGAATACTTATCAAAACCATTGGACACTGATGCGTTTCGGCTGGCGGCCTTAAATCTGAAAACTAATTTTTCAACAAAATTTTAATCTTTGCAATATAACGATTTGTATGCGATTTCAACATACTTAGACCCTCGCTATAAGCATACATTTTTCAAACCCATCACCGAGGAAAGAATAAACGATGTAATTCTAAAAATGATAAATGATCCATTAAGCACCAGTTCTCCTATGTTGTCACCAAATGCAAACAACACAATAAAGAAGAAAATGGATGAGACTTTACATTCGGAAGAAGGAACGTCCGGTTTAAGTTACAAGGTTTGCTTCAGAAGCGATATGGCAATGATGTTAGATTCATCAACTGAAGACGAAAGTGAAGGAGAATCTGATAATTCTAGTCCCGAAGCACTTCTCCGAAGGGAGTAAGCATGTAACCGAAATAAAAAAGACTAGAATTGGATAATAAACCACTTGATTGGTGGAAAGTCCATCAAACAGACTTTAAAAGGCTCTGAGGTATTTATCACCTCCACCAGCCAGTGTTCCCAGCGAACAACTATTTAGTGGAGCTGGATTAATATACGATCCACTAAGAAACAGATTGCAGTCTGAGAAGGCTGCAATCTTGCTTTTTATTAAATATTACTCAGCTATTTTTAAATTTAATTATTAAACGCAAAGATAATCCATAAAATTTTCCTTTATTTACGGACTTTAAATTGTTTCTATTTAATAAATTCTAAAATCCGCATCCGCATTCGCATCCGCGGATATGAGTCTCAAAAATCCGCATCCGCTTCCGCGGATGTCAAAATTTGTACATCCGCAACAACCCTGCCATATACATAATTGAATGTTTGAAGATTATTTCATGCAAATGTTGACCTTGATTGCGCTTCAAATGGTCCACCCGCTTAGTCCAATTTTGGCATACTCTTTTCAACATTTCAACCGGTATCTCACGAATAAATGCTTCAATGTTGTCTTCCAATGCGTCAATTGAAGCGGGCGTGTCTGTATAGACAAGAGCTTTAACATAGCCTCACAAAAAATAGTCTAAAGGTGTTAAATCGCACGACCTAGGGGGCCAATTGACCGGTCCCGAACGTGAACAAAAAAATTCAACGAAGTCGCCTTTCCATAAGTCCATTGTTTCTAGTGCGTGTGGCATGTAGCATTGTCTTGTTGAAACCACATGTCATGCAAGGTAGCGCTCACCATTCACAGTTCAGCTTCGTCGCTGAACACAAAAAGCAAGCGATGAACTTTCTTAAAAGAGCACGAACGACGATTTTGGTTAAATTATAGACCAAACTGAAGATGTTTGACAGTGAATCAAAACACGAAACGTAGTCAGCTGTTTAAACCAGCGTTGCCAAAAAAATAATAGCTACAAAATCACCCTTTAATATAAATTAGTGCATAAAACGAAAAGCGATCAGATCTACCATTTTAATGCATCTTACGTTTTATTATATCGTACAATAAAATTAATTTGCCTAAGTCTTGCCGAAATGTTAATGTTGACAGCCATCAGAAACTAAGATTCTTATATAAGCCATAACCTGATAACATTCTATCCTTGAATTGGAATTCTTTAATAGAAAGTGGAATAAACACAAAGGATTTTTTCTAACATGGATACATTTCATGATGATGTTTTTAAATTTAACAAATTTAGAAAATGTTGCGAACCCTAGTTCAATTCAATTAGAATTACTTCGCATTTAAACATTTTTAATATACATACTTATTTCTTTAATGAATATAAGGAGTTGCACTTTTATTACTAATTTTTACTTGATACATATAGGAACTATGTATATGGCAAGTTTTGCATTCGTGCAAAATTTTGAACTCGAGATTTTAATCAAACATGATATTACGATGGTAGAAAAGTTGAAAAAAGTGGGTCCCGCGATTCCGTCCGGTCGGTTTTGTCTGTCTGTCCACGCTCCTACCGCCTAAACAATTGGGCCGATTGAGGTCAAACTTGGAAGTTAAGATTTTGAGCAGATTCGCGTTAGGAGTTTTTTCATTTTTTTTTAAGATCAAAACTAACAGTGGCTCCCATACATTTTTTTTGGTCAAAAAACGAAAATTCGAATTTTCTCAAAAACAACTGATAGATTTTTTTTTAATTTTCTCTAAAATTTTATTTTTTAACTTTGCTTCTTTTAATAAGAAAAACATATTTTTGTATTGCTCAGGAATGGTACCGCCCATAGAACCGTTATTATTCATAATGAAATATTTTTTTACAAAATTCAAATGCATAGCGCAAATTTTTAATCTCTAATCAACTGCATACCAAAAATATTTTTAGAACAAAATTGAAACATTTTACTCGTATATATAAAAAATTAATTTAAAAAAAACCGCTCTAACGATTTTCAAAAAAAAAATTGAAAATTCAACAGTTTTTGATTTATAAAATGGCATTTAAATTTTTGAAGACAAACTTATTTTTCAGGTAAGATTTTGAATCTTAAAATATTTTTTTTAATTATTTTTATTTTTAGTAAATTATTTTGACAACATTTTAATTACATTCCTATCTTTTATCCAAATTAATGCATTTGGTACAATTTATGTATTTTTATAACTATAACTATTGTAAATACCAACTATGGCCGTGAAACGATTATGATATGTTTCATCAACAATCTATTTTAAAGTGTCTATCAAGTAGTATTATCTTTTTGCATATTAGATTTTAAAATATTATTCTTTAAGAATAAGGTTGTTTATCACATATTTTACTTGCTTTCGATTATATAAAAGAATAAATACTTAGTAGTAGTTAAAGAAACGTACAACCTCTACAACTACATACCTACCAATGACATTCTTTCACTATCATCATAAACATGTCATTATCTATCTATAAAGCATAAAGCTGAGCACACGAAATGAACTATTCTATGTTCGTTTTAGACACCTACCTAACTACACAATCAAAAGGTGATCGCTTTACAATTTAAACATACATATTCTTCCTCTTTCTTATCTTCAGATAATTTTCTTTCCATCCTGGTTCTTCTAACATGAAATTAAAATAAGGCTATCCAATTGAACGAAATAGTTGAATACATAAACAATTGTTTTCGTTAAGTACGGTTACAAGTATATTTCACTTGCGGGATGAAATGTCCTAGGATGAGTTGTGTGCATGAATTGCTGTTTTTTTACAAATCAAATGGCATTTATGTCTTTAAAGACAAACTTGTTTTACAGATACATTTTGAGATCTTATATAAGTACTTTTTTAAACAGACTTTTTGCATACAGAAGCAAGTTCGTGCGACCCAGTCGAGCATTTTATTTATTACATTATTCATAACTATGCAAACATTTTACTGCTTTTTTAAAAATAAATAACATACAACAAAACAATTAGAAAAAATGTAACACTTTTGTTGAATGTGTGAATGTTTAAATGCACTAGTTTCTACTGATCTATTTGCCATGCTATTAAAAACTAGATTCAGTTGCCGATCAGTCAACCATTAAAGTTAAGTTTGTGAGAAAACTTGACTATATGACGGACTCATATAGATTAGTAATATAGGGTCAGGGTAATTAGTTTAATTTTTCTGCTGATGACCCTGATATCTTTACCAATGATGCATTATCTTATACCGTATTATTTTAAAGAAGGTATGGTGGGGGTTCTCAAGAGATTTGTATATAATTTGCGTTATGTTGACCTCTAGATCTTTTCCTCTTCTTTCCCTACAGTTAATTAATATTTCGATTCAAAGCGACGGACTTTAAATCAGAGCAATATCACCTCGTCTATAAAAATGTTTGAATTATCACTGTCAAATATAAGTTAATAGTTGAATTACTAATAACAACATATGTACATTTTTCTTTAAATAACTTTGAAATAAAAATAGAAAGATGCTTAGTGCGTTTTACTGTCATGCCAGAGGTCTTGGGTTCGATCTCCGCCTATGCCATCTAGTTTTTGCACGGGTATCGCCTCTTGCGAGGAATTGACAAATTCTTAAAAATTCTTGTTATGAAAAAAAGTGGTTTCTCAAATAAGCCGTTCGGAATCGGTTTAAAAACTGTAGGTCCCCTCCATACCTGACAACAGTACTCGCACACAGGAATGGTAGAAATTTGTAAGTGACTGGACCCTAGTTCTCAACGGACTGTTGCGCCACCCAATTTATTTATTTTTTAACACAGAAAGTCCTCTTCCAAATAAAAAAATGGATTCTAATTAAATGTTAGGTATTTAAAAAATTACCTTCGATGTTTACTAATGAGTTTTGCATAAAAAAGCCACTAAGTGACAACTGTTTTAAAATACGTAGTCTAAACCGGAAATTCCATTTAAACACATGTCTTAGCTAATTATTGAATTCTTAAAATTATGACTTCCACTTAATTATTCTAACTTGATTGGCAGGTTCTATGCTAATGACGTCTTTTTTAAACCATACTCTGATTAATTTGTTTTGCAAATTCACTAGAATCAGACACGAAGTTGATTAGGGAAAATGCGAAGTTTTTTAGCTTAAGCATTTGAGCTGTTTAAATATAGGCTGCTTTTGCTTTTGCTGCAAGAGAAGTTGCGATGGTTGTTGTTTTTGGGTTGACGATTGAGATTGTCAAACTGTGTTTACAATTCTGTTCAGTAAGGTTTGGCAATTCATCATCCACCAAATTTACTTACAAAAAAATAAATCTGCTCGTGAAGTACAAACATGGACATTAAAATAGGCACAGAGACAGTTGATAAAAGTAAAACCAAACTAAAACAATAACATGCATTAGAAGCAATTTTGACCCATATTGGAGATAAGCAGTTTCTTAGGTAAGACTGTGTTTTTTGTGGACATTAAAATAGAAACATATTGGAACACAGACCTTAATATTTAACTAGTATCAAAAATATTAGTTTTTAATTTTTATAAAACAACTGTTTTAATAATAGCCGCGTTTTATTATCACCATGATCTGATCCGGATCTTGGATTTACATGCATTACAACAACAACACAAGATCCTACTTTGTGTTTGGATCTCAATTTGAGATCCAAAATTTAATTCTTTTTTTCAAAACAAGGAGCGCTCTATCATTTTGATTTCACATGTAAATGTTGGTATCATTGCAAACAAATTAAATAAAACCTGTATTGCCATATAAACATTTCAATTTGACTGAAATAAAATATTTTTTTTTAAATAAAAAGCGAGAAGCTTTATATTTATTTATGTGGTATATAATCCATGAAATAATTAGATATTTTAACAAAACTAATTAATTGGTGAAATTCAAAAAATTAAGTCCAAAAAAATTTATATTTGACATAATTTATGGGTATTATTTTCCCCAAAAAAAGGAACAAAAAAAATCATTGAGCAAAATGTTCTATGGGCAACCCTGCTTTAAATGTCAAAAAACATAAATAAAATCGAGAGAAAATCATACAAAATTCTTAAAAGTGTTACATACAACCCACCGTCATTTCAAAACTACTCTCTTCATTGAGATGCTTCAGACGGTTCTGAGTTATAATTTATGTCACGTAAGTGTTTCTTACAACCATTTTCAATTTAAAAAATGATTTCAAAAAATTCCCATGTAAAAGTATTTTCAACATTTTTTGATTTTTGTGATTTGCACATTTTCAGAAGTTGTGGAGCTACAACTGGAACTTGAATCATCATCGATAAGATTCAATAGGGATAAAATTGAGTTGTTTGATTCTTCGCTTTCATCGCTTTCAAATAAAAACTGCAAATTATAAAAGTTTTTAATAGAGAAAAGAAATAAAAATTAAAATGAATACTTTGATCAACCACAGCAGCTTCCATTTTGGGTATTTGTTTATATTTTTTTTGCTTCGAAATGTCACTTTTGAAAGAACGAATTTGACACTGCTACCAAACTTTAAATACTAAAAAATATGATGATCCAATGCTGTTTTATTATCATGATCTGATCCGGTTCAAATCACGGTGATAATAAAACGCGGCTAATATTACAATAAATTCTTATTAAAATATAGGTCGCGGTAAGCATTGTTCCCTAGAAGAGAAAGCTGGCATTTTAGTTCTACGAAGTGAGGGAAAATCTTTAATAAGAATAATGAGCAGATCTCTCAAGTTAATTGGAAAAGCAATTTGAACGCTGAGAGCCAAAAAACAGAGGGGAAAACCAAGCAAAACAACTGCAAGGCTGCAAGATAATTTGCGCCTCAAAAAAAGATCTTTACAAGTCTTCAAAAGAAATACAAAACAAACTGCAGCTTCCAATAACTTGCAGAACTATTCGTAGACTTGTTAAAGCTAACTTGGTCAGAAGCATCGCAAGAATGGTGCCCTTTCTAAGAGAAACAAAATATAACAACGCGGTTTAAATTTGCTCACGATCATTTTGATTGGAGTGGGCCACAAGGAGGCACAGTGTTTTGTGGATGGACAACACAAAGATAAATTTGTTCCGAAGTGATGGCAGACAAACCTTTAGAAGGCTTACTTTGAAAGAACTGAATCCCAAATACATCCAGAAAACGGTCAAGAATGGTGGCGGCAGTATCATAATTTGGAGTTAATTTTCGTGGTATGATGTTGGACCAATGCATTTGATTGAGGTTAAAATGTATCGAAATATGAAAATGAATGTCATGAAGGATACGATGCTGCCTAATGCGGACGAGAACCTGCCTCTCAAATGTGTTCTACAGCAGGACAATGATCTTTAGCACACATCCAAATCTGATCCAAAGTATTTTAGGGACCAAAATTGCCTGACTTAAATCCCACAGAACATTTTGGGGGAGATGTAAAATATGCGGTTGGGAAACATTTAACAAAGAAAGATGCTGGGATGCGACCGACACTAATAACTTCCCATCCTGTCTGTCGCTTTGTCTTGTTTAAAAAGGTATAGGTTTTCGTGTTGGGTTAAAAAAGTTGTCAATTGAATTATTCTTACAAATTTTTAAAATACCAACAATATTTTTCGTATAAAGAAATAGTTTAGTTTGAAAAATACAGTAGCATTTCTTTAATTTTCACAAATTGGATGAATGAAATTAATTTGAGAGATATCAAGAAACCAAGCATCAATTTTTACTAAATTTACGTACCTACTATTTTTTGTAGATTTTATGTTTTTATGAAAAAACAGACTGTTGGATTTTTATAAAAAAAAACTACTGAATATCGAAAACAATATTTTCTGTGAAATAAAAAGAGTTTAAAGACAATATTTTAAATTTTTGTAAAGCTATTTAAACCGAAAGTACATTTTTACCAGGATTTTTTTTTGTTAGGTTTTTATGTTTTGTAAAAAAAACTGTTAGGTAATAAGATTTTCTTCAAAATTTTACCATATTTTTTAAAAGGTAAAAGTAGTTTAAGCCCAATATCTCAAAGTATTGAAAAGATATTTAAGTCGAAAATCAATTTTTATCAACTTTGAGCAATGCTTATTTAGATTTTCATTTCTTATAAAAAAAACGTCAATTCGATTTTTCTAAAAATTTTTGATTTATAAAAAAACCGTTGATTGGATTTTTTTTAAATATACTTGTTTGGTATCACGTTACATTATATTATATAAAATTTAATTTAAGTCTCCAGCATTTTTAGTTCATAAGATATTTAGGGTTAACCAACATTTTTTTTTTAACTGCTATGGTAAAAAAACTGCCCGCGCAATTTTTTTGAGAGCCGTTTCTGCATCTTTCTGTCTTATTATCTGTATAACAAAATTTATTTAAAGTCGATATCTCTTCTGGTTCTTGAGCTATGAACGCCGAAAAAAAACATCGCGAACGTACGTACACAAGCACGCACAAACATCTTTCTAAAAATCTTTTATTTCGACTCTAGGGACCTTGAAACGTCGAGAAATGTCAAAATTTTCAATTTGACAAATCGGACCCTTTACAATAACTTCATATGGGAAGTTCAAAATTAAACCGAACTGTTGAAGATGGTTCTACAGGAGTTGTACAATATTTCTATTGACAGATGCCGCCGATTGTTTGACTCAATGTCCAACAGATGTCACACTTTAATTAAAATAATTTTTCAATCCAGAATAGCTCTGCATTTAATTTTTTTTAAATCTTTGTATCTATTTTAATGTCCACGAAATGTTTTCTATTTTTTACAATTATGAATTTAAAATATTTAATTTTAAAATGTTAATACAAATAATGAGTGACCAAACTTGAGTCAATACAAATTTTAATTTTTATAACTCTGTTTGGTGTTTCTATTTTAATGTCCATATCTGTATATAGATCACTTCATCCATTTTACGGTTTTTAGTGAAAAAGCTAATTTCTTATTAAGTCGCTTAACTCTTGGAACAATAAGCTCAGTTCCCTTGAGCCAAATTCTAAACCTTTTTGGAACATCGCCAAGGTCTTAAAAAACAAGAATAGATCCATACCTCATCTTGAAAATAATGATTGTCTCATTGTTACGCATGAAGAGAAAGCAAACATTTTTGCTGATACATCAGCAAAACTTCAACAATCCTATGTTAGCACAAGTAAGCCCGGTAACAAATGTAGTTACTCATTCGGTAAATAGGTACTTTGAGAAATACAGTAGTGCCCTTACCTGCAGACATCTTTGTTTCAATTTGCGAATAAAAAAATCTGCAGGTTTTGACAGCATAAAAAATATTTACTTGAAGGAGCTACCAAAAATTGCTATCAGTTTTATTTGCCTTATAGTAAATGCTTGTATCAAATTGCATTACTTCCCAGAAACTTGGAAGATGGCAAGAATTATCCCTATACTTAAACCAGGAAAACCACCAAATAAAGCTATTAGCTATCGTCCAATGAGTCTTTTAAGCAACCTTAGTAAAATCTTGGAAAAAGTGATTAAAGCTAAGTATAACATCCCCGCTTCAAGCCAATTCCAATTCCATCCGTTCCCCAATTGAATAAGGAAGTGTTCATAACTGGAATGGGACATTACTCACTTCTCATCTACAGCTCGACCTAAGAACATCCTTCTGCGCATTGAACTTACATTTTCTATTAATAACTTACATTTTCTATTAGTATTTCAATTGATTTCGTAAATTGTAATTAATTCTTAATAAAATAACTTTAAATTCTTTATAAAATCAGAAGTGGGATAATCAGAACCTGTGTTTCGTAAATTGAAGACTTACGGTTGGTAAGAAGTTTAAATTAGTTACAAAAAGGAAGATGCAATTATCTTTTGGTCTACAAAATATGATTCATTCTCAGTCGCTTTCCGACATATTGCGAATAATTTTCGTTTATTGGATGCATGTTCAGACGTGTTGTATTATTCGGTCGCTCATTTTGTTGGTCGTATTTTGGGCTCAAAATTTGACTTGTTGCTATGTCGCTTATAACGTCGTTCACGTTGTTGTTGTTGCCTCTTTGGACTCCTTTGAGCTGGGATGTTTTAGTTTATAAAACCTCTCTTTCCATTGAGCGATACAGGAAGAGCGATATATTTAATTAAAAAAAAAAAAGAGAACAAAAAAAAAAAGTTGTTTGCACTGAAACAAAATGTCTGAGTGGACATTTTGTTCCTGAAACTTCTTTGGAAATGAAGAGAACGGAAAATGGTTGACTTTTGTTCTAGAAACGTATTTGAAAAAAAAATGATATTAAAAAAAAAAATGTTTGCTTTGCAATGGAATAGATTTGGAACATGCGAAGAAGCAACAGAATGTTCCAGGTTGTTTGAGCATGCGTCCAATGAAGTTTAGCTTACGTTGAATGCGTAGATTTCTCTGAATATATTGCGTTGTAGGTACCCAGTTTTCTTCTGTTTACAGGTATTTGAAAAGAAGAACATAATTTTTAAATCAAAATATGCTCACAATGAATAAAAAATCGATCAAAGAACTAAAAGACGAATTAATAAAACGAAACTTACCTTATAATGGTACAAAGCGACAATTGCTTCAACGTATACTCGAGTATGATAACGCGCAACCTAAATCAACAAATATTTCGCAGGAAACTGCATCAACAGAATGCTCTTCCAACAGTTTCATATCAGGCCTGAATATTATACCAAACAACCAGTTTGGATTTAGACAAGGACATAATACTTCTTATCAAGTTTTACGTATATGTAATCATGTTGAAGATAAATTTTCTGTAAAGCAATCTACAGGTCTTGTACTCTTAGATGTAGAAAAAGCATTTGTATATAGCATGAAGGAATTCTTTACAAACTTAAACTCTTTGGCTGTCCGGATTATATTATTAAGTTTGTTCAAAGCTTTTTGCAAGGAAGAACATTTAAAATAAACTTAAATAATATTTGTTCTAGTTCCAAAAATA
Organism: Eupeodes corollae; assembly: GCF_945859685.1. Classification (NCBI taxonomy): domain Eukaryota; kingdom Metazoa; phylum Arthropoda; class Insecta; order Diptera; family Syrphidae; genus Eupeodes; species Eupeodes corollae. Next base: position 60,108,062 of record NC_079147.1, on the reverse strand, counting down.
TATATTCAGGAGTTCCGCAAGGATCAGTTTTAGGACCTCTCTTATACATTGTTTATGTTTCCGATTTAGCAGACCTTCTTAACTGCATAATAGCTATGTTCGCTGATGACACTGCTATATTTAGCTCAAATGGATTAGGGTATAATATCGAAAGTTCTCTTCAATACGCACTTGATACTATACTTCAATATTTTTTTCACGAGAAAAAGAAAAGCTTGTGCTTTACCGTTAAGTAACTTGAAAATTAATAATTCAGATATTCCGTGGGTTGATTCTGTCAAGTATCTTGGTGTATATTTAAACAAGACATTAACCTACCGAATCCATGTGAATAATACATTAAATAAAATAAGTTTAGCAACTAGAATGTTATATCCATTGATTTGTCGACGTTCATGTTTAAGTAATCATAATAAAATTACTATCTACAAAGTCATTTTTCAAGCCATTATTTTGTATGCATGTCCAGTCTAGGGAAGGTGTGCCATGTCGCATATTAATAAACTGCAAATATCTCAAAACAAAACTTTGAAAATGATGTTAGACCTGCCTTGGCATTTCTCAACTTCAAGATTGTACGAAAATAGTGGTGTATTAAAAATTTCTGACAAAATTGAAAAACTCAATACAAAAATCTTCTATAATTGTAAAGATTCTGAAAATTTGCTTATTAAGGCGGTATTCTGGTCTAGAGACATGAATTTTAGATAATTTTTGAAGTGCTGTAGAAAAAAGCAAGCAACAATTTTACCATCAATTTTTGTATACATTATTTATTTACATTAGAAGCATACAAACAAAAATTAAAAAGTAAAAAAATAATCAAAATTCCGTGTTCACACCCACGATTTTAACTTCTAGAAATCTGAAATCAAAAACTAAAAAAGATTATTAATCTACAATAATGTCGCAATGTCTGGAACTACGGAAAAGTTACAGACATTTTTTTTTACAAAATGGCGACTGCCTAAAAAACAAAAAAAAAATTAGAATTTTTTTGAAAATTCTTCGATTTTTAAAAATAGGAAAAATAAAATTTTGGGGATGGCCGTAGTTCCGTAGACAAGTCCCTAAAGAAGACTCTCTTAAAATTTCAAGTAAATCGGTTCGGCAGAACCTAAGAAATCGTGGGTATCAGATTCAAAAAGACAGATCTGAGAAAAACGCGTTTAAAGTACCCCATTATGTCTTTAGTTCTATTAGTTGCAGCCCAACCGATTTGGATGGCTGCTCAGCAAAATACTTATTTCTCCGAAAATAATTTGAATTTGGGAAAATCCTCTCGTAGACATATTCTTAAATAGTTAAACTATGAAAATATGAAAAAAAAATCGATTTTTTTTTATTTCTAGACCAGAATACCCCCTTAAGAACTTGCAAATATAAACTGTTAAAAATTCAAACAAATGTCTGTGATATCAATGTCACTTTTAATGTTAAATTATTGTTGTATTTGTTCATTTATTTATTTATTTATATATTTATTTGTTAAATAATTGATTAATTTATTTACTTATTTATTTATTTACTTATTTATTTATTTATCTATTTATTTACTTATTTATTTATCTATTTACTTATCTATTTATTTATTTGTTTATTTATTTTTTTCTTTATTTGTTTATTTAATTATTCATTTATTTATTTATTTATGTATTTATTTATTTATTTCTTTGTTTATTTATATATTTATTTATTTATTCATTTATTTATTCGTTTGAATATTTATTTATTTATCTTGTTATTATTCATTTGATTGTTAATTTATTGATTTATTTATTTGTATCTTGTTATCTATGCATTAAATAACTAGCAATTTCATTATCATATGGTAATTCCATTAGTTTTAAGCCCATTTTATCTATCCAACAGATTTCTAAAATAAAGAAATCCCTAGCTTAAGATTCAAATGTTAAATATAGGTTTTTCCTCCGTAGTTCTCCTTCAATATTTTTTCATTCTACATCTCTTTTGTCATACCGAAATATATATTTTCCCCAGTTGTAAGATATAAACTAAATATCATATCTCTGCGTAAGCTGTGTGTATTCACTTTAATTCATGTAAAATAAATGCTTTATTCTACACAAATAAATATTTATCTATCTATCTTATTAAGTCGCTTTGCATCGCAAGAATGGTGCCCTTTCTAAGAGAAAAACAAATATAACAACGCGGTTTAAATTTGCCCACGATCATTTTGATTGGAGTGGGCCATAAGGAGGCACAATGTTTTGTGGATGGACACCACAAAGATAAATTTGCAGACAAACCGTTAGAAGGCTTAATTTGAAAGAACTGAATCCCAAATACATCAAGAAAACGGTCAAGAACGGCGGCAGTATCATACTTTGGAGTTTATTTACTTGGTATGGCGTTGGACCAATACATTTGATTGAGGTTAAAATGGATCAAAGTATTTTAGGGACCAAAATATCAGCGTATTGGAGTGGCCATCCTAATTGCCTGACTTAAATCCCACAGAACATTTGGGGGAAGATTTAAAATGTTCGGTTGGGAAACATTTAACAAAAATATGCTGGGATGCGACCCACTCTGATAACTTCCTATCCCGTCTGTCTATTGGTTTTGCTTAAAAGTTTGTAGGTTTTCGTGTTGGGTTAAAAAAGTTGTTAATTGAATTATTCTTACAAATTTTTAAAATACCAACAATATTTTTCATATAAAAACATAGTTCAGTTTGAAAATCCAGTTTTGTTAAATAGATTTTTAGTTGAAAAAAATTTTAACCAATTACAGTAGCATTTCTTAAATTTTTACAAATTGGATGAATGAAATCAATTTGAAAGATATCAAGAACATCAATTCTTACAAAATGCACGTGCTTTTTTTTGAAGATTTTATGTTTTTATGAAACAACAGACTGTTGGATTTTTATAAAAAAAAACTACTGAATATCGAAAACAATATTTTCTGTGAAATAAAAAGAGTTTAAAGGCAATATTTTAAATTTTTGTAAAGCTATTTAAACCGAAAGTACATTTTTACCAGGATTTTTTTTTGTTAGTTTTTATGTTTTGTAAAAAAAACTGTGATGTTCAAATGGTAGACATGTGCATTCAAGAGGACACAAGCGTCCACAGGTTTTTCTCAAAACCCACCTCTGTCTATCAACTCCTACTCTCACCTCCCCGCGGTGAACATCGGGTGCCTAGTACCTCAACTGGAGATTGGGTTCCAACCCCAGTGGAAAGTTGTTGGGGGCAGCAAACGAGAGAGGGGGGGAGAGGTGTTTCCACTAAGGCACCTCTCCTTATCCAGGCGGCAGCGGACGAATTCTCGAGATAGAATCAACGGTGGCGTCTACAGTTCCAGCAAGGTCGAACTACTTAGTGAACACCTTATAGGGCTTCTTCGACATATTCGGAGCCCAGGCCTATAAGGAGCGGTTCATCCGGCTCCCCTTCCTTGGAGTTATACTAAGGATCTGGCCCTCCAGGTTGGGGGTTGTGCCGTCGGGGTGACTTCCTGGCCACGTAAAAACATCATAGTTTCGAAGCAACAACAAGCCTCGGATACGGACGGATTCACTGCTGACAACCCACGCAAACGAAATAAGGACAACGAACTTCGGATATGTACGTGGAATGTTAGGTCCCTTAACAGACCACGTGCAGCCGAACAATTAGCGGAAGCCCTAAACTGCTGCAAGGCAGATATTACAGCCATCCAAGAAGTGCGATGGGAAGGACCGGGCAAACGCAAACTAAAAGACTGCGATATCTACTACGAAGACTGCTACCGAGAACAAAGACAGCGTCTATTTGGGTGTGGATTTGTTGTTGGAACTAGGCTCAGGCAAAAAGTCTTGAGTTTCAACAGTGTGAGCGAGCGCATCACGACAATCCGCATCAAGGCTAAATTCGCCAACATAAGCCTAATATGCGCGCATGCCCCAACAGAGGAGAAAGATGAAGACACCAAAGATATGTTCTTCGAGCTCTTGGACAAGACATATGAGCAGTGCCCTGGCTATGACATTAAAATTGTCTTAGGAGATTTTAATGCCAAGCTAGGAAGAGAAGACATCTTTGGTGGCATAATCGGGAGATACAGCCTGCACGACACTACCTCCGACAACGGATTCAGGCTGGTCGATTTCGCTGCGGGGCGAGACGTTCTGGTAGCTGGTACGCAGTTCACGCATCTTAGTATCCACAAGGGGACATGGAAATCTCCTGATCAATCAACCGTCAACCAGATTGACCACATTGCGATCGACGCACGACACTTCTCCAGTATCCAGGATATCCGAACATTCCGAGAGGCCAACATTGACTCGGACCACTACCTCGTTGTAGCCAAAGCACGGCTACGGATATCCCGATCCAAGCCAAAACAAGGAAGTACTGTGAGAAGATTCGACGTTAGACGGCTACAATCGCAAGAGACTGCCATGTCCTTTTCCGATCGAGTCTCTAATAACCTCCTAAGGAGTCCTATGCTTCCTGCATTAAGCATTGAAAACCAGTGGCAACATTGCCTTGCAGCCATCAGAGATGCCGTCTTTGAAGTGCTAGGTTTTACACGGCCACCACAGCGAAACCCCTGGTTTGACGACGAATACCTGCAAGCTCACGCAGTGAAACAAGAGGCATACAAAACGGCGCTGCACAAAAGGACTAGAGCTGCTCGCGAGCTCTACGAGCAGAAGAGGAGAGAGGAACACCGGCTTCTTAGACGGAAAAAAAGAGAGCATGAGAAGCGCGCGATCGAGGAGATAGAGGGATGTCACAACAGGAATGAGGTTCGTAAATTTTACCAAAAGGTTAAAAAAAACCTCCCAAGGGTACCAGCCACGAACCGAAGCCTGTAAAGACGATCAAGGGAACATCGTAGTAGAACCACAGTCGATGCTGAGAATATGGAAAGATCACTTCTCCAAATTATATAACGGCGATGACGAACCGAATTCCGCTGTAAGGGAGATAGAACCACTCAACCTCGGCGACGCAGATCAACAATTCCGCCTACCCGACCTTGACGAAGTGGAGATAGCTATATCTAAACTTAAGTCAAACAAAGCTGCTGGAGCTGACGGCATCACCGCCGAACTATTCAAAGCAGCAGGCGATGACTTGGTAGGGAGCATGCACCAACTCATCTGCAAAATTTGGTCGGAAGAAAGCTTGCCCGATGAGTGGAATCTCAGCATAGTGTGCCCGATACATAAAAAAGGAGACCCTCTAAACTGCGCCAACTACAGAGGCATCAGTCTCCTTAACATTGCGTATAAGATCCTCTCTGCCGTATTATGTGAACGTCTGAAGCCATTCGTCAACAACCTGATTGGTCCTTATCAGTGTGGCTTCAGACCAGGAAAGTCCACTATCGACCAAATATTCACACTACGGCAGATCTTGGAAAAAACCCAGGAGCTTCAAATCGATACCCACCATCTCTTTATCGATTTTAAAGCCGCGTATGACAGCATCTATAGGGAAGAGCTCTACCGAGCAATGTCTAGTTTTGGCATCCCTGTCAAACTTATCCGTTTGTGCAGAAAGACAATGGAGAATGCACGCTGCTCTATCAAGGTCGGAAAAGATCTTACCGATGCATTTGATGTCAAAAAAGGTTTTAGACAAGGCGATGCACTGTCATGCGACTTCTTCAACATCGTTCTGGAAAGAATTGTGCAAAACTCAACCGTCAACACTAGAGGCACAATCTTCCAAAGATCCATCCAATTACTCGGATACGCAGATGATATTGACATAATTGGAAGATCAAAGCGTGATGTCAGTGGAGCGTTTTTGAGCATTGCGACGGAAGCGAAGAAGATGGGTTTAGTGGTCAATGAGGGCAAGACCAAGTATATGCTGTCATCAAAAAAGGACACTGAACGACGACGTCTTGGACAAAACGTCACCATGGACAGCTATAACTTTGAGGTAGTTAAGGACTTTGTCTACCTAGGCACCGCTATAAACACAGACAACGACACCAGCGCTGAAATCAAACGAAGAATAACTCTTGCAAATCGCTGCTTCTTTGGACTTAGAAGGCAATTGAGAAGTAAAGTCCTCTCTCGAGCATGTAAAATCACCATCTATAAGACACTCATCATCCCGGTTCTCATTTATGGCGCTGAGGCCTGGACCCTGTCAAAGAAAGATGAGAGCGTCTTAGGATGCTTCGAGAGAAAAATTCTTCAAGCGATTTTTGGTCCCATACGTATAGATGGAGAATGGAGGAGAAGATATAACGACGAGCTGTACGGGCTGTACAGCGACACTGACCTAGTTAGCAGAATCAAAGTCCAACGGCTTAGATGGCTAGGTCATGTAGAGCGGATGGACATCAACGCTCCAGCCCGGAAGGTCTTCGAATCCAATCCCGAGGGACGGCGCAGTAGAGGAAGACCGCGACTCAGGTGGCGCACCCAGGTGGGAGAGGACCTCAACCAACTTGGCGTGCGAAACTGGAGACAGCTAGCTAGGGACCGAGCTGGCTGGAGACGCTTGTTGGTTGAGGCCCAGGTCCGCCCCGGACTGTAGCGCCACCTTAAGTAAGTAAGTAAGTAAGTAAAAAAAACTGTTAGGTAATAAGATTTTCTTCAAAATGTTACCATATTTTTTAAAAGGTAAAAGTAGTTTAAACCCAAGATCTCAAAGTTTTTAAAAGATATTTGAGTCGAAAATCAATTTTTATTAACTTTGAGTAATGCTTTTTTAGATTTTTATTTCTTATAAAAAAGAAACCGTCAATTCGATTTTTCTAAAAATTTTACAGGATGTTAAAAACCTTATATTTCGTTGCACAAAATTGTTTTGGAGAATAAATCATTTTTTATTCGTGAAATTTTTGACGTGACAATTTTTTTTTTGATTTATAAAAAACCGTTTATTGGATTTTTTTTCAAAAAAATGTACTTGTTGGGTATCAAGTTACTATATATTATATATAATTTTTTTCAAGTCTCTAGCGTTTTTGGTTCGTAAGATATTTAGGGTTAACCAAAATTTTTTTCTGGTTCTTGAGCTATGGACGCCGAAAAAAAAACGTCGAGAACGTTCGTACACACGCACGCACAAACATCTTTCTAAAAATCTTTTATTTCGATTCTAGGGACCTTGAAAACGTCGAGAAATGTCAAAATTTTCAATTTGACAAATCGGACCTATTCTGATAACTTCCTATGGAAAGTTAAAAATTAAACCGAACTGACTGTGGAGGATGGTTCAACAGGAGTTGTACAATATTTCAATTGACAGATGCCGCCGGTTATTTGATGTATAGGTTGCAGAATCCAGAATAGCTTTGAATTTAATTTTTTTTTAATCTTTGTATCTATTTTAATGTCCACGAAATGTTTCTAATTTTTACAATTATGAATTTAAAATATTTAGTGTTATAATTTTACTACAAATAATGAGTAATTATAGTTTGAAAGAGAAAAAAAATAAAAAAATGAAGACCAAACTTGAAAAAAAAAAATCTTTTTAAGTCAATAAAAATTTTAATTTTTAAAACTCTATTTGGTGCTATTTTAATGACCATATCTGTATATAGATCACTTCATCCATTTTACGGTTTTTAGTAAAAAAACTAATTTCTAATAAAGTCGCTTTGTTAATAAAGAACATATCCGTAGATGGAGGCTCACACATTGGCGGGGCTCACCGGTCCTTATTTTAAAAACGAGATGTAAGCGAGATTAAAATAAAATAAATAAATTAGGTGCGCAACAGTCCATTGAGAACTAGGGCCTAGTGACTTAGAACTCTTAACCATTCCTGCGAGTAATGTTGACAGGGATGGAGAGACCTACAGTTTTAAGCCCAATTTGAACGGACAGGAATTACTCTTGGAGGATTCGTCAAATCCTAACAAGAGGCAGAACCAATAAAAAAAAACTTTAGATGGCACAGGAAAGGATGAAACCCAGTATAGTAGAAGCACTAACCATCAGATTATAATAATAAAAAATTCAATTAGGAAAGCATCTGCCTTGAATTATTATTTAAAATTCTCAAGCTCTAAAGAAAAGACCCGATATAACAGTTTTTGATGAGAATTAGAAATATTCCCGTTGGAATTGAAGATTAGTTTATAATGATCAAGTCACAAATTGAACTCTTACACAATTGACAATTACTTTATTTAATTTAAACAACTTTTACTCGTTAGAATATCAGTGCAACGTCAAGAACTATAGGTACCTACTTCTCATAAAAATGTTGCTTAAAATATTTACATAATTATTTTTGATCACCATCAGTCAATCAATTGTTATCAAACAGCATCCTATTTCCACTATTCGAGATAACAATTGAAAAAGAAACCAGCAGAAAGAGGAAGTTATTCTTTAACTTAATTAATATTAAATCCAATTAGAAATATAGGTAGGTAGAAATATAGGTTGTTCAATGAAGATGTCAATCATACCATTTATTAGCGAATGCATTCCAGGTTCGTCTCTTGCTTCCATTATTTGGACTGTATATGGCGACTCCGTTAGATTTTTTCGCAATGCAGTATGTTGCATATTTGGCCGTTAGTTCGATTCGAAGCTTGAAGCAATGCGGCAAAGTATTGTATTTACTAAGTAAAGCAAATATGGACAATCAAGTTGATGCACTCAAAAATATTTTTTTTTTTGTTCTATATAACGGTAGGTATGTACTATTAAAATATATCCACTGCCGCTTTGTCACCAATTTTAATGTTTTTTTTTTACGAGTTTACGGGATATTTGAATTATGATTTCCTTTTTTTGAAATTGAAAATTCCTTATTTTTTTTCACATTAAAACTTTGAGAAAATTAATTTTGAGATAAAAACCAAAAATAGTCTCCCTTTTTCGTGATTATTTTATCGCCTCACTAGAGAATACCAGCTGCAGCTTGGAGTTTTTTTTTTAAATCTAATTACCAACCAGACAAATAATGCAACAGAAGGGAAACTGGTATCCTACCCGAACCCGAAGCAGTTCCAATTCAAATCCAACACAAAAAGAAACAAATCACAAGCCAAGAAGCAGGAGATGGTAAAGTTCTATAATTATAATTAGAAATTTTAAGGGCGCTTAGGCGTGATCGCAGTCGTAGATATCAAAAGAAAACACAACAAATTAATTGACACCGAAATATTTTAAAAATAAAAATATCACAAGTATCGCAAGTAAAACAAAATAAGTGTAATTGAATTGGTTCGTCTCCGTCTGGTTACTTTTCAGCTTCGCTTTCAATTTTCAACTCAGTTTAATATTTTTAGATTTTTCTTTTGCTGCTGTTTTTCTCCCTCTGTTATATTTTGTTTTTTTTTTTTTGACATTTTGTTTGTTTTGAAATCAAACATACCCAATAAGATATAAAAGCTCCCACTTGTAACTTTAGTTCTAAGTGGAGTCTAAGTAAGTTAGTAGTAAATATGGGTTCCGTGCAACCAAGAAGTAAGTTTTTCTTCTAAAACAGTCTAACAAACTTACGCGACTTTTGTGAGACTTGTTTCACCAAAAACATAACTCGCTATCAATTTCATAGGATAGATTTCTAGTGTTTTGAAAAAATTTAAACAAATTCTTTGAGTTATTTTCGATCGATCAATAGATAATTTGCATTTATAATCAAAAGAAAACACTCATTGATTTCAATCAGATCTTTAACTAGTCCCTTAATAACAACAAGCTATGTGAATCTAACTAAAATATTATTTTTTTGAGTCAATTTCATCAGTATTTTTTGTGTTGATGCCATCATTAAAACAAAAAGAAATTTTATTGGTATGTTTGTGCCATCTGCCAGGTAGAATGTATTTATGAAATTTATTTTAAAATGGTTTGTTTTTTATGATATTAAAAGAAAACACTTGACTCAAGAATTCATCTTATAGTAACGGGTTATCCATTTTGCGGTTTTAAAAGTATAGGACTGGTATTCGACATCTGTCAATTTTAGTTGTTAATGCAAAATTTTGTGTCAGTGAAAATTCTGACATTTACCAAAATGGATCGCATAACTATCACACAACTGTTGAGATTAATTATTTCTTTTTGGTAACATTGTTTATCCTTTATGTAAAGTTGAAATTCTATGTTTATCTCTTTCATGTTTTGTCTCTTACTTCATTTTTAAAAATTATTTTTAACTGTCTTGTCTCGTTTTAGTCTTATATGTTGTACCAACCTAAATATTAAATAAAGTTTTGTTATTTAATCAAAATATAAATTGTGTCCTGTGCCTTTTTGTCTGGGTCTTCGTAATTACTCATTATCTACATTAATAACTTCAACAACAACGCATACAAGTTGTTAAAACCAACTACAAAAATTGTAATTTTGTCAAAACCACATATTGTGCTTTAAGAGGAGATTATGGCTTACATAATCGTCCAACTATGCAAGCAATTGGCAAAATTTTTAAGATATTTGAAGAGACTGGATTGATTACAGTTATTGTAAGGCCTGAACATCATCGTTTGGTTTTCTAACCATTGAAGGCCCGAATGTGTCGATTCCACGTCGTTCTCAAGAATAAGGGCAGTCTTACGGTATATTAAGAAGTATATTCATTTGACCATTCATAAGGTCGTAGGTACTTCGAATGGGTGCTTGAACAACAGGCGATAGACGACGATTTTTCAATCGAAATTTTCTTCAGCGACGAGGCACATTTCTCACTCGATGGGTATGTATTCAATAAGGGTTCTGAGAATCCTTAAGTAATTGAAGAAAGGCCATTAAAGCCACAAAAAGTCAATTTTTGGTCAGCTCCTTGGTCCGGTGGTGATAGATAGATAGATAATTTCTTTTTTTCTTATTAAATTTTAACAATAATTCTTAGTTAAGAATAAGAATTTTGCAATTTTGCCGTCTGCCTGATTTGACATTTCATAATACAAGAAAAATATTAAAAGTAATAAAAGTAAAATAATTGAACTAAATAATGAATTTATAATTTAAAAAATGTTAAAAATTAAAAAAAAAACTAATAATAAAATAATACACAAAAAAGATGCCAATTTTAATATGATTTGAAACATAAAAAGTTTACAATTTTAAAGTGATTTGAAACACAAAATCAGAATATTTTAAATAATGGTAGCCTGATAAGTAAACATTAACAATTTTGGTATGATTTGAAACACAATAATAATATCAATTTTAATATGATTTGAAACATAAAAAAGATCATTTTAAGGTTATTTGAAACATAAAATTAAAAAGTTGTAAATAGTGGTAACTGGCCGAATGATTGAACTTTACGTTGGGAAACTATTTCGGAAATGTAGGGCGTGCTTACAGACATTATACAGATTGGATCATCCTATCAAACCATTACAAATCTCTTGAAGTTTTTTTTACAGTGAGATGGCTTTCATTTATTTCTATTTCTCTTCTGTAACATAAATTACAAATTTGTGAAAGAACAGCTCGATGAGGCACATAGTTAAGATTTTATATTTCAACTCGTGCTCTGAAGATATAAATTATAACTTCGGTCGATACTTCATTATTGAAATAGTAAGCTTCTGATGGTAATTGGTGATTGAGGTTCCTATTTCCTATAGGTGTTCCTGGAGGATGTTGACGATGTTTTAGAGAGATGCTGATTGTAATTTATTTCATCAATTTTAGCAGCAACATTTGCAAACATAAAGCTCCACTCATCTACATTTGACTCCAATAAAGTTAAGTTAGCTTCATGTGAGATAGCTAGCTGATTCCATTCTTTGAAAGGGGTGTTATTAGATTGCTGTAGTCTTACCAGGGTGGTTTTATTAAGACTTCTTTCATCCCTCTTTATCACTCTTATTAAATAATCCGAGTTCATTTTGAGGTTTTGAGTATATATTGGCGTTATGCCAGACTCCACGTAAATAGCATAAATTGGGTTTGATTTTGGTAGTCTAAACAAGCGTTTCAAAAAATGCCTTTGAAACTCCTCGAGAGCCAAGTATTAAAGAATTTGAGCACCGTAGCAAATACAAGTATTGACAGTTGCTTGAAAGACCCAATATTTTGACATAAGATCGAATTTAGGATTTGCAAAATCTTGATTGGACCTTACTTCTTTAAAAACGATGATGGAAAAACTGTCACCGTCAATTTGGAGCGTTATGGTCATTTGATAACCGACCTTTTTTTGCCTGCTATTGAAGAATGCGTCTTGGAGAATATGTGGTTTTCTCGTTGCAGCGATATTAACTGGCCACCAATATCATGATTTTCACCACCACTGGAGTTTTTTTTGAAACAAAATTCGTCAAATTAAGGCTGAAATACGGCCCAATATGTGTCAAAAAGTGGTCGAATTGTACCTCAAAAGAATCAATGTTTGCAACAATTCACGTGGTGGTCATTAAAATGATGTAATGTCCACGTTAAGACTTTATAATAAAAAAGAAATATTATTGAATAAAAAAAATATATTTAATATGTGTTTTGAACAGGAAAATAGATAACCCTGTATTTATCTTCTGCTAAAAATAAAGGTCTAACGTGTTTCGAAATTAAAAACCAAAATTTTGCTGATAGATTTATCATATTGAGGATTGTGAAATGGTGGGATCATTGAACCATTTTTCTTCAAAAATGAAGCTGGAAAAAACTTCAACTTTGAATTAAAAATGACCTTCGCACACCAATTGTTCTATAAGCCAGTTCAAACCTACTCCTCCTTTAATGGCAGTGTATTTTTTTAAATAAATAAGTTTTTCATTGTAAGATGCTTTGTAAGGTAGGAGTGAATTTAAGCTTTTTAAAAGCAATTAATTTATATTGTTGACCTTGTTATGTCGATGAAAAGATATGAATTACAACTGCAGTTTTTGGTTTGTTTGTACGCTTATAAAAAATTAAATTCTAAAGCAGTATTTACATGATCGCGACCAACGAACGACGAATGAATTACAAAATGTGAGTTTATATACATTTAAAGACATAAATATTTCCACACAAATTCTTAACAAAACGATAGTAATATAGTTTCTATTTGATTTATGATGCATACACTTTTCAATATCATATATTAATAAATTTAAGAAAACAAATTTATTCGTCGCGAAAAAAATTGTAGTTGATACGAACTGTCAAACTTTATTCAAGTTCCACATTATCCACACTCGCAACAAATAAACTAATCGCTTTTTGTTCTGATTTCTGTGGTGAACGGTGTTCGGCTGTGCCTCCAAGTTGGTCTTTACCAAGCTCAAAATATAGTCAAACGTTTCTTTTGACATCCTAAAATATGTAAAGAACTTTGCTGGCTATTTTTCCAGCAGTCTTATTAACGAAACATATTTTCCTTCAATTTCCCGATTTGCATTAAATGGATCCACATGAAATCTTTTTCTTGTTTTGTTTATTAACAAGGACACCAATAACTTTTTTTTAAACAAATATAGCTTTAACCGCAATTTCTCAATCGTTTGTCAATTAAACACAATAATGATAAACACAAAAAAAAATGTCAAAGTCAAACTCCATTCGCGACGAATTAAAAACTCTTATATGAAAGAAATGTCAAAATCGACGAATATTCGTTCATTCGTTGGGTGTTGGTCGTGCCCATGTGAATAGTGCTTAAGAGTTTAATTATATCTGTTAAGTATAATATAGAAAAAAAGGGGCAGAGATTTATGTCCGAAAAATAAATTGGGAGAGAATACACCAATTTTAAATCTGTTTACTTCCTATAAACTACTAAAACTTTTTGACAGTAATTATAGCGCAAGCAACAAAGCCATATAAATATTTTCGGGCAACCAAAAATTAACAAAGTAATGTTTTTAATAATCTCAAAACTATAGTAAGAACATATTTATAATGCTTTGCACATTGAAAGCGTTTAAAAATTAGGAAAAGTATTGCAATTAATTGCATGAACCCCACATAAAAAAGGAAATTTAAATGAATTTTTAAAAAAATGGTGTCGCAAAAGGTACAAAATGTAACAAATCAACACGATTTAAAATTAAAGTAAAAAATGTAAAGATTTTTAAAACACTCCCAACATTATGGCAACACTTATGCAGACAAAGATAATGTTATAATAAAGATGAACATATTTGTCTTCACTATAATCTTGACAAAACAAAACCAGGTGGTTCTAACATGGTTGTCTTCTCATAGAGCATTTATCTCAATAGTATTTATAGTCATTAAATTTTCTCCTCCATAATAAAAGTAGAGTGGGATCCCCGACAAAAATATTTTTTTTCCTGTCATTGGCATATCTGTCAATATAGGTGTCAATCGAAAGAGATAGAAAATTGCTTTGTTTTCAGTCAGGCATTGGGATTGGGCTTCGCATTTGTTTCCTCTGTCTACACTCTGTGGTGTGAAAAATTGGTATTTTCGAAGAAAAATAAAATTTAAGAGAAAAGATTTTCTATTTTCTGCAAGCAAGACATATTTTTAAGTACTTAAAAACTTAATTTTTAACAAACAAAAAACAAACAACACAAAAATGTCAAGAAACGCATCACATGCTGGTAGCTGGTACTCAGATAAATGTAAGTAAATACAAAATAAAATTAGGGCGATGGCTTTAATATTTTCCCTATTTTCCAAAAAGAAAACTCCTATATTCATAGAGATGGTACAACGTAAACCTATTGAAATGGAATGAAGAAGATTCATTTAAAATATATACGTACTTTAGCAGATAATAGGGTCTTTTACCTGTGCCTGTGCATATATAATTTTGTTTTACATAAAAATGTATAATAATAATCATTGATAAACAAACCAAAAAAAAGTTGATTCAGGTCAAGTGTTCTTTTGTGGAATCAACAGCCAGAGAAGAATGAATGCATTACTTGAAAGGTTAATTAAAGTTTTTTTTTTAAGACAGTCGTTCATTGTCCCGTTTTGTGCACTGATTTTATTTGTTTTGCAATTAATGGTGAGGAAAAAAGATTCTTGAAATAAAACAAATTACATGCATAGTTAAGAGACATAATATAGATAAATATTTGAAAAGTCACTGACCTATCTAAACAGAAAAACCAAAGGTATTTACATTTGTCGATAAGGCTTTGTTCCTGGCAATCACATTGTACTTTTCCAATTATTTATAGTATTTGATACAATTTTTGAAAAATCTTTTGATACGTAGAAGGAATATCTAAAGAAGAAATTTTTGAATGTTAACAGTCGAATTGTTTTTTCCTGAACACCGTTTGTTTAAATAACTATGATTTTAAAATCATGAAAATTAAATTATAATGAAAATTGGCAGTTCCTCTTTGTAGCTCGGATTATATTTAATATCGATTTATTCGAGTAACAATGCGTCAGGACAAGGTGTATTGGTCATCTTCTGATGAGCCCAACCATTACATCGGGGCGAAACGCATATATGTAGGTATGAAAACTTTTATGCTGGTTTATATTTATTTTCATTTAAATGATTTTAAAATCATATTTATTAAAAAAAGGAATATCTACATTCATCTGTTATTTGACAATAAACAATATTTTATCTAAGATATTAATTTGAATACAAATTTGCGCTTATAGGCCCCATAAACTACACATGCCTGCATGCGCAAGCACAAAAATGCGCAAACACTCTTTCCCCATACACTACGCATGCAAATTGTACAATATTCAGTTATGTGTTCACCGCTGAACAGAAAACTTTAAAAAATGTCAAGCTCCGACACCGCACAGTGGTTCGGTTTGTATGGGAGAGCGGAAAAAAGTTAGTACAATCTGAACGGTTCAACAGATTTAAATAAAATTTGGCATACATGTTAAGATTAGTCTTAACATATTTGGTCAAAATTTGGTTGAAAAAAAAAATTATAAACAAAGTTATTGACATTTTTCTAAAATTTGAGGGTTTTTGATTTTTGTATGGGAGAGCGGAAAAAAGTCTGTAAAATCTTAACTTCTAAGCGAATTTTAATGAAATTTTAAACACATGTTAAGATTAGTCTTATACATGCTTGGTCAAAATTTGGTCAAGAAAAAATTATTAGAAAAAAAGTTATGGACATTTTTCTAAAATTTGAGGCTTTTGATGTTATATTTAAATAAAAGTTTTTTTTTAGTAAAATCTTAACTTTTTATTTTGAACAAAATATTACTAACTATGTATATTATAAAATTAAATAAATAAATAGATAAATACACACAAAAAATAAATAAAAAACAATTATGAAGTAGTAATTTTATGACGCTAAAATGAGATTTTTAGCGTCTGCGCTGATTGGAAGTATTTTCTTTTTTGCCTGTGGCCTTAAACCTGTTATTATTGGATCTGAGGATATGAGTATGTGATGCATCACATCTTCATTCGTCGCAATTCGGCTGCATTTTCTCGAATGAAACCTGCGGTAGGCTTTATAATCCTTATTTCGGCATTCTTGGGCTTCCTCGGAGAGCGATCCAACAGGAAATGCACAGCTTTTAATTATTTCTTCTCCATGGATCAAAATCTTATGTACGGTAGCTGGCATATTGTACCATTTATATTTCTCAACAAACAGTTCAGCAGTTTCCCACATGTAAGCTGCACTTTTTTTTAAATCTAATTTTTCATTCGACGTTATTACTTCAAGGACAACAGCAAACCGCCGAATTAGGGATTCACTAACTCCAGTGATTTCTGAAGTCATGGTTGGATTTGCAAAAAATCATCTGGAGGTGTTGCCGTCATTACTTGTCCCCGTACCTTGTTTTACAAGATCGACAATGATGCCCAGTTTTTCACGAAACTCCTGCTGAATTTTCTTCTTCTGAGCATCTCTAATATGGCTCCATGCTTTAAATGGCAAATTGTAGGCAACATTTAGGATACACTCCATAAATTTTATCCGAGCGTGAAGAGGAGACATTCCCATTTTCAAAGCTTCCCTGTTTACAGCTTTGGTTCTTATATTTGTCAATTTATTCATTCCAGAAGTTGTAGTTCCACATATGAAACAGGAAGAAGCTGCAGGAGTTTCTGTTATAGATTAAGCTGTCTTCCCGTCCAGCATTGTGAACATGAGTTCGTGTTTGATTGTAAACTGACGTTCGCCTATTTGAATTATCGTCTGAGTTAAATTACTGATTTCCGTATCTATTCTTTATTTCTCGTTTCGTATGATTTCTGCAGTTTCTTTAACAAAAGAAAATTGGATGGCTCTGCAGTATCTTGTAGAGGATGGTCGATCGTTGTTCCACACAATAATATCCCTGTTATCCTCCATAGCCATTTGCATTGGTACCAAAGATGTCATAAACATATTAGCGTCCGAAGTTTCTTCATTGTCAAATGTTTGACTGTATTGTGGTTGGCCAGAGGCACCATCACATCCCCATTTAGTGTACAATGTTAAAGACTGTCCTTCAATTCTGGTTATCTCCTCTGATGTCTTTCCTTCTAATAACCTTGTTGCAGTGTGGTCTAACAATTTTTGTAGTGGCACACTTGCTGAGCTTTCCGTAATGCTTATATCTAAAGGATAGCACTTTTTTTTGCTTCCAGTAATTTAAAAACATCATGTCCTTCATAGGGCATGTCTTAATACTTCATATTGGCGTTTCGACAATTCTGCTTGTATAAATAATGCAAGAGCCTTATCCGGATCAAATTGTGAGCAGGAAAAGCTCTCTGATGTTGCTGCATAGTTTATCTCTTCTTGAGGAAATATATTTCTAATTTCGTCCCTCTTATACCTTTTAGCTCGATCACAGCATTCGTCAAAACTCTTTCGTGGTCTTCCCATATTAGTTGACGTTTCGGCCAATACACTTTGGGATAGTTCTACTTCGAAAACTCCTTCGAGCCAATGAGTGTATTTTTTTTTTCAAAATGACTTTTTTTTCTATGAACTGCGTTCCATCGACTCAAAAAATGAGGCACAAAACGTTTATTTAATTCTGACAGCACAGTTTCTATTTGCTCAGAAATTAAGTTGGGGTATTCCCTTTCAAAATATGGTAGAAGATTTTGAACATCATGTCCATTAGTGATAAGTTCACTACACAACACCGAATAAGGAATTTCGATTGAATGCATTTTAATGTATTGAATTCACTATTCACTATATGTATATTTGTTATTATATTTCACTTCACTTTCACTTATTGATTGATCAGAGTAAACATTTTTCTTAAACACCTTGCTCAAATGGTCAATAACTCAATACTGACTTTTTTTTAATTTAATCCTTTATATATATAGATTTAAGTATGAGATTTTATTCTAATAAGACAGGTAATACAAAATTACGCAATACACAACAAAAACAAAGCAATAAAACTTTAAAAATAACATCTTTTTTATTTCTACCTGCCCTACTTTTATCAAAAAACTAAAAAAATAAAGGATTATCCCTAATCCTTTTCTTTATTTTTTTTGAGCTCTATCATATAATTTAAAATATCATAAAACTATATTGCTTTTCGTGTGTTCTTTCCAAGAAAATTGAGTTCAAAGTTGAAAAAATTTTCCGGGCAGAAATAAATGGTTTCGCAAAAATCAAAATTCTCAGACCTGTGTCAATGTATTAATTTTGTTTTATTTTTAAAATAAAGTTTGACATTTTTTCTTAAAATAATGGGCTTAACCAGTTCATTCTGACAATTAATAACGAAGAAATCAAACTTTTTGGTAAACACCACCGTCAAAACGCAGTTTCTTGAAATCCGATTCAGTGAAACATTTTTGATCATAACTTCCACATCTGCACGTATCTGCAGCTGATTTTTTCTGTGCTTTTACATAAATGCATGGAGCATATGCTGACATACTTACTTTCTTGGAGTCTTTTGGAGCTTTTTTTTGAAATCAAAAAGTTTAAAAAAAAACACATTTTTTCCTAGTACTTAAGCTTCAGACTACTTATAGAAGGTATCTTTTATAAATAATCATTTTTTTTTTATTTTAGATAATCGAAAATAGACCAATTAAATTATTTAAGAAGCTAGAGAATTTATTTAAAGGAACTTCGGAAAAAAACATCTCAAAATTTGTTGAAAATACGGTTCGAGATTTGAGTAAAATTATTTTTCAACTTTGAGGGCTTGTAAATCAGAACATACAATATATATGTTGAAAAATACTTTTAAATCATACGCTCGGGTTATATAAGAGTACTTAAACATAAAATTTAAAAGGATAAATATAACTTCTTAAAAAGACTTTTTTCCGCTCTCGCACCACTGTGTACCGCTGATGCGGCAATTTTGATTGCTTTAGCCCATGACTGAGCAGATGTAGCACACAGACCACACATGCTTGCATGCACAAGCAAGAAAATATCAAAATTTATTGATATTGCTCATGCCGCTTGCACCAACACATAGTTCACACCATACACTGGCAGTTTGCATGTGCAAGCACTGTATGCGCATGCAGGCATGTGTATGGGCCCTATTAGGTTGCATAGCTATAACCTTGCCCTAAGGTGCTTAATATTGCAAAATAAAAGCGCATTGTTGTATTCAATTACCCTCATCTAAACCTTAAACCTAAAACTACGATTGCCTTCTTGTATCCTGGCCCTTTTAGATGGTTACCTGGCTTAAAGTGGTGGTTCTTCGGAATAAATATACCCTCATCTGTTTTTTATTTGATTTTGGTGTTAAATGGAAGTAATTTAACTCTCGTTCAAACAATATAGGGTTATCTAACCAAAACCGGGCATAACCCAGGGTTGTCGGCTTTTATAGTTTTAAGTCTTTCTTAAGTGTAGAAAATGTGTTTCATGTGTTATTTAGTCGGTTTTTCATTTAAAGGTAAGGTTATTTAATTATCTTGTTCTGAACAATGAGGGTAGGTCCTAAAATAATGCAATATGTAAACTCATTTTTAATGAAACAACTGCTACTCTTCAACATAAAAGCTACACAACGGGATTCCTCAAGGCTCCCCGCTCTCAGTGGTCTTGTTTCTTATTGCCTTTCAGGAAATATCAATAATAGATTTAAATAGATTTAAACTTTTAGACCATTGCATCTATGCAGATGACCTCTATGTCTTGAGTAAATACAATGATCTAGACAAAACTCAAGAAATGTTCACTAACCTGATAAATTATATGCTTGTATAGTCGAATACATCCAGTGCAAGACTTTCACTTGAAAGTAATTAAATCAATCTGTAATTTTTTACACTTCAGAATTTCAGAAAGTAGCTGGCTAGCAAGATTCAAACTACGATCAGAGGCTCATCATAAGTGCATGTGTTAGTTGTTAGTAAGTAAATAATACAGGGTGGTAAAAGAATTCGTTAACATTTAAATGTAACTTACCGCGCAAACTATTGCCGCGCGGGCCGCGGGCAGGGGAACTAGCTCGCTTCTTGGAAATTCAGTCGCAATGGATTGCTTCGGGGGGCCCCAACGCGCTTACTGCGTGAAACAGTTTTATTTAAACAACTTTTCGCTCATTACGGTGAGACGCTTATTTCGCGTTGAATATGGTTTACACAGTGCTCCTTTAATAAAGAAATGGGTGAAGAAGTTCGAAGAGACGGGATCTGCACTAAATGTCAAACAAACCGGCGGAGCGCCACGGACTTCTCGGAGCGAAGAGAATGTGCAGCAAGTTTTTGCTTCTGTTCGACGTGATCCAGATTTATCGACGCGTAAACGTTCGGCTAAATTAGGACTATTCCGCACATTATTACGCCGTATTTTGATTTAAATGGGCATGTAAACAAACAGAATTGCAGGTATTGGAGCAGCGAAAATGATAAAGCTAAACATGAGAGGCCACTTCACTCTCCTAAGGTAACTGTATGGGCTGCAATTTCAGCAAAAGGAATCATCGGACCTTACTTTTTTGAAGATTCTCGAGGCCGTTCAGTTACTGTTAATTCTACCGAGTATGTGAAAATGTTACGGGAGTTCTTAGCATCGATGCTACTGGAATTCGCTGGCTATAATCGTAACACATGGTTTCAACAAGATGGAGCCACATGTCACACATCGAACGAGTCCTTGCCGGTGTTAAAAAAAATGTTTCCAGAAAAGCTGATTTCCAGACGAGGTGACATCCCATGGCCACCCAGAAGTCCAGATCTATCCCCAGTTGACTTCTTCTTATGGGGTTATTTAAAGAGTTGTGTCTACATTGATAAACCGAATACACTCCGTCAAATTAAAGAAAAAATCATTGAAGAGATGTCGGCCATCTCGCGGTCTCTTTGCAGAAGAGTATTCGAAAACTTCAGGAATTGCTTAGATGAGTGCAAAAACCGAAACGGTGGTCATTTAGACGATATCATTTTTAAAAAATAAATTACAACTAATTAGCTTTCTCGTAAATAAACGATTTCTAAAATATGTTAAATGGTTTTTTTTATACGATTTTTTCAAATGTTAACTAATTCATGGCCCACCCTGTATATTTAAAGCCTAACACACGCACAAAATACAAAACATAATTAACATTTAACATGAATTAATACAGAACAACAAAAGATAAAATAAAGATGTTTACGATAGTGGAGCACTGGTTCTAAACAATGATTTTAATCCCACCTTATTTAAATTTAAATTGTCCATTCCTGACAACATTACTCGCACACAGGAATGGTTGAGAGTTGTAAGACACTAGGCCCTAGTTCTGAACGGACTGTTGCGCTACCCAATTCATATTTAAATTTAAATCTATCGATGAACAGTTTAAGTTATATAAAATGCTCATTCGACTTAAAGCTTCATTCTTCCCATAGTTAGTTCTATGAAAGTCAATATGTATAAAATCAAATGTACGCAGGTGATGAGTTCCGCCTCGTTAATTAAAATGTACACAAGATAGCAAATAAGGTTTATCAATTTCACCATTAATGAGTTGATGAAAAAATACTAAGTCATTATTAACACACCTTTGATGGAGAGATTGCATTTGAAGAAGCTGAATACGATGTTCATAGGGAGGCAGATCATAACGATCTTCCCAAGGAAGACCCTTTATGGCAAAGCGAATGAAATTATGTTGAATTGATTCAATACGTTTTCTATAAATGTCGTAATAAGGAGTCCATACTTGCGATGCATATTCAAGATGAGGACGAACATGGCAATTCCACAAAGAAGGAGTAACATAAGGATCATTAAACTCCTTTGCCCAGCGCGCTGCAGCGTTTTATAAAACCAAGCATAGAACTTGCCTCATTGACAATAAAATTAATGTGATGTGTAAACTCTAAATTTGAACAGAAATAAACACCTACATCTTTAAATGTGAAGACGCGACAGAGTTTTGGCTGTGATATACAATAATAAAATACACTAACGATTCGTTTTCTAGTAAAAGTTATCGTCTGGCATTTTAAAGGATTGAGGGCAAGGCTATTTTTCCCACACCAAAATGTAAAACTATCAATGACGGCTTGTAAAAGAATACGATCATGGGTGGACATAACTTTATAATCTTAAAAATGTTCATGTCATCAGCAAAAATGAGAACTTCACTTGAGCGTGACAATACGTCGTTAACAGACAGAATGAACAGAAAATGGCCAAGATGGCTTCCCTGGGCAACACCAGATTGAGCAACAAAAGGTTCTGAAAGACAATTTCTAAATTTTACCTCATAAGATCTGTTTTTAAGGTATAATTTGATCCAAGGTGGAAATCCAAGAACTTTGAGTTTAAATAAAATAATTACGTGAATTAGAAAAGTCAGTATATACACAGTCAACTTCATAACCTTGCTCTAAAACGTTTGAACATATGTTTGAAAATGTGAGGAGATTAAGAACGGTAGATATTTTTTTCACAAAACCATGTTGCTGAGATTTGTACTAAAAAATGCTACATTTTCACAACAACAAATTGTTTGAACAGTTTAGTTTGTAGTTTGTTATGTCCGCCTTGTTACCTTTCTTGAAAATTGATGCTAGAAATGACTTCTTCCATATACTGGGAAATTTGCCTGTTTTTAGAGAAAGTTTGAATCAGAACGTAAGGGGTTCAACTTAAGGATTAGTGTACCTTTTTAGTACTATCGGAGGAATACCATCTGGACCGGGGTCTTAAACACTGCCGCTCGAACACCCGAAACTTCTTCATCTGGGAAGGGGCAACGTTGAACCACACAGGACAATCATAAACGATAATCGGCCGTATGAGGGCCATGGAGAAAATTGCCTTCATTTTGGAGTCAAGCCGACTGCTGTAAAACAGCCGTTTCGTGAGAGCGAAACGGCTCTGGCCCTAGTCAGAACAGCATTTATATGGCTGTCGAAATATAAATACTGATCTAACCAGATACCGAGGTATTTAACTACACTTTTGCTCGATAATCGCTGCCGGTGAAGATCAACGATTACCATCTTGCATAAATTCTTGCACGTATCCCTCGTGACCCTAGCCAACGGAGTCCGGAACAGAATTGTCTCCGACTTCTGGACATTTATTTTCAGTTTCCAGTCGTCGCAATATCGCTGAATCTTGTCGAAATCCCGCTGCAAGAGAATTCTAATAACCTCAACCTTTCGGGCCGTTCTGCACGCAATTAGATCGTCGGCGTACGCAATTGCCTCTGTAAGACTACCTATCAGATCGCTGGTGTAAATGCTGAAGAGAATCGGCGAATTCACCGCTCCCTGTTGAAGACCATTTTTAATTGAGAGTGTTGTGGTAGAAGTTACATTGCCACTTTTGACAAAAAACTTTCTACCGTTAAGCATATCATAAAGTATATACAACAATGGCTTGCTTATGCCAAGCCTGCTCAGTTTTAGGTAAAGACCCTCTAACCATACGGTGTCAAAGGCCTTTTCCAAATCAACCAGAACAGCACCTGTGCATTGTTGATTTGATTTATTCCATTGTATATCAGAAACGAGTTTAGACGCAGCATGAATTGTGTCATGACCCGCCTTGAACCCGAACTGTTTATCCGGAATTATTTTGTTGTCCGCAGCCCACTTAGTTAGAGCCCTATTAATGATACTCGGAAGAAGACTTATCGACCGAAGATTTGACGGGTTGGAGTTGTCCTTTCCCTTTTTGGGGAGAGGATGAACTACAGCGGTCTTCCAATGCACTGGATAATATGCATTAGCCGCGTTTTATTATCACCATGATCTGATCCGGATCTTGGATTTACATGCATTACAACAACAACACAAGATCCTGCTTTGTGTTTGGATCTCAATTTGAGATCCAAAATTTAATTCTTTTTTTCACAACAAGGAGCGCTCTATCATTGTGATTTCACATGTAAATGTTGGTATCATTGCAAACAAATTAAATAAAACCTGTATTGCCATATAAACATTTTAATTTAACTGAAATAAAATATTTTTTTAAATAAAAAGCGAGAAGCTTTATATTTATTTATTTGGTATATAATCCATGAAATAATTAGATATTTTAACAAAACTAATTAATTGGTGAAATTCAAATAATTAAGTCCAAAAAAATGTATATTTGACATAATTTATGGGTAATATTTTGCCCAAAAAAAAGGAACAAAAAAAATCATTGAGCAAAATGTTCTATGGGCAACTCTCCTTTAAATGTGAAAAAAACATAAATAAAATCGAGAAAGCTGCAGCAGAAAAAAATGTTGAAAATAGTTTTACATGAGAATTTTTTGGAAATCATTCTTTTAATTGAAAATGGTTGTAAGAAACATTTAGGTGACATAAATTAGAACTCAGAACCGTCTAAACCATCTCAATGAAGAGAGTAGTTTTGAAATGACAGTGGTTTGTATGTAACACTTCCAAGAATTTCGAGAGAAAATCATACAAAATTCTTAAAAGTGTTTTTTTTTTCCTGAATATCTTGTTTATTTTAGCGAACATTCTACAATAATGTCTGTGTGATTTCTATGATCGTCAGACTACGTAGTGAACTAATAGATTTAAATTTCATTCCATACAGACCTGATTTACCCCTAGAGTGTAATATGTGCAACCTATCAGAAAGGGTGGATACTGTTCACTTTTTGGGAAAACGCCCCATTCTCAGAAACTGAGTAACGTTGTCCTTAAATGCATCTAGAGTTCTGGGATTATTTGCAAAAATATGGTTCTATCAAAGATACAATACCCATAGAACTAAATGAACTTAAATCGCGTGATTTTCGGGGCGACTTCACTTCTTACGTGACAAAGCCATTGTTAAGTTGGAACTACCCATCCAAGCCATGAACTTAAATCGCTGCCAAAAAATTGTCAATTTGCTGCGAACGCAGGGAAATGGATACATTCGATTCATTAGCAACATATGCATTTGCAATATTTTTAATAGTGCATGTATTTCGATAATGCGTTAGATTTACACCATCAATTCACTCCACTCTTCCTATTTCTCCACATACCTTGCGTAGTCGTTCGATAACGGCAGCCAAAGACATTGCATAACGCGAGAAAATTAGCTAGGTCTCAATCACTACTTTCGTGAAAAGTTTTTAAAATTTTAACAATTGTTAAGTTACAAAATCAATCCGATTGCGTTTTTATTGATTGTTAAATATAATTTACAATAAATTTATAACAAAGTTATAATAATTAGAATGCGGAATTCAGCAAGTAGAGATTGAATTTTTAGAATATTGTGGACTGGGTGTTAATGGTTTTTGCACTGATTTTTTTGTATCGTTTTTTATAGGTCTTATTTTATTTCTTAAGTGTCTTTTGAATTTCCTCTATCCTCAATCTGGATGCATTTGTAGCGCTGGTTATTTGCTTACCAAGTCCATCCATTTCAAAACGTTGATGTTTAAGTTGGTCCAAGCCATGTTGCAGTTGACTGCATGCCTTGAAAAAGTTACTCAATTCCGGTATATCTCCAAATTCACCGGGATGCTGCCGGAATTTATGTCCCATTATTTCGGTTAATTTACTTAGTTTTTGATCAACTTCCTTCTCCTGCATAACAGTTTCGATCTCCGCATGATTAGCTGACAAATGTAAATCTCTTATTCGATGTTTCAAACCATTAAAATTTATCGATTCAAATGCTTCACCAGCCGATTCAAAGAGCTGAGAACATTTTTTCAATTCTAAACGCATTTTTTGAATGTTTTCATCAATCGAATATGAGGAGGATGGACGTAAATTTTCGTTTGAAATATTAAAATTGTCAATAGTTTTTTCGGGATTAGTTTTTTTGTCTGGTTGAGAATAGTTTTGATCATGAAAATCAGCAGACTTATCTGAATCCAAGGATTCTTTTTCGCTAAAAAAAAATACCGAATAAAACGTGTGCAGAACAAAATATATTTTAAATACCTTTGAATAATAAGCCTTTTCGATTCTTGACGAATGTTATCAAAAGTTTGATTTTGTTGATCCATTTTAAAAACAGTTTTGTCTAGGTTAGTCAAAAACGAAAGGTTTATTTATACATTTATTTCCAGATCTATTTCTTTTTTTTTTTGAAATAATGGATTAATTTTTCAAAGTACATATTGATTCTTATTTTTTGTACTCGATAAAATATAATTTTCTTAATAAACAGTGTTTGCGATTGTGTGTTTTTCAAATTCAGTTGCTTAGAGCAACACTGTTATTTCTTAGCAACGAAAAATTATGCTTTTTGTAAATTTGTAAAAACAATTAATGTAAATTCATATTCTTCGACTGGGATTCGAAACAACCAACGGGTTGGTGCATAAGATAGGAGATTTTAATGTCATTCAATCGATAGAATAAAATACGTGTCCCAATCAAATTTTTATTGCATGGTGCGTTTTTCATATCAACACTTAGTTCATCAAAGCCATGGAAATTTATGGTTTTAAATAAAAGATAGTTTTGAGCCGAACGTAATATCTATAAAAATTATTGTAACAAGTACATAACGATTTTGTCAAACAGTTAAACTGCACTTATTGCTTCTCTATTAGTTCAAAAATAGTGCAGAAATGTTTGACAAGAACTTGTCAAACAAATACTTACTTAAGGTGGAGCTACAGTCCGGGCGGACCTGGGCCTCAACCAACAAGCGTCTCCAGCCAGCTCGGTCCCTAGCTAGCTGTCTCCAGTTTTGCACGCCAAGTTGGTTGAGGCCTCTCCCACCTGGTTGCGCCACCTGAGTCGCGGTCTTCCTCTACTGCGCCGTCCCTCGGGATTGGATTCGAAGACCTTCCGGGCTGGAGCGTTGATGTCCATTCGCTCTACATGACCTAGCCATCTAAGCCGTTGGACTTTAATGCTGCTAACTAGGTCAGTGTCGCTGTACAGCCCGTATAGTTCGTCGTTATATCTTCTCCTCCATTCTCCATCTTTGCGTACGGGACCGAAAATCACCCGAAGAATTTTTCTCTAGAAGCATCCTAAGACGGTCTCATCTTTCTTTGACAGGGTCCAGGCCTCAGCGCCATAAATGAGAACCGGGATGATGAGTGTCTTATAGATGGTGATTTTAGATGATCGAGAGAGGACTTTACTTCTCAATTGCCTTCTAAGTCCAAAGAAGCAGCGATTTGCAAGAGTTATTCTTCGTTTGATTTCAGCGCTGGTGTTGTTGTCTGCATTAATAGCGGTGCCTAGGTAGACAAAGTCCTTAACTACCTCAAAGTTATAGCTGTCCATGGTGACGTTTTGTCCAATACGTCGTCGTTCAGTGTCCTTTTTTGATGATAGCATATACTTGGTCTTGCCCTCATTGACCACTAAACCCATCTTCTTCGCTTCCGTCGCAATGCTCAAAAACGCTGCACTGACATCACGCTTTGATCTTCCAATTATGTCAATATCATCTGCGTATCCGAGTAATTGGATGGATCTTTGGAAGATTGTGCCTCTAGTGTTGACGGTTGAGTTTTGCACAATTCTTTCCAAAACGATGTTGAAGAAGTCGCATGACAGTGCATCGCCTTGTCTAAAACCTTTTTTGACATCAAATGCATCGGTAAGATCTTTTCCGACCTTGATAGAGCAGCGTGCATTCTCCATCGTCATTCTGCACAAACGGATAAGTTTGACAGGGATGCCAAAACTAGACATTGCTCGGTAGAGCTCTTCCCTATAGATGCTGTCATACGCGGCTTTAAAATCGATAAAGAGATGGTGGTCATCGATTTGAAGCTCCTGGGTTTTTTCCAAGATCTGCCGTAGTGTGAATATTTGGTCGATAGTGGACTTTCCTGGTCTGAAGCCACACTGATAAAGACCAATCAGGTTGTTGACGAATGGCTTCAGACGTTCACATAATACGGCAGAGAGGATCTTATACGCAATGTTAAGGAGACTGATGCCTCTGTAGTTGGCGCAGTTTAGAGGGTCTACTTTCTTATGTATCGGGCACACTATGCTGAAATTCCACTCATCAGGCATGCTTTCTTCCGACCATATTTTGCAGATGAATTGGTGCATGCTCCGTACCAAGTCAACGCCTGCTGCTTTGAATAGTGCGGCAGCGATGCCGTCAGCTCCAGAAGCTTTGTTTCACTTAAGTTTAGATATAGCTATCTTCACTTCGTCAAGGTCGGGTAGGCGGAATTGTTGGTCTGCGTCGCCGAGGTTGAGTGGTTCTACCTCCCTTACAGCGGAATTCGGTTCGTCATCGCCGTTATATAATTTGGAGAAGTGATCTTTCCATATTCTCAGCATCGACTGCGGTTCTACTACGATGTTCCCCTGATCGTTTTTACAGGCTTCGGTTCGTGGCTGGTACCCTTGGAAGGTTTCTTCTACTTTTTGGTAAAATTTACGAATCTCATTCCTGTTGTGACATCCCTCTATCTCCTCGATCGCGCGCTTCTCATGCTCCCTTTTTTTCCATCTAAGAAGCCGGTGTTCCTCTCTCCTCTTCTGCTCGTAGAGCTCGCGAGCAGCTCTAGTCCTTTTGTGCAGCGCCGTTTTGTATGCCTCTTGTTTCACTGCGTGAGCTTGCAGGCATTCGTCGTCAAACCAGGGGTTTCGCTGTGGTGGCCGTGTGAAACCTAGCACTTCAAAGACGGCATCTCTGATGGCTGCAAGGCAATGTTGCCACTGGTTTTCAATGCTTAATGCAGGAAGAATAGGACTCCTTAGGAGGTTATTAGAGACTCGATCGGAAAAGGACATGGCAGTCTCTTGCGATTGTAGCCGTCTAACGTCGAATCTTCTCACAGTACTTCCTTGTTTTGGCTTGGATCGGGATATCCGTAGCCGTACCTTGGCTACAACGAGGTAGTGGTCCGAGTCAATGTTGGCCTCTCGGAATGTTCGGATATCCTGGATACTGGAGAAGTGTCGTGCGACGATCGCAATGTGGTCAATCTGGTTGACGGTTGATTGATCAGGAGATTTCCATGTCCCCTTGTTGATATTAAGATGCGTGAACTGCGTACTAGCTACCAGAACGTCTCGCCCGCAGCGAAATCGACCAGCCTGAATCCATTGTCGGAGGTGGTGTCGTGCAGGCTGTATCTCCCGATTATCCCACCAAAGATGTCTTTACTTCCTAGCTTGGCATCAAAATCTCCTATGACAATTTTAATGTCATAGCCAGGGCACTGCTCATATGTCTTGTCCAAGAGCTCGAAGAATATGTCTTTGGTGTCTTCATCTTTCTCCTCTGTCGGGGCATGCGCGCATATTAGGCTTATGTTGGCGAATTTAGCCTTGATGCGGATTGTCGTGATGCGCTCGCTTACACTGTTGAAACTCAAGACTTTTTGCCTGAGCCTAGTTCCAACAACAAATCCACACCCAAATAGACGCTGTCTTTGTTCTCGGTAGCAGTCGCCGTAGTAGATATCGCAGTCTTTTAGTTTGCGTTTGCCCGGTCCTTCCCATCGCACTTCTTGGATGGCTGTAATATCTGCCTTGCAGCAGTTTAGGGCTTCCGCTAATTGTTCGGCTGCACGTGGTCTGTTAAGGGACCTAACATTCCACGTACATATCCGAAGTTCGTTGTCCTTATTTCGTTTGCGTGGGTTGTCAACAGTGAATCCGTCCGTATCCGAGGCTTGTTGGTGCTTCGAAACTTAAGGTATTTTTACGTGGCCAGGAAGTCACCCCGACGGCACAACCCCCAACCTGGAGGGCCAAAACCTTAGTATAACTCCAAGGAAGGGGAGCCGGATAAACCGCTCCTTACAGGCCTGGGCTCCGAATATGTCGAAGAAGCCCTATAAGGTGTTCACTAAGTAGTTCAACCTTACTGGAACTGTAGACGCCACCGTTGATTCTATCTCGAGAATTCGTCCGCTGCCGCCTGGATAAGGAGAGGTGCCTTAGTGGAAACACCTCTCCCCACCTCTCTCGTTTGCTGCCCCCAACAACTTTCCACTGGGGTTGGAACCCAATCTCCAGTTGAGGTACTAGGCACCCGATGTTCACCGCGGGGAGGTGAGAGTAGGATATGATAGACAGAGATGGGTTTTGAGAAAAACCTGTGGACGCTTGTGTCTTCTTGAATGCACATGTCTACCATTTGAACATCAAAAAAACAAATACTGTCACAATTTATTTGGGTCAGAAAAAGGAAGAGGCAACCTCCTTAGTAAAAATACAACAGTTTCAAAAATTGCATACTGCATATAATTTAAAGCAAACAACTGAGTCAACAATCTCCTATCTGATGGTATCCAAAATAATTAAGTTTCACAAATAGATATCCATGGAGGAAGATCTATAAAATGGGAACATTAACCAGTTCGAGGAGAGGGCACAATATATCTTTAGGTTGTAGTGATCTACCCCAATTCATTAATTCGTAAAGCTTTCTGTAATACAAAAGATAACAACATTTAAGAACGCAAATACCTAATAATTGAATTGTAAAATATTAGTAATTGAGGTAAAAATAAGTGATAAGGTAATCACTAATCAGATATAATCGATGGTACAAATAATTATTTGTTTTTCAACCCACAAAGTATCGAATACACTTATTTGCAGACAATTTATCACGAAAAATGGATAGATTGGAAATTTTGTATCTTATTTTGTTTTGAAAGCGTGTGTACATTAGACTAATTAAAAACAAAACTACAATGTCTTCGGTTTTCAATACACAAGGCAAGTGATATCTAAAGTATTGTCACATCATATATATTTTATATTACAGTAGATAATTTCAATAGGTTATTCAAATAAAATGCACGACTGGGTCGCACGAACTTGCTCCTGTATGCTAAGAGTATGTTTAAAAAAGTACTTATATAAGATTTAAAAATATACCTGTAAATTAAGTTTGTCTTCAAAGATATAAATGCCATTATGTACAATTGTACATAGTGAAAACCATAGTACTCTCATGAGCAGAAACTTTTAGGGCGACCAGATGCAGAGTCGTTGGCGTGGCGTTAGTATCGAAAGTGGAGAAATTCAGCTGGAGCGCGAGAAAAATATTATTTCCATTCCCATAAGCAGCCAGCAGAATAAGGGAGATAATTAATTTTCGACCCAAAAAGTCTACACAATTTCCTTCATTCTACTTGAGTCTATCCTTGTATATATTTTCACATAGAGAGCTTCCATATGAAGGTTGATGAATTTGTTTTTGTTTTATTTACATATATCAATGCACTTTATATAAAAAAACAAAATGGCTTAATATTGTATCTAATAAGGGGATGAAACAAACTTTTGCATTCTTACTTCAGCTGTTTAGGATCTTTTACCGATATTTGTTTTTATTTACATTCATAAGTCTGCTTTTACTTCGGTACGATCTTTGTATATAAAAAATGGTTTCTATTATGTATGTATAAAGCTACGATGCGTTCGATATAGATTCAACTTGTTCCTTAAAAGCTTTTTTCCTTTAGATAGCTTTATTGTAACTTCATATTAGAAGAACCAAGATGGAAAATAAATAAGATAAGAAAGAGGCATGACCATGAATGTTTAAATTTTAAATCGATCGCCTATTGGTTGTGTAGTTAGGAAACAGGTAGGTAGATGTCTAAAACGAATAAAGATAGATAGATAAAACCATGTTTATGATGATAATGAAGGAATGTTATTGGTAGCTAAAAGGTACATACTACATTCCTTCTTTACTATAAGTTTTCAGCGCTAACATGAAGTTTTTACGTTCAGTTTACATATTTATTTTGTTAAAGTTTAAAAAAAATAACAAGCATACGAACAGGTACTCGTACTTGTACCTGTATTGCTGTTCATGCGTTGTTTACAGTCAGGCTCTTGTGCGTTTTGGATTTAAGTTATGAAGTGACACGTAAGCAGTAATTGTAGAAGTTGTACGTAATACCTTTATAAATAGTTATAATGTGTACCCATAAAATATAAAAATATTAAAAGTGATTCTAATAGAAAATACATATACTCTTTCTTGCCCGTTTCTTTAACTTGTAGGTACTAAGTATTTATTCTTTTATATAGTCGAAGGCAGGTAAATCATGTGTGAAACAACCTTAGTCGTAAAGAATAATATTTTAAAGTCTCATATACAAAGTTACCAAAATAATACTTCTTGATAGACAGTTTAAAATATATTGTTGATTAAATATATCATATAAATGTGTACCGAATGCATTAATTTGGATTAAAGATAGGAATGCAATTACAATTTTGTCAAAATAATGCGCTCTTTCGGGCTCATGCATAGTAAAAATATTAAAAAAAATATTTTAATATTCATAATTTCACCCGAAAAATAAGTTTGTCTTCAAAAATTTAAATGCCATTTTATAAATAAAAAAACATTTCATTTTTCAAATTTTTTTTATGAAAATCGTTAGAGCGGTTTTTTTTTAAATTAATTTTTTATAAATAAAATTTTTCAATTTTGTTCTAAAAATATTTTTGGTACGCAGTTGTTTAGAAATTGTTAATATACGCTATACGTTTGAATTTCGGAAAAAAATGTTGAAACGTTTTTGAGATATCGAATTTTGAAAAAATAAAATTCAATATTTTTTTAAAAATCCAAACAATAAAAAATTGCACTTTTGATAATCAAATATTGTTAAAGCAATATAAGAGCTTATTCAGAAAAAAAATTATTGAAATCGGTTTATAAATG
This sequence comes from Eupeodes corollae, assembly GCF_945859685.1. Taxonomy (NCBI): domain Eukaryota; kingdom Metazoa; phylum Arthropoda; class Insecta; order Diptera; family Syrphidae; genus Eupeodes; species Eupeodes corollae. The sequence continues at coordinate 60,075,206 of NC_079147.1, read as the reverse complement.
CCTGAGAAAATTAAAAAACAAAATAACGGTTCTATGAGCGGTACCTTTCCTGAGCAATACAAAAATTTGTTTTTCTTATTAGAAGAAGCCAAGTTAAAAAATAAAATTTTAGAGAAAATTTAAAGAAAATCTATCGGTTTGTTTTTGAGAAAATTCGAATTTTCGTTTTTTGACCAAAAATATTGTATGGTGGCCACTGTTAGTTTTGATCTTAAAAAAAAAATGAAAAAAACGCCTAACGCGAATCAGCTCAAAACCTTAACTTCCAAGTTTGAACTCAATCGACCCAATGGTTTAGGCTGTAGGAGCGTGGACAGACAGACAAAACCGACCGGACGGAATCGCGGGACCCACTTTTTTCGACTTGTCTACCATCGTAATATCATGTTTGATTAAAATCTCGAGTTCGAAATTTTGCACGAATGCAAAACTTGCCATATACATAGTTCCTATATGTCGCAAGTAAAAATAGCTGAAAATAAAATTGATGAAATTTATTCAAATTTTAAAAACTTAAAAACTTTGAAAGGAGTGCACTTAATAAAAAAAATGTTACAACCTTTTTAAAGGAAATTCAAATTTCTTTAAGAAAAAGTCATAGAAATTTGGGCAGATGTTTATTATTTCAACGAGCTCTAACCAAAAGCTAGTTACATTTAAAAAAAAAGATATATTTTTTTTTTTTTCTATAAGTCTAATATACATATTGATACGGACCAAGCTAAGCATCACCAAACAGTCTTAACTGCAATACTTTTAAGGTTTCTGATATGTTAGTAATCATTACTATCACACTCTATAAACCATTTTAAAAATATTTGTGGTTGCATTTTAACACCTTTTTGTATTAGCATTTTTTTGTTATTAACCCTGTAAACATGTCGAGGAAGTGTAACAATGATCCTATCTATTTATGTTATGTTTGCGGAGAACTGACTCAAAAAACAAAGACGAAACTTTACGAATCTTGTGTTGGAGTGTTATCTCCAATGTTTTGGTTTTTCTGTCGCCCATCAAGACAAATCCTGGGCTCCTTATGTTTGTTGCATAACGTGTGTGAAAAATTCATCCGACTGGAAGAAAGGCGCACGACCTTTGCCGTTTGCAGAAATATTACTAGCTGCAACTACATCTGTTGAGAATGACCATTCACACCCGTCCACTTCAGGTAAATGTGTTGACGAGGACGATGACTTTCAGTTTAAAGGAATGTCAAACGTGTCACATTTCATAACTTAAGGAGACTTAAATAATTTAGCTCGGAATCAAAATTTGTAAAAAAAAAATCAGGACTATTAGGATCTCGTCTAAAGACTAAGATTTAGAAAAATTTGCATGGAAGGCTTTTAAAAATGTTGTTGCAAATTTTTCGGCTAACCACAAGAGTGACAGCTACAGGGAGTTGGTTAGCGAGCTGTTAATGACATATAAAGCTTTGGGTTGCAACATGTCACTTCAGATCCAATTTTTAGACTCCCATCTGAATTTTTTTCCTGACAATTTAGTGCCTGTCAGCGACAAGCACGGTGAGAGGTTCCATTAACACGTTTTGAATATGGAAAAGCGGTACTAGGGCAAATGGAACCCTAAAAGGGACCAACCAGAAGCGAAACATGGAAGAAAATCTAAGATTTATTAAGTCATTTCTATAAAATACAGATTTAATTAACAAGATCTGTGTTATTTCGCAATAGTTTAAATTACTCAATAAAATAAAATCTTTGGTCAACAGATTTTTGTTAACTATTTATTTTTTTGTTATGATCACCAACTAAAGCAAAAAATATCAAAAAAAAGTCCGTGTGGCAAAAAAAAGTTAAAATTTTGTTCACCAGTGTTATTGCTAGCAAGTTTCGCTTGGAATTTGCAGACCTAACCTGAAATCCAGACCTGCCGTGTTATTTTCAGACCTCCCTTGATATTTCAATACCCACCATTGATATTTCTGGACCTCCCTTGATACTTAAAGACCTACCTTGGAATCGCCAGACCTCCCTTGATATTTAAATACCTCTTTCTCAACCACAAGGCACACCTTGCTACACTGTAGTTGCTACTATCAAGTTATTGAAAGTTTCCCAGAATCATTCACCTAACCTAAGCATTATAAGATACCAGTTATAGCTATCATTGGTTTTCATCATTGAAACCAGTGGCGTCTTTAGGTATGGGAATGGTGGCCTGGGGCCCAGGGTCCCGTATTTATTTGGCCCCCGAAACCACCAACTCAAAATTAATGAATTTATACAAGAATTATATAGAAAACGAAATAAGTTTAGTAGACAGTAACAGAAAAACAAGATTTATTTTACTCTCCGTTCCCTTGAAATTCTCCTCCTCAACAATTTAAATTTCTGGCAACATGAATCCTTAATCATACAACTGCACACGCTGTGAACATTATATTAACAACTCTGTTTTCGTTCTACTCTACAGTTCTGCACAAGTATTGACAGTACACCCTTGACTTTTGTAATTCGGTATGTTAAAAATTGTGTTCCCATCGTAAAGTTCTTAAAATGTTAAAATCATGATAATTCAATTGAGGATTGTAGAATACAAAGCTATGTTAATGCGTCTAATATGTCGGACAAATATTCTGGTTTGCAAGCAAGATTAAAGGCGAAGTCCGAATGTTCTACCTTTGTACCTTGTGCAGCACATTCTCTTAGCTTAGTAGGCCTTCATATGGCTGGTTGATTGCCAACAAGTTTCTTGCAAGGGCTTCAAACAATTTACAACTTTTTTCTTCTTTTACCCATCACTGGAATAAATTGAATGAATGTTTAGGTTCACATAGAGTTCTTAAAAGCCTTTCTGAAACAAGATTGTCTGCACCAACTAATCCAATTAACGCGCTCCATCATGGTACTGAAGCCTTGACAGCTATCTCTAGAGATCCAGAGCAAGCTCCAGACAGAAAAAGCGAAACTCTAGGCCTGTCTAAGAAAATATCAAAACTGGTCCTCATTTTAAAACATAACATTTTTTGTTAGAAAGAATTCATAAAACCAGCAAGAGCCTTAAAAAAACCATAACGATTGACGTTGCTGCCAATTTTCTTTGTTCAATATGTTCTTTCATAAATGATCTAAGGGAGAATTTTGATAAATTTGAAGCGTGTGCCAAAATTCAGAATCCGGATGCTAATTATAAACACTTAATGCAATGAAAAACAGTACAAAGTTCGTGTGCCACATATTTTGATGGCCCTCCACCATCCGTCCAGCTAATTGGAAAAAAAAAAGTTTAAAATATCAATTGTTTTTTTCCAATTATTGACTCTATTACCTTGCAATTAAAAATGTGATCCAATTGCTATCAAGAAATGAATGTGTTGTTTGGTTTTTTTGTCGATTGCAATGTTTGACTTCAGTGGAGTTGTAAAACTCTTGCGAACAATTTTCAATAAAATACCATAGAGATGTTAATGCAGAAGAGCTCGAGGTAGAAAGCCTGCACCTCGTATTAAAACAATTCAAAAAAGATGGAAATGAAGATCTTATTACAATATCAAAATTGTACAGTCTAATTACAGTAGATAAAATTGGGAACACATTTCCAAATTTATAAACTGTCCGTAGAATGTTTTGTATCTTCGATGGTTTCAAACTGCAGTGGAGAGCATTCATTTTCGTTGCCGTTGTCTGTGTTAATAGCGGTGCCTAGGTAGACAAAGTCCTTAACTACCTCATGCTCCCTTTTTTTCCATCTAAAAAGCCGGTGTTCCTCTCTCCTCTTCTGCTCGTAGAGCTCGCAAGCAGCTCTAGTCCTCCTGTGCAGCGCTTGCCGGCATTCGTTGTCAAACCAGGGGTTTCGCTGTGGTGGCCGTGTGAAACATAGCACTTTAGAGGCGGCATCTCTGATGGCTGTAAGGCAATGTTGCCAATGATATTCAATGCTAAATGCAGGCAGCATAGGACTCCTTAAGAGGTTATTAGAGACTCGATCGGAAAAAGACATGGAAGTCTCTTGCGATTGTAGCCGTCTAACGTCGAATCTTCTCAAAGAACTTCCTTGTTTTGGCTTGGATCGGGATATCCGTAGCCGTACCTTGGCTACAACGAGGTAGTGGTCCGAGTCAATGTTGGCCCCTCGGAATGTTCGGATATCCTGTATACTGGAGAAGGTCGAGCGTCGATCGCAATGTGGTCAAACTGGTTGACGGTTGATTGATCAGGAGATTTCCATGTCCCCTTGTGGATATTGAGATGTATGAACTGCGTACTAGCTACCAGAACGTCTCGGATCCATTACAATAACTTCCTATGGGAAGTTAATAAATCTTTTAAATCTAAAAAAAATGTCAATAATGAAAACCAATGATAGCTTAAAATTACCCCCAATAAACCTCTTCTCGTCATTACCACACCTTGGTTTTTAGTGCAAGGTCATTGCCGAACTTATCAAAAAAAATGTATAATCTTATAAAGCGCAGTCTATATTAATACAACAAAAGGCAGAAGAAGCTATATAAGAAGGAAATTTTAAAATAATTGATAGATTTGTAAGGACACATTTTGAGCACCTTCCCAACCATCCCTTTAGTTTAAATAATTAATTATTTGTGTTATGAATGCATTCACAAAACGACTATACATTTTTATTTGAAAATATTATCAATTTTTCATTTCCTAAAGCTACAGAACTATCACGCCAACTTGACCGTTGGCTAGGGGGTGCTGAGCTTTCACATGGACCTGCCCGGGCGATTATCGCACCGTAAGTTAATACAAATTCATTATCTAAGAACAAATATCTTTATTCAACTTTTTTATTTCTTCTTCAAAGTCATGCAGGGTATGCGTACTGTGGTGCTTGTGGAGCATATGCCTATCGACAAGTTAGTCCAGCAGTTGTGTAAGTTTATAAATACAACATTTACATTTTTTAGTAATTTAATTCTGATCTTTTACACGCTTTATAGTAAACGAATATTCATTCTTGGACCATCACATCATGTCCGACTACGTGGATGTGCCCTATCCATAGCTAATAAATATAAAACACCTTTATATGATCTCAAAATAGATCCCCAAATCAATTCTGAATTGGAAAAAACTGGACACTTTTCATGGATGGATATGAAAACCGATGAAGATGAACATAGTATCGAAATGCATTTGCCATACATAGCCAAAGTAATGGAAGAGTAAGTTTTTTATTTATTGCCAACACTATCGATATGCTAGTTAATTTTAACCATAATATTTTATTCAGTTTCAAAGATCAATTCACTATTGTGCCTATTTTGGTTGGATCGTTGTCCCCAGATCAGGAAGCTCTATACGGCGAGCTTCTTGCTCCATATCTAACAGATCCTCAAAACCTCTTTGTTATATCCTCTGACTTCTGCCATTGGGGTCAGCGATTTGGTTATACATATTATGAAAAGTCCTGTGGTTCCATCCACAAATCCATCGAAAAACTAGACAAAGAGGTAATATACTATTTGAATTTATTTAAACAAATATATAAATTGTAAATACTGTGATAATTTCAGGGAATGGACATTATTGAGACACTCAGTCCTACATCCTTTACTGAATATCTTCGTAAATATAGCAACACCATATGTGGTCGTCATCCAATTGGTGTTTTGCTAAATAGCATAAAAGTTCTGCAAAAACAGGGCTATAATATGAGCTTTAAATTTCTCAAATACGCACAGAGTAGTCAATGCAGGGATATGAGTGATTCTAGTGTTAGTTATGCATCTGGTTCACTTTTATTTGAGTGTTAGTAGTTTAAAAATTAATGAACTAAGCGATTTTATTAGTTAAAGACATTTCTAATCACTAACCGCGCCGCGCCGTCTTAAGTTGTAAAATTGATAAATTACAATTTTTTGTTTTCTCCTTGAAAATTTTCATCAATGTATTTTTAGCAATATTTTCTATCACATTTTTCAATCATGTATCTACTTTTTTTTTGTAATATCGAAGACGAGTAATACTTAAAAATAATATGAGTTAAATAAAAATTTGTTAATTTTAATTGTTTAACTAAACCGAAATAATATAATTAATAATTGAAGATTAAACTTGTTATTTTGTCTTTTTTTTTTAATTATAATTTATGCTCTTTTGAACTTGAAAGTTTTCACACGTTTAAAGACTTGTCATAGGTGAACTATGCAAAATTTCAACATAACATAAATAAAAAGAGGAAAGAAGGCAATTATCTAGAAAAACTTGTAAGTCCATGTTAAAAAAAAATGTCCTTGGAATTCCAAGAGATTAGATGATCAAAAGAAACAACTTCGAGAAGAACCTTAAAACGGATTTAAGTTTTTAAAAAAAGGGAAGGTGGTAATATGAATTATCCAACATTGTTGGAAAATAGCCGAAATGTAGGATTCACCTATTATTTTTAAAGCTCTCTTTTGAATTTTGTCTAAGAGCTTTGGACGAATATAGGCTTTATAAATTATAGCCAGATCAGAAGCGGTACAAAAATTCTTGCATCGGCGGAGAAAATCGAAACACTTAGCATAATAGTCCTGGGGCATAATAGCGTTTATTTTGTGGATATCAAATTTAAACTTGTTCAAAACTACTTGAATTGAACGAAAGGTGATATCAAACCCAACAAAGAATAGATTCAACATACCAAATGCGAGCATTTTCAACAGAATACCTTTTAAGTGCTACAAGAGTCTTACAGAAGAGGCTTTAAGTGTGCTGACTTACTTCAATAAATTTACCACAAAGTTTCCGAAAGGCGATTTTGTTTCCATTACATAAAAAAGGTGACTGAATTGAGCCGAGAATTATAGAGGAATTTCTTCTTGAACTGTTCATTAAAAATTTTCTCATCTGTTCTTTTCACAAGACTTACAACATGGGTCAAAAAGAAAACATGCTTAGTGATTTTCAGGCTGGATTAAGGCAAAATCATTCAACAATCGAATACTGCGCAATTGTTCCAGGCCCAACATACAAAACTATGCTTTTTACGTCGATTTTAAAGCAGCTTTTGATGATCCTATCGATAGAAGGTCACTATTTTACAAATAGTCATTGCTGGGAATGTCCACAAAGATGCTAAATATTCTAAAACTCTTGTAGACGGATACACAATCAACAGTTTGGAATGGAAAGATACTTTCGGAATGGTTTCCAACAAACATGGGAGTAAAACAGGGGTGTGTTCTAGGTATTCTTTTGTTCATTCTATTTCTTGACGACCTGAATGATGTGCTTTGCGGTGGAATTTTGTGGGCTGGAAGGAAAATTAAAGTGCTCATGTATGCTGATGATATTGTTCTCTTATCAGACACGACTCAAGGACTAAGTCGCATGATTTTGGGCCTTAAAGAATACTGCCAAAATGGGATCAAAATAATCATATTTCGAAAGGCCGGTGGACGGTACGCTCAAAATGAAAAACAGTTATTTACTGGTGAAGGTATTGAAATCGTCAATGAGTACGAATATCTTGGCATGAAAATATCATCAAATTTATCTCTGAAAAGTCATCTTTCCAACAAGCTTCAGCTAGCTAAAACAGCACTGAACTCTACATGGAAATTCTGCATTAATTCGAGTACACTCAGTTTAAGTGCAAAGTATAAATTTTTTAATGCGACTTCTAAGTCAGTCGTGTTTTACGCTGCTCAGGTTTGGGATTACGAACAAAGTGAAGAAGTTGAAAAATTACTTAGATTTTTTCTCAAGAGATTGTTCAAACTCCTTTCGAACTGTCCAAACTATATGCTTTTATTAGAAACAGGATTGTCGCCATTTTTTACTGCAACCTTGAAGCTTCACTTTGATTACATAATAAAAGCAATGTCGCAGCCATCTAACCGTCTGGCCAGGCTTGTTGTTACGCATGCTATCCCTTCCAAGTCAACTTTGGGCTCGCGAGCTCTACGAGCAGAAGAGGAGAGAGGAACACCGGCTTCTTAGATGGAAAAAAAGAGAGCATGAGAAGGGCGCGATCGAGGAGATAGAGGGATGCCACAACAGGAATGAGGTTCGTAAATTTTACCAAAAGGTAAAAAAAACCTCCCAAGGGTACCAGCCACGAACCGAAGCCTGTAAAGACGATCAGGGGAACATCGTAGTAGAACCGCAGTCGATGCTGAGAATATGGAAAGATCACTTCTCCAAATTATATAACGGCGATGACGAACCGAATTCCGCTGTAAGGGAGGTAGAACCACTCAACCTCGGCGACGCAGGCCAACAATTCCGCCTACCCGACCTTGACGAAGTGAAGATAGCTATATCTAAACTTAAGTGAAACAAAGCTTCTGGAGCTGACGGCATCGCTGCCGAACTGTTCAAAGCAGCAGGCGTTGACTTGGTACGGAGCATGCACCAAATCATCTGCAAAATATGGTCGGAAGAAAGCATGCCTGATGAATGGAATATCAGCATAGTGTGCCCGATACATAAGAAAGGAGACCCTCTTAACTGCGCCAACTACAGAGGCATCAGTCTCCTTAACATTGCGTATAAGATCCTCTCTGCCGTATTATGTGAACGTCTGAAGCCATTCGTCAACAACCTGATTGGTCCTTATCAGTGTGGCTTCAGACCAGGAAAGTCCACTATCGACCAAATATTCACACTACCGCCGATCCTGAAAAAAACCCAGGAGCTTCAAATCGATACCCACCATCTCTTTATCGATTTTAAAGCTGCGTATGACAGCACCCATAGGGAAGAGCTCTACCGAGCAATGTCTAGTTTTGGCATCCCTGTCAAACTTATCAGTTTGTGCAAAATGACGATGGAGAATGTACGCTGCTTTATCAAGGTCGGAAAAGATCTTACCGATGCATTTGATGTCAAAAAAGGTTTTAGACAAGGCGATGCATTGTCATGCGACTTCTTCAACATCGTTCTGGAAATAATTGTGTAAAACTCAACCTTCAACACAAGAGCCACAATCTTCCAAAGGTCTATCCAATTACTTGAATACGCCGATGATATTGACATAATTGGAAGATCAAAGCGTGATGTCAGTGGAGCGTTTTTGAGCATTACGACGGAAGCGAAGAAGATGGATTTAGTGTTCTATGAGGGCAAGACCAACTATATGCTGTCATTAAAACAGGACACTGAACAACGACTACTTGGACAAAACGTCACCATGGACAGCTATAACTTTGAGGTAGTTAAGGACTTTGTCTACCTAGGCACCGCTATTAACACAGTCAACGGCATCAGTGCTGAAATCAAACGAAGAATAACTCTTGCAAATCGCTGCTTCTTTGGACTTAGAAGGCAAATGAGAAGTAAAGTCCTCTCTCGAGCATCTAAAATCACCATCTATAAGGCACTTATCATCCCGGTTCTCATTTATGGCGCTGAGGCCTGGACCCTGACAGAGGAAGATGAGAGCGTCTTAGGATGCTTCGAGAGAAAAATTCTTAGGGTGATTTTTGGTTGCGTACGCATAGATGGAGAATGGAGGAGAAGATATAACGACGAACTGTAAGGGCTGTACAGCGACATTGACCTAGTTAGCAGAATTAAAGTCCAACGGCTTAGATGGCTAGGTCATGTAGAACGGATGAACATCAACGCTCCAGCCCGGAAGGTCTTCGAATCCAATCCCGAGGGACAGCGCAGTAGAGGACGACCGAGACTCAGGTGGCGCACCCAGGTGGGAGAGGACCTCAACCAACTTGGCGTGCGAAACTGGAGACAGCTAGCTAGAGACCGAGCTGGCTGGAGACGCATGTTGGTTGAGGCCAAGGTCCGCCAGGACTGTAGCGCCACCTTAAGTAAGTAATTAAGTAATTATAAATTTTCCTAGAAAATACTATTTTAAAATACTGTAAATTTAAAATACTATATCACAAAATGCTGTATGGTCAAAATACTGTATCTCATAATATTGTATAATACTGGATGTTTTGACAGATCAATATGTTTGGTGCAATGCATGTAAAAATGTGAAAGAAAAAAAAACAATTAAGAAGAAGAAAATGAGATAGAGGAAAGAAGAAGATACCATTTATTTTGTTTTTATTAATCCAAAGACTTATGAATTATTAAAAAAAGTATATTTCAACATCAAGCTAATGAAAAATTGGGCAGGTTCAGACTACATAAGGGACTTGAAAGTAAGGCAAGTTTCTAGTATCTGATTGGCCAACTGTCAAAAAATTGTCTGCCAATTAAGGCAACCATAGACACACCATATATATATGGTGTGTCTATGAAGGCAACTTTATTGGAAATTTGACTGGAAAGTTAGTCATGTCAAATTCACAATTGATCATGTTTTTTAATTGAACTGAAAGCTGAGCTTTATTACTCTATGATTCATTTATTTTCTCCACAACTTCATTTATTGCTTTCTGTAAAAAGGTTTCTTGTAAATTTAGAAAGAAATAAGTAATATTTCTCTACAATAAAAAATACAAATCGTGATGGACTTGTAGATTTCCTGAGGTGTGTTTTGTAGACACTAATTGTGTTTGTACTTTTTGTACTATGAACTTGAAATAGTTAAGTTAAGTTCTAAATTTAAAATTCGTGACACTTGAAAAACTAACTGGTTCCCTTAGTCAAAGTTTACATTCAAAGAATGAAGTTGACTGCAAACGAAGTCCCTTATGTTACCTGAACCTTCCCATTATTATGATGTTGGGCAGGTTAAGACAAAACAAGGGACTCGAAATTAAGGCAATTTTCTAGCATTTGATAGGTCAGCTGCCAAAAAATTGCCTTCCAATTAAAGTAACTTAATTGGAATTTTGACTGGAAAGTTATTCAAGAAAAATCTCCCTAACTATCAAGTCAAGTCAACTTATGTCAAAATGACAATTGATCATGTTTTTTATTCAACTGAAAACTGAACTTTATTTCTCTGTAATTTGTTTATTTATTTTCTGCACAATTCCATTTAATGTTTTTGGTAAAAGTTTGACTGGAAAGTTATTCAAGAAAAATCTCCCTAACTATCAAGTCAAGCCAACGTATGTCAAAATGACAATTGATCATGTTTTCTTATTCAACTGAAAGCTGAACTTTATTAATCTGTGATTTGTTTATTTATTTTCTGCATAATTCCATTTAATGTTTTTGGTAAAATGGTTCCTTGTAAAATTTAAAAAGGAATAAGAATATTTTATTACAATACAAAATACAAATCATGATGGACTTTTAGATTTCCTGAGGTAGAGCTTTGCGAAGTAAAGTTCTGAATTTTAAATTCATGACACTTGAAAAACTAACTAGTTGCTTTGGTCAAAATTTACGATCAAAGAATGAAGTTGTCCTTCCTTTATGTTGACTGAACCTGTTGTCCTATTTAAATTATCTAAACAATTTTTATTTCTCAGCCTTTTAAAATACAGAATTTCGATATACAGAAATTTGAGATACAGTATTTTGAGATGCAGTATTTTGACCGTAACCCTCTGCAGGTCATTAAAAAGACTTCTTTCATTAAAATATTCCTTAAGCTAAAATTTGATCAAAGTTTCTGGAACTTGTTTGAATAATAAAGATTATTTAGTTAAAACTTTAAAAACCAAATCTGAACTATAGGCCAAACGGTTAAAACTTTGGAACTTTCGGACTCTAAAATACAAGTCGTTTGTGTTCTCCATGGTTCTGTCCTTACTTTACTAGCTGACAACAACGCCTTCACCTTTTCTATTCATTTTTGATTAAAAAATCTGCTCTTCGAATATGGATCTTCAACGAAAATATGTAATAAGCTCATTAAATTGTGACCTTCCTGACTTAATGCTGCATATCCTCGGTAGGCGTAATTATAACACTTCTGTCATTATTCATGGATTGGCTACCTCTTGAAAACGATTTCATACGCGACGATGTTACCAAAAATGCCGCAAGATGTTTAGATATCATTAAACGATGAAAGAAGTTTTTCTTTCCCTCTGACGTAGTTAAAACGTACATAATTTATAACTCCAAAGCTTGAGTTCAACTTCCATAAAATAGATGATCCTCCAGCAACTATAATTAAATCTGCTAAACAATATTGAAAGAAGAGCGTTCAAATTGACATAAAACATCGTTTATGCGTTTACGTCGCCTTAAACAAATCAACTTTAATACTAGGACCTTTAGGAATTATCATAAGTATACCTCCAACCCTTCGGTCCTAACCTAATGTCAATTACAGAGATATGTATGTTCTTAGCCGTAATACGCCAATATAAAACTCTTTACCAGACTCTATTATTCCCTATCTAATTGGACTCTACCCTTGTCAAACCATAAAATTAATATAATTAATACTATGTAGAGTACTGCCTGCAAACGAAGACCGGCCTTATCATGTTTCATGTAAGAAGGAACAACAATAACCTTTCCTTTTTGGCCAATGTAGGATAAACAAAAAAAATTTGGGCACCCAAGCGTTGGAGAGCTTCACCTAATTATTAAAAAAAAAAACAACTACGCTCTCTTAAAATATAATAAAAAGACACACACGACACAATAGATAACTAGGTTACAGTGTCAGTCAATATACCAAATATTTAAGGTTTTTATCTTAAGTTTCAGTATACATTTTGGCACAAAACATTAAATCTCTACAATGAATGAAGTCCTGGAAAAAGATAAGGAATTTAGAGTCATGGTCATTAGTCCTTTCATCAACTTTAAGTCAGCACATTGGGGCACTCCAACAAGCATTTTTGACTACATAGAAAAAATCGTTTCAGTTTTTATAGTTCAAACTTGGATCAGGGTTTCTGGAAGGATCAAATCAATTTAGAAATCCAATAACACACCTATCTAGGTGCAAAATGTGGTGCAGATTTAAGTTTGGCAATAAAGTCGATTTCCCTGGAAACCCTCCTACTGGCCCAAGGTTAGGTTAGGTTGGAGTGGCTGTCCAGATATCATTGACACACGTAGACCTCAAGGGTCCATTGTGATACCACTAATGAGGTTACTCATGGGAGAGTAATGAATTTAAACAAACCATTTTGTACTTTTAATATAGTTAGAGAGACGTTTTGTGTCAATCGTTGCCAGTTCACTGGTGTTATCGAAGAAGGGATTACCGAGGAAGTAATTCCTTCTAATGGAGAGTGCTGGACATGTACATAGAAGGTGTTGGACTGTTTCCTCTTCCTCCTCGTCCATGCAGCTTCTACAGAAGTCATTTGTGTAGACCCCTAGCCTCAGAGCATGTCTACCTGAGGCAGTGTCCCGTTATTACTCCAATTGCAGAGCTTATACTTTGTCTGCTCAGTGATATCAAGCTTTTTGACCGTTTTAAGTCAATACTTGGCCATATTTGCTTGGTTGCCAGGCAGGTGGTACTTTGTGACCATCTAGCATTTGTTGTTTCTAAAGCATATTGCTTGAGAAGATATTTGCATGTAGCAAGTGGTGTTCCTATGTTATGTTTTTGTCTAACATAAGGCAGAAGTGTTCCGTTTTTGGCGAGCTCATCGGCTTTGCAATTTCCCGGAATGTCTCTGTGGCCCGGCACCCAAATGAGGTGAATGTTAAACTGTTCCGTCATCTCCTTCAGAGATGATTGACAATCGTGGACTGTTCGAGAGTTTGTGGAGACAGACGCGAGAGATTTAAGAGCGGCTTGGCTGTCCGAGAAGAATCGTATATCCTTACAAGATATAACGTTTTCTTTGAGCCAGGATAGTGCTTCTTTAATCGCCATTACTTCTGCCTGGAATACACTACATTGATTGGGAAGTCTATAGGATAGACTGAGATTCAGTTGTTCTGAAAAGATACCACTTCCAACTCCGTGATCGGTCTTTGAACCGTCAGTATAGAAGTGTACCGCATCGTCTTCCAGGGGTCCCTCTTCTTCCCAGGACGATCTTGAAGAGATGGACACATGGAATCTTTTACCAAATACCATTTTTGGGGTGGTATAGTCTATCCGATCTAGGATAGATCTGAAATTGTCTAGAATAGTAGTATGTCCAGTATTGTTACTGGTCCATTGAGAGGTGGCTCTTAGCCTTTTTAGAGAAGATGTCAAGTGGTGTTAGGTTTAAAAGCACTTCCAGTGCTGCGGTTGGTGTTGTGCGAAGTGCTCCTGTGATGCACATACCTGCTGATCGCTGGACTTTAATGAGTTTATTTAGATTTACCATCTTATCCAGTGCGGTCGACCATACGACGGCTCCATAAATGAGTATCGGCCTGATTACCGAAGTGTATAGCCAGTGGGTTATTTTTGGGGAGAAGCCCAATTTTGATCCTATGGCCTTTTTACAAGTAAAAAGCGCTACAGTAGCCTTTTTGACTCTTTCATCAATATTTGCCTTCCAATTTAGTTTTTTGTCTAAAATGAGGCCCAAATATTTAGCTTGGTCGGAAAAGCTGGTATTCCTCTAATCTTGGGTGGGCTAATCTGAGGAATTTAATATCTTCTCGAAAAGAGTATTAATTCTGTTTTGTGAGGGTTGACGTCCAATCCACATTGCTTAGTCCATTTAGTTAGCCTGTTTAGGGCATTTTGTAGGAGTTCCGAGAGAACTTGGGGGTGCTTCCCAGATACGGATATCGCAACGTCGTCAGCATAGGCAATCACCTTAAAACCCTCTGCTTCCAATGCTGTAAGTAGGTCGTTTACTACCATGTGCCATAAAAGAGGCGAAAGGACTCCACCTTGGGGAGTGCCTCGATTCACCGATCTGGTGGTAGTACAACTTCTCATGTTAGAAATGTAAGATCTATGAGTGACTTCTCTAATTTCAGCTTATCCATTGCTGTTGTGATCGCCTGGTAACTGACGTTACTAGCAGTTGCTAGTACCTCCCTATAACGCTCCCAGTTTTCCGGTGATTTCGAAATCCCGTAGATGTATTTGCTACATCTTTGAGCTCAAACTGAATGTATTTGTGGTCAGAGAAGGAATTCTCTTTTGAGACATGCCAGTTTGAAATCATATTGTGGATCGAGTCAGAGGTAAGTGTAATATCAAGTACCTCTTTCCTATTCTTGGTTACAAATGTGGGTTCATTACCAATATTACTTATGAGTAGGTTAGTGCTTAGTAAATAATCAAATAAGTACTCACCTCTCTCATTTATATCAGAGCTACCCCATACCGTGTGATGGGCGTTAGCGTCTGAACCAATTAGGAGACCAACTTTTTTCGATTGCGCGTCCGGCAAGGAATATTCTCCCTTGCAACAACCTCGAGCTTGGCACCCGGCCAGACTTCTGGCAAGCCATTGACAGCAGCCCTGTATAGATCGAAAGATCTCTGATCACCACAGGCGATGAGTTTGATACGATTTTGGTATCATCCTGCATCGGCTGTGTCTGGGAGAGGCCCCGGATTTTCCTCGATAACAGATAAAAATCTGAAACCGAGGTGAGCCTTGACCTCTGCCCAATGATCATGAGAGATGTTACCATCCACATGACTCCTGTCAATGACCGCGGCAATGATCTTACCTTTGAGCGCGTCGCTGAAGGAGAGATCTTTGTTGACGGCTGTTGTGCTGTTGGAAAGCACCTTCTGCCTTTTTGGTTCGGGCTTGTCACCCTCGAAAGACCTATCTCGCTTTGATGTTGAGTCGCCGCAGGTCGGTTTAGCTTTTTTGCTAAGAAAGCCACTAGCCCACTCGAGTTTTCGCGTTTGCTCTGGGGTTCTTTCCGCCGCCGGTATGACACCGACTGCGGCTAGAATCCTTTCGGCATTGCGTTGGTCTCGATTGGCCTGTGACTTCTTGGACTTCTTTTTGGCCGGCCCAGAGCTATGTCCGTGTGTGACAGATGTGGGTCCACCTCCAGATTTAATCGCTACCGATACCAATCCGGGTGTGCCCTCACCCTTCGAGTCAATTCCACATGTCGCAGATTTTGTCTCTCTGGATGGGGTGTCCCTTCTTGGGGTCGTTTGCGACGTCCTAGCAGGAGCGGGGAAGAGGTGGGGTGTGGAATTGCCGCCCTTGGTACTGCCGAGCGTCACAGCTGTCCCACTGACGGACAATTCCTTCAAGTAAAGGTTGCGGCTAGTAGAGGGAGAAGGACTCTCGCCACTAGTAGCAACCACAGGGTTGACAACACGTTCACACACCTGATTTGGCTCGACAGCCTTTTCAGGTGATGTGACTGCATTGGCAGCCTTGGTACGATTTTTTTGTTTGATTATTGTTTTGTTTGTTTGTTTTTTCTTAAAATTTTTCATTTTGTTCCCACGAGTAAAGCGGAAAGACGGTCAGCCCCGGCAGAGCCGCTTGCCGGGGTAAGGCAGAAATATGAAAGACCTTGCCACAGCATCCGAAAGAGCTCGTTAACGGCTGGTTTATCCCCCAGCCTTTCATTCTTCGGCACGGCTTTCGTACTAGTACGCTCACACCACCACTGAAATTAGGAACCTCTAAACTATGATTAAATTGGGTTTCCGAACGTTGCACTATTGAGGAGCGATCCAACTCAACCTTAGCTAATCACCATCCTGCCAAAAACGCACAGGACTACTGTGGTGATCATTGCCCGCCTGGCACCCACTTGGAGGGTTTGAATGAGGATTTTGCCGGGCTAGTATACTGGCCCAAACACAATAGGAAAAAGAAATTGGTCAGAATTTCCAATTATGAACTAAACCCGGGGATGGTACTTTTAAAAATGATATATCAATTGATTGAAATTGATTTTTTTATTAAATGTTTATTGAGATTTATTACATTAATATACATAATTATTTATAAAAAAATTAATTTAAAGATTCTTGGCGCACCTAAAGCCTAAATTCCCTGCTGAGCTGTCTTCAGTATTTTGAGACCGGGCTGCACATCGATACCGATAACAGTAGGATTCATGGCAAAGATACGATCCACCTTTCTTTACCCGATTTGGTGGTTGGCTTCTGTCATTCTCATCCCATAAATCTGACGTCCATTCCCATACATTTCCAACTATGTTGTGCATATCGAAAATATTCTGCCTAAAGCTAGTAACTGGACATGTGCCCGCATATCCATCTTCCCTAGTGTTATTGTCTGGGAATTCACCTTGCCATATATTTACCCTAAAATATAAAGATTTCGAGTTTAAGTTTTTGAGTGTCACTTTTAAAGATGAAGGTTCTTCTTACCAATGTTCTCCTTTTGGCATTAATTTGCTACCCCAGGGGAAAAGTTTGCGCTTCTTTCCACCTCTACAGGCTGCTTCCCATTCAGGTTCAGTTGGCAGACGTTTTCCTTCCCAAGTGCAATAGGCCACCGCATCATTCCAAGTCACATGAACAACCGGATGATCTAAAATATCTACAAAGGAATAAACTTAAAAATAACATTCAACATTTATCTCCTTGACAAAAAAAACCTTTAGTATCAGTTTCTGGCCCA
Source organism: Eupeodes corollae (assembly GCF_945859685.1). NCBI lineage: Eukaryota > Metazoa > Arthropoda > Insecta > Diptera > Syrphidae > Eupeodes > Eupeodes corollae. The sequence goes on along the minus strand of NC_079147.1, from coordinate 60,057,919 downwards.
TAAGGATGTTTCCAATCAACACCTTTCACTTTATACCACCAAGGGGCACTAGCAACCCGAAAATCGTTGTATTCCTTCCTCAATTCTTCAGTCAGGAATGTTTTGAAAACAAAACTATCACCGAATTTCTCAGTTTCGGTTACATATTTTGTAGCCTTTACAAATTCCATGAATTTACGATTGGAAACTTCATACTTGTCCATGTAAAAATCGGTAATTTGGACATCATACTCTGGAGATTCATTGTCAGCTGGAAAATGTGGTGAATTGGTTCCTATTTGATATTCTCCACCAGGAATCAGAGACATATCATGGAATTTTGTGGATTCATTGGATTTTTCGCAAAACCCATCCTCTGCATTTTGGGAACTACTGCAGTGTCCTTCATTGAGATTATCGGACTTGATTTGGGGTGCTTGTCGATTGAGGCTATTACAACCGCAATCGAGATAGGAGAACCCAACAAGGTTTGAGATTAGAATCAGTTGGAAAATCATGTTATTCTGTGCGTTTATAACGCACTGGAATTTAGTATAGAATGATGGAGTTTTACCAAATCAAATAATTAATTAAGCATAAATAAAAATAGAATACGCCGATTTTTTTTAAACAAAATAAATAATAAAAGTAAGTAAGCATAATCTAATCTCTGGTGCATAATGTAATGAAATGTCACTGGATATCGTAATTAATGAGCATTTATATGTGCCTTATTTTGAAAAGTATGCATTTGGTAATTATTAATTATAGATGATGTAAAATATAGATGCTACTTTTTTATAAAAAGAAAAATTAAAAATATATGTGACCTTCATAAATGTAGACTATGTGAAGAAAAACGAGTTGTACCTATAGACACGCTCCATTTTTTTGTGTATCATCAAAATGTTTTCCTAATGAATCATTTAAAGAGAAGAAACATTGAAAAGGCATTTTTGTTCTTTTTTAATGGTAATCTATATGCCTATATAATATAAAAGAAAGTCGTGTTAGTTACACTATTTATAACTCAAGAACAGCTTTACCGATATGGCTGAAAATTGGTGGGTAGGTAGCTTAGAGCCAGGAGACGGACTTACGATACTGTTTGTAACATTCAACAGGCTTCCCGTGTGACTTGACATAAAACTTTAGTCACTATGAAACGTGGTATAACAAAAAAGAATAAGACTTGGGATAACAAAACGCAAAAGACAGCTATTGTATTGCAAATTATTTGCCTGTTTATTTGACAGTCACAATTATCTAGTAGCTTCAAACGATTCTGACAGGTTGCAACATCTTTTGACAGGATTGAGTTAGTATTCAATAGATGGCACTATGTCAAACTTCCAAACGTTTCAGATAGATAGATAGATAGATAGATATTTTATTTTCATAGATAAATGCTTTTTACAAATTATTGTTTTTGTTTTTATAATACGCACCTTGCTCAGAGATTTGATATTTAATTTATATCTTACAACTGAAAAATTTTATAATATTTTAAAGATATTTTGAATTGGAAATTACATTTGAAGGAAAACTATGATTAAAACCTTCATTTAATATGTTTTATGCAGGGTTTTATATAAAAGGGAAAAAATTACTAAATAAAAATAAAACTTAAGATCTAAAGGAATTGCCAGGCTATGGGGCATAATATTTGCATTTTTAAATAATAATTGTAACAGGGAATAAATAATAAATATATAGACAATATAAATAAATAAATAAATTAATTAACATATGAGAAAATAAATAAATAAATAATGAATAATTTAAACAATAAAAAAAAAATACTAATACAACAAAAACATATATACATGTATATTTATAAATAAATAAATTATATACATTTATTGGTTTATTAAATTTTGTATTAATACATTTTTAAAATCGCTACATCTTAAATTAAATTTTTGGTTGAGAAATTCAATTTTTCTTGCAACTGGATATACACCGGTTTGTTTATGTAAGAGTTGAGTGGAAAAAAACCAAGGTAGATTTGCCATCATTTTCAAAGTTTTGTTTTGTGAAATTTGTAGCTTTTGAATGTGCGATTTTGCACAAGTTCCCCACACTGGACATCCATACAAAATTATAGCTTGAAAAACTACTTTACAGAGGATTATCTTATTTGATTTACTCAGGGGTGATTTCCTACATATAAGGGGGTAAAGCATTTTAGTAGTAATACTTATCTTGTTTAGGGTTTTTGTGATATGGTCACGGAAAGTTAATGTCTTGTCTAAGTATACACCTAGATACTTCACAGAATTAACCCACGGGATATCACAATTGTTAATTTTAAGCTGACCAAGTGGTAAGGCACAGGCTTTTCTTTTTCTAGTGAAAAACATGGCCTGTGTTTTTTCAGCATTAAGCTTAATTTTCCATGATAAGCTACAATTTAATAGCATAACCAACACATGTTCTTGAGGCTAAAGAATTATGTAAAATTTATTTTGTAGTAGACGAAATACAGTTAATTTTACTTTTTAAATGTTGGTGTTAGCAAATTTCAAACAATTACTATACATTGGGAACGGTAAAATAGTACAGCAAATAAATACGCAATGCATTAAAGTGCCAGACAGAAAAAAATAAAATGATTCAAAGTATATTTCCGGATATAAAGAGTAATTACTTAAATCATAACTGGCTCAGTGTTCAGGCTATTTTGACAGACAAAAATGTTGATGTTGACAAAATGAACTTCCAGGTACAACAGTTGTAACAGGGGAATCTGATGTCTTTTAAATCATAAGATACTGTTGTTAATGGATAAAAAGAGTAGACATATATGAAATGCCACCACATAATCTTCGATTAAGAATTGGTTCACCTATTATTTCACCGCGTGATTTAAATCCACCTAAATTACCCAACGGTACACTTTTAGTCATTAACCCTAGAAAGATAACAATATTTCATAGACCATAAGTGATGCACATGATCTATACGTCAATTCGACGTAGGTTACCTTTCTAAGGTTAAAAAGATCACAGGAAATATTTTTGAAGCCACCAGTTATATGTTGCATGTTCACGTGTAGGAAACCCGTCGAACCTATTTGTGTTGCCGAAAGACAGATTAAACAAAAACATTGTGCAACGACTAATGCTACATTAAAATGAAATTAAAAATGTCTATGTTTTAAAAGTAATAAACATTTTTACAAGATTTTAAATTATTCTACCTACCTACCTAATTTTTAAGTTAAAATGTCACATGAACTAAAAATTTTGTAATATACTCATTTGTTGCAAACTTATAAATACAAATAATAAAACATTTATTATACAATACAATTCTTTTGTATTGATTTTTGCTTTAAGTCAACTGTACACATCTACGTTAAACAGCAACGCGAGACCGGGTCAGCTAGTTATTAATAAAAATAAGTTTTATATCATATTTGGAATAAGACTAAATACATTAGTTATATAGAGCAATGCTTGATTTTTGTCTGAATATAGAATGCTTTATCCAAATCTGCATTATGTCAGAAAGGCAAATCTTCGCCTAATCCACCAACATTTCAACAAACAAAAAAATACTCTGAAGAATAAAGACTTGACTATATAGAACAGTTTTATCAAGTAATACAATTATTTTATTAATAGTTTATCATACACAAATAAGTGCTATTTTTAGTTTTTAAAAGAACATCGAGGATTTGACGTCCATCTTGTTCGTAGCACAAAGAAAGTTGGTCCAACAAAGTTGAATGAACGCGTTGAAGTAATTTCCGTTATTTTTGGTTATCTTTAAGTCTGTTTAGTGTACGTGGTTTTGGCTCGTAAACACGTGACTTCAGATAACCCGAAAGCAATAAATCAAACACTGTCAAGTGATGTGATCTGGAAGGCCAATCCATATCTCCAAAACGTAAAATGAGGCGGTCGGGAAACATCTCGCTTAAGACATTCATTGTGGCGATCGCAGTGTCAGGAGGTGCTTCATTTTGTTGAAACCAGACATTTGACGGGTAATGACTCGCCTTCTTCTACGGACCTCTGATTTAAGAAAAAAATATAAAATGCACTATTGAAGGTCACTGTGTCTCCTTGTTTCTTAAAAAGTAAAGACCAATAATTAATTTTTTTTGAAATTGCACATCAAACAGTCACTTTAGGGCTGTGCAACCGTCGTTCATGGAGGTTTTCTGCAGCATAACAACGGACATTTTGCTTATTACATAACCGTCGAGGTAAAAATGCTCTTTATCATTAAACGTTGGTGATAATCAGTGGGTTGCAAATGTTAAACAACTGTAAACTTATAAAGATAGAAGTTCAACTTAATTTGTTAAGCCTGAACTTGTTTGCGTGCCAAGCGTTCCGTGTTTTCGGCAGTTGTTATTCGTTATTTGAAAAGCAGTGACTCCTCTTATAATTATATTCTGATCAAGAACCGCACCGTGACGGCCAATGTTAAAATTAATTTTGAATGCACGCTGTAATTTCACTACCGACTCGTTGTTTTGAACAAATGAGTCGTACGCAAACACACGGTGAAGGCACTCCACTTCTCTATCGAATCGAATAAGACCTTTCCGACTTACTCACACTCAGCCTATGTCGAGAAATGCCCATCTATTTTTAGCCCTTATTACAGCTCTGTATTAACAGATCATGTATTTAATGCGTTTTAATCGGCTATTTTGTTTTGAAGTGTCATTCGGTGATACACGCCTTATTGCACTAAGATTTTTTTGGAAGTTTAAGTTTGTGCATTATTTTGACAAATATCTTTTATTTCTACTTTTGTAGAAATGAAATTTGTGAAATTGGTGTACCCAATTGTGGTAATTATTTTTTTACTTGGTCAAATGGTCCTTTTTCATTCTATTTGGTCATATTTTTCAGAAACGAAAAAAGATTGTCTACAATTTAAGTAACGAAAACGTTCTTTTAACATACTAACTTGTCTAAACAGATTTAAGCAACTTTGTCTAAATAATAGCCTTATTAAAAATATAAACTCTTGATCTGAATTGGATTTTGGGAACAGAGAGAAAATTATTTACTCATTACACAAGCCGTAAAAATTCTCAAAATCGAACCTCACTACTTTTAATAAAATTATTGTAAAATCAAACGCTTTACAGTTTGATTTACAATTTCTAAAACGAATGCTAGTTTTTTGTTGAATTTCGAAATTTCAATATCATCTTTAAATGTTTTTTTTTTCTAACTTGGTTCAGAGTGTTCCCAAAGATGAAGTAATGGAGTGGAAAATGGATTGATTTTGAAAAAACGATAAAATTGACATTATGTGATTTTTGGGGAGAAGTCAGTTTTTTCAATATCATCTTCAAGTTATTTTTTTTTTTCTAACTTGTTCAGAACTATCCCAATGATGAAGTAATGGAGTGGAAAATGGCTGGATTTTGAAAAAACTACAAAATTGACATTATGCGAATTTTGAGGAAAAGTCAGTTTTTTTTGGAATTACAAAAATTAAGGAATAGACTTAATTTTAATAACGTGCTAGTAACGAGCTTCAAAGTAATAGTGTTAGTGTCTGGAGAGCAATAGATTTTCTTGAATCATGTTTTTGCATTTACATTTTTAAGCTTCTAAACTTAGATCTCATCTTAAAACGCTTCATTTGTATGTTTCGTTATCTTTATTTGGGTTAATCTAATTTAAGTTTGTTAGGGATTTTGTGAGTTTATTTGTACGTCATTAAAAAAAATGTCATCTGCATAATATGGCATGCCAAGACAGATTTATTTCTATTTAATTTTTTGTTTATTCCCTTCTCTTTCGCACTTCATTGAAACAAGGAAAAATACGCGTTGCGAGTACCGATTTATTGTAAAAATTTTCCAATTTTCCCAAACTCAAACATGTAATAGTGGTCTTACCTCACAGCAGCCCTGTATTTACGTTATAACCAAACGTCATCCTTAAGCATGTCAATTTGAAATGTAAACGTCAATTTACTTGCACATTTTTTTTAAAAAGCGAGCGTTTCGTTTGCTTTGCTTATTTGCTTTCGATTTCGATTTGATCAGATGTGCTGTGCGTTGATATTTTATTATAAGTTTATGTTTGTAATTTAAAACTTCGATAATAGTTTCTAACTTTTTCACACTAACTTTAATCGAATCAATTTAATTGTGCTAAATAAAATAAGAAAAGTATAGAATTATGCCTACAGGAGAAAATATTGAGCCTGCTGGTGGTCGAGGTAAGAGCTTCTTTTTATTTGTATGAATCCGTTTATCCACCGCACGCAACCCTCAAGAAAGCTCAATTTTTGTGTGATATGTTTTTTTTTTTTTTTTTTAACAACATTCCAATTCCAATGTACAACGGACATTCTTTTTTTGAATTTACCGGTTATAAAATTATTTTTTTTGGTTAGGTTCAACCTTGTAATCGAATTGTACTTAAGTCTGAGGTCCGAGTCAAGGATTTAGGAAACATGAAATATATATGAAAAGCACATGGTTTTGTTGGAGTTTTTTTTTTTTTTATTTGATTATGATCCTTATTTGTATAGACTTTGATTCAGCCAAGAAACTAAATCAATTTTTAGTAATTAGCTGAAAAATCTTGAGATGATAAGGGAAGTTTTTAAAAAGAGAATTGCGTAGCTCCAATGACGAAATTCGAATGTAATTATATTGGAATAGGGTGCCAACATTCCATTTTTCGAGTCTCAATGTTTAGGTCCCAATACTGAGACGGAAATTGAAAGTCCCTAATGTTAATTGGTAAATAGGTATTAGCTTTAAAAATAAATATCGAACCTCACGAATTTTCCCCTACGGCGTATTTCTGTGAAAGTCTTGATGATGGATAATTTCTTTCAAATTCTGCATAACATCAAAATTAAAATTTATGGCAAATTTGCGATTCTTAAAAATAAAATTTAAAAAGGAAACAAAATATTAAAAGTTGACACAATCCTATATCCGTAAATGTTTGTTATGTTCTTGTTATAAAATAAATGGCACTCTTTATTGAAAAGATTAGGCGCCAATTATAGATACAGTTGAAATTAATAAGAAAAATACCCTAACTGCCGAACTTAGGCAGGTAAAAATAAAGGAACAGCGCAAACAATAGGAAACCTTTTTTTGTATTCAAAAGATTTTAAAAGATCGTGAATTTTGCATTAATTCAGACTGATTTCAATATACAGTGGCTCCCAGGACTAATCGGACAAATGAAATATAAATTTTCGCAATTCCTTTTCTCCAAGAAAATGTATGGAGAATGTAAAACAATACAAACATTTTATGTTAGGTTAGGTTAGATTAAAGCGGCTGCGGATTCAGAATCCACACACTTAGGCCAAAAGAAAAGGCCCATTGTGATACCACATGAATCTAGAGAATTACTTCTTACTAGTCGAACCATTTTGAGCTTTTTATAAAGCGAAGGAGATATTTGATATCCTTTTTAGCTAGTTTACTGGGATTTTCAAAAGAGTATTCTCCCAAATGAAGTTTGCGTCGTAGTGAAAGAGCAGGGGAGAGATTGTTTCCTCTTTTTCTTCGTCCATACAGCTCCTGCAGAAGTCATTTGAGGCTACACCAATTCGTATGTCTGCCTATAAGATAGTGTCCCGTAAGGACACCTATTAGGGAGCTCATATGAAGTCTGATTTGAGATAACAAGTCTTTAGAGCGCAGCTATCGGTATACCTATCTCCTCCCTTTCAGTTGAAATAGGCATGACGGTTCCATTTTTAGCGAGTGCATATGTTTTACAATTTCCTGTGATGTCTCTGTATCCCGATACCCAACAAAGGTGAATGTAAAATTGCTGCGCCATCTCCATAAAAGACGATCGACAATCGAGAGATTTGGTTGAGACACCGTTAAGAGATTTAATAGCAGCCTGACCATCAGAGAAGATGCTGATATCAGAAGATGATATCACAATTTCTCTTAGCCAAGAGAGAACCTCTTTGATCGCTAAAATTTCCGCTTGGAAGAAGCTACAATGATTAGGAAGGCGGAATGAGATGCTTAGATTAAGCTTTTCTGAGTACACAAACCTACCAACTCCCTCAATGAATGCTTTTGTCATCCAGGAGTTTTTTTTGTCTTTCCAATCATCTCTAGAAATTGGGGTTTTGAAATAGTGTAGTCTATGCACTTTGGTATAGAACCAAAGAGGTTCAAAATGATGGAGTGCCCCACATTGTTGTTGGTCCATTGAGATGAAGCGTTGAGTCTTATAGCTGTACCCGCTGCCACTTGTTTGCTGAAGATGTCGAGGGGTGTCAGATGGAGGAGATTGTCTAACGCTGCTAAGGGTGTGGTTCTCAATGCCCCGTTTATGCAGAGACATGCAGTGCGTTGAACTCTGCAGAGTTTGTCGTAGTATGTGACTTTCTCCAGTGCTGTCCACCATACTGCAACCCCGTATATAAGTATTGGTCGGATGACTGATGTGTATAGCCAATAGGTTATGCGAGGTTGAGAACCCCATTTGCTTCCTATCGCTATCTTGCAAAGGAAAAGAACTGCTGTAGCTTTTTTAATACTTTCCTGAATATTAGATTTCCAACTTAATTTTTTGTCCAATATCAGTCCAAGATATTTGGCTTCGTAGGTAAAAATTAGTGGTGCACCTTTAATTGAAGGAGGTACAATTACAGGGATCTTGTATTTCCGTGTAAAAAGGACGAGGTCTGTTTGTTAAGGATTAATACTAATTCCGCAGTGATCAGCCCATCTAATGAGCATATTGAGAGCGTTTTGGAGGAGGTCACTCAGTGTATTAGGATGTTCTCCAGTGACGGCGATAGCAACATCATCGGCATATGCAACCACTCTGTAGTCTTCCCTCTCAAGGGATATTAGTAGTTCGTAAACCACAGACCTTTTTGTGCAAAAATCCCACAACTTAGAGTTGATGATCCTGCTTTTTAGCATTAGATTAATCAGCTCACAGATTGAGTATTCAACGTTTAGGGTCGTCATAGCAGAAGTGATAGCGGATGTGTCAGAGTGTGCAAGGCTGTTTCCACCGATTTCACTTTGCAGTAAGCATGCTGAGACATCGATAGTCTTTTATCAATGCTATTACGTACATGGATATAAATCAATCGTTCCAGAGTTTTAAGAATGAATGATGATAGGCTAATAGGTCTTAGATCTTTCGGGTTGACATGCGAGCATTTGCCCGCCTTGAAAATGAAAACTACCTTAACTTCTCTCCATCGCTTAGGTATATAGACCTGATCTAGACAACTTTTGAAGATTATCTCAATAATGGGCCTGCACCGAGACACTTCCGTCTTTACGTCAGCCAAAAGATTTTAAATTTGACTCAAGTCTGGCGACTGTGCAGGCCGCTCCATAACTACCACACAGTTATCCCGAAACAAATCTTTGGCCAATTTGCTGGTGTGTTTTGGGTCGTTGTCCTGTTGAACATCGCAACAACATCTCTTCCTACATTATTTTTACATACAGTTGCTGATCCATTATACCTTTTATCCAGTATATATAGGACCAACACCGTAGTAAGAGAAACAGTCCCACATCATTATACTAGATCCGCCATGTTTGATTGTTTTTGTCGTATATTTTGGGTTAAATTCAGCATGTATTGGGTTCAATTCAGATTGTTGGGGCCTTCTCACGTATGAACGCAATCCTTTTCCACCAAACAAAATAATTTTGGCCTAATCTGTCCATAGAACATTCCTCCATTTTATTATGGGCCATTCTACATGGGCTTGCGTGAATTGCATCCGTTTGGTCACATGTTATTTTTAGGAGCGATAACTTCCTTAATCGCCTGTGCACTGTTTCTACACTTGCTGTCACATTTAACACGATTTTTGGTATAAAGAGGGTACTTGCTTCCGCCTACGTGTTTCGGATTTTATACTAAATGTTAAGGCATTGCGGATCTTTTTATTTGAACACCCGAGGATTTGCCTAATTTCCGAATAAGTTTTCCCATTAGATGTCATATTTTTAATGGCTTTTCTATCTTCAGGCAACGGCCCATTGTTGCTCAACATTATTAAGATTTTTATAAATTACATCAAGAAAAACTTAAATAGTACAAACCTATGTAAACAAATTTGTTTGACAGAAAATATTTCAAAAATAACAGGAGGACTCGCATCGGTGTCAAAATGATTCGCCTTAGAAAAGTTCTGTACAAAAACTAAGAAAAAGTCGGTATTTTTAAAAAAGTCAAAGAAAAATTAAATGAACACAATATTTACGTCTGTGGATTGAATTATCCGTAAGTCATAGCATTAAAGACACTAAAATCAATAAAATTGAAGGTCCGCCAAATATTACTCTACTCATGAACAAAAAGATGTCCATCTTAAGTTCTAGTGGAAATGTCAGGAATACGTGTTGACCAAATGAAGGAAATTCTAGCGGAAAACAATTTAAAGCTTGTCTCAGGACTTGTTTTAAAAGCCGACTTTCAATTGCTCTATGCCGACTTTTCTGCCCTAAAAACAAAACAAGACGAGTTATCTGCAAAAGTTGTCTTCCTTGAAAATCGGAATAAGATACACAAAATTACCGACTTATGTAAAAAAGCGTAGAAGACAACGTTGTAGTACATTTGCCTACTGATCTTCACATCGACCCAGTTAAAAAAGCCAAAACCGTATGCGCTAACTACTCGACGGAAATGAAAACAACACTGAAATTGAATCCGCGCACAGAGTAAACCACCAAAACGCACTACTGCAGTAATTGTTGTCAAATTGAAGTCCCGATCAACAGCTTTAAATGTTTTAAGCAACGCGAAGAAACTTAAAGGAAAAAAAATAAGTATCAACAAAGATTTAACAAACAATGCCCGCCAAAGAAGAATTAAGATGGTATCCATAGAATGAAAATCTTCGTAAAAGACGATAGGCTGTATGTGGAAGACGCGCAAGTATGGGGGTAAAGATCGTTTGAAGCTGTAGAAAAGTTCCTCCGTTTTTTTATTAAGAGTAATTTCAAGTTGCCAAGTACGACGCCCAATTATATGTTACATCTTGAATAGGAATAGGACCCCTCTTTTTAGACACACTTAAATTACATTTGAACTACTTGTCAAGAGTTTTGGAGATCAGCTACGAAAGAATTCCGCAAATAGTACTCACACAAGCTTTCAATTCTGAAGTTTCGTGTGTTAAAGAGTGGAAGAAACTGACAATTGAATGCTCAACTACCTTTTCAATATCAGCAGACGAAAGTATCGAGGTGCTTAAGTTGAATTTTGATGATTTGCTTAAAAAAGTCGGCACCATGATATACGATAAGTTTATGAGTGAAGCTGAAGCATCTATTTACAGATCTTACTACATTAAGGTTAACCATTTATTGAACCACAACACCTACGTCTTGGCCAAAAACAGTACACAATAAATCAGCTTGTTATTTCAAGTAAGAGGTGAACTTATCAATTTGAACTGCATTCCTCACCTACCAGAATTGCCAATATTGTGCGATTTATGCAATTGCAAAGATATATTTCATTTCCTGGGAGTTTTTCCAATACTCAAGGAGTTCCGAAAGCGCTATTTTGGGATAGATATACTCGATTTAGAAGAAACGATCAACATCTTGAATGGAAAACTAGGTTGGGACCTTCTGTATGAATACTCATTGAACGCTCTTCTCGCTAAGGTTTTAAAGTTTGAAAATTGCTCAAAAAAGAAAGCCGACACCTATTGTCTTCGTCGTTTTTTTTTTTTAAATATTTCATTAAAATTATGTTCAAAAGTGTTCAGATGGATATTTTTTCAAAGGTTTGTGACCTTACATTTCAAATGCATGAAAAAAAATGGTTCCATTCAAAACTAAAATAATTTAATTTTTGTATTCCAAATACCTCGATTTTCACCTCAAAAAAGAAATCGGACACTTGGCAGCACTGCACTTTTTTTCTTTTTTTTTTAACGGATGCCGTTAGTTTTTGTTATGTCAGGCGAATACAAAATATATTCAATTTTAAAACGAAAGTCAAGATGTAAAGATAACGTGGTTACACATCAATAGAAGTGCGAAAAATTGTGATTAAACATTTGAAGAAGGCAAATCGGTTCGTTGTATAGCAGAAATTGTAAAAAGAAGTCCCTTTACCGAAGGGGACATTATAAAAAGGTATAAAGAAACAAATTCTGTGAAAATTCCTCAAAATCTGGAAGACCAACAAAAAATTGCCGATGAGCGTTAAATTGTTAAGCAAGTGCAAAAGTTTCCTCTAATAAGTGCACCAAAGTTAACTGCTGAGGTAAAACAATATTTAAATAAGGATGTCAATTCGGAAACCGTAGCTTTACGAAAAAGCAATTTCCATGGAAGCGTTGCCCGGAGGAAAACGTTTATTAGCCAGCAAAACAAAAAAAGAGAAAGAAGTTTGCCTTACACCATCAAAGTAAAGAATTTTCTTTCTGGAAATTTGTTTTTTTTTTTTCAGACGAGAGTAAATTTAATTTATTCCGATCTGATGAACAAACAAATGTGTGGAGTAACCCAAATGAAGAGCTCAGGGAAAGAAATCTGCGACCAACTGTAAAACATGGAGGAGGCTCAGTTATGGTTTGGGGTTGTATGGCCGCTACTGGTCCAGGAAATCTTGTATTTATAAACGGAACTATGGACTATATTGTTTTTACCAAAACAACGACCCCATGCACAAGGCTCAGAACATACGCTTGTGGCTCCTTTATAATTGTCGCAGTGTGCTTGAAACCCCACCACCTGGAGACTAAAGATCTATTTGGAAAACCAGCTGAAAAACTACAAAATTTCCAGCAAAACGGACCTACAATTGGCCTTAAAATGTGAATGGGACAAAATTCCAGGTTTTTTTTGTGAAAAACTTGTCCAATCAATGCCAACAAGATTGATTTCGGTAAAAAAGAGCAAAGGTCTGCCTACAAAATATTAGTTTATTGTTATTTTCTTCATTTTTTGTTTGGTTGTAATTTTTGCAAAAGTCATACATGAAGTGTCCGATTTCTTTTTTGATGTAAAATATGCTGGTGTTTTTTTTAAACCTAGATTTTAAGAAACCGTTCTTACGAATACATTTTCGTTTGTTGTATTTTATGAACCTTAAATAAGAAATATTTAAAATATATAAACCGTATTTCGTTAAGTTTGTTTAAGATTTTTTTTTTTTTTTTGAGGTTTTAAGTGGAAAATTAAAGCTGTCCGCTTTCTTTTTTGAGCCACTGTACAAATATGTTTATATTCTATGATTTAAGTTTAGAGCGAATTCTTGATTGAGGGTTTATAAATAGACAAACTTTTAGATAAGATGCTTATTTTCAATTGAAAAATTGTTGTTTTTGCATTCTGTTTTCATAACTAAAATGTTATCCATTAGAAATAAGTAAATCTCATGCTAGCATCTGGTCTTGATAATGAAGCCATAGCAGATTAACTCAAACCTCAAATACCCATTAAAACATCGATGACCAGAAATTGAAATAATATTTAAATAATTCTGTGTCTAGATCGTCATCTTTGCTAAGACTTATGGTATTGTTTTTTAAAAAGAGTTTCTTTCTTGTACTTTTATGTCACTGTTGCTGTCAATTTATTTTCATTTCTTGTGTGGTTTTTGAATTTTTTATTTTATTCCATATAATTGATCCATTTTATTATTTGAATGCCAAGCAAGCTAATTAAAAAATTTGTAAATTTTTATTTTCAGTAACTCGTTCTCTCCGAAAACGTTTAACATCTATTGACAGTGATGCACCCAGCAGGCCTGGAACTCCTGTCAATGTAAATCTTCAAACAATTCCAGAGACAAGTAATTTAAACTAGAAAATATAATAACTTTTGATCTATTTTTTAATATTTGAACTGTTTTTTTTTCTCTCAGATACTCCAAAAAAACGTGTCACTCGCCGAGCTTCTTTAAGCCATACCCCATCAACATTAACACCTTCCAAAGAAGTTACCAATACCCCTGGTCGTCGGCTTACTCGACGAAGTAGTGTCAATTTTTCAGAATCAGATGACCAATCAATACAACCACCAACAATTGCAAAACCAACTATTACTGCTGTCAAAGAAGAAGAGCCCGAAGTCGAAACTCCAAAAGAGAAACCGAAACGAGTATTACGTTCGACTTCGAAATCTCCCAAGGATCAACCAAGAAGTACAAAGAAAAATAGTAATAAAACACCGAAAAACAAACAAACAAATCAACACGAGCAAGAACTTGAAGACGAAAATATCATTGTTTTAGATGATTCCATTGATAATGTGGCTTTAAAAAGTTCCATGAAAAAATCAAGAGTTTCGATTAAAAAAGAGAATCTAAGTATTACCGATATGGAAAAGGAAAACGAATCAACTCCGAAAAAGAAATCTCCAAACCTATCAACTTCGGGAAATAATTCAAGGAGAAAAAGTATCAATATTGAAACACCCAGTCCAAGTAAAAAAGCAGAAGATGAGACGCCAGTTAAATCCGCATCAAAGAGAGATTCTATACGAAAACAAAACACCCCAGAGCAAGTAATATCTGAAAAAGGTAGTGGAAGGAAAAGCAAAAGTGCTCAAAAAGAAAAACAATCAAGTGATGCTAAAAAATCGCCATTGGTCTTTGATAAAATAGAAACATCAGGAAAAAGTCCTTCTAGAAAAAATCTCTCTTACATCCCTGCAGAGAGAGGCGTTGCACGACTTAGCCTTTCGGATACTAAAAATCAATCCAGTCCAGCAAGGTCTGTCCAATCGGCCAAGAAAAGTCCAGCTAAGAAAAACCATCCAGAACCTTTAAAAAACGTTGCATTCAATGAAGAAGAAGACGAAAATAAAGTTAAAAGTGTATACCCAAAGACACCGGGTTTGGTTAAGAGCAAGAGTTATATTCTAGATGGATCATCAAATGATGTCGATAAAGATGATACTTACAAATCTAGAAAAGATCAGTCCTTTGAAGCAAACAACGGCACAAAATCTGACAAAGAAAACTCAGATAACGAAGAAGAAATTACAGGTCTTGACTCAAAAACACCCTACAAATTGAAACTAAAGGCAGTTGAAAGCAGCACACCCATTCAAAACTCCCCGCAAAAGCAGAACAAAACATCAGATCTCCAGGAACAACAAAAAGAGAAATCGGCTAAGGGAGAAGAACAACATGAAGAAGGAGTTATTGCTTTTCCCAAGTCCTGGACTAGCTCTGTGTCTGGATCTGTTGCAAATACTTCGAAAATCGATTGTATTCTGCCTGAGAAATCGTTGGAAGAAAAACAGATACTGGAAGTAAGTATTTTATAAATTTCTGCATTTCAATATTGAAAGTTTAGTGGAATGAATGTCAGATATTAAGAGGTTAAAATTCGCAGCGGGTATATACTGCACTTTTGTGAGAATAACATGGTTAGGTTAGGTTAAAGTGGGTATCCATGAAGTGGACACACTTAGGCCAGTTTAATGGCTCATTGTGATGCTACATGAATCATGAGGCTTTCTCCTAAGCTCAATGGAACCAGTTTGAGTTTTTTACTAAACTAGGCTGTTTTTCTAATATGATTTAAATAGTTAAAGAAGAATTCTCCTAGGTAATTCTTGCGTTTTTGAAATAGAGCAGGTCATGTACAGAGAAGGTTAAGAACTGTTTCTTCCTCGTCCATACAGCTTCTGCAAAAGTCATTTAAGAATACGCCTAGTCGCAGTGTCCAGTTATGACAACTATTATCGAAGCTTACATACGATCTGCTAAGATAGCAAGCACCTTGATAGATTTAAATGTAGTGTTTGCTTTGAGGCGAATAGCAGAGCTTGCAGCTATTTGTTTGCTAATTATATCAAGAGGTGTTAGGTAGAGTAAGGTGTCCACTGCGGCAGATCCGCTTATACATAGGAAAGCTAAACGTTATACTTTATTTAATTTTCGCGGTTTATAGCTTTTTCTAAAGCAGTCCACCATGTATAGGCGATCACCCTGAAACCTTCCGCATCCAGTTAGGATATCATTCAGCACTAGGTTCCAGAGGAGAGGGGATAGAACACCAACTTGCGGTGTCCCTCTATTAACGAATCGTCTGCCAGAAAAGTTGTCCAGTTTTGAGTTAATTATTCTGCTAGTCAGCTTTAAATGAATTAACTATCCAAGTGAACTCTACGTTTAGAGATGTTAGTGCAGATGTGTCCACGTTGTTAAAGGCACTTTCGATGTCAAGGAAAGCAACCGTAGTGAACTCTTTATAATCGAGGGAATATTCGACGGTGCGTACTAAGGTGTGTAACGCTGTTTCCACCGATTTACCTTTACAGTAGACATGTTGATACGAAGACAGAAGTCTTGTATCAATACTTGCCCTTAAATGGATATCAATCAATCTTTCCAAGGTCTTAAGAAGAAATCAGGATAGACTTATAGGTCGTAGATTTTAGGATTGGCTTGCGAGAATTTACCTGGTTTGGGTATAAAAACAACTTTTACTTCTCTCCATGCCGAGGGAATATGGACCAGGTAAAGACAGCTGTGAGAATAGCATAGTTGGGAATGTTATTCAATAAACCAAAAAAATATGTTTTTAAAAAGGATCGTTTCATAGCGTCCAACTCGAACAGACGCCTTCTGGTAAGTTATTTTCAATACCGTTGATGTAAAGGCCAAACATTTGTTGTTTACACTACACTAAAACTGCTGACATGTTAAATAGAAGCTGTTTATAAACTCGAATGAATTTAGTAGATATACCAATGACTGAAAGCTATTGTTGAGAGGGCTACAGGATAACAACTGTCATTGAACTGGTAAGAATAAAAATAGGAGATACCTCAATAAACATTTTATTCAGTTCAAGTTCAAGAAACTCCGGGGTTGCATTCTTGTGAATTAAATCGGAATACCATCCGAACCCGTTTTGTTTTGTTAATGTTTAAAAAAAGAGTTTAGCTCAGGAATTAAAATGTTGGATAGGAAAAACTACATGTAATTTTTATTATGATCTGCAAAAAATAGGCTTTCTAAATACGATATTAATAGGTCCACCATCGGTGATTTGATGGTTTATTTAACCGAAGAGTATAACAAATCTTACATCATTTTGGAAAAAGTAAAATTATTGCAATGATATTTCAAAAGCATTTGATAGAGTGTGGCATCATTTTTTTTTATTTGCAATGGCTGTAAATTTGAGGGTAGACTATTGTAATATTCGTGGGCTTAGTAGATGAGGATTTCGATCCAACTGAATCCTTTATTCAAGGGTGTAATTTAGTTCCATTATTCTTTTCCCATCATGGTCTCGCCATATATATTAGGAATGATGTTGCTTAACAGTTTCTGCCACAATATGATGGTATTTGCACCAATTCTTTTTTCAATTGTATGTGGTTTAAATTTTCCGTAAATAAGTCATTCACTATTGATTTCTTTATCGAAGCCCCAATCTAGACAGAGTGTCGACTTCTCGTGAATTCAGATTCCATCCAAAGAATTGTTTCGTCATATCCTCGCACTGAAATCGTTGTTACGGGCGATTTCAATGTACACAATTCTTTATGGCTTTAACATTCGGGCCAGACAACATCCTAAGAGTGTGTGCTGAGATTTTCGCTGAGTTGAACCACCTAACTCAGCTGATCAACGAGCCTACTCGAATATCGGACGTGGTAGGTCGAGCAGAAAACACTCTTGACTTGTTTCGTACCTCTGACCCTGATAAGTATGATATTATGTTCTATTTCCTCATATCTGACCATAATGTCATATCAGCAAATTTCTCGTGTCATAACTCTCAAGTTAAAGGAAGAGCTCCTAAGAGAACCGTTTGGCAAATACGAGAAAGCCAACTGGTACGGTCTCAATAATTACTTTAGGATCTTTAACTGTACGCTATGCTTCCTCGATACTGACGTTGATGCCAGCATTGATACGATCACAAGTTTGATTCTCTTAGGAATGAGAACTTTTATCCCGAATAGGGTTAAAACATAATATCTAAGAAAAACGCATGGTTCGATGCAAGCTGTAAAGAGTTTAAGAAGGTAAGTTTTCGTTGTTTTGAAGCCAATCCAACTGAGGAAAACCGGAATAAGTTTAAGACAGAAAGGCCTGCAAAGCCCATATTTGACGGACTAAATGTTTACATGACCAAAAATTACGACAAAAAATACTACAATGTCCCAAAGGCAGTACAAATTTTTGGTGATTCGTAAAAAACATGAGGAATTCTTCGTTTTCGTCGGTTCCCACGCTCGTTGTTAATGATACTCCATTTGTTAGCTTTCGTGAGAAAGCTAATCTTTTTGCTAGACAGTTCGCCCCTAATTCAACGCTGCCAGTGAGTGTTATGACTTCGCCTGTACTTGAGCGAGTTAGTGATTCTATGGGGCCAATTTTTTTTTGCACTCGTACTGTGGCGAGAGTCCTAAAAGATCTTAACATACATAAATCCCCTGGTCCAGATGGTATCCCCGCTATTGTTCTGGAGAGGTGTTCTTCAACGCTGGCAAAACCACTCCGTAAGCTTTTTATCTCTGCTACTCCTCAGGTCTCGTTCCGAGCGGATGGACAAAAAGCACTTTTCCATCCTATTCCCAAAAAAGGCGAATCTTCCTCACTCTCTAATTAACGACTGATTGCACTGATTCTTTCCATGATCATGGAGAGGCTGATTAATTATCAGCTCAAGAAATATCTCGAAGATCAATATCTTTTTATTGACCGGCAATACGGCTTTCGTAGGAATAGGTCCACTGGTGATCTCATGGTTTATCTCACCGCACAGTGGAGCAAATCTTTACATCGGTTTGGAGAAAGTAAGATTATTGAACTTGATATTTCAAAAGCATTTGATAGGGTTTGGCATCAGGCTCTCTTATCGAAAATGCGTGCTTTCAGTTTTCACGAATCCCTGCTTCATTGGATTAGTAATTACCTTTTGGATCGTTCAATACAAGTTGTATTGGATGGATTCAAGTCTGAAAACTGGATTCAAGTCTGAAAACCACAAAATAAATGCTGGTGTGCCCCAGGGCTATGTTCTACCTCCAACACTCTTTCTCGTTTTTATTAATGACCTCCTGTCTGCAACTTCTTATTTAATACATTGTTTCGCTGACCATAGTACTCTTAGCTTTTCATATTCGTTTTCAGACTCACATCCCTCTTCTTCAGACGTGGAACTGCAAAGATAAAATATTATAAGTTTATTGAATTCCGACCTAAACAGCATTGTACAATGGAGATTAAAAAAACCGCGTGGAATTTAATGCTTCGAAAACCCAATGCTGTCTTGTATCATTTAAGCGAGATACAACCCCCTTGCCATTATCCATGGATGGAACTTGCATCGAGGGGACTGAACATCTTGATATTCTCGGTATGTGCATCATCAACCACCTTTTGTGGAATGTGGAACGATCACATAAGCGATGTCGCCAAACATGCTGCAAGATGTTTGGGTTTTCTAAGGCGATGCAAGAAGTTTTTCTCCCCCTCTGATCAGGCTGTTATCTACAAAACTTATATAAGTCCGTAATACTCGCGCTTCTAGGAATGCTCATCAGTATTCCCTCGAGTCCAACTTCGGTCGAACTGTCAAGTACAGAGATTGGTTCTTTAGCCGTACTACGCGAATGTGGAATACCCTACCACACTCAGTTTTTCCCAGCCATTGCAGTATTCAGGAATTCAAAACCAATGTGCACCGGCACCTCTTTTCAACCTCTTTCTCCTCTTCCTAGTGCTCAGACTCTGTCTTTACATAATAAGGGTAGTTATATTCCCTTGTGGTACCTGCACTGCCTCTTGCGAGCAATTAACAAATTCTCCAATAGTATTTCTTGTCATAAAAAGTGCTTTCACAAATTTTCCGTTCCGATTCGGCTTAAAACTGTAGGTCCCTTCCATTCCTGACAACAGTGCTCGCACACAGGAATGGTTGAGAGTTGTAAGTCACTAGACCCTAGTTCTCAACGGACTGTTGCACCACCTAACTCATTTATTTATTTATGTCCCCTTGAGTGTGCGCTTATTATACAAAAAAAATCAAACTCTCTGTCGTGCTTTTGGTATAGATACATTTATTTTTCATTAGATTAGAAATTACCATTCAAGTCTGGAAGTCATTAAATAAATGTTGATGTTCCTCTAGGGCTCAAATTTGTCTCCGACTCTATTCTCTAAGAAACTCTTGCCTGCTACTTTTTATCCATTAAACTGTTTCGCTGATGAAAATTCCTCAGCTCTTCACTCTAGATCAATCTAAAAATTCTATGCCTCAATTTCGTATCTAATGTTATTTAATTTCTCCCATTTTTGAAAATAAAGAAAACCAATAAATCACAAAGTAATTCATCAAAGAACAGCAACACAAGTAACAAGCGTTCTCACGATCCAGACGTTTCTGAAGCCGAAGACGATATGCTCGAAGAAGACTGTGAAGACTATGATGATGACGATGAAGAAAACAACCAAAATGCAGAAAAAACTATATTCCTAGATGATGAAGCAATGGAAGTTGCTGATGGTGAAGAATCTATGGACTCCGAAGAAAGGGCATACTTGGAAGAGAACGAAGTTCCAGAATATGGTGAATCAATTGGTAGTCAGGACAGTGAAGAAGATGGTGATGATTGTGATGATGAGCCAGACGAAGATGATGCTTCATTTGTAGTTTCCGATGATGAAGTTGTCGAAGAACTTCTAAGCTCCGAAGATGAAGTCGAAATGAAATTAAAAACAACCCAACAAAAACCATACAAACGAATTTATCAAGAGACTCAATCATCAGATGAAGAAGAAGTTGCACCTGGCAAAGATGACACTGACTTTTGTTTGTTGGTTGATTCTTCAGCAGAAGTGGGTGATAAATCTTTAAATAAGTCATTGAAAAATAATTCTGCTGATATCAAAACCAAATCGACCAAAGACAAATCTCTGAAAGAAGTCAATGTTGAGAAAGAAGAAGATGTTTCCAAAAACAAAAATGAAGATAAAGACGGTGCAGTTGAATCACCTACTCAAGATATTAGTGAAAATAATACTTCTAAGAGGGTTTCAAGGAAATCTGAAAGTAAAAGCAAGGCTGATGTTGAAGATATTCCATCAGAAGAAGAAAGTAAGCTCAAGCTATCTGTTGACGATAATGATTCAGATACAGATATGCAAGAAGAAGATGAAGAAAAATGCCAAAAGAAGCCAGAAGCATCATCAAATGTTGAAGAGGTAAAAGAAACCAGTCTACAGAAGTCACCTAAAAAGAATAATAATAAGTCGCCAAAACGTCTCACTCAGTCTCCAAGGAAGAAATCCTTAACAACCGAAGATTCAGCTTGCGAAGCAGATTTTGAACTTATCACTGAAACATCATTGAATAAATCACGAAAATCCATAAATCCATCGGATAATTTGGAAAATCTCAACAAAAGTGTGAGGAAGTCCTTGAATGAAAAGACTAACTCGAAAGATGAATCGAAATCACTATTGAAATCGCCGAAAAAGTCAAGGAAACTAAGTACTGCTGAGAGTGGTGATACTAGTGATGATGACTTACAGAAAAATGAGCAACAACAATCACCACAAAAGAAAAGACTTACTAAATCCCCAAAACGAAAATCAATAACTGCAACTGCCCAAGATGAAAGCGAAGATAATAAAAACCAATTAAACACCACTAAAAATTCAAGAAAGTCTGTGACTAGAAAATCGATTAGTATTTCAGAAAACGAAGAAGCTCACAATGTTAGTCGAAGGAAATCTGTAGCAAAATCTGATTCATTAAATGAGGCAAAAGAAAACTCTAAATCTCGAAAATCCTTGAATGAATCCAGAAAATCACTGATTCGAACCTCAACCGAAGAAACAAATGACCCTGAAGACCAAAGTACAGTGGAAAAAACAAAACTTTCATTAGATGAGGGATCTGAACCAGAGGAAACATTGTCAGCTTCTGAAAATCCATTGGATTCTTCTGCTGGAAAGTCGCTCAATTCTTCGAAAAAGGCAAGAAAATCCTTAGACAGAAATAGTTTGCAATTGAATGAATCGTCAAGCGAGCTCAACAAATCTAAGCGACGAAAGTCAATTGCTCAGCAAAGCATTATTGAGAAGGCACATGAAAGTTCATCTGATTCTCAAGAAGACGATAATAAAGAACAACTACCGCATGTAGAAGAGTTAAATAAATCAAACCGCAGAAAGTCAATTGCTCAGCAAAGCATTAATGATAAAGCACATAAAGATTCAACTGATCCAGAAGATGAAAATGACGAACAATTGCCGCCTGTAGAGTTAAATAAATCAAACCGCAGAAAGTCAATTGCTCAGCAAAGCATTATTGAGAAAGCACATGAAAATTCATCTGATTCTGAAGAAGATGAGAAAGAAAAACAAAACGAGTTAAATAAATCAAACCGCCGGAAGTCTGTCTCTCGAAACAGCATAACCTCAAAAGCTATCATCGAAAGTTCTGTTGATTCAGAAGAAGAGAACCACGAAAAATCATCTCCTGAAATAACTGACAATGAAATGGAAAGTGGTGACGAAGGTGGAGCCCAATTTTCTAATGATGATGAAGAAGAAAATGTCGCCGAAAACAACAAACAATCAACTTCAAAATTCTTGGATGAAAATCAAGGAAACAAATCATCACTTAATCAGAGTTCCTCTTCGCGTAGAAAATCAATCGCTGGCAATGAAAGTAAATTAGACGAAACTTTCCAATTGGATCCAAAAACTAGCCTATCGTCTTCGTTGCACGAAACGTTACATCGCAATGTTCTGAGAAAGTCGCTTAACCAAAGTCACAAGCAAAAGAAAGCAGACAGTGATTCTGAAGATGAAAATAAATCCTCCCAAGAAGAAGAAACAGAAGTAAATATGAAACAAAAAATTGTTTCCGAAAAGGGTTTGAGTGTATCGTTGAATAGCATTCAAATAAAAAAGAAAAAGCTCAAAGAAGCTAAAGCAATTCGTAATTCCTTCACAATTGGTGTTTCTGTTCGAAAGGAACCATCCGACGATGAGGATTCATCAGAAGCTGAGCCTAGTGCTGCTAAACAACATTCTGCGAAAAATGCCGCTTCTTCGTCGTCAGAAAATGATGATCAATCAGACCAAGATCAAAATTCATCTTCATCAGAAGGTAAACTTCTTAATTTAAGCGAAGAAGATGTTTTGGAAAAAGTCAAAGATGTCCATCAAGTTGGTGCCTACAAGCCAAGAAAATCAATGGGCACTTCAATCATACGACCTGCTTCTCCATCAGATGCTGATAACAAGCAAAAGAAGCGAATCAAACGTACAAGTCTGTATCTTCAAGATGAAACTGCATCCAATTCGTTTGTTGAAAATCTAGCCGAAGAAAGAAAGAAAATCAGTGAGAAGAAGAGAAAATCAAATAGTTTCTGTGGTGTTATTGCACCATCATCGGCTGATGGAGATGATAAAGATGAAGGGATTAAGGTGAAAGAACCAAGGTCAGAGAAAAAATTAAAGAAAACTTTCGACCCAGAAGAAAAAGTCGAAACTGTTCAAAATGTTCTCAGTCGATGTGAGCAAATGATTGAGGCTGCAAATGAAGCGAAACGTAAAGCTAAACTTCAAGCTAAGAAGGTTAAAGTTAAGAAACCAAAATGGATGGACAAAGAAGAAAAAGCCACGAAAGAAACAGAAAAGGAAGTAGAAATTCCATTGGTCAGTAAAAAGGAAATCAAACGGAAGGGTAAGTTATTCAATTTGAAAATGTTCAAGTTCTTTATATTCATAAACAACTTTTTATTTATTTTTTAGAAAAAATGAAGAAGGAGCTAGCAAAAGCTCTTAAACAATCAGCGTCTGTTCTTACTAAAGCTATGGATCCAATACCGAAAGCTAAACAGGTTAGTTTCATTGTTTAAATAAGAAATATTTAAAAAAACAAAAATAACGCGTACATAATACAAACTTGTATTAAATTAAAAAAAAATATTACTCTATTTTACAGCCAAAACTTGAAACCACTAATATCAATCCATCAAAACGATTAGAAATGGAGTTCCTAGATTCACTTATGGAACTATCAAATGCCAATAAGAAAAAGGCAAAAGGTATATAATTACATTTAACTAAATAAACCTAAATAATATATTTGTTTGTTTTGTTTATAGAAATTGAAACAACTCCACCATCTGATAAAGAAAATTCAAAGAAAAAATCCAATAAACAGAAATACAAAATCGAAAACATACACAAAAGAATTGAATCAGACATAGAAACATTAGAGACTGCATGTGGAACAGTTCGTGTTGAGCCATCAACTCCGAAAAAGCTACGTTATCAATATGGTTTCCGTGAAAGTCCAAAAACTCCAGTAGGATTCAAAATACAAGACATCAATTCCACTAATAAAAAATCAGACAAGAAATCTTCTCGAAAACTCAAAACTACTTCGGGTTCATTTATCGAAGAAGATCTTATCAATTCGAAGGTGTCCAATGCAAATGCAAATTCAAATAAACCAAGAGGTCGAAAGCGTAAGATCCTTAATATCGAAGAACCAAACCATACACTTCCAAAAACACAATGGACCCCGTCGGGAGTTTTTGTCGAAGAAGACTTATCATACGCCCGTCCATTGGCCAATTCAACAGCTACTCAATTTTTAGTAGCTCCCTTAAGTAGTGGGAAAAAATCGAAGACAGTCGAAATTATATCATCGTCAACATTAAATACAGCCCTCAGTTTTAAGAAAAACGCTATAAATAAAGGAGTACGGAAAGGTTCCCGAGAAATTTTGCACGTTAAAAACCGTAAAATTGTTAATAATCAGTTTTAGATTATCTTGTATCAAACAAAAGAAAAACACAAATCCAATCGGTGGACTTCTGTTATTTATTATTAAAAAAGCTTGCACATTTCGGTTGTCCGTATTTTGCGTCTACCCTAAAATCAAAAGGAATTTTGTTTATGTTTGTACTATTTACTTTTATTATTAAGTTTTTTTTTTTTTTTAATAAATACAAATCAATTATATGTTTTTTATCTTTTTATAAACTAAAGAAGAAGGAGGAAAAATCTTGAAGGTTTTTGTAATTCTATCAATTCGTATTCCTTTAAACTTTTTTGAAAAAAATCAAGAACTGTCAATATATTTTATAGTCAGCCCAATTCTAAATGGCAATTCCCGGGGAAATATTTCCCTTTTCGCTACTCTCTCATTCTTAATCAGCCATATCATGAATTCCATCGTAATCGGAAAATTTTACGAATCCCGAAAAGTTGTATCATAAAATCCGTTCGTAGTGGAAAATCTCATACAATTTTGCATTACAAACGGATTTCATGATACAGTTTTTCGGGATTCGTAAAAATATCCGATTACGATGGAATTCATGATAGGGCTGAATAAAAAATTCCCGGGGATTTTGTTCATTTTTCAATTTCCCTTATTCTAAACAAGTTCGAAAATGGGAAAAAATACTCCGGGAAAAAAGTAGCTATACATTATCCACACTTGCAACGAATAAAATAATCGCGCGTACTTAACCTAAAAAATCATTCTTGTTTTTGTTTCAGTGGTGAATGGTTTTTGGCTGTGGCTCCTTGTCAAACTTTATTCGCGACGAATTAAAAACTCTCATGTGAAAGAAATGTCAAAATCGACGAATATTGGTTCATTCGTTGGTCGTTGGTCGTGCTCATGTGAATTGTGCTTAAATGTCGAAAAAAGGGAAAATACGAATTCGTTTGGCGCGAGTTTGTTCCCGACAATTGAGCTGGAGAGTTACAAAATAAAATGTAAGTTTTTCTTTTTTTTTGCAATATTAATTGATAACATTTTAAATATGTTAAGGTCAAAAACAACAAACAATGGTCAGCTTGAAATGCTTTTAAATTTGATGGAGGCTCAACGCGATATTGCGAGTGGCTTCCACAAGAAAACAAAGGAGGAAGTGCCATTTTTTTGGCAAATGGTGGAAAATAAGCTGAATTCGTGTGAACCACCAAGAAACACACAAACAGAATGGAAAAAAGTAAACATTTAAACAAAAATTCAGTAGATTTTTTTTTTTTTTTGATCCGAACGTGCTTTCCATCAACGCATCCTACAATGCCAGGAAAGTTATGTTTTGAGTAGAAGGCCAGCGCAACTCTTCTTTTTTTCTGCGGCCGTTTGGCATACTTTTATCCATTCTGGACATAGTTGCTCCTTCAAAACGTTTAAGACTTCCGCAAGCACTTTGCTAAAACTAGGTTGGGCCAGTCCAACATTGTAGTCTTTTCCCACCCCCGTTTGGTATCCCCCTTCAGCGAAGAAACGCAAACAAGCACTCAATTTTGTTATTGTTGGAATCGCAAAACTTTTTTTAGCTGGATCACAGGACCTAGAGAGAATATCCAGCAAATACTTGAAGACAACCTTGTTAACTCTATAATACTTTTGAAACCTAAGAATCAAGTTGTTTAAGTAAACTAGAAAAACAAAATTAGAATAAATCTTTGTGAATTTACAAGTACTTACAACCATTGAGGCAACTCCAGAGGGTTCAAACTGTCCCTCAAGGATCTTCTAACAACCCTTGGGCTTTGATGTTCTTCTAACTCCTCTTCAAACAAGATTCTTGCTGCAATATTGAACATTTTTTCATTTAATTTACTTATATATGCATCTATTTATGCATAAATATCAATTTCAAAATGTTTGTTTTCCTTTTCTGAAACTTTTGTACACCTATATACATTCTTGTGTCAAATACTTCGGAACAGCTGTTTCGAACATACAAAATTTTCGTTCCCGAGTTCGAAGGGAAAAACTGTCTCCCGGGGAATTCGGAATAGGAGAATTTTACTCTCGGGAAATCAAGTCTCCCAGGGAATTGTTTTCCCCGGGAATATTAAAAATTGGGCTGAATATTAAAGGAAACAAATCGAATCAATCGAGTTTCTACAAAAAAAATGGCTCTAATTACATTGGACTTTTGATTGAAGGAAAGCTCATTGTCAGTGAAAGAACATTTACGATAAAAATAAATAATAAATCAGGTGTCGCAACAGTCTGTTAAGAAGTGTGGCCTAGTGACTTACAACTTTCAAACATTCCTGTGTGCAAGTTATGTTGGCAGGGATGGAAAGGAAATACAGGGGGGTTATTATGAAAAACGAAACTCGTTCAAAATAACGCGTATTCGTTAAATTGCGATTAGGAAAAACGATTGTAGTAGCACTAAATCGTCAAATTGCGATTAAGAAAAACGAGAATCGTAAAAATGACGATACTCGTATTTTTATTTACGAGTGCCTTCAGCTCTCGTTCAGCTTTCGTTGTCATTTATTTTTTTGTTTTTGTTTGGTTGATGGTTGGTTTTTGTTTTGGTGAACAAAAAAATGTAAGTAAATAATGAATAAAATTGTGAAAAACATACAAATAAGTTATTTCTAACCTTCTAGGCCTACAACTAATGCTAAGCAGTTGGATTTGCTGGTAGCTTTTATGGAAACCAATCCAAATATAGCAAAAAATTACTTGCCGACGAGCCAAGCCAAGATTTTAGAACGCCTATCGTCCTCTCAACAATATTCCTGCATTTAGAATGAATAGTATTAAAATGCTCTTCTCGACCTCCTTCTTGCGTAGTTCGGTAGGGAGTCATCATCCACGGTTCCAGAGTGTACCCAGAATCTACGTACCCAACAACCAACTTCTCCTATCACCATCATTCCATTTCTGCTCAAGGTGTCTGCGATAGGCGCTTAAACTGAAGACAAATGAGTCATGGGACGCTCCTCCATAACGGGCGTCAATAGCGCGGATCAAAAATACTTACTAGATACTTACGATCATTGCATTGATACTATGGTCACCTTTCCTATTGAAGTAAAGATGCTCATTTACTACTGGTCTTATAATTTTGATGTGTGTTCCATCTACACAACCGATAATGCCAGGAAACCCAAATTTTTCGTAAAAATGTTGTTTGCTTGCAGTCTTTTCTTCTTCCGTCGATGAAAAGGATATAAACTTTGGGCAGAGAACTTTTTCCATGATTGTCAATATGTTTGAGATGGTGACCGACAAAGTTGGTTGTGCCATACCAACAAGGAAGTCCTGTCCGGTTTCTCTTTGGTAACCACCCTCGGCCAGAAACCGGAGTGTTGCAGCTAATTTCAATACATTTGGTATGTATGTAGAATTGAAACTAGGAAGGTGAGGATCGATCTCTTCTAATACATATTTGAATGCGTCCTTGTTCAAACGATAAAGAAGCTTGAACCTGACAAATATTTTAGGAGGTTTTTTTTTTAATACTAGATTGAATCGATTTCACTTTACTTACGTTGAACTTGGAAGGCTCATTGGGTTCGATGAATCTCTTAAAACTCTTCTTTTTATACGCATTTCCTCTTCTTCGTTAGTTTGGGATTCATCTTCGCTTTCAAGAAAATAATCGCAGTGAAAAAACATTTTATAGAATTTATGCAAATTACATTTATTTTTGAAACTTCCTCGACTTTATTTATATTTTGACATTTGTTAATAGGAGTGAAGTTAGTTGCTCCTTTAAGAAATTATCATTTTTCGTTTTTGCCTGGCAACTTTTTTTGTTTTCTATTTTCGTATCTTATAATCGCTCTTCACCATGACTTTCGTTTCTTCGAGTTTCGTTTTTTCTGCCGTTCGTTTCGTAATTCATAATAAGGGCCCAGGGGCCCTACTCTGTAATGCGTTTCAAAAACGAATATTTATACTCTCTATTTCTAATAAGAATCCGCATTCGGATTTTTCGTACCAGGCAATGCGTTTCCGAATGTCATTAGCGTTCGAAAACGAAAAATTTGTTTCTACACCAAGAGAGGTAACGAATTGCAATTCGAAGGTCGTTTTTAAAGGACACAAAAGGAAAATTGTGAAATAGATAAAATATAAGTAAGGAAATAATAATTTTATTCAAAATTTAAGCAAATAAATCCCATTACAGGGAATCATCAGCGAAAAATGTGCATACCTAAAAAAAGCAATTTAAAATTATGATGGAATTCGAATGACTTGAAGGAAAAAAGACAAATTTTAACACAAAAAACGTTCTAAGCTTGAAATAAAAAGAGAGCACGTAATTTGAGACGAGTTCCATTGTAAATTTTACTTAAAAAAGTCATTGTGAACAATAAAATGAGTTTTCTTTGAAATTATTTCATTCTAATTCAATTTTTTTTGATTCGGAGAGTCTAACACTATCAGCCCAATTCTAAATATTCCCCGGGAAAAGTTCTCCCCGAGAGATGTGTTCTCCTGGGAACAGAATTCTCTTATTCTGAATTCCCCGGGAGATTATTTTTCCCTTCGAAAGCGGGAAAGAAAATTATGAATGTTCGAAACAGCTGTTTTTTTTTGAAAAAAAAAGTTTTATTGAATGTGAACAGTTGTCCTTAAAATTCTTTTATAATTTTATTAACAAATAAAGTAAAACTCAACAAAATTGTTCAGCATCGCACGCAGAATTTTACATGAAAAGGATGTTGAAGAAAGCCGATATCGACAGCCAAGTGTTATCAGAAGATCTTTCAGGGATGCATTCAATCCTTTGGAGTTGCCACAATGGCTGTGTGTACATTTGCTCTTTTTTTTTGTTTGGAGGACATGTTAATAAACCTTTTGGTTTTTAGGTTTCAAAAATATATTAGAGTCAACAAAATTGCTTTTAAGTACTTGTTGGATGTCTTCATTAGATCCTGTGAACCAGGTAAAATTTAGTTTCTTTTAATTTGTACGTTAAGAAGTTCTTGTCTGTTTCTATTTCCCAGATCAAGTGCATGGTAAATTTTCGGAGTGTGCCGACGGATTTCTTTTGCATCTTCTGATATAGCTTTAGGAGCTTCACAAAGTTCCTTTTGTAGTATAAAGTTCTCTTTAACTCCTTCAGCCAAATTCTTCATTGTGTGACATAAATCTTTTTGAAGTTCCAATTCCTTTTGGAAAGCTTCGGGGCATAACTTTTGTGAGAACTTCCTTGCGGACGAGAATAAGGTTTTTTTTGAGGAATTTTCTTTGGGGAGGGTGAGGCTTCTTAAAAAAGATTTTGTATTTCTGTATCGGTGAGCACTTCTTTAAAAAACTCAACTGGTGATAAAATCAAAACTTTTTCGGGTAGCCCTATATTTTCTGTATTTCCTTTCCTCTTTGGAACGACGACGCCCAAAACAAACGTTGCTGCAGCGACACCATCCACAGACTTTCATGCCAACTAAATCATATATGGCCTGTTCAGAATCGGAAAATTTCCCAAATGTACGGGCTTTTAGTTTCTATGTTTCTGTACGAGTTGTTTTTTTGTTTTAGTTTATCGTTACCGTTGTTATTAAAATTGTCAGCAAAATTATTTTGTCCAACTCCAAAGGATTTTGCGGTAGGGACTCCATCAACTGCTGCTTCCAAATCAGCGCACTCTATAATTTGTTCCTCCAAATCGTCGAGTATTTTTTGCATGTATGGACCTCCACCCGTCTCATTGCGAAATATTACTATTTCCGACTCATCAAGATTTATTTCAAGATTCCATTGAATGCATGAATGCGGCAAGTCTTAAAATATCTTCGAAGATATTCCCGGAGTCGGTAGCTTACAAATAACAGCATTCCTGTCAATGCTATCAAAAGCAGCCTTAAGATCGATGTAAAAACCGTTGAGTTTCTTCTTTGATTTTTTCGATGTATAAAATCTCTAATGACTGCCATCTCTTATAAGGCAACATTTCGAAACTATCCCAATGATACACAAAAAACCAATTATATTTAAATGTCACTAAATGTCAATGATTTTCTTCTCATCTTCGACTAGAAAATAGAGAATCAATTTCTGGAAAGAGTGAGGGAGAAGAAAGATCTTGGTGTAATCTTTGACCCTAAATCTTACTTTGTAAAACAACTTGAATTTAGTGTATCCAAAGCAAATTCCATGCTCGGTTTTATCAAACGCAATAGCCTAGACTTAAAATACCCTTTTGCTCTCCAATCGCTTTTTACCTCATTATGTAAACCAATCTTGGTATACTGTTGTGTAATCTGGAACCCTATTTATAACAATCAGAATTGAAATGGTCCAACAAAAGTTTTTTGGGTGGAACATCGAAACTCCATACGCCAAATGTTTTCTGTGTTTTTTTTTTGTTTAATTCATTTTTATTAATTCAATCTTAAACCTATCTTAAAGCTAGACAAAAATTCATAAAACTAGCCTAGATAACTATAACTTACAACTAACTTAATGGTCCCATACGGACAATCTAAGTTAAACTATAACACTTAATACTAATGCCTTTGGGCCTAGATATATCTTACTTCAATTAAATTGTATTTATTAGAAATTTGTTTGTGTTTTTTTTATATTTTTGTTTATGCCATAATGCCTATTCTACTTAAAACTAAACCCTAAAACTATAAAACAAGTATGTAAGCCGGCCAAGGTTTAAACCCTATCCCGGCTACCCACTATCAAGTGCCGATTGAAGCCACTAAAACTGGTTCTCCTGCTTCACCCTATCAGCCCTGAAGGAGCTCTGCTCCGCCTTGTGCCATGACGTCCCGATTGTACAGGAGTCGCCTATCCACGGTTCGCCGTCTGACGTGGTAGATTATCGGAACTGCAAATCTACCCTGTGTCAAACCGCATCTTTCTAAAAAGAGGAATGCCTCTGGTGTCATGAAGCCGCTCAAACGTGCACTTTCAAAATACTCGTCGTTCGGATAGAATAACCAAAGTTGTAAAGCATGGGGGAGCAAGCATAATGGTATGGGCATCTTTTTCATACAATGGAGTTGGGCCCATACATTGGATAAAGACAGTTATGGATCAACATGTTTATGTTGACATTCTCCAAAATGTTATGCTCCCTTATGCAGAGGAGGAAATGCCGCTTTTGTGGGTCTTCCAACAGGATAACGACCCCAAACACACCAGCAGAAAGGCACAAAAATGGTTTGCGGAAAACTTAATTAATGTAATGGAATGGCTAGCGCAATTGCCTGACTTAAACCCCATTACAAATTTATGGACTGACGTGAATAAATCTGTCTCCCAAATTGAACCAACGAGCAATCAGTCACTCTTGGATGCAGTTAAGATGTCTTGGGAGAGTATTTTAGTCCAAAGGTACCAAGGCTTGATCAATTCCATGACCAGGCGATGTGAAGCCGTTCTAGCCAACAAAGGCTATTCAACTAAATATTAGTGAAATGGACTAATGATTGTTTAAGACAAATAATTTTTATAAAAAATAGAATTTTTATTATTTTTTTAGGTTTAATCTGTATAACAAGCAGTGGTGCCATTTTTTTTTTATAGATTATTTTTTTTTATATTTTTTAGAAAAATAACTTTATTTTCTTAAATTGTTACATAAAAAATGATTTCTTTTTGCAGTATGGTGTTTTTTCTCTTTCTCCATTTTATTGTATGATACATTCAAAATGTTTTTTTTTTATTTATTAGAATTAACTTTATTTTTGAAAGAGATTTTTGGTTCGCAATGGTGCTATTATTTTTACCGCTGCTGTATGTATTCCAAAATATAAATTAATCCATATTGCCCTACTACACCTACATATAACGAATATATTGACAGAAACAAGACGACCCAGCATTGAGGAGGAAAGAGATATAATTATGTACCTCTAAACTGTCTGCGAACCTAATTTTTTCCAAACACTCGATAATTGATAACTATGTCAACTTAACATAAACGTTTGGGCCACTCTAAAAGGTTTCCAAAATAATTTTAGAAATTCTAGTTTCCGTAGATATTAGCGAAAATTTCTATATTCGATTGATTGTTTTCGGAAAGAAATCGGGGAGCTGAGATGTACCACAGAGAAGCGATGATTTCGAAGCCAAGAAATTACCAATTTTAGAATATTTGGAATCATTATCATTCTTTAAATGCCACCTAAGCGACATTATTATCGTCAATATTCGGAAAAATTACGTTATACCTTGAGAAGTCCTTACATTTCTTTCGCAACAGACAGACCCAAATTCCTTTATTTTTGTTTCATTACTCTATATGAAACGTAAATAAGTAAAAAAACTGCATTTAAATGACTTGCTTGACTTTGAAAATTGACTTTTAAAATCTCTATAAAGTATAAAATAGGCTGTATCCAAAATGCCTTCGAGTAAATTAACTTGTTAAATTAACTTTTAGCTTCTATTTTAAAGGTTAAATTGATTTTGGAAGTCAAAAGATTTTAAAAAAGTCCAAAGCCATGACTTAATTGCAGTCACTAAAAGATTGTTAGGTACTATAAAGTTATAGCAAATAAAATTTTATAATAATACATTTATAAGCTGGACTTCATTAAATTATGAAGTATTGCAAAACACGAGAAATAAAATACTTAATTCTATTGAATACCGTGAAAATAGACATCAACTCAAGTAAATTAATCTCTAAATCACCGAGTACACGATATATAGCCAATTCCCGACTTCCCAAGTAAAGTGCTTTTAAATAGATTCCTTACCTATTTAGTATGGTAAATTTTAAAATTTAATACATTATGTATGTACTTCTAAATAGACCATAAGGGAAAATAATTTTCATAACGGTCTATTTATGACATAAGTAAGACAGTTAACCAAATTTGTTGGTTGTCAAAACAAAAGCAACTTTTTATCGCTATCTCTGTTTTTGTTATGAATAGAGAAAAGTTAGTCCGTTTACTACAAAATACATTGCTGGTGTTGGCAAACGAGTACAGTTGGGTGTTGTTCAGTTCACAGACATGTGTTCTAAACTATTTTTTGTAAAATGGCCGGAAACAAATACTTTAACGAAATAAAAATAAAATATAAATTTTAAAAGAGTCGAATTCAAACATCGGAACAATATTCCATTCCAAAATCAGTGATTTGCCGATTATGAAATTTTACAAATCCAAAAAGTCATTCCAAACGATTCATTGAGGTTGCACACCAAAAAAAAAAACGAGAGCCCTCTGCAATAATAAAATCACAAAAAGACCATTTTAAATCATCAAGAGAAATACAAACCATACTCGACCTGAATGTAAGCTCGAGAACAATTCGGAGACGAGCTGTTGATGGTGGACTAAAATCTTCCTTTCTTTCAAAACTGTTAAAAACCTTTTATATTTAGCAAAAGCTAGCTGGAAAGATTAATATTTCCTCATGACCACATCAAGTAGACCGTTAGAAAATGGACGAACGAACTCTTTTCGAACGAGTCCAAATTAAATTTCAATCGTTCCGAGGGATTCCGCCGTGTTCGCAGACCAGCCAAAGAGCTACTAAATCAAGGTTATCCCAAAGCTACTGTAAAACACGGAGGAGACAACGTAGTAGTGTATGGGTGTTTTTTAGGGCAAGAACAAATAAATGATAGGATGGACCATTACATAATACCGTGACATTTTACAAAATATAATACTGCCATACGCTGAGGATCAGTTACCCCTGAAATTGATATTTTAGCAGAACAACGACCCAAAGACACATCCAATACGGTTAAGACTTGGTTTCAAGAAAACCGCATTGACTTGATGGCCAGCGAAGTCCCCAGATCTTTACCCCATAGAAAAGCGAGTGGATATTGTGGAGCGACGAATTGTAAGGACTTATTGCAAAAATAAAAACGATCTGTTTGAAAAAAAATAAATTCGCTTGGGAAACAGCATAATAAGCAATTTAACTGACTCCATGGCTCGAAGATGTGCTCAAGTGATTAAAAACAAGGGCTTTGCTACCAAATACTACAAATATTTTAGTAAGCCTGACAAAAATATACATATGTACATACGTATTTTTTAAAAGTTGCTTTTGTTTTGACCAGCCTTATATTGAACTAATTGTAATTGTACTATTATTATGCTTTATTTAATGATCTATTACAGGAAACAATTATATTTAATTTCTTTAGACTACTCATGTAATACCCTTAAACTCCAGGTAGGTACCGAGGTATTGAAAATTTCAAGTATTTATTTCAACACAAAAGAAAGTGAACTTTTTGTAATAATAATTTTGGTCAAAATGTAGAATAAAGACTCACTTGACCGACTATTAGAGTTTAGTGGGTCGACTTCGACTAGACAAGATTCTTTGTTTTTCATTTAAAATAAACTAGAAGAAACAATGATTTTGTGTACACATTTCAAATAATAACAACTCAAGAAGCTCAATTTCGAGGCGACTATTGACTCCATCACCTCTTTTCATTGAAAATTTTTATTTCACACTTTTTCTTGTGACTCAAATAGGAACATTTTAATACCTATAAAAGTTCTAGAGCTCGCATACAAATCCAAGATAATTATATGTAAACTTAAGAAGGATTTTGGACATTTTACTGTTAATTTAATTTAGTTCTATGTGGGGTTGGGATGTAAATCCTTGTATTCCACGAACTATGAATAATGGCTGTGTGGCGAGTGTGATATAATTTCAGTATAAAGTCTTTTAAACACGGTCCCTTTCCTCAAATATCTTATATAAAAATGAAATATGTAAAGCAGAGTTTTCAACCTATGATATCCATAGGTAAGCTTGATTGATAAAGCCATTTTGGTTTCAGCACGATTTGCTGTTTATTCAACGCTACCAGATAGTGTCATAAATATGTCTGTTCTTGAGAGCTTGGACGATTTTATGGGACAAATCTTCTGTCGCACTCGTGCAGTTTCAAGAGTACTGAAAGTATAGTTCTTAAGAGTTGTTCTTCAACCCTGGCAAAATCAATGCGTAAGCTTTTCCATCTTTTCTGCTCTACAGGTCTCTTTCCGAGCGGATGGAAAACAGCATTTTTTCAGTCTGTCCCTAAAAAAGGTTAATCCTCTTCCCCCTCCAATTATCGTCCAATACTACTCACGTCCCTTCTTTCCAAGGCCATGGAAGCGCTGATTATATATCAGCTCAAGAAATATCTCGAAGAACGGAAGCTTCTTAATGACAGGCAGTATGGTTTTCGTAGCAACGGGTCCATTGGTGATCTCATGGCTTGTCTCACCAAACAGTGAAACAAATCTTTATACCGTTTCGAAGAAAGTAAGATTATTGCACTTAATATTTCAAAAGCATTTTATAGATTTTCACATCAAGCTCTCTTATCGAACATCCGTGCTTTTGGTATTGATGAATATCTTCTCCTTTGGATTAGAAACTACCTTTTGAACCGTACAATACAAGTTGTATTGGATGGTTTTAAATCTGAAACCCTTAAATAAATACTGGTGTCCCCCAAGGCTCCGTTTTGTCTCCGACTCTTTTAGTGATATTCATTAAGGATCTTTTATTTATAACATCTAATCCATCAAACTGTTTCGCTGACGACAGTTTATACGTTCAGATTTTTATATTCGTTTCTAGGTTCACATCCTTGTCCTTCGGATGTGAAACTTCAACGGAAGCGGATGTTAAACTCATAAAATTCCGATCTCGAAAGGCATTGTCCAATGGTGAATTATTACGGTGTAGAATTTAATGCTTCAAAGACTCCATGTATGTGTATCATTGATCACCTCTTATGGAATGATCACATATTCGACATTACTAAAAATGCTGCTAGATGTTTAGGATTTCTGAGTCGACGGTGCAAGAAATTGTTCACTCCTTCTGATACGGAATTTATTCGTCCAAAACTTGAATATAACTCCCATATCTGGGCAAGTGCACCAAAAACAAGTTTAAATCTTTTAGCTAGATTTCAAAAAAGTGTTTTGAAGATGATAGACGATAGAACTATAACCGAAAACTTTACATCCCTCCAACACGGGTGCAATGTTTTATGCCTCTCGTTGCTACGAAAAATATTCTGACGAATTAGTCGATTGTATTCTATGTCTATCTTCTATGTCGGCTAAGTGGGCCGTCAGCTAGACTCTTTGTTAACCAAAATGCAATTTGAGGGTGTAGATGGTAACAATTCCTTTGTTAAATATAATTATACATTAATGCAATTACTTAATACATATACGAGTTTTTACTTACAATGTTTAGCTATAAGTATTATTTAACTTTTTTTTAAATATCTAGTTAGATGACACGACTTTACCATTCCAGCATTATGAATATAAAAGAACTATTTTAATGGATAAATACAAAATGGTGGCCGGATATCGTAGGGGTGAAATCGAAGCTAAGGTTGGATATATAATAAGTTTTAAGAACGTAACGTGGATATCGTAATGAACACGTACACACCGTACACAACACGTACTATAAAGTAAAGATATTCTTTCTGAAACCGCGCATGGAGAATGTGGCCAATTCTGTTTCTCCCTCCAATTTTGATATTCAAAACCTTAAGACCAATGTGGACCGGTATCTCCGCTTAAATCCTACTTTATTGCCCTTACGCACGGTGTTTAGTTATTAACATTTATGGTAACTAATAAATCCTTGAGTGCATGTAAATTATAAACAAATAAATTGGGACGTAAATTCTGCGTATTTTTTTTCTTGACTATCATTCAAGTCTGTAAACATTTCGACGGTTATTTTACATAACCTCGTAAGGCGTTTTTGCAAGTTTTTCAAAAAAAAAAAGGAAAAAACGTAACACGACTAGTTTAAAATCCTTCGAATATTTTATTTTATTTCATAGTGATAAATTAATTAAATCAAAAACCGACTAAAAAATAAACTCTAATGGCAAACATAAACTGGACACATTTCAGAAAACTGAAATACAAAAAAGTCAAAATAAACGAACCTATTTAATGATAAGTTAACATACAGTTAGTATGGAACATTATTCATTAATTTCAAACAGGTATTAAGCAACAGATAAAAAGTTTAGTTAAAGAGAAAAATAAATTTAATAATAAGTTAAAGCACAGTTAGTAAGAAACATTTAATTAAAGTTAGGTATTAAACAAAAAATAAAAATATATTTGAGTAAAAAGAACTAATTAATTTAAAATGCACTACAAAGGCAATCAAAAAGGATGCATTTCAAAATTTTATAACAGATAAAGCTGAACTGACAATGTTAATTTTATATTACTTACTTAAGGTGGCGCTACAGTTCTGTGTGAACTAGGGCATCACCCAAGAAACTTCTCCATCTAGCTCGGTCCCTAGCTAGATGTCTCCAGTTTCGCGCTCCAAGTTGGGTGAGGTCACTTTCTACTTGTGCGCGCCACCTGATCCGCGGTCTTCCTCTACTGCGCTGTCATGTGGATGTGGATTCGAAGATTTTCCGGGCAGCAACATTGGTTTCCATGGGTTCTTCGTGACCCAGCTATCTTAGTCTGTATAGCTCGTTCAGCTCGTCGTTCCATCTTCTTCTCCACTCTCCTTCTATGCATACGGGAAAGCAGATCACACGAAGAACTTTTCTCTCGAAACGACCCAAGGTGCTTTCATCCGCTTTTGTCATAGTCCATGCTTCTGCACCGTATAGCAGGACGAGGATGATAAGGCTCTTATATAGCAACACTTTGGTCCCTCGAGAGAGGACTTTACCACTCAATTGCTTTCTTAGTCCAAAGAAACAGCGGTTAGCAAGAGTTGTTCAGCGCTGGTGTTGTTTTCTGCGTTTACAGCGGAGCCTAGGTAGACGAAGTCCTTGACTACCTCAAAGTTACGTCTGTCGATTGTGACGTTTTGACCAAAACGTCGGTGTTGTATGTCCTTTCTAGACGACAGCATGTACTTTGTTTGTCCCTCATTAACCGTTAAACCCATTTTTGCCGCTTCTGCCTCAATACTCACAAAAGCCCCATTGACATCACGCTGAGTTCTTCCGATTATGTCAATGTCATCAGCATATGCCAGTAATTGGACAGACTTTTGAAAGATAGTGCCTCTAGTGTTGACGTGTGAGCTCTGCACTATTCTTTCAAGCACGATGTTAAAAAAATCGCATGACAGCGCATCACCTTGTCTAAAGCCTTTTTTGACATCAAAAGGTTCTGTTAAGTTGTTTCCAACCTTTATGGAGCAGCGTGAATTCTCCATGGTCATCCTGCACAAACGGATGAGTTTGGCAGGGATGCCAAAACTAGACATGGCTCTATACAGCTCGTCCCTGTAGATGCTGTCATATGCGGCCTTGAAAACGATGAAAAGATGGTGGGTGTCGATTTGGTGTTCTTGAATTTTTTCCAGGATCTGCCGTAATGTGAATATTTGATCAACTGTGGACTTGCCTGGTCTAAAAACACACTGATAAGGACCTATAAAGTTGTTGACGATGGGCTTTAGACGTTCACATATTACGGCAGAGATGATTTTATAGGCGATGTTAAGTAGACAGATTCCTCTATAATTGGTGCAGTTTAGAGGGTCTCCTTTTTTCAGGATCGGGCAAACAATACTGAGGTTCCATTCATCGGGCATTCTTTCTTCCGACCATATTTTACAGATAAGTTGGTGCATGCTCCTAACCAACTTATCGCCAGTTGCTTTAAAGAGCTCGGCATTGAAGCCATCCGCTCCAGCGGCTTTATTAGACTTCAACTTAGATATGGCAATCTTTACTTCGTCTAAGTCGGGAGGACGGGATTATTGGCTTTCGTAGTTTATGCTGAATGCATCATCCTGTTGACAGCTGACAGAATTCAGTTCGTCGTCGCCGTTCTACAGACTGCAGAAGTGGTCCTTCCATATCCTCAGCATTGACTGCGGCTCCACTATGATGTTTCCACTTTCGTCTTTGCAGCCTTCGGTTCTAGGTTAATTTACATGCGAATCTCGTTTCACCTGTTCATAAAACTTTCGAACTTCATTCCTGCTTTTGAACCTCTCAACATCTTCGACCGCACGCTTCTCATGCCCTCTCCTTTTCCTTCTGAGAAGTGCGTTTCTCTCGCCTTTTCTGCTCATAGAGCTCATGAGCAGCTGTCGTCCTTTTATGTAGCTCCGCTTTGCGTGCCTGTTGTTTGCCGACATTCCTCATCAAACCTTGTTGGTGGCTGCTTGGAACCCAGCACATCAGAGGCGGGCACTGCCACTGGTTTTCGATACATTGTGTTGGGGGCAGAGAACTTCGAGAGAGGTTACTTGTAACTCGGTCGGAAAAGGATTTGGCGATCTCTGGCGATTGTAGCCGTTCGACGTTGTACCTTCTCCCAGCACCTCCCTGTTTTGACTTGGGTCTGGAAATCCGAAGTGTTACCTTGGCTACAACGATGTTGTGGTCGGAGTCGATGTTAGCTCCTCGGAAAGTTCGTACATCCATGATACTGGAAGCGTGTCTGGCGTCGATCGCAATATGGTCATTCTGGTTGACGGTAGATTGATCTGGAGAAGTCCAAGTACCTTTGCGGATGTTTAGGTGTGGAAAACGCGTCCGGCTACCATGACGTTTTGCCCCGCAGCAAAATCTATGAGCCTGAATTCGTTTTCGGAAGTGTTGTCGTGCAGTCTGTTCTTCCCGATTATTCCACCAAAAATGTCTTCCCTTCCTAGCTTGGCATTAAAATAGCCCAGGACTATTTTAATATCGTAGCTAGGACACTGCTCATATGTTTTGTCTTATAGCTCGAAGAACATATCTTTGGTGTTGTCATCCTTCTCTTCTGTGGGGCGTGCGCGCATATCAGGCTAAAGTTGCCCAATTCAGCCTTGACGCGTATGGTCATGAGGCGCTCATTGATGCACCTATAGCTCAAGACTTCTTGCCTAGTTTGGATCTCCCCCTCACTTGTTTGCTGCCCCCAGCGACTTTCCACTGGGGTTGGAACCCAATTTCCAGTTGAGGTACTAGGCACCCGTTGTTCACCACGGGGAGGTGGGAGTAGTAGTTGATAGACAGAGGTGGGTTTTGAGAAAAACCTGTGGACGCTTGTGCCCTCTTGAATGCACATGTCTACCATTTGAACATCGTTAATTTTATATTAGTTTAAGTATAATTATTTTAATAACACAAACAAAAGAATAAGTTAATATCAGACCAATTCAAGTTGCACACATTTCGAAAGATAATTTAAAACAAATAAAAGAAATAAATAAATTGCGTGTAATGTTGTCAGAGATGGAAGGGACCTACAGTTTATATGCCGAATCCAAACGGCTAATTTGAAAAAGCACTTTTTCGTGATAAGAATTACCCTTGGAAGATTTCTCAATTCCTCGCAAGAGGCAGTACCGTGAAAAAAAGTTAGGTGGCACAGGCAGGGATTGAACCCAAGACCCCTTGCAGGACAGTCCAACGCACTAACCATCACGCTTCGGGTACTACTACTAATAAAAGAAATAGCAATTTTCAATACTTTAAGTGTTAATACTTATGAGTCATAAAAAGGTGAAAAGTCTCTCTGTATTAAAGCTTTAATTTCCTGCAGTTGGTCAAATTTTTATTTTGTAATTTTCAAAGGCAATGAGTGCAGTTGTTTGAAGTTTGTTTCTAAAAAAATTTACATTTTTTGGCCTCGCTGGAAAGTCTTTGTACTCATCATCGAAATGCAATTTGTACGAAATCGTACCTCTATGATATAGAGAACTTTTGACATTTGTTACACAGGGATCATTCGTTTTTTTCCCTGATCTTATAGAACTATATTTCAATAATTCTTTAGCTCCAAAGTTTTTGAAAAAATGAAAACAAAATTTAGAGCCTCAGTTTTATATAATGGTTTCAGGTTTGTTGACTTTTGCAGTTCTTTTTCAAGGACCTCTCCACTTTTATGTTTGAAATAAATGTCACACCAGTGTTTTTTTTGGCCTATAAAGACCGATATTCATTTCTTTTATCATATTTCTCACAGTTGTGTGAAATGACTACGTTGCCATTTCTTGACATTTTGTAGCATAAGCCCTATGAACATCCATTAACGTTTGGAAATTTTGCTCTAGGTACAATTAAGTGGTCTCCTTTCTGCAGTAGTAGGAAGGCAACTTACTTAAATTTTGTAAAAAACCTTTCATGAAATTAAGTTCTGCACTTTTAGGACATTGAGTTTTGTTTAAAGATTTATTTTTGTATTTGATTCGCAGCTGGCTCTTTTTCAACCAATTTTAAATTGGCTATTCCTTTATTCCAGTTGTAGCAATATACATTTTCTTGCAGACCCGAATGTTGTCTCCTTTTCAATTTAAAAAAAAAATGTTGCAAAGTAGTTTGCCTGCGATTAATTCCATCCACATTATTTATCAAAACCGTTGCGCAGACAAAAGCTTTTCTTTCATCCCAGTTAAGATTGTTCCAAATACATACAAAAAATTACCTTCCTTTCCTCATTGGACAACTTGTGGCATTCGTTCCCGGGACCCTTGTGTACAACCTTGCACTTGCATCGTTCTCCCATTACACGGGCTTCTTTTTTGCAGTTTGAAATGTATTTTTTTGGAATTTTGGTTTTGAGAACCCAAAATAGGACTTTCCCTGCATCCTCAGCTCTTATATTTGGATGCCAATGACTATAAAACAATTATCACCTTCTGTACCTTCCGTATTTAAAATAACATCTTCATCATCACTTACCTCGAGGATTGATACTTACAGAAGTCATTTGTGTAGACCCTTAGCCTCAGAGCATGTCTTCCTATGAGGCAGTGTCCCGTAATTACTCCAATTGTAGAGCTTATACTTTGTCTGCTGAGTGATATCAAGCTTTTTGACCGTTTTAAGTCAATACTTGGCCATATTTGCTTGGTTGCCAGGCAGGTGGTACTTTGTGACCATCTAGCATTTGTTGTTTCTAGAGCATATTGCTTGAGAAGATATTTTCATGTAGCAAGTGGTGTTCCTATGTTATGTTTTTGTCTAACATAAGGCAGAAGTGTTCCGTTTTTGCCGAGCTCATCGGCTTTGCAATTTCCCGGAATGTCTCTGTGGCCCGGCACCCAAATGAGGTGAATGTTAAACTGTTCCGTCATCTCATTCAGAGATGATCGACAATCTTGGACTGTTTGAGAGTTTGTGGAGACAGACGCGAGAGATTTAAGAGCGGCTTGGCTGTCTGAGAAGATTCGTACATCCTTACAAGATATAACGTTTTCTTTGAGCCAGGATAGTGCTTCTTTAATCTCCATTACTTCTGCCTGGAATACACTACATTGATTGGGAAGTCTATAGGATAGTCTGAGATTCAGTTGTTCTGAAAAGATACCACTTCCAACTCCGTGATCGGTCTTTGAACCGTCAGTATAGAAGTGTACCGCATCGTCTTCCAGGGGTCTCTCTTCTTCCCAGGAGGATCTTGAAGGGATGGACACATGGAATCTTTTACCAAATACCATTTTTGGGGTGGTATAGTCTAAGCGATCTGGGATAGATCTGAAATTGTCTAGAATAGTAGTATGTCCAGTATTGTTACTGGTCCATTGAGAGGTGGCTCTAAGCCTTTTTAGAGAAGATGTCAAGTGGTGTTAGGTTTAAAAGCACTTCCAGTGCTGCGGTTGGTGTTGAGCGAAGTGCTCCTGTGATGCACATACCTGCTGACCGCTGGACTTTGATGAGCTTATTTAGATTTACCATCTTGTCCAGTGCGGTCCACCATACGACGGCTCCATAAATGAGTATCGGCCTGATTACCGAAGTGTATAGCCAGTGGGTTATTTTTGGGGAGAAGCCCCATTTTGATCCTATGGCCTTTTTACAAGTAAAAAGCGCTAC
This sequence comes from Eupeodes corollae, assembly GCF_945859685.1. Taxonomy (NCBI): domain Eukaryota; kingdom Metazoa; phylum Arthropoda; class Insecta; order Diptera; family Syrphidae; genus Eupeodes; species Eupeodes corollae. The sequence continues at coordinate 60,014,460 of NC_079147.1, read as the reverse complement.
AGTAGCCTTTTTGACTCTTTCATCAATATTTGCCTTCCAATTTAGTTTTTTGTCTAAAATGAGGCCCAAATATTTAGCATGATCGGAAAAGCTTAATGGTATTCCTCTAATCTTGGGGGGGCTAATCTAAGGAATTTAATATCTTCTCGAAAAGAGTATTAATTCTGTTTTGTGTGGGTTGACGTCCAATCCACATTGCTTAGCCCATTTAGTTAGCCTGTTTAGGGCATTTTGTAGGAGTTCCGAGAGAAGTTGGAGGTGCTTCCCAGATACGGATATCGCAACGTCGTCAGCATAGGCAATCACCTTGAAACCCTCTGCTTCCAATGCTGTAAGTAGGTCGTTTACTACCATGTTCCATAAAAGAGGCGAAAGGACTCCACCTTGGGGAGTGCCTCGATTCACCGATCTGGTGGTAGTAAAACTTCTCATGTTAGAAATTGCTTTTGACCATGAAACTTATAAGATCTATGAGTGACTTCTCTAATTTCAGCTTATCCATTGCTGTTGTGATCGCCTGGTAACTGACGTTGTTGAAAGCTCCTTCAATATCTAGGAACGCTACCAGGTTATATTCTTTTTGATTTATTATACCTAAGAGTTTTTGAATTTTGTCATTCCTGAAAAAATATTCCAAACAACATTGTTGACCTGAAAATACCAAAAGATGGCTCTGAACCTCCTGATTTCCACCAATAATATTTTTTTTCGAATTTTTCGACTTACGAAATTGAACTGTTGATATGTAGTTTCTTTTTTTCAAAAATCTCATATAAAAAATAAAATATGCAAAACAGAGTTTTTAACCTTAAATATTCCAACTCTGCCTTAACTAACTTTTCTCTCAAAATTAAAAACCCAATAATACCCTATTCACAATTTTGTTGAAAAATAAAACCATAATGTTGCTGAAACCCATAAAAATGCATATGCATTCCATGTGTTGCCAGACAAAATTTCAAATGGCGGGTAAATTCCGAACATTTCCAGCTGAGTCCGAGAGTCTCAGAGGAATTTGTTTTCTTGTCGTGGATTCATGTTAAACATTGAAGTAAAGAGAACAGAGAAGCATTGTGCAAAAAGTCTTTGGAAGTTGTTGTTTATCTTTATATAAATTTTGTTTCATATTTTTGTACAATTTTGTGATACTTTTAAACTAGTGTGTTTTCTTTTATAAATATTTTCATCAAAATCGTTTTTGTTTTATCAAAAATATCCACAAAAAAACCCATCAAAATAAATAAAATAAAATATCCCTCAAAAAAAGAAAAAGTCATAACTTAAGTGCAGCAGCAGCAGCAGCAACTCTTCGTCTTCGTCCGTTGTTCGTGATCAAAATGAATCATTCTTTCTATCTCTTTCATATAAACGGTTATAACTGAATTCAAATATCATCCAGCCAATCAGAGTGACTAGATTCAAAACTGAACTGTCGCTTCCCCTTTTTCCAACAAAATATACATCTGGAAATTACTCAACTCTCTCAAGTGCCAAGAAAAACAAAACAAACAACGACAAATTTCTCCTTTTTTTTTGTATTTTGTTTGTGTGTTGAAGGGGAAACACACAAGAACTCTCAATGCAGAGAAACGAACAGAGTACACTCGTGTCTCACTTCACGGTGGCAGATTCACATTTAACGAATTTGTTCCTCCTCAGTCGAATTCGTTCATGAGTTGTGTGTGGTGCGTGTTGATAGTGTTGTTCTTTCGCTCTTCTCTGCCGTCGTTTTCTCTTCTCTGCTGCGCTTAACATCGCATAGAAGCAACAAAAACCAAAATAATCCAATCCAAATTCCCATTAAAAACAAAAGGAAGGGAATAGAAAAAACGCAAAAAAGAAATAAAACAATAGTCTCTTGTGTTCCACAAAAGTGTTAATAGAAGATTAAATTAATTTTAAAACAAGTTTTATTGACTGATTTACATTTTTATTTAACGAACAAGTACAAAACTCTTTTTCATATATTTTTGTGGGTGATAGAAAACAAATTCTACAAAAAAAAAAAGAAAAATGTTTGAGCTAGAAGATTACTCAAGTGGATTTCATGATGGATTCCTCAACAAATATGCGGTATGTACCTCATCTAGTCGATACCTTAAGTTTTATTTGTTTTTGTTTTATTTTTATTGTTTTGTTTAAAAATGAAAAACTGTAATCTTTGATATAAAATTTATTTGGAATGGAAATGTTTTTTTCTTTTCTATGAATTCCCGCTTTTTTATAAAATCTCATGTCTACACAAATTTCATGTACCCCATAATTTTCTACGAAAATGTTTCCCAACATCTTGTGTTTCGTTTTGTTGCATGAGTTATCGATCGATTTTTGTATTGGTTGTCTCTTTCGCTCGCCTGAGTTTAGTGCAGATGTATAGGCTAGGCACACCACAGGCAGCGGTTGATGAGCGGTAGCCGTAGCAGTCGCAGTCTCAGCACAATCAAAAAGCAGCCGTAGAAAATTTGAAATTGAAAATTGAACGGTGATGTGATGTGAACTGATGATGGTGGAGTTAAGAAGGTGCCTGTATAGTGTTGCCGTCATGTCTCAAATACAAATTCATTTGAATGAAAATTCAAAACAAATTAAAACGAAAATAGAGTTGGATGAATTGACGTTATTTTTTGTAAAGCAAAAAGAGCATTGAATTGAATTATTTAAAGATATAATTTTACTGAATAATAGGAAGCAATTTTTACTAATTTAATAAGCACTTTCAGTATAGTTTTATTAATATAAAAAGATTTTTGAATTTTGCTAGTTACAGCTACAACTTTTTATATAAGTTGAAAGTCCATTAAGTTTTAGTAATTCGCTAAGAACATATGTTTTCTTGGTATCTGACATTTCAAATAAATGTCAAATTTAGGTTTGTTTGATTTGTCACAATTGATTTGTCTATTTTATTAGTTATTAAAGGATAAGAGTGTGTCTAGTATCTCTAGTAAATTGTTTACTATTTAAAATAAGTAACTTGGAAAATGTTAAGCCCCTAAAAATAGGTTGTTTAAAATATTGCTTCATAGAGATCATAAGTTTGAAATTTATTTCTTATATGTGGTGTCTTTGATTTGACAGTTCAACAAATAATATGAAAATATCTTGAACTGCGTTGTTAAAAATCTTAAGAATCTATCAAATAAATGAATTGTTGACATTTAAATAGGCGATCTCAAGTTCCTTATTTTTTAATAGAGTCAATTTCACGCAATTAATCCAGAAGTGTAGTACCCGTGGCATGATGGTTAGAGCGTTGGACTGTCATGCAAGGGGTCTTGGGTTCAATCCCTGCCTGTGCCATCTTAATTAAAAAAAATTAATTCGGGTACTGCCTCTTGCGAGGAATTGACAAATCCTTCAAAAGTAATTCTTGTCATGAAAAAGTAGATAGATAGATAGATTTTTTATTTTCGTATTTGAATTACATTTGATAGGCTATCGCACAATTTACATATACAGAGATTTGATATAAGATAGATACATTACATCTTTCTACTGAATCAGTATTTAAATTATTAAAATTAAGAATTGTATGATGATATATATATTTGAAGGAAAGTACAAAAAAAACCTTCAATATGAAAAAAAAAGTGTTCAGGTACAGTGTGTCTTAACATAGTTTTTTAAATTATACATATTTAAATGGGTTAGTATTTTGGGTTAGTATCAAAATCCATAAATAATATATAAATATACTTATGTTTATATTTTAGTATGAGTTAGTGACTTTATAATTGTAAATGTATTAATAAATAAATAAACAATTTGATTATTAAGCAATAAATTAAATAAATAAATAAATTAAATAAATAAATAAATAAATAAATAAATAAATAATAATAAAAAAAATTAAATAAATAAATATAATAATAAATAAATTAGTTATTTAATAAATAATTTAGTAAATACAAAACAAACAATCAAGCTAATAGTTATTTAACTATTACTGCACAAAGAAATTGATGAATAAATAAACAAACTTATAAATAAATAAATATACATAATAAGTTAATTAATTGATTGTAATACATTAAAAACAAGTAGACAAATAATTGTGTAACTCACATAGAGGTAAATATATAATAAATAAACATTAAATCAATTAAGTAAATTAAAAAGCATAATTTAATATCACAATGTGTTTAAGTAAATACATAAATAACATAATTTAAATATTTAGAAGAATCGAAACATAACAATAAGTAAAATAACAAGTTTTAACAGAAAATTATATTAGTTGGCAGAAAAGTGGTTAGGATATAAGTTGGTTGATCAATGGATTATCCGAAAAATCACATTTTAATACAAATGAATTATTCAGCTTTTCAATTCTATCACAAATTTTTTCAACATTTGCTCTTGCATGCAAGTCGGCTGTAGAATAATAACAAGGAAGATTAAGCATCATTTTAAGCAATTTATTTTGAGATATCTGCAGTTTTTGTATATGACACTTTGCACACTTCCCCCATATCTGGCAACCATACAAAAGAATTGCCTGAAAAACGACTTTATAAATTATAATTTTATTGTCGTTACTAAGACCGGACTTTCTATTGATAAAGGGATATAGAAGTTTTATCGCAATACCAACTTTCTTTAATGTTTTTTCGATATGTTCTCTGTAAATAAGTTTTTGGTCTAAGCAAACCCCTAGATACCTTACGCTCGTTTCCCAGTTTATGTTGACACCGTTAACATTTATCTGGTTGCTTGGAAGAAAACAAGACTTTCTTTTTCTACTAAAAAAGATAGCTTGTACCTTATCAGCATTTAGTTTTATTTTCCATTTAGAATAATACTGAGTTATAAGATCAATTGCATGGTTTAAATTTGTCTCTATATTGAGACCAAATTCATGCGATGAAAAAATACCAGTATCATCAGCAAAAATAGCTAATTGACATTCAGGAAGCTTGGGAATATCGGACGTATAGATATTGTAAAGTCATGAAAAAGTACTTTCTCAAATAAGCCGTTCGGATTCGGCCTAAAAATTGTAGGTCCCTTCCATTCCTGACAACAGTATTCGCACACAGGAATGGTTGAGAGTTGTAAGTCACTAGGCCCCGGTTCACAACGGACCGTTGCGCCACCCAATTTAATTTAATCCAGAATTAGTCTGATGAAGTATTATTGCACAATTTGTTTACATTGGCAAACATTTTCTAACATTTATAAACTTCTTTGTAACCTTGATTGCATTCGCAACAGGAGAATACAGTGGAACTTCTATAAGTGGAACTCTCAAAATAAAAGGAAAAAAATTCGTGTTATAGAAACTTCGATTTAAAGAAATGAGACAACTAAAAAACATAAACAAAACTTGGAACTTTTGCGCAGTGGGTGAAGTATTATTGCACATTTTGGGTGCATCGGCAAAAATTTTGTAACATTTTTAAACTTCTTTGTAACCTTGATTGCATTCGCAACAGGAGAATACAGTGGAACTTCCATAAGTCGAATTGTCAAAATAAAAGGAAAAAAATTCGAGTTAAGAAATGAGACAAAAGTTAGTGAATTGCTGCTTTTCCAACTAAAAAACATAAACAAAACTAGAAACTTTTGCGCATAAAAACTAAGTAACCCGTTCAAAACCGAAGTTAAAATAAAAAAACCTACAACCTTGTGACAGCTTTAAAGGTATCAATTTGACTATGTCAAAAAAGATCAAATTCGATCATTTTGATTGTCATTTATCAACAATCACCTTAGCCGATTCCACCCCTGAATAGTCATGCCTCTTCTTCAAACAAAACTACAGAATACATACAGATACAAAGTTCGAGTTAAAGAGATTATTTGGAATCAAACAGAATCTAAAAATTTCGATTAATAGTGAAATTAGACTTATGAAGGGCAAATTTCATGAAAATAAGGTTGAAAAATCAAAGTTCTCAATAAAATTTTCAGTTATAGAGAAATTCGACTTAAGGAAGTTCGAGTTATGGAAGTTCGTCTGTAAAATGATAATTACTTTGTCAGATGTGGTAGACTGACAGCATATCAAGGTCATGTCATCTTTACGTTTTCGCAAATTCCGTTGCGCACTCCCTCTTGTTGTAAAATACCTACCCCTAATGAAAAAATAAATCACTTGCCACTGACGTACACACCCTTTGTGTCATTAAATGTCAACAAAAATGACAGTCAGTTTATTTGTACCAATTCTTTCCTATTCTCATCATAATATTTTTGTGTACATATGATTAAGGTACTGTTTCATCAAACGTTTTTCTTGTCATATGTTTTAAACCCAACTTTATAATAAACCACATTTTATACTTCTTTGGTATAACTAAAGTAATGTCTTTGACACTTAAATGTCAACTTGGTTTATAACAATTTTTTTGAAGACTTTTTTAAGCAGTTGCAGATTTACTTTTTTGTAAGATTTTGTTGCCTACATTTATTTATTTTGACATAATTTCAAAGTTTGTTTGAAGTGGTTGTGATACCTAAGGGTCACAAAGGATTCGAATAACCTTACAAGTACACATTTATTGGCACACAATTTTAAATATGTATTCTTTTTTGTTGTTCAAGGAAAAAAAAACGGCGAACTAACCTAAATTAGTTAGAGTTTTTTTTTTTAAATTTTAAATGTCAGAAACTTAAGTCATTTGGAATTAATGCTCAACTAAGATTTAAATGTTTTTTTGTAATAACCAGTTAATGTGATTTAAAACTGTCAAAATATAACTCGTAACTACATATATGAAAATATGAAGAGATAAGTTTATATATATGTTGTCCGGCTGCAAGTACAGCAGCGCTTTAACTCCTCCTGAAGCATAGGGCAGCAACAAGATCCTTCCACCTATCCATTCACTGCAACTGACCTCAACTGTGGCCACGATTAAATACCGAGCCTCCTTCAAAACTGATGACCTTTAAGTTGTCTTTGGTCTTCCAACGCGTCTATTACCCTGGGGATATAGCCTATCCAACGCCATTTCCGTTGCATGATGTCTATGTCCAATTTTTTCTGTGCGAAAAAACCATTTCCACAGCTCAACGTTAGAAATGGTTTGCGGCCACCGGATCTTCAGAATAGAGCGCAGACAACGTCTGTAGTCTGCTAGAGATGTTGGCAGAGCATTTCCATGTTTCAGAAGCATATAACAGCACTGATTTGACGTTGGATTCGAAGACTTTCAACTTGTCGATATTTTGCTAGAGTTCCACACATGAGAAAGGATTCCAAATGCACTACAGGCTTATGATCTTTTTATTTTAGTTACATACGAAAGTGTCTCAAATTCTAAACTAAATTAAAAATTACACAAAGTTTTGACAGTTGAAGAATGGAACTTGTAACTGTCAAAGATGTCATTAAATTCACATACAAAAAAAAGTACCATCAATCTATAAAATGTGTACATGGTGGCAACACTTTTCCTATCCCTTTTTTACGTTGCGCATTGTTTCACCCTCCTTTGTCTACAAATATTTTTTTATTTTTCCTAAAAACTTTTGAGCTCTGCTGTGTCTGTGTGACTGTCCGTTCAAATGAAAGAAGAGGGTTTTCGGTTATTCTTGTGTTTCTTATTTTTCTACCTAAATAAGTTCCTTTTTTGAATTCAAATTTGTTGGTCTCATGTGTTTTTATGTTTCTTTGACTGAATCTAATTTCTTTACCGCCATCGAAAACAACAATGGCGATGGGATATTGGGATAGTGTAGCCGTGGTGTAGTGTATCATGTTGTTCAGTTTTTAGGTAGAAACTCTTGGAACTTGGAGCTGGCTAAAGTTGAAGGAAACGGAATTTTACTACCTATCTACCTACCTCTTCGAATTTTATTTATTTTGTTTGTTATTTGTAACGTATATTTTTCGCTCTACTTGGAATTCTTTTCGTTGTCTTTTTTACTGCCTGCCTTGCTTTGCCTTTGCCCGGTTTATGTTTCTTAAGGGGGTCCGGGGTGCCGGGGGCATTTTTGAATTTTGAGCGAACGAAACGAATAAAGATACCAAAACAAAATGTGATAGAGTTGGGGGAGATGATATTTCCCAGTTTTTTTTCCCTCTCAATCTCAACATTCACCACGACAGCAGCGGTGGCGGCAGCGGCAGTCGGCAGAGCCAGAGCCACGATAAATATGGGATGGGAAAAACGAAAAAAGTCTTATGCGAGTGTGTGCCCTTTCGAGAATCGAGACTCGGCTGAGGGGATATGTCGAGTTCTTTTTGTCTGTTTACTTTTTTACCGTGTGAATTTTTCAGTGAGCGGTTTTTGTGAGTGATGAATGGATGAAGTTATTTTGCATGGTTTTTAGGTGGGCAGTGTGGTGGGGTTGGGTGTTGGGGTTTTGTGGTGTCTTGGAAAACATGTTTATTTTATTCTACAATTTTCTTTTTCCGTAATTTTCTTGTGTTATTTTTGTTTGTTGTTTTTTATTTTTGTTGTTATGATTTTTGTTTTGATCGTTGGCTCTTGGCTCTTGGCTCGACTTGGACTTGGACTTTGGGAAGCAATCGTTCTCGTTGTTGGAGGTGCTCTGGCTCTGTCTCTCTGTCTCCACTAGTGGTGGCTGGTGTGACTGAGTGAGAAGGTCTTTGACATTTCTGCGATATTTCTTTATTATTTTTGCATGTTTTTTTATGTTGTTGGTGTACTGGAGGAATATAATGTTGGAATATAAATTTATGATAAACGACAGTGGGAAGGGAAGATTGTTTTGCAGTTCTTATCAGAGTTAGATGTAGAAAATATTTGCGGAATTATTAGTGCGAAACCCCGTTAGGTATGTATATAGAGGTAGGTGGGTTGCAAATTGCATAATTTCAATAATTTGTAACGCAGTGTATTTAGGTTGTTATCACTCATAATGTAATGTAGGCGAGCTTCCTACGTATGGAAGTATTTTGAAACAAATTAGCTACAGTGTTGGAAGAAATAGTAGAAAAGATCTTAGCTTTCAAGTTCTATTTCAATAAAAAGCGTATTGGGAAGAGTACCTACCCATAAACAATTTTAAAAAAAAATATCTTACAACTCTCTTTAAAACTTTAAACTCGTGATTATAAAAATTCTCTAAAGTATAACCCACTAATTTGCCTTATATTTGTGTAATAGAATTATTAACTGAAAAATCTATCCATAGTAAAGGAGGTTTTTACACGAATAACAAAAACAATCAGCCCTATCATGAATTCCATTGTAATCGGAAATTTTTACGAATCCCGAAAAACTGTATCATGAAATCCGTTCGTAATGCAAAATTGTATGAGATTTTCCGCTACGAACGGATTTCATGATACAGTTTTTCGGGATTCGTAAAAATTTGTTGTGTTCGTTGAGTAGTTGTGCATTTGGAATCATGTGTTTTCCATTGGCGATTAAAAATCAATCTCTTACTGTTGATATTATGTATTTACTTTTGTTAATGAAAATGGACTTTCTGGGATTATTTTGCTTTGATTTATCTTAGTTTAGATTAAATAAATCTTTTTGGTGTTTCCATCACACAAAAAGATTTAAACATTTTTCAGTTAGCACTTTCTTAAATGCATATGGTGTTTCGATACTTCTCATGAAGTGCAAGTGAGATAGTTTGATTCGTGTTAAACAATGAAGACCTGAATAATGCAGCACAATATAAGAATATGCTACCTGCTCCATTTTCATTTTTTTAATTTGATTAAAACAAAACTATATTTTTTGTACACAAACATGCAAATAAACAGACCCTTATGCAATATCTGTAAAACCAACTCCTTAACACAGGTTTTTCTTCACAAATTTTGACTCGATTCCGATCGGTGAATTACGCTCATTTCAACTCGATTCAGGTATATAAAGAATTGAGGCGGGCTTCAAGCTCGCTTCAAGACCACATGTTAATCTAGTAGTCTACGAACAACCCCCTTCTTGAAGTTATCATTTTGTGTGAATTTCTTTGGTTAAAACTCTTAAATCGACTGTCACTTTCTCAACAGAGCACGCATTTTGATAATAAAATTTGTTTGTAAGACGATTCATGAAATGAAAGAGTTCGTACTTGTCAAATGTTAAAAGATGACAACTCAAAAAATTGATAACCTCTCATTGGTAAACCCTATATACAGATATGGACATTAAAATAGAAACACCAAACAGAGTTTTAAAATTAAATTTTTTGTAGACTTTTTTTTTTAAGTTTGGGCTTCATTTTCATATTTTTTTCTTTTAAACTAAAATAACCCATAACTTAAAAAATTTAAATTCATAAATGTAAAAAAAGAAACGAATTTTGTGGAAATTTAAAATAGATGCACAGATTAAGAAAAAAAAGGCAAAACTATTCTGGATTTCAAATTATTTTAATGTCTGTTCGCCTGGCCTTTAGCTTTAATTACAGTGTGACATCTGTTAAACATGAAGTCAAATAATCGGCGGTATCTGTCAATTACAATATTGTACCACTCCTGTTGAACCATCCTCCACAGTTCGGCCTTATTTTTTTGTATGGGATTTAAGTGGGCGAATTTAACCCGCGTTGTTATATTTTGTTTTCCTTAGAAAGGGCACCATTCTTGTGATCCTTCTATTCAGGCTAAGATTTTGCTGCGGGGCGAAACTGCATGGTAGCCAGTACGCGTTTTCCATACCTGAACATCAAAGGAACTTGGAGTTCTCCAGATCAATCTCCCGTCAACCAGATTGAACATATTGCGATCGACGTCAGAAGGAGCTAACATCGACTAGGACCACTGCCTCGTTGTAGCCAAGGTAGTACTTCGGAATCCCAGACCCAAGGCAAAACAGGGAGAAGGTACAACGTCAAACGGCTACAATGGCAGGAAAATCCTTTTCCGACCGAATTACAAGTAACCTCTCTCGAAGTTCTCTGCCGCTAACACAATGTACCGAAAACCAGTGGCAACATTGCCAAGATGCAATCAGAGAAGCCGACTATGATGTGCTGGGTTTCAAGCAGCCACCAACAAGGAACCCCTGGTTTGATGAGGAATGTCGGCAGGCAAACACAGCCAAACAGCAGGCAAGCAAAGCAGCGCTGCATAAAAGGACGGAAGCTGCTAATGAGCTCTATGAGCAGAAGAGGAACACCGACTTTTCAGAAGGAAAAAGAGAGAAAGCATGAGAAGCGTGCGGTCAAATATGTTTAGAGATTTAAAGAAGGAATAAAGTTCGAAAGTTTTATGAACAGGTGAACTGAAATTCACAAGTACATGAACCTAGAACCGCAGTCAATGCTGAGGATATGGAAGGACCACTTCTGGAGACTGTATAACGGTACGACGAACCGAATTCTTCTGTCAGGCAGGATGATCTATTCAACATAGACAACGAAAACCAACAATCCCGTCCTCCCAACTTAGTTGAAGTAAAGATTGCTGTATCTAAGCTGAAGTCTAATAAAGCCGCTGAAGCGGATGGCCGAGCTCTTTAAAGCAGCTGGAGATAAGTTGGTTAGTTAGCAATTGTGTAGTATTCACCAACTTTTCTGTAAGATATGTTCGGAAGAAAGCACGCCCAATGAATGGAACCTCAGTATTGTTTGTCCGATCTTGAAAAAAGGAGACCCTTTAAACTGCACCTATAGAGGAATCAGTCTACTTAACATCGCCTATAAAATCTTTTCTGTGAACGTCTAAAACCCATCGTCTACAACCTGATAGGTCCTTATAAGTGTGCTTTTAGACCAGGGAAGTCCACAGTCGATCAAATATTCACATTACGGTAGATCCTGGAGAAAACCCAAACACCAAATCGACACCCACCATCTTTTCATTGATTTCAAGACCGCATATGACAGCATCTGCAGGTACGAGCTTTATAGAGCCATGTCTAATTTTGGCAGACTGTTGGAAACAACTTAATAGAACCTTTTGATGTCAAAAAAGGTTTTAGACAAGGTGATGCGCTGTCATGCGATTTTTTTAACATCGTACTTGAAAGAATAGCGCAGAGCTCAAACGTAAAAAAAAGTCAAAAGTCTGTCCAATTACTACCATAAGCTGATGACATTGACATAATCGGAAGAACTCAGCGTGATATCAATGTGGCCTTTTGAGTATTGAGGCTGAGGCGGCAAAAATGGGTTTAACGGTTAATCTGCTGTTAGCGCAGAAAACAACACCAGCGCTGTTTCTTTGGACTAAGAAAGCAATTGTGTGGTAAAGTCCTCTCTCGCCACCTTAAGTAAGTAAATGATCTTTCTGTCTTCTCTTGGTGATATTTTAGTTAGTTTTCCCAGCTGATTTTTGGCTCTCAGTGGTCAAATTGCCTTTGCAATCAACTTGAAAGATCTGCTCATTATTCTGGCTATTTCCTCAAAAAAATTTCCCTCACATCATAGAACTAAAATGACAGCTTTGTCTTGTAGGGAACAATGCTTACCGACTCATTTTTTAGAATTAATTTTAATAATATTAGAATACTTTAAAGTAATTTCATAAAGTGAACTTATAGTTTTATAAAACTAAAAACAAATATTAAAAACTAATATTTTTGATACTAGTTAAATATAAAGGTCTGTGTTACAATGTGTTTCTATTTTAATGTCCACCAAAAACACAGTGTTACTTAAGAAATAGTTCATCTCGATACAATCTAAAAAGAATTATTGTAAGAAAAATTGTTTTGCATAAGAGAGTCTTAACTTTTTTTTTGACAAAGGTTAAAACTACTTCTAATGCAAGTTGCTGTTTTAATTTGGTTTTACTCTTAGCAACTGTCTCTGTGTCTATTTTAATGTCCATATCTGTATCTTAAAAGAAATTGTGAGATGGTAAAATGATTGTAAAATAACAACTTCAAAAGTTTTGTGTTTTTAACAGGCCTGAAAGTCTAGTTTTATAAAAGTAGGCGTGGCAATGGTCTCGTTTTTCAAAAGTGAAATAAAATCAACATGTTCTGCATTCCATTAGCCATGGTTCTACAACGTGATTAGTGTCCCAAAATGTGTTCGAAAATCCAAATACATACGTATTTGTTGATTTTTGACTCAAAAGGTTACTTGAATAGCACGCAAAATAAACTTCCTAATTGTGTTCCTTAATGATCCGTTTCCTTTTTTAATTAAAAATTCTAAAATTGACGAGATCCTCGAACACTTTGGCTGAAAAAATAAGACTAAACTAATTTAAAAAGGATTTCTCGACAGTTCGAATCAATGTCTGAATTTTCAAATTCAAAATCGATGGAAACATTGAACAGGAAATATCATTTCTCGTGAATTTGTGAAAAGATTTAATTTCGATTTCTAACGAAAATCAGAAATAATGTACAAGACATCATTCTTATGCTCCACCACAGATCTGATATTGTCGTATTTGAACTTCTTCTATGTTTTCGTTAGTGAAATTTTTGTTATCTTTTATTGTGTTAGAAAAATCTAAATCATTGTATTCCTTTTTATAAATTGCATAGATTTAAAATATAATCAAAGATAATTATAAAAACCAATTATAATTAGTTAATCCAAATTATTCCATAATTTTTATCACTAGATATTGTAAAACTTTCCCTTTTGATTCAAAAGAGCTTTAGATTTGTATCCAAAAGAAAGATGAAATCTTCTTTGTATCAAATTTTATCTATTTAGCATATTTTATACAAAAAATCGTTTTTTTGTATTCTTCAAATTTAATTAAATTCATATAATAGGTATCTATGTTTCTGTGATAGGTATATCTATAGATATAAAAATCAAGCTTAATAGGTAGGTATAATATAATTTGTGATAAAGTAAAATACAACAAAAAAAAAAATATTAAAGTGATTGCCCTTTTGGTCTTGACATTGAGAATTGTTGACTTTACTCACTTCTAATTTTCACCTTTTCTCACTTCTCACCATGTGGATTCTCTCTGCAAACTACAAAGCCAATTTTCTGCTAGATACAAATTTTTTGTATACCTATTCTCATTTGAGTTGGCTGGCTTTGGATTCTCGGTTTGAGATGGAATATGCCGGCACATCGTCGTCAGCTCCACAAGAGCGCGCGTAATCATTGAAATCAAATCCAAACCCCTAAGTTAAGTGTAAAGGTGAGCAAACAGAAAAAAAAAAGAAGAAAAAATAACAAGACCGGCAAAGCAAAAGGGAAGCCAAACATAATCAAAACACTTTTTGTGTAGACACAGAGTGTAGAGAAGAGAATTTCCCTTGCAAAATAACATCTCCAACATCTACTCGTATCTATGATTTTAACCGCGCAATCGCAGGCTTAAAAATGTACTTTTTCTTTTTCAATTTTTCACAACTTGTCGAAGTATACTCCTCAGGTTAAAACTGTACCAGCTATTTCAAATATACAAAAACCGAGTATCTATGAAAATTAAAATGATGATTATTGGAATTTTCTCAATAAAAATGATAAGAAAGGACAACAAATTACCTACCTACCCTATTTGGAAAAGTTACTTTATTAGGAATGTTGTAAATTTAACTTGATATGGAAGATAAAGAGTATTGTTAGACTCTTTTGTTATGGATAAAAAGAAAACGTTGACGATTGATGGAGTTCAAAAGGAATAAAAAAAAGAGATATTTATGGTTGTTGGAATGCCGGCTGGGAAGATGTTCAATACAGAAGATACTTACAGAGTCCAACAAATAAAATGGACTAAAGAATGTCACCTCCAGGACTTATTTCAATATTCATTTCGATTATATTTTGCGGCCTGAAGTTCTTTAAATAAAAGTCATCCAAATATTCATGTTATGATTATTATTTATTTTGAGCAATATGTATTCTGAAAAACAATTTGAAGCTCTTAGCTCTTAATTTAATGAAGAGACACTTTCTTTTTGTATTAAATTAGGGCGATTAGCACGCCTCAATTAATGTCTACCGGGGAATAGCATTGGATCACATAAATCGTGCTGTAAAAATGTCCTTAATTGAAATTTCAGAGATTTTTCCGTTTCGTTATCAATGATCATTTTATAACTGACAAATGGAAGTAACAGTTTTAAGATATTTAAATACTCGATAGAGCTTAAAAAAGTCGTTGAAACAGCGTTACACACTTTAGTACGCACCGTCGAATATTCCCTCCATCATAAAGAGTTTACTATGGTTGCTTTTCTTGACATCGAAGGTGCCTTTAACAACGTGGACACATCTGCAATCAAATCCGCACTAACATCTCTAAATGTAGAAAGTTCGCTTCGGGAGTTAATTCGTTTAATGCTTACTAGCAGAATAACTTACTTAAAACTGCTCAACTATTCTGGTAGACGATTCGTTATTATCCCCTCTCCTCAGGAACCTAGTGGTGAATGAAATCCTAGCTAGTCTGGATGCGGAGTGCTTCAGAGTGATAGCCTATGCGGATAGATACAAAACTAAATTAAAAACACAATGTACAGGAAAGAGTCAAGCTCTCTTTTCTTGCAAAAAACCTGTAATAAATGGGGCTTACCCCCCAGAATCACGCATTGGCTATACACATCGATAATCAGACCGATTTTAATATATCTCCTGCACTGGACACCTTACTACGTAACACCTCTTGACATATTTAGCAAACAAATAGCTGCAAGCTCTGCTATTCGCCTCAAAGCTTTGTCGCAGTGGACTTACAAAAACATTGGCCACTCCGTAGTTCTAAGGTATTTAGAATCAATTCTAAAGCACAGAGACTACACCATCCCCCAACTGCAATTTCCAGATTTCTATACCTCCTATATGTTTCTGGGATGATAGGACATTCCTGGAAGATGAGTCAATCCATTTCCATACAGGTGGGTCAAAAACAAAAGAAGGGTTTGGTGGAGGTGTGTACTCTGAACGACTGAAATGTAAGTCTCCCATTCCGCCTTCCCAATCATTGTATTGTGTTCCAGGTGGAACTTTTGGCTATAAAGGAAGTCTTGTCCTGGCTTAAAGAAAACGTGATATCAACATCTTATATCCGTATTTTCTCAGATAGCCAGGCCGCTATCAAATCTCTGGACTCTGTCTCTACAAACTCTATAACAGTCCATAACTGTCGATCATCTGTAGTGGAGATGGC
This sequence comes from Eupeodes corollae, assembly GCF_945859685.1. Taxonomy (NCBI): domain Eukaryota; kingdom Metazoa; phylum Arthropoda; class Insecta; order Diptera; family Syrphidae; genus Eupeodes; species Eupeodes corollae. The sequence continues at coordinate 59,998,487 of NC_079147.1, read as the reverse complement.
ACAACAGTTTAATATTCACCTTTGCTGGGTGCCGGGCCATAGAGACATTCCAGGTAACTGTAAGTCAGATGTACTCACCAGGAATGGTACAGTACAGCCCATCTTACCACTTTTGGCCAATGCTGACATAACAATCGCTACTTGTAAACTGTTCCTAATGCAAGACGCTGTGAGGAGGGCAGGCACCAAGTGGAACAACATCACCTGACAGGTCACCAAAAACACTTGGCCAAAACTAGATTTAAAGCGATCAGAGTGCTTGCTATCTCTAAGCAGATCGCATATAAGCTCGATAATAGGTGTCATAACCGGAGACTGTCTAACAGGAAAGTACGCCACGAGACTAGGCGTATTCTCAAATGACTTGCAGAAGCTGTATGGATGAAGAAGAGGAAGAAACAGTTCTTCATCTTCTCTGCACATGCCCTGCTCTAGCTCGAAAACGCAAGAATAACCTTGGAGAATTCTTCTTTAACGATCTAAATCTTATCAGTATAATCAGCCTCTCACGTTTTGTAAGTGACTCAAACTGGATCCATTGAGCTTAGGAAGAAGCTTCAAGATTCATGTGGTATCACAATGGATCATTAAACTGGCCTAAGTTTGTCCGTTTCCATCTTGGACAGCCACTATAACATTGATAGCAAAGTAGAACAATCTATGTAAGAATTCAAAACATCGAAAGCAAAGAGTATAGAATATAGCTTTCTTCTCTGCACTAAAGGTTTTAAATTAATTAATTTACACCTGGTCTCATCCTATGAGAATATCTGAGTTTCAAAAACCTTAGGTAAGGCGAATTTGATAAATCTTTTCTGAACTTTTTCAATCCTAAGGATGCTTGAGTGAGTAAAGGGATTCCATATAATGCAATAGTACTCCAGCAATGGTTTGACAAGGGCCAAATAAAGGGTTTTAGAACATATTGATCTTCAAAAGACTTAGATCTTCTAAATATAAAACCCAACATCGCGTTAGCTCTAGAAATAACGTGGTCAATATGAAGCGAATAACTCATTTTATAGTCCAAGATGACTCCAAGATCTTTTTGTCTTGTTAACCTTTGTAATGGATGATTATCAATTTTTTAATTCAAACTTAAAGGATCTAGTATCTTAAAAATGTAACAACACTGCACTTTTTAATATTGAAATATAAAACATTTGTTAACAACCCTGCTGCTAACCTAGTATGATCGGGTTGTTATGTCGTAACGTATTACCTCCCTGGTGGCTAGCGGCTTTCGGATAAACAAATATGCCGGAAGTCTCCGCCATACAAATTGGCATTCATTTTAATCCTTTTTATTGTACCATTTTCATTCCATGATAACAACATAGATAACGTAATAAAATTTAAAAACATCCTAAAATTAAGAAACTAATGTGAGTATAGTAAAATGAATTATAAATACAGCTATAATTATATTATTAAAATATATTTCAAAGGATTTTATAACTCCTTCGCACAGACAATTGTGTTTCTCTGAAGAGTTAATAAAAGCAGTTTCTGTTGCCACCAAATCGTGCCAACACCTTCAGTTTGAATTTTACTGGCATCTAATGGAGATCTTACACAGCTAAAAATCTTGAGATCATCGGCATATAAGAGACACTTTGCAAAAGAAATATAATTTGGCAAATCATTCATAAAACGAATAAAAAGAAGTGGCCCAAGGTGGCTGCCTTGAGGAACACCTGAAAAGTTTATTATTTTATTTGATAAAACATCACCAATTTTAAGATATTGACTATGCCCAACCAAATAACTTTTAATCCAGTCAAGGAGAGCAGATTGAAACCCTAGCAGCTCAAGTTTTTTCCAGAATATTGTGTTGCACATGATCAAACGCCTTTGAAAAATCGGTGTAAATAACGCCCAAGACCAAAACAATAATTCGTAAATACCACTCATAAAGCCATGCTGATGCTGAGAAATATGATTTTAAACTTAATAACACAGTTTATTTTTAACAATGGCTCCAAATACTTTTGGAATTAAGTTTAGCAATAGCTTTATAATTTTCCACAGATCCTTTAGCTCTAGATTTATGCAGAGGACTAATCAGAGAGTGTTTCCACGTATCTAAAAATATACCTTGTCGCAAAGACATGTTGAAAATATAACTGCTAAATTGTATTTACAAAACTTTAAAAGAAGTGGACGAATATTATCTGGTGCGGAGAAACTATTGTCTAGAGATGATAAAGCTAACAACACATTATCTAGAAAGATAAACAAAGGATACCAGCATTTAGATTAGAATTGAAATTATTAAAATCTTGTTCATAATTTATTCCCAAGTCAGCAAAGTTTGATTGAAAAAATAAGGCAAAATTATTACAAATATCACTTAAGTTCTTTTTAAGGAAACCATTGTAAGATACACTAGATGGAATCCCAATTGATTTTCTTTTAGTATTCAAAAATGACCGAAAAACTTTGGGGTTACCCTTTATTTTCGACTCCAGAGACATTTTTTTTTTAATTCATAGTCTTTTCTAGTTCTATCAAATTGTTCGCGAATAGAGACCGAAATTTTACTTTTTTATGAAGATTAATCATAACTTTTATTAAACCAAATCAGTGTTATGGAATTTTTAAATTTCTTTATGGGTACAACATTAAAAACAGCCTGATCCTATAACACATATCCTATAGAAACATAGTAAAAACTATCTCCAAGTTATTACAATTTAAAATAACTTCATATCTAGAGATATGGAAATGAAGGACCTAGTTGAGTTCCTATGGAATGGGATATTTGATTAGTTTAGATTAAGAACTCCTAAAGAAAAATATTGTGAGACTCGTACCCAATCTAAAACAATCATAAAGTTTTTTTAATCTGTTCACATTAAAGTCCTATAATTTAGTTTTGCGCCTTTTCTATTTTTTATACCGATTTTGTTTGATTCATATTTTTAAAAAGAGACATGTGGTGTTGATTAATTAATTGTGTATGCTTCAGTTTTTTTTAAAAACCTAGCCTTGACATTGTTCATATTAGATTGAATAAACTCAAGCACCCTACCCTAACCTACCTATTTCGAAAAGTCCTATAAAACAATTATATGTCTACCCTTCTTATAATTTTCTTAATTCGGACATCTGCTTCGGATCAAGGAAGAAAAATTTCTTCGTACGATCGTCTTGGTCTGTAAAAACCAGTACACATGGTACTTTCATACCTCCTTCGGAGTTAATAGGTAATGTTATGTAAAAATAAGAAGAATGGAAACATTTTACACTACCTAATACCTTCTTTGTCCCTTTCAAGGATATTATGGCAGTGAAATGAATTACATATACCTAAGAAATTGTTTATTTAAAAAAATATATCAAAATAAGGGTTTTTTCTGTCTTGAAACTTACCTACCTACCTTCCACACAAAAGAAAACGAAATATTTAAAAAATTCCCAACTTTTGTGTTGATTTCGCACTTTGAAATGCGAATTCTTCATCTTATTCGACAAAGAAAAATGTCCCTATGGAGAGGGACAATGCTTGTGCATTGTAGTGTTTTCTTATGGCCTGTCGGTAGGATACCAAATTACCATCCACAAGGGTAGCAGCCGAAGAAGCCTTAGTGCTGCAGCTGCAACGAATGCACTTTTCATGCACTTCCCTTAACTCGTATCCCTTGTAGGTACTTTTTTTTTGCCTTCATTTATCTTCCTGATCCAGTTCTTTTTTTTACCTAACTATCTTTTTTATGATACCTGAGAAAATAAAGAAAAGGATCCTACAATAAAATTATGGTTTTGGGATCAATGAAAGGAGATAGGTGTGTACCTATCTTCATCCCTATCAAATCTTGGAAAACGATCGTAAATTGATTGTCCTGCCTAAGTGATCGATAGCAACGCAACAACGCTCAAATCTTTGTTTAAGTTTCTGAGAGTTTTTGTGCCATGTCGATTTGACTTTTATCAAAGAAAGAAAAATGGTTTAAAAAGACAGTTTTAGAAGTTTTCTAGCCTGCAAACCAGACATTTAGTTAGAATCAAAAAGTGGGAAAGTCATTATTAAACTTCTGTCCAAAAAAAGTTGAAATATTAGACAACTTAGGGGTAGTAAGAATGTGTATTAAATTAAGGCCATTTACCTTTCATTTCTCTTAATAAGTAAAACGAGTGCATAAACGTGTCCCTTTTCCCTAGGGAGTGTCAGATGGCACGTACATAGGTTTAGCGTGTCATTAAAAAGTAACATATGTCGAATAGAAATGTATGTACAGTTTGAGAAATAGATCATTGCACAAATGTTGATCTCAAATGAAATTATTACGAGGCTATTCACTCCTGTTGCAAGTTCTTATCTCGAAGTTTTCTAGGGCCATAAAACTCATAAGTAAGTCTACACAACTACCAAATTCCTACATTATTACAACTTTTTAGGCCGCGAACTTCGTAGGTACACGATCAAAACCTTAACGGTTAAACAAAAACAGTTGTAGGTGTTGATGATTCCCCTTGAGTTCCAAATGTTATCGACACAATAAAAAAGGCACCTGCAGAATTCAATCGACCGGCAAGGCGAAAGACGACTGCCATTGCCATAGTCATTTTTCGATATAAAAATAATTACTGTTTTTTTTGTGTTTTATTATTTTTCGTTTTTCTCAATTCTTATTCATCGTCCTCTTCATGTCCAAGTTGGGATCTACATATACCTATAGGTACGTGCCTCTTGTGTAGCTGAAGATATATATAATAATTGTTACACCTTTATGGAGGAGTAGGAGATATCGTGAAGTTTCGGTCATAAAAGGTGAACAGCGACATGATGTGTGCCAAGGACGAATTCGCTGACAAAAAGAAAAAAATAAAGATGGAAGTTAAAATTGAATTCGTTTATTGTTTGTTCTTAAAAAATAAACTGAATGTAGGTAATACGTTTCATCCCTTTACGAATAATCTTAAGTTTTGTCACTTTAGTAGACCTCAATCAAGGTAAAATAAAAGTGAACGAGGAAATCGTGAAATGTATTTTGAAGCATTGAAATTAGATGTGAATTTGTTACCAATGATCTGAAATACGTTATGCGTTAATACGGTTTTAAAATGAAACATTACTCACTAAATGGGCTAGCACCTTAACATAGTTGGACGTTCAAAAACTTCAATTTCAATAAATGAGTTCCTCTTATTCCTGCGTTCAGCAACAAATTGTACACCTAAGCCATTGTGTAATGCATTGTGTTTTACTTATTTTTAAATTTCGAAATGTTAAAATTTAAGATTTAACTTAAATTTGCGAAAGGTAAATCTTAAACAGGTTATTCAGTTTGTAGGACTTGTTCTCTTAAAAATCATGCTCCGCAGACTTTAGACTTCTTGTGAATATTTTAGAAATCGACTTTGCCAACTATATTCTCATGAACTTTTGAATAAACAAGTAACTACGTAACTCGAAAGTAGAATTTAAACCAAGGCAAAATCGAAAATAATCACTCTACATCAAATGTGTTTGCGGGCGAAGTTTTTTTTCCAAAGTGTAAGAAAAATGTTGAATATAAGTTCCATCTACGACCCCAATTACACCGGGAATTCGTGATTTTTGCCAAAAATAGTGTTTGGACTTTCGTTTCTCATCCTCATTTATTTTAAAACTTATCATCAGCGGGCTAATGACTCGATTGAAGTCAAAACTTAGGCAAGTATTTTCTACAGCGATTTGGTTTTGGTAACATCCTGTTGCCAAAAACTTTAATACTGCTGATAACTTGAAGATAACCGAAACAGCATTTTGTGTTTTGCGATGAGTCATGTCGGATGATATGGTGTTAAGTAAGAACATAAATCCGTCTTTAGAAAGACGATAGTTCTTAACTAAAAGTAAAGTATATATTTTTCATTAAGAGTGCATTCAAATATTCTACCGTATATATATGTACAAGCCTTTTTTCACTCATCTCCATTATTTTGGAATTATCTCTTATTCTTCTGCGTTCCTTTGCTCTTACCGATCTTCATTTCCTGCAAATTAAACTAAATTCCAACGGTGTCCATTTTTGTAATAATTATTCTTGTCCAAAAATTTGATGTTTTATATTTGTTTGTGTTTTTAAAACTGTCAAACAACTCGATACTCGTTCGAAGGTAGAAAATTGTTGGTATAACCGGCATCCGATTCTACTCTCATACGTAGTACGATTCGAAAGTAGAATCGGAAATGAGTTTCAAATAGAATCAAAAGTAGAATCGAGTTACATTGTACTCTATTCAAACGTCGAGGTTAAAATTTGTACGTATATTTTATAAAAAGGAGTAAAATATGTGCCTATAAATTTTCTAGGACCATCGCACATTTGAGATTTTATGTTCTGGATAACTTCACGAATTCCATCTTTAAGTTTGTGAAGTATTAGCATAAACCTCATCTTTCATATCCTAAAAAAAGTAGTCTTAAATCAAAAAATCTCGGTTTTTAAATATTTATCACCTCGTCAAAGATTAGCGTGTCCAGGAAACTTTATTTCGCAAATTGTATTTGTGACACGTAGCGCCATCTTTATAGTGAATTTTAAAAATCAGTTTATACATACAGTTATGGCCTAAACAATAAGAATATACAAGATTGGCTACTTTTAGTTATTAATTTTAAATCCTTTATTTAAAATGACCAAGGTTGTTTGATGACACATGGAGTCTTTGTTATATTTCAGGAGAGATTGCGTACCAAACTTCCAAAAATCTGATATTTTTGATAGATGGTTTTTTCAAATTTGAATTAATTCCCGAAGTTTTGAATTGGATTGGAATCTGCAGGGCGAGGTTTACTGGGAAACATCAAATCAACTTTGTTCAAACCTTGTTTTTGTTACTTTTGCCGAGTACTTGGATAACGATCCTGTTGAAATCGCTACGTTAAGGGCATAATTTCTATGGTCCATGGTAACATTGTATCCCTTAAAATCCCGACATAAGTTTCCTTGGTCAATATTCCATCAATGAGATATACTCGACCTATTCCCCACCAAGCAAAACAACCCCATATCCTTAAGGGCCTTGCACATGAGAGCGAACAACTAATGAACGAATGGACGAACAAACGTGCTTTTACACATTTCCAAAAAATTGAATTGCAAACAAACACATTTAACTTATAAGAAACCAATTGACTCTTATGTTAGGAAAATAAAATCTGCATTTTGTTGTCTAAAACAAGACAATTTTGTAAAAACGATTTGGTAGTAACGAATTGCAGTGTGGTTACTACGAACTGTCAAACTCTATTCGCGCTCCACATAACATCCACACTTCAACGAATAAATTGTTCGCGTTCAACTTAACCTCAAAATTATACCACTCTTGTTTTGTTTGTTGAAAATGGTAATTATAAATTGACAATTCGTCGCTTCACTTTTTAGGCGAATAACAAAATTATTTTCATTCATTCCAACTAGATTGACTTTTGTTTCTTCACTCCATCGCACATTTTGCCATTGTTTTACCTCTTTCAATGGATCATAGGATCTTGTAAAACATTTTGGCAAAAGCCAGGCGCTTCTTCATATGACCTTGTTTTAATAAGGGAGCATTAACCATCGAGCTTGTAATTTGGACACAAGCAAAACTCTCCGGATTATCCTGGAACTTACTGCTTCAGCAGGCTTATGTGAAAGCTTCGCGACGACATAAAAGGATTTGTCTTACCAAGGCCTATTTGTCATTTTCTGATAATCTCGATGGGCCAACTGTAGTTTCAATAGTTTTTCTTCGTCGTAACGCTTTAAAAACCTTTGTAAAGGAGCATTTGACTATTCTGGCAATTCCTCGAATTGACTCACCGTGCTCACGCAACACCAAAATACCTGACACTGAAATTCTGTGAAGTGCTCATTTTTCCCATAACGTTCTTCAATAAAATAAAATTATTTAAGTTATAAGTGATTAAATAATAGAACTTTTTATTTACCTATTTTTTTTCTGTGAAATCTTTATTGCAAAACTTAAAAAAAAAATGTCTTCGATGTTCTTATTTATTGGCCAAACAGATTAAGCACCATGAACAAATGAATTGCAACTGATCCCATTGTTCTTTGTTTTAATCAATAAAAAATAAATATAACTAAAGAGAATATAAAGAACATTTATCTTACAACGATTTTTCTATAAAATGAAGGGATTGCTTTGTGTTGTTTGATTCAAACGTTTTGACTGTTCTTATTATTTTGGCCATAGCTGTATGTACTTATTAGTTTTAGGGACAATAAAATGTAAACACAATGACTTCTTCTTTCTCACCTAGCAATAAAAATAGCTTGTATTTCTTTTCTTCCTTTTGGAGTTGTAGTAAAGAGAATAAAATCGAATGTTAAAAATTCTTTTCGCGCGGAACTAATATTTTTTTAGTATAAACCCAACTTTCAATGCGTAATGGCGTAGTTTTTACTGTTAAATGTCAAATATGACAGCATCATGGAAATTCATATGTACGTTTATTGATTTTTTTTGAATTCACTACAAATGATGTATCCTTTATTTAAAAACCGTCCATAGGATTGCTTCACGTGTTTGTCCTATTTTTGTAATTCTTTAAGTTTCCCATTCTTCAAATTATAGAATTCTGTAATCTTGGAGGAACAGAACAGAGCCAATATCTTCATGGGTACAAAACATGAAACGAACAGATCTTATTTTCAGTGACTTTCTTGTGTCAAACAAAAATTGAACTTTCAATGAGCGCTTTGATTAAACAAACTAGGCATTTGGTTGCTAGATGCTCAGTAAATTGTTAACAATTTGATAGATCTGTTCCTTCCTGTTCAAATTTTGTGTAATTTTTGTATGTCCTTGATTACATTTTAGACAGTCTTAGCAATGGTAACCCTATAGGTACTTTTCCAGAGTTTTCTCGAATAACTCTTCGTATTCTGTGAAAACAATAAATACAATTATATTATATTATAGGTACCTGAGCAGGCTACATGCTTAGATTTACCTAGATACTTTTTTTACGAGATAAAGTAGTGTAGTTGTAGATAGGTATAAGATCTTGAAGCTATAATTTGTTATCCAGTGATATCATTCAACCAACCATTAACCATAAAAGTTATGGCAATTCGCCATTATAAAATTCTACTGTGACTTGCCCGCCATTTCGTATTTCGTTACGTTACGACTTACGAGCTCCGTTGCGCCACACCGCGCTGCGTTGCGCTGCCGGTGTCTCTTATGTGTTTTTGTTGTGTTATTTTTTGTAAACATAAATAATCCACAATTTTTTCTACAAATCCTCTAAAAGTCACCCGGCAAAAATCCCCATTGGATGGAGTAAGAGTAACATTTTTGCGATTCGAGTCGAGTTCGGTTCCACTTCCAAGTCCATGAATTGAAAAGAATTATCAATCGCCTCGTCTCGCTGGTGTAGTGTAGAGAAAAAACAAAAACAAAAACCTAAGGCTAACAAAACCAAGAAGCAAAATTCAAAAGCAGAAAGAAAGAACATAGAATTTTCGAATATAACCCCATGTTTTGTCGCAACTGTACCACACTCGTCGCTATACTCATTCCCTCCCTTCCATGTTGAAATTGTTTGTTTCTTTTTTTTTTGTTCTGTTTGTGTTATTTTGTCTACCTCTCTTGGTGTTTTCGTATTTCTCTCCCTTTCAATATTATACTTTGTTAAAAATCAAGGAGAACATAATAAAAGTATAATAGTCCTTTCTCTTTCTGGGCAAATGGTTGGGTAAACAAATTGTGTATCTATCCTTATTTGTTAATAAAACCGAGGGGAGATTCACATCACATACGTACATATATGGAAAAAAATAAAATTAAGAAGGGAAGGAAAATTTTTAAATTGCATGGCGTCGTCGAAGTCGATAAAATAATACTCCATTCGGAAGGAGAAATTGTTCATTTGACTCGTAGAGTCAGAAATGAACCGATGAATATGTAGCTGTGGAAGAAGGAGGATTGAATGAATCTTTGCAACATGTTTTCTTCTGTTCACAATATGTAGCTTGATAAAAAGCGGGATTCGATTACACGTTGAATTCTTTAGGGTCTGTATACATATCAGTGGTGTCGCTTTTGTTCGAGTACAGGAGTTACAAAGGGGCCTAATCTGTTATTTAGTTTCGAAAGTAACATTTTCTGAAAACAGTATTTTTTGTTTTCAATAACAAATCGGTTAGGTCGGCCATTTTACAAAAATAAAATGCGAAAATTCGTACAATTAAGAATTTCGTTTAAGTCAATTTGCGCAATATTTTGTTTTGTGAAAGGCCGACTTTAGTAAGTCGCAACGAAATATGTTTTCGATTTCGAAATCTTGAGACCACTAAATACGTGGAAAAAATCATTTTCGAATGCAACGAGATGCAGAATGGCTTCCCAGGAAGTATAACTTTTTAAAAAATGCGTACCTACTTAACACAACGGAAATCTTAACACAACGGAAATCTTTGAATGTTTACAAAAGAGCGTTTGACATTTAATCCTTTCGAACTAACTCTTTTTGACGTCTCATAGTGTTATTTTTCTCCCAATGAATGATGGAAATCTGATGGTTAGAAATAAGCAACAAGCATCGAAAGGCCTTAATGTATGAAATAAATACCTTTATAAAGGATTTCCGAGAAGTAACTTAAATTTTTCGAAATGTTAAAATAGTCTTCAACTCAAAGCTTTCTGACATTTCTATGGAAAAAGATTTAATAGGTCTGTTCATTTTGATATCACTTAATTTTGCTTACACCTAATGGTTGCGAGTGGCCTTGAGAGACCAATGTAAAATCACTTTCTCTAGCAAAGCAAAATTTTGTACAATGTAAACACAGTCTTATAATTTAAGTTTTTTGACATTTATGGTTGAATCACAAACACGCTTCAGCTTCGGCTTCGTCTGCGTTACGGAGGGACTGCTTCGAGGTTGTTTTGAATGACATTTCTATTATTTCATCCCTTCAAAGAGCAAATATTTTGTTTGTTGACATTTTTTTTTACAGCTGTTGAGCTGTCAGACAAAGCAAATGTTCAGATAATTGAACTAGAGCTTCCGTTTGGAGTCACATTACGTTCTTTTCCTTACGATTGTCACGTGATGTCGAAGCTCCATTGTGATAGCATGCATTAAATTCCTATGGCTGAACTCGTAAACGTCAGTTGAAGCCGAAGATGAAGCCTTTGACATTTAACACAGAATCAACAGATCTGTTCCTTTTCTTGATTTTCTTTGCAAGTCTCTCAAGCTCTAGGACTAAAATTTACACACAATAAGAAAAGTTGGGAGTATATGAACAAGACTTGTGTTACTTAACAGTACTTTATGAGTCCATGCATACGGGTTTCAAAGTATTCATTGCAGTCATAATATTTTGTTTATTGTGTCTTCACATACAAATTTGTATAGGTACATCTTCATGGGTAGTCCGAGTGTTGGTAATCAAATCTTGAATCAAGAAAATGATGATAGCTTCAACATTCATATTCCATATAGTATCTTCTACCTCTATCTCCTACCATTTTATGTTTGACTTTGAATGTGATATGTGAACCTCGCTTTAGATGTTGACAGTTCAACAAAGAAAGTAATTTTAGGCGGGAAATCTTATCGATCGATTTTTTTTCTTCGTTTCTTTTTCGAGTTTTTTTTCTTCAGTTTGTTGTTTATTTTGTCTTCTTGTTTTTATTACATTTTTGTTTTTATCACACACGTTGTCGAAAAAAATTAGTATTTCACTTGCTTCTTTCACACTTTTCAAAAAGAGTGAAAATAATACAAAGGCACGAAAACAACAAACAAAAGATAAACAGGCATTGGTGTAGGTTCGGCTTTACTTTTTGATTATTATGTTTTTTTATTTTATGGAGTGGTGGTATTTTGGACTCTTTGTTTTGCCGGCTATTTAAAAAAAAAAACGAACAAACACAAAATTTAAAACAAATAATAATCTCAGATTATGCAAAATAAAAGATGAGATGATTGTTCCTTTTTTTTAAAATACATTTTTGGAGAGAATTGTCTTTGTCTTTCTTTTTTTTTAGTGATGTTTTAATTTAATTAGGCTTTTCCGGTTTAGCCATTTTAAGAAGATTCATAATAAGCTTTCAACATGAATTAAATTTAGATTAAGGTAGGCATATATGTTGGTAGTTAGGTCCGAAAGCATAAGTGCCTTAAATGTATTAAATAAAACTTCCAAATTATTATACCTATTTAGCTTCCCATAATACCAACATGTACCTAGTTTCTTAAATTCTAAAAGTCTTTTTTAGATAATAAAGTAGCTATTTCGTAAATTGCTAAATATTGAAGTCGGCTAGTTAATGGGCACGTTCAGGCGTCATAAGGGACTTGAAAGTAAGGCAAGTTTCTAGTATCTGATTGGCTAGCTGCCAAAAAATGCCTTCCAATTAAGGTAACTTTATTGGAAAGTTGTCTGGAAAGTACGTCAAGAAAAATATCCCTACTATCAAGTCAAGTCAACTTACATACATATCGTCGCCCGAGAATTGGTTTGTTCCATACGCCACTTTTGGCGGTTTTGAGTTAGGAATGGATTCTATGGTAATTTTGTATGCTCTTTCTGAATCTGTGATCAGATTTGCGCCAAGTCTTTTCAATCCCGAGATATCCAACATCAATTTTGTTCCATATCCACCAAAATCAACATTTTCTAGAATTGTTTTGTGCCATAAACCATTTTTCGGCGTTTGGGACATTTTTTCCATATAATTTTTGTCAAGTTTTTTGTCAAAATTGTTTTGTTCCACTTGCATATTATGGTGACAAGGAATAGAAAAAAATACTAAGAATGTTAAGAATTGGTTTGTCCTACGTGCACTTGTGTTTAAGAAATGCTATGTTTATGGGACAATGATCGCAAATAAAATTTTAGTATTGGTTTGTGCCATATCCATTACAATTGTGTAGATATCCCAAGACAATTGTATGAATCGCACCCGAATTTTACTATAAGAGTAGGCTTAATATGTTCAATCTAACTGCAACAGTAGTAGTTGCTATCCCTGGTATAAAAAGATTTACTTATTGCGTAGTTTGGACAGAAGCTCAGGAAATGACATTGCAAGTGCATTAATAAAAATTTTGGAAAGGCTGATCGAAGTATACCCCACCTTAAAATCTATCATACTATGGAGTGATTCATGTGTTCCGCAGAATAGGAACTAAATCAATTCCACCGCAATTAAAATGTTCCTAAACCGAAGTGGTGTAGAGATGATTGTCCAGAGATATTCCAAGCCGGGACATTCCTTAACTCAGAAGGTGGATTGCATTCATTCGGCAATCGATAAGTATTTGAAAAACATAGTCATCGATAGTCTACTGCACCTAGTCAAGCTTTTAGCAAGCATGAACACAGACAAAGTTGAACTCAAAAAAAAAAAACTCAAATGCTTCCTGAAGATTTTGGCGTATTCCATTTTGGCTAACAAAATGGACTTCAGCAAAGTACCTTTTTCCAAAGTAAAAATATTGCTTTATGAAAAAAATTTCGTTTTTGAAATAAAATTTAAAAACTTGGCGAAAGAAAAAGAGTACAAAACTGTAAGTTTATTTAAGACAGCCACCAAGGGTTCACTACCACCACCGAAAAATTAGCTTTGTTGAAAATAACAAGCCTTTAAAACACCAACCTCAAAAGAAAAGAAGAAAGACCTTAAAGACCGTTTTTACCTGAAATTGATAAGCAATATCTTAAAACATTGCTTAATATTTAGAAACTAAAAAAGTGATAGCAGTAGAACTGCTTTTTTATTTTGTTTTTACCAAATTAATGTATTTACAATGCACTACCTTTTTAAGTAATGAATTAATAAGAATATTGTACTGTAAATGAAAACTTTGTTATAGCAGTAGAACTGCTTTAATTTTTGTTTGTTTTTTTGTTTATTTTTAAAGAAAAATATTTATTTTTTATTTTGTTTTTTTTTTTTTTTTTTTTTTAATATAGACTTTATTGAAAACAAATATATAATCGATTTTCTTTTAAAATTTTAGCATCCAACAACATGCTTTCTTGCCTTTCACAATATATATTGATGAGAATTCGTTTTGTGAAATATTCATTTTTGTGTGTTCGACGTGTATGGAAAAAAAATCATTTTCAAAATGTATGAGGTGGGATACAAGCTAAAAAAGTAGACTTTTGTGCTGATTAACGTATCTTGTTAACGGTAAAGCAAAACACTTTGAAAATTGGTAGGTGAAGTCTTAATAAGACTAACTTCAATTTAAAAAAATAAAAATAAAATCCTATCGCACCGTTTCGGAGTACTAAGTACGCGAACCTTTAAATGCGTTTTTCTCGAAAAAGTGCCAATGGCGTATGGAACAAACCAATTCTAGGGCGACGATATGTCAAAATGACAACTGATCATGTTTTTTTCATTCAAGTAAAAGCTAAGCTTTACTACTCCACAATTTATTTATTTTTTTCACAATTCTATTTAATGATTTCTGTAAAAGGGCTCTTTGTCAATTAAAAAAAGAAATAAGTAATATTTACCTACAATACGAAAGGCAAATCGTAATGGACTTATAGCTTGTCTGGCGAGTGTTTTATAGACAATAATGTGTTTGGCAGTTCTTGTACTATGAACTTAAAGTAGAGGTTTGTGAAATTCATGACACTTGGAAAACTAACTACTTGCCTTGGTCAAAATGTACGTTCAAAGAATGAAGTTGACCGCAAATGAAGTCCCCTATGTTGCCTGAACCTGCCTAATATTTGTTTATATATCCGAGAAACGGGAAGCGGAAATTGAAACCATAGCTTTATTTAAAAAGGTAGAAATTACCCTTGTCAGCAAAATAAAGGTTTTTTTTTGTCCCACAAACGAAACATTACTTTTTCAAAGGATTAAGTTGTCCTAAATTCGAATCTTGTCTTAATTCTTCTATCACATAAAGTTTTAAGATATATTTCAAAATTTTACAGACGACCACAAACTTTGTTTTTAAAGCTAATGTAAACACAACATACTTCCTTATAGCCTTTTCACACCAATCCCAAAACCGGGTTTTCGGCACAAAGTTTTCGAATACCCGAAAATCCTTCACACCAAACATTTACACGTTTTCATTTGACATTCAAATTTATTTAACACCGATTGTCAAATTTATTTATATTGATGCAAAAATTTGTAAGTGAAAAGCTTTATTCTTTTCAAATTATTTGTGAAAATAAAGTGAATTCTAACCAAATTGATTTTAATGTAAAACTAGCTCGTCTCGAAGAAGAGTTTAAACTGAAGTTCTGGGGACGGTTGGAATGGGCTCACGACATGAACCAACAAGAACTGCAAGTTTGCTTGGCTGCAGCTATCCTCTTTCTTTACTTGAACCGGTCCGAACAATTCACTAAGGAGAAGCTAATTGTTTAGAAAATATATCATAGAATCGAAAAAAAACAAAACTGTAACATTTTCTTCTTCTGTCACAACAAATTCCATCCAAAATACTGAGCTTATGACTACTGCCCCTGTTGACCAAATGTGCCTTCAGAATCGCCAAATATTGTGGCCGTCCGAGCAACTTATAGGCAGGGTTGAGGAGATTCTGATCGATTTCGTGTAGGTCCTTATGGCCATAGCAGAAAAGGTCAATTCCTAGTTCCCAATTCGTACCAAAATCACACTCATCCAGAGCGATCACTTAAGCTGTTATGATGGGCTGCAATTTCTCCATGACTATCTCTTTGGTTTTCTTCCTTTGAGGATTCGCCTGACTTGTCCAAAGCACTGAGGATCTTTTTGATGTTGGCATCGCTGTCCATCAAGGGGCGATAGTTTTTATTTACTGGAACAACGATTCCCACATTGTGGAACGTTTTGGCGCAAATTTTCCTAGCCCGCTGCGACTTAGCCTCCACCAGAGATTTTCTTTCATACTTATTCTCCTCCACAAATGAACTTATCGCCTTTCTCATATCTCCCAAACCCTTGTTATTGAAGGGAGTTACCGGAAAGTTTTTCTCCAGGTAGTAAGCAAAAGCGTCGAACATATTTGTGGTGACGAGTTCGAAGACGCATCCCTTGGAAACGTCATTATGAACTATGAGCAAGTTTTCCCCGTCTTTGGGGTCGTCACGCCATAGTGAATTCCAGTTCCTCGCTTAACAAAGAGCGTTTGCAACTCTGGAGGATCATAAAAAACGGCTAGTGTCGCAAATAGTCACCTCCTCTTTTTTTTTCTCTTCCATATTCTTTAAATAATAAAAAAAAGCAATAATTGATTCTTATTTTGAAAGGCAATTGTATAAATAATATTACTAACCAAAACCAAATTTATTTCAAAATGAAATATTTGTTTTGACAGCAGCCATCAGCTGTTTTGTTTCCATTAAATTAAGCGCTGAATATTTCGAAAGGTTTGTTTGTTTAGTTCAACATTGAATTGCTACTTGTTTTCGAGAGGTTTTATATTAAACTTGTGGTTTACCAAAAATGTATGGGAAAACTTAAGTTTTCGATGTAGGTTTTCGGCCAAAACCGATAATTTCGCGAAAACCGGGTTTTGGAATTGGTGTGAAAAGCCTATTACAGTACATTTCCTGACGACTTTGTAAATCGTTCTCTTCTAAAGGGTGTTTTAATTTTTTTTTTTAAATTGACATCAAATTTACTTTATTCGAAGAGATAATGTTTTTACATTATAATTTAAATATGATTTTTGGCATATAAACGCCAAAACTGCCTCAAATGTTGTAGCCTTGTCTGGAGATCCAATTTTCTATGAAGTTCTCCAATATTTAGCAGCAAATGTCGTCCTCTAAGCGGTAAGTTGTATAGGACTTATTGGCGTAGACTAGCGACTTCACATATCCGCACAGAAAAAAGTCAAGCGTTAAGCCGCACGATCTTGATCTTTTAAGAACTTAATGTTGGGATAGCCCTGCTTAGTCGATGGATTCGTTACAAAAAATAAATGACTTAAACCGTTTTCCCTTATTCTGTTGAAAACCGTTTTAGCATAAACTGAGTATTAAAAAGGATTATAAGGGGCGTTTTTTTAAACTGCTTTCGGACAAGTGACCCACGCGAATAAATTACAGCCGAGAGTCTCAATTTTCGAACTCTTTGTCCAGTAATTGGGACCTTTTGTCAGCAAAAACGGGACAAATATTATCTTCCAAGGCGTCAATTACTTGAGATTATCTGCGTGTACAAGTGACTTCACTTACTTACTTACTTAGGTCCCCAGACCTGTTAAGTCCGTTGGGAACCTCTTAAGGGTCATAGGGCCTCTACTACACCTACGCGCCATCGTGTGCGGTTTCCGGAAATGTGTTTCAGTTCCCCCCAACGCTGATTAACCCTCGACTGTCCTGCGCCATGTGCTTCTCGGTTGTCCAGCTCTTTTTCCTTCTTGGGTGAGCGGATTCAACTGCATTTCGTGGCCTGCAATGTAGCCGTTACCTTTTCGAAGCGTATGTCCAACCCATTGCCACTATTCTATAGGTTCCTGACCTGTCCCTCTATGAAGGGCCTCATTTGTAATACGGTTTGACCAGAAAATCCTTAGGATGTTACGAAGATGGTTTTCTGGTAATGGCTAAAGTAACCTTCCAAGTGCTGCACCCATAAAGAAGCACAGATTCGACATTTGTGCGAAATAGTTGTATCTATGTTCTTAAGCTGATAGAGACGTCTTGTTCGTTTCCGCCTTCGATGGCAACGATGCTTACAAGGTATTGAAAGCTCTGCAGTTTTCCACCGGTTGCGAGGAAATATTTATTTGAAAGCGTGGTCGGGATCCGAGGCTGATCATTTTTGTTTTGACGGAATTAATTCTCAGACCCACAACTTCTGCTTCTCTTTCCACACTTGTTTTCATTCATGAGATCCATGACCTTATGAGAGAGTAAGCAAACATCGTCCTTGTAATCCAAGTGCTTTAAATAGGATGTCAAAGTCCATTGCATCTCTCCGCTACCTGACAAAGCTGTGCACAGTACATCGCTTATCACCAAAAAAACAATATTGGAGGCAGAATACAGCCCTGTCTGACTCCGCTTCGGATTTCAAAATCATCTGACAACCTACCATCAAAGCAAAGCTAACCAGATATACTCCCTGTTAACGCTATCAAAGGCCTTCTCGAAGTCGATGAACAGCAGGTGTAGTGGTGATCGGTATTTAAAGCACTGTTCAATAATGATCAGCAGGGTGTTAATGTAATCAATACAGGAGGATCCAGCGCGGAATCCTGCTTGTTCTGCATCGAACTATACTAAGTATAACTTTTGCTATTATTTAGGTAACGGGTGGTAGAACGCAAATTCCTTTCCAATTTTCGCACTTTGTAAGATCTCCTTTTTTTGGGAGTTTGACGATAATTCCCTTCTTCCACTCATTACTTTACACACTTACTTAATTAAAATGGCGCTAAAGTCATATGTGAACTCAAGCCTCACCCAACAACCTTTTCCATCTTAGATAAATGTCTCCAGTTATGTATTCTAAGCTTGGTGAGGTCACTTTCCAATTGTAAGCGCGGTCTTCCTCTACTGCTCACATAACAACACAACAAATAATCTAGCGGTGTTGCACCATCATATGCCCTACGCCACAGACCCACAACGCTTACAAAATGTTTTCTTCAAGAAATTGATGCGTAGCGCGAACTAAATTAACAAAATTTGCAAACGGTGTTTAGGAGTATTCTAGTCTATTCAGTATGAAATGGCAAATAAAACTGAGGATATTGTTTCCAGAGTGTAAAAAACACCCCTCACCATTTAAAAAAAAAATTCGCCCATGTATTTAGGAAGCTCAAAAAGCTTTACATGTATATTTTTTCGAATTTTAAAAAGTAATATCACGACAACCTGATAAAATAAATGAATACAAATAAATCATTAAGAACGATAACCTTCCTGAAGCTTCAAAACCTTACGACCTAAGCACTTATAAAAAAAACGTGTAATGTCGTTTGTATCTTTCCATTTTTGGTAATCGCTTAGTTTTTACAATTTCAAAAATTGCAGCTTAGTTGCCCAACTAGCGGGTTATTGGAAATGCAGCCTCTTATCGGAAAACCCTACAGTTCAAGTTATCAGTTTCTATACAATTTTGTTAAGAAGTATTGGCTGATCGAGCATGATTTTGATGATCCCTTTTATTTTTGATTAAGATCTGAATACAGTAAAAACCTTTAAAAAGACCTATTCTACACTATGGCAACGAGATTAAAAGACTGTTGATGCCCTTTTTTCTGTAATTCTTTAATTTTTAGCTCAACTAATAAATTGTCTATATTTATTTTACAGGATTCGTCGGGTCCGAATTTGGACTTTTATATATCGGATTCACTGCAAGACATGCTAGACATTGATATCCGCAGTGAAGTTGCAACACTTGTAGGCGGTAGCAATGAATTTGGATCATTTGGAAATGATCTACCCTCTTCATCATCATCGTTCGATCAAGTCGATTCAATTTCAAATGATGTCGCTTCCACATCAACACACAGAATTAAAAACGAACCCTCCTGGTTGCGAGAACCAACTTGGTCATCATCGAGTGACTACTATTCGGATGTTGGAGCTTGTGTTAATCCAATAACCGTTATACCAATTATCTCATCGATGTTATATAGATCACCAAAGACAACACTTAATACAAATGGTCTGCGTAATACATCATCACCGCCAGGTAGTCCGGTGGAGAATAAAAGTCATTTGCATTTTTCTCCTCAACAAATGAGAGTATCCTACCTTCGACCAGGTGCGGAACAGCAGAAGAATAAATTAGAACCAAATCATCAACAGCAACAGCAGCAGCAACAACAGCAACCACAACAGCAACAACAACAAAATCAATCGAATCCGAATTTGAATTCAAATTCAAATTTAAATTCAAACTCAAATGCAAATCCTTTAAATAATGTAGTAGTTCAACGTAAAAACAATGCAATTGATTCAATTAAAAAGGATTTATCCTCGGAGCTGAGGAAATCACCAACAACAAGTCTGATTAATAATAATGTTGTAAATTCATCATCATCATCATCATCATCGTCCACTATTACCTCATCGTCTTCGGCTGCCGTGAGTCAACAACAAACAAGACCAACTGCCACGGCCACCTCGACTTCAACATCATCGACATCAATATCTATGACACCTCTGTCGACGTCTTCCGGGGGTATAATCAATTCAAATGGAATTATTTCGACCGGAACGAATACAATTAAGCTAGCACCTGGAATTGGTGGGCTCACATTCGCCAATAGCATAACTTATAACAAGTTGAAGCAACAATCGACAACAACTAAGACGTCGTCGGGAGCACTTACCGCAAATGGAAATACCATCGTCTTGAAAAGAGATCGTGATTCTAGTCCGCTGCACAATATGGCCACATTGAATGGCAGCACCTCATTTCTGGGCAATCAAATGTCCGGCAAAATTCTCGCCCGCAATGTCATTCATACTAAGAACATCTCGCCAGCCTCACACATGCATTCTAATAATTCGTCAGGAAGCTCATCTGTGGCATCACCCTTGGCAAGTATGCAACCAACCCTCATCAGTGTGAAACCGAGTAAGATCAAGGTAGAGGTTGAGTCTGAGTTTCCCAAGCCAGCTTACTCGTATTCCTGCCTGATAGCAATGGCGCTGAAGAACTCACGAAGTGGTTCCCTGCCTGTCTCTGAAATCTACAGCTTTATGTGCGAGCATTTCCCGTATTTCAAGACCGCACGCAGTGGCTGGAAGAATAGCGTTCGTCATAATCTCTCAATGAACAAGTGTTTTGAGAAAGTCGAGAAACCAGCTACCAATGGCGGACAGCGCAAAGGGTGTCTGTGGGCAATGAACCCCCAAAAGATCTTGAAGATGGACGAAGAGGTCCAAAAATGGTCACGAAAAGATCCCATGGCCATCCGAAATGCTATGGTCTTTCCTCATCATTTGGAGGCACTCGAGCGAGGTGAAATGAAACATGGCAGCACCGGCGATAGTGATGCCGAACTTGATAGTCAGTCTGAGGTGGAGGAGACCAGTGATTCAGAGGAATTAGATCAGGAATTGGACGAAACGATTGTCGAAACTCATGAGATGTACGTAGAAGAGGATGATGACAGTGGTCCCCAACAGCATAGAGATTTCGATATTGAGGTAAGTTTTCTATTTATTTTTGTAAAATTTATTTAAACCCAAAAACTAACTTATGGTCTTATTTATATTTGTTTGTTCTACTAGGTTGAAGATTTTTATGATGCAATCGATATGGAGGACGACAAAGAAGCTGTTCGCCTGCAAATAAATGCCGATAATATCATTGAAATGACCTCATCCCCGACATCCTCAATCGACAACGATTACAATTCGCCAAAACGTGCACGTTTAAGTGTCAATTATTCGATAGGACCTGCTGGAGAAGTGCAACAACAATTCAAACAACATTCCCAGCAACATCAACCCCAAATCATTCACCAGCAGCACACACAAATATTGACTACAAACACCTCATTTCAACCTCAAAACCGAAGAAAAATGCAATTAGTCAATCGGATAGCATAGGACGAAGATGATTTTGTAATTTTCGAAGACAATTTTTGAGATCCATCCTCTCAAAAAATGTTCTCTCTTTTTCTCTCTCTCTCTATGAAACTTAAATTTAAATCCATGTGTTCTCATCAAGCACGTTATTATTATTATAAAAGAAGAAATATTCCTTATCCATGTCTTTATTCCATGTGGCAATTTACATTTACGCAAAAAAATAAGTCTTTGTCAATGTATACGTCGTCCTACCACCCCCTTCCCTCTCTCCCTCACCATTCGAAAAATGTTTAAACAAAAAAAAAATTACAAACAAAAAACTTATCGTCACAACAAAAAGGAATTCAATTTAATTTTTAATTTTTATTTTAATATTCCATTTATCTTACACACGAAAGAAAAAAGAAAAATATGTTTTAAGTTTTTGAATTTTTGACAAAATTCTTTTATGTTTCCATTATATTCCTCCCAACTTTCCTATTTTATTTTTAATTAAAAAATTCACTTAATTTTTCAAGTGAATGTTGAAAGTTACACAAAAAATGTTTACGCTTCTTTAAAATTTACATTTTGTTTGTTTTTGTTTTAGAAAATGAAATAGAATTTAATAAAAAGTATATAATTTTAATTATACTGTAAGTATGTAAATATTATATTAATTTTTGGTATTAAGTAATTTTAGTCTATAAGAATTAGTTGTTTAGTTCATTCATTCATTCATTCATACTACAACAATATAATATTAAAAAAAAGTAAGTCATTAAAAAAAAAATACAATTAGCAACAATAAAAACACAGAAAAATAAAAATAACTAAGAGGTCACTCGGTGGAGAGTTATAATTGTAAAATTGTAAACATTAAACTCTCCACCGATTGCTTTCTTGTTACAGACTTTGCCAAAGTGTTTTCTTTTCTTAATCCCTATGGTTTCTGTGAAGGAATAAAGCAAGTCAAGGTTTCGATTAATACAAGTATAAAAACCTTAGCTTAAAAGAAACAATTATATCAATGATTTGAGTAGATTCCAGTTGTTTGTCGAATCGAATAATAAACAATTGTTTATTTATATAACTTGGATTTTCAGTTCAATTTTGATTTAGTTTTTTCTTTTTATCATATTCCTTTACTTCTCCTCTTGTCTCATCTCTATCATCATTATCTTTAATATAAATTTTATCCAAAATGACATAATACAAAAAAGTACAACAATAAGTTGTTCTTCATATTTTCCATGAATTCAAGTTTGTGTAAGACGATTTTTTATCGATTGCTTTTGATTTCTTATTTTTTAGAAAATAAAGTCTTGATAAAAAGTAACTTTTCAAAGAATTGAAATCGATTCTTTTTGTTTTGTTATTACACAACATGCCGATTCAGTATTTTTTAATATTCTTTCTCTATATTTTTGTTTTGTTTTTCTCTCTTCTCAATTTGACACTCCAAAAACATTCTCATTTTGTATATATTTAGAACATTTAGACTTAAGTTAAGTTGAGTACCTATATACTTAAATATTAATAATTAGCTTAAATAATAAGCAATAAAAAACAAAAACAAAAAAAAAGATCCACTGAAAGTAACCAATTACAACAAACAGACATAAAAGAACAACAAAAACAAAACCTGCAGAAGAAGCATTTTTAATTTCCCATAAAATAAAAGTACAAATATGTAAAACAACAAAAATTCTTATATAAACATTATATATTATATATATTTATATGCAAAACCAATAACAAAACAAACAAAAAAATTAAATAAAATAAAATAAAAGAAATATTTTTCTACATAAATACATAAAAGTAACAATTATGTATTTTTTTCTTACATACGTACGCATTTAAATAGAATTAAATAAACAAAAAGAAAAAATTAAAAAAAAAATATCTTAAATTATAATTATTTGTATGTATAATCAAACTTAATTTTAGTAGTATTTTTAGGAAGTAATCCTATTTTAAACAAAAAAAAAAATTACAATAAACACAAAAAAAAGTTATAATAAAATTTGTAAAAAAAATAAATGAACAATGTTTTTTTTTCTTTGTTATTGAATTAATTAAAATTATATTCAATAAGTAAGAGGTGTCAAAATAAATTATGCATTTACATTTTTGTAATACAGTTTTATAAGTGAGACATGAAAACATGAAACAAAAAAAGAATAAAACGAAGTCAGAAAAAATAGTTTTTAAAAATATTTTGCTGTTTCTTTTATTGGATGGAAAATAAATTTGGAAACGTATGAATATTGAGGCAGATATGCAACCGGGAAATCTTTCTTGGGCACGAATTTTCAAAGCTATGTACCCCTAGTTAACCGATCGGAAATTTTTTCAGATTTGTAAGAAATATGCGAAAATATTTTTTCGGAGCAGATGAGTAGACTTGATGTTACATCAGTTAATACAAACATCCCCACCCACTTTTTTGGCGGAGAACTAACTCTTCTTGATTTATTTCTGGTGGATGATAAGAATAAAGTTTTGCTCTATGATCAGCTTTCTGCACCTGGTTTCTCCAAACATGATCTAATTTTTCTTACCTATAGTTTTATCTTCAACCCAGTAGTAATCACATACAAATATCGAGATCTCAAAAACATTGATTACTCCCAACTCGAAGAAGATACCCGAAATATAGACTGGCACAATATTTTTAACTTGTCTTCGTCCACTGCGCAGGTGCAGTTTTTAAATAATAATGTTGCTCAACTTTTTAATAGACACGTTGCCTTAAAAACTTTACAAAACAAATCAAATGATCCCAACTGGTTCACCAGTGAAATACGTATCTTAATGCAGCAACGTGATCGAGCGTACAACTCGTGGATAATTTATCGTTTACCTGAACTTAGACAAATATATCAGTCACTTCGCAATAGAGTTGTGATGGAAATTCGTTCAGCTAAGACTAGGATTTATTCGGGTAAACTTAATACCGCCGGCTTTAATAACTGACAGCTGTGGAGTAATATGCGTAGCATTGGGCTTGGTTAATCAAAACATAGTCATATTCAGCCCAATTCTAAATGAAAATTCCCAGGGAAATATTTCCCTTTTCCCTTCTCTCATATTCTAAACGAAAAATTCCCGGGGATTTTGTTCCCTTTTCTCTTTTCCCTTATTATAAACTAACTTCGAATGTGGGAACAAATACACCGAGAAAAAAGTAGGCATTCTAAATGTCAAAAGAAGGGAATTAAAAAATATATTTGGCGCGAGTTTCTTCCCGATAAATTTGGTGGGGAGTTTGACCAAAATGTAAGATTTTATTTATTTTTTAAAACAATAAATGTTAAAATTTAAGTTTTTTTAGGTCTAAAACAACAAACAAGTGCCAGCTTCAAATTCTGTTGAGTTTGATGGAAGCCCAACGCGATATTGCTTGTGGCTTCCAGAAAGGAAGCAAGGAGGAGGTGTTACTGTTTTGGCATGCGGCTGAAAATGCTTTAAATGCATCTGGGCCACCAAGCAAAAACATATCGGAATGGAAAAAGGTAATTTTTTTAAACGAAAATTCGATAATTTATTATTAAGAAGTGCGTGTTATTATTTTAGGTGTGGTGTGACCAGAAAAAATATGTTAGAGCTAAGGCTGCTACAAACCTTAAGGCCAGAAATGGTACTGGCGGTGGGCCAAACAAAGAACAAAAACTTTCCGACTATGAACAGGCTGTCTACGACTTAATTGGGATGAAAGAGTCAATAGAAGGTGTAACAGCAAAAACTTTTGGCCTGGAAACAAAAAAGGTAAACAAAGAAAATGTTCAACCTCCGGAAAACGAACCTGTAGTTGAAGGATACCTCCAGGAATTAGTTATTGAAGCCCTATATGACGAACCAGAATCAACACCAGTAAATACAACGCAAAGGGGTTACCCTCGTCCGAGTACAAGTAGTACAAAGAAAAGGACTGCCTCAGAAGCTTTTGATGAGGAACTTAACAGCCCTATTATGGCTATCAACTATCAATTATTTGATAATTGATAAGTTCTATCAATTTATTGATAATTTGGTATTATGAGTATCAAATGATACTTTTTCACCCATTGTGAATACTTATCAATATACGATTATGAATAGGTTTTGTTTGGTATTTGACGTTTGTCATTTGTGTTCAGTTCTTGTGTTTTGGTCTATAAATAATTTCGGCGGAATAATGAAAGTTGTTTTCATTAAATAAATTTCTCTTTTTTCTTAATAATGTTTTGTTTATTTAGGAGTAGAATAGTTAGCAACATAAAACAAATAGAAATGATTGTGGAACTAATGGAGAAAAAACCTTAGTTCCTCAGTACAATTGCGTTCAAACAACAATCTAGTGAAGGCATTTCGTTCTTCGTTCTTCATATTCAATAAAAACTACAAAAAAAAAAATGTATAAATCGTATTTAAATTACAATTCTTTACCATTAACGAATGTTTGATACATTTGTCAACGAAGATTTTGTAGCTGATAGAATATTTGATGGGTATCAATATGTTTGATAGCTGTAATACCGATTTTATCAATAAAGCTATTCACAATAGATCTTTTAATTCACTATTTATCAAAAATATTGATAATTGATCACCATAATACCGATTCATTAATTTTGTTGATAATTATCAACTATTATCAAATATCGTGTTGATGTTTGGTAACCATAATAGGGCTGTAAGACTCAAAGGGAGTTATGTGAGGCTGTCAAGGGTGTAGTTGAGGAAATTAAAGAAAATAGAAGAAACACCACAAAAGTTTACCGAGCTCTTGACAAAATTTATGAATTTAAAAAAAAAAGTTATGAAGATTATTTGGCGATAAAAAAAGAAAAACTTGAGGAAGTTAAACGACACAACCAACGCATGGAGCAATTAAGAGTTCAAGAAATCGAAGATAAAATTGAAAGTAACCGTCGGCTTCTTGAAATAAAAGAACTAAAAGCTCAAGTTTTCCAGTTGTCGAAAGATTGAACAGTTATCCTTCGAAATATTTATTTTTAAGTTTCATTACCTTCTGTGATTTTTTTATTTTTATGATTTTTAAGTTTTTACAATAGTTGCTTAGTGTGTATGCATATGAATTCCGTTATTTTTTTGTTGTTAATTGATTTAAAAACGTGTGATATTAAATAAATAAATGAATTACTTTTGAATAAATTAATTAATGTTTTATTGATGTATTACATACATATGTTTAAAGGTTGATGCCTATATTTTGTCGTATTCTCTGCGCCGCTGTGGTATACTCAGATCTTTCTTGTGATGCGATTTCAAGAGGAATTTCAGAAATTTCAGGTGTTACATAAATCAATTCATCAAGTACTTCAGCTAGTACTTGAGCCATACCAACCCTTCCTTCGTTTCCGACCCCGGTTTGATACCCTCCCTCAGCAAAAAAACGTAAACATGCGCTCAATTTAATGATTGGTGGGATTCCAAAACGCTTTCTTGTTGGTTTACTGTACATTATGAGGACATCCAACAAGTATTTAAAGGAAACCTTGTTTACTCTATAATGCTTTTGAAACCTAAGAAAAAAATGATTTTTTAAAAATTATGATAGACAATATTTGAATGAATGAATACTTACAGCCATTGAGGCAACTCGAAGGGATTCGCACTATCTCTTAAAGATCTTCTAATAGTCCTTGGTTTTACATGTTCACTTTCTTCATATTCTTCACGTAAAATCCTTGCCGCGATTGAAAACATTTTAAATTTTTTTTAATTTGAATGATGAAAATTTTGTTCGCGAGTTATTTTTCCTGTCAAACAATACGAAACAGCTGATTCGAAAATCAAAATTCTCCATTCCCGATTTCGAAGGGAAAAATGTCTTCCCGGGGAATTCGAAATAGGAGAATTTTACTCTCGGGAGAACAAGTCTCCCGGGGAATTGTTTTCCCCGGGAATATTAAGAATTGGGCTGATTGAGAATGTTGATGGTAACTTTTTGAATAGAAAATTCGTCTGTACTCCTCTGCCGACTTCTCTATCTAACTCTGTGCTTCCAGTTCAAATTTTATCAGAGCAAAATACTTCCTCCAACTTTGGCTTCACAGGTGTTAGCAGTATTGAAGTTGTTGAAAGCCTACTTTCAGTAAAGTCAAATGCCATAGGCCTTGATGAAGTGCACCCTTCCTTTTTAAAAATTATACTTCCCGTCGTGTTACCGTATATCACTCATATCTTCAATACTATCCTTACTACTGGAGAGTTTCCTTCTGACTGGAAATTGGCAAAAGTTATACCTAACCCAAAAATGCTAAGTGTAGCGAATAAAGGCCAATTTCCATTTTAGCTTTTCTTTCAAAAGTTTTTGAAAGGATCCTAAAAAATCAAATAGGTGAGTTCCTTAAGGAGAACAATCTTAACTCCAAAACAGAGTGGCTTTCGACAGAAGCATAGCTGTGTTACGGCTCTGCTTGATGTCATAGAGGACTTCCGTCAAGCATTGGATTGCGATAAAGTTAATTTTTTAGTCCTTCTTGATTTTTCGAAGGCATTTGATACTGTGGTTCACAGCAAACTCGCAAATAAACTTCGCCAGCATTATAACTTCTCCTCTGATGCAGTAAAACTTATTTCTTCCTATTTATCCGGAAGAATGCAAGCAGTTGAAGTAGGTAACAGGTTGTCTGACTTTCTTCCAACCACTAGTGGAGTTCCACAGGGTTCAATTCTGGGACCATTACTTTTTTCCTTATATGTAAACGACATTCCCTCCGTAATTCATAACTGCACAGTACATATGTATGCTGACGATGTACAGATGTATCTCGGCTGCGATCTTGGTCTTATTGAAGATGGTGCCTACCGCTTAAACGAGGACCTTGAAAAACTATCAGGTTGGGTACAGTTTAACGGACTGACATTAAATCCATTTATATCTAAGTGTTTAGTTATATCTAAAAGAGTTCTGGATTTGTCATACTTTCCACAAATTATTTTAAACAATGGAACTATTGAATATGTGGACTCTGCTCGGAATCTTGGAGTCATTTTTTCTCGTAATTTGACATGGGATAAGCATATTAACGCTATAATTGGAAAATCATACGGAGTATTACGCATGCTTGGGGTGTCCCAGGCCTATACACCTATGAAGACGCGTGCAATGCTTGCAAAAAGTTTAATTCTTCCCATTTTGGCCTATGGTTGCGAAATTTTTTCGAGTTGTAACTTTGCATGCAAAAGTAAGCTTAACGTCATTTTCAACAGCATCATCAGATACATTTATGGGCTTCGTACGACAGAGTATCTCATTTTACAAATAGTTTACTTCACATGCCACTAGAGAACTATTTTCAGTTTCTACCTTATCATTGTTTTCCGATGTCCTGCTTACACACCAACCACCCTACCTTTTTGAGAGAATAAGAAGGGCTTCTTCAGTTAGGTCTGACCAGTTGATTCAACCCCGATATGCCTCCCTAACATCTGAGCGCCAATTTTGTATTAATGCTACACGTAAGTGGAATTCTTTGCCTCGCCATATCAAGAGAGGTTATCACTAGTTTATAAGATATTATATCTTAATGTGTATACCCATATCGAAATAAATAAATAATATAAAAAAATGTAATACCCCTATTATGGCTGGCGAATCGAACGTTCGAAGTGAGATATTTTCATAAGCGAACTAACACATTCGACATACTACGGTTGGCGAACTTTACAATTCGAGTTCGAAATTCAGTGCTTCCATACAAAAAAATAATAGGCATAAATAATGTCAACTCATGAAATTTCAAATAAACGGTTGTGTTCATTAATTGATAATTTTCATATTTAATAAAAATGCAAAATAAACCAAAAATATTTGTTTTTTTTTGGAGAAAAAGAAAATTACAGAAAAAAGCAAGAATGCTTCGACTGCCCAAGAATATTTGAGACAACTCTTGATTTCTTGGAAATCCCTAATCATCTGTAAGTAGAACATATATTTTGTACCTACTGGAAGTTCTTTTAATTCTAATTAGTTCCTTAAGTTTCAGATCATATTTTCGACTGAATAAGGAAGCGTTTGTATTCGTATTAAACAAGTTATAAGGCCAATTTAAAAATGCAAGCAAGGGATTAAGGAGGTATCCCTGCTATACTAAAATAAGCTTCTGCAATTAGATTTTTTGCTAGTGGGAGTTATCAGAGCAGCGTTGGAAAGGATTTTGACTTAGGACTGTCACAATCCTCGGTTTATTTAGTATTAAAAGAAGTTGTGTGTGCGATTGAAGACAAATTATGTCCAACATGTATCAGTCTCAACATTTCATCGGATGACAAACTTTTTTTTTTTTAACGGCCAGGTTACCAGGAATAACAGGATGTGTTGACGGAACCCATATAGGAATCATTGCTCCGATTGAGTTACGACATCAGTAACTTATCGGCTATTCACGCGGCTCGTATATTCGATTTGCATTTTGCTATCCATCGGGTGAACTACATTATCCCAAACCAATTTGACATTGACGGAAACAGTTGTTCGTGTGACAATCTTGAGAATGTTGGATAAATTGTTATGATTCATAAAACAATTCAGTTTAAACAATCCCCCTAAACAGAATTAATTGCTTAATTTGTGTAATTTTTCGAAATGGACAGTATTGGAATTTTCATTCCAATTGTAAGCAGAGAAATAACAGAATCCTCAAACAGAGAGCTTTTAGGTTTCCCAAAAACGTTCGTTTAAATAAAAGAGCATTTCGATATGTATTGGATATTGTCGAATCGAATCTTCCATCGAGACAGCGAAATGATTCAATTTCAAGAAATAAATATTAATTGCTTGTTTAAAGTTTTTTGCTGAAGGTAATTTGCAACATGGCGTTGGACAGGATTTTAATGTGGGCTTCGCTCAGCCCACATTTAGCAAATTCTAAAGGACATACATATTGGACGTCAAACAATCCCGTTTATGTCCCAAATGGATTACCCTACAAATGACGGCAGAAGAAAAAATAGAAGCAACATTTTGGTTTTACCAAAAATATGGAATGTGTGCCTAGAATTTGTATGTGCGTTGACGGTACCCACATGCCCCTATCAAAACCCACATCTATTTTACAATAGAAAAGACTACCACAGCCTGAATACAATGCTGGTACGTGTAATGAAATATGTTTTAATTTCTGTACAAATTTCCTTCTGATATCTAATCATAAGCAATGGATTACCTACGTTGACGTAGGCTATCCCGAAAGTAGTCACAATTCCTTAGTATGGAACAATTCTGAAGCAAGTTCTTATTTTGAAAACATTTTTATTAATAGAGATTGAAATATAAGACTTTTAGGTAAATTTTGTGTAGTTCACTTGTCACTTCTCACATTAGCCTTCACTTTCACTTTTAAAACATAATTGTTTAAACTTTTTAAACAATTATTTTTCAGTTGATGGTGGATATGGTTTATTTCCGTGGCTGCAAACTCCTTTTCGAAATGTGGAAACAGGTTCCCAACAATCGAAATTCAATACCCAACACTGCAAAGGAAGAAATATTGTAGAGCGAACCATTGGTGTATTGAAGAGTAGATTTCGTTGCTTGGATTTATCCGGAGTATTACACTATTCACCTCAAAAAGATGCACCAATAATTAATTATCGTCTGCTGTGGTCTACACAATGTATGTATACATTTTCAAGTATCTTTGGATGAAGAGTTATTTTACGATAATAAGGAAAACCACAACTTTGTGGGGGGAACGTAGTAACCAATTATGTTTCTGTGAAAAACTGAAACGAATAAATGGTTCAATGAAAG
Source organism: Eupeodes corollae (assembly GCF_945859685.1). NCBI lineage: Eukaryota > Metazoa > Arthropoda > Insecta > Diptera > Syrphidae > Eupeodes > Eupeodes corollae. The sequence continues at coordinate 59,967,251 of NC_079147.1, read as the reverse complement.
AAACTTTAACAAAAGTTTTTTTTTATTCTAAAAACATAAAAGTAACAAATTTAATACAAAGAGTTAAATAATAACAGTCTCATGTTATTGTTATTTAAAAGAATACTTATTTCAAAAACAAATCAGAAAATACGTACATAACGTGTATAGAAAGTCAAGTATAGGACCTAAAATAATGCGCATTTAAACTAAAAACAAACAAAAAAATAAATAAAATAAAAGAAATATTTTTCTACATAAATACATAAAAGTAACAATATGTATTTTTTTTCTTACATACGTACGCATTTAAATAGAATTAAATAAACAAAAAGAAAAAATTAAACAAAAAAATATCTTAAATTATAATTATTTGTATGTATAATCAAACTTAAATTTAGTAGTATTTTTAGGAAGTAATCCTATTTTAAACAAAAAAAAAATTACAATAAACACAAAAAAAAGTTATAATAAAATTTGTAATAAAAATAATTTTTTTTCTTTGTTATTGAATTAATTAAAATTATATTCAATAAGTAAGAGGTGTCAAAATAAATTATGCATTTACATTTTTGTAATACAGTTTTAAAAGTGAGACATGAAAACATGAAACAAAAAAAGAATAAAACGAAGTCAGAAAAAATAGTTTTTAAAAATATTTTGCTGTTTCTTTTATTGGATGGAAAATAAATTTACATACGTATGAAGATTGGGTCAGATATGCAACCGGGAAATATTTCATGCGGCAAATCTTTCTTTGGCTGGAACTTTTAAGACTATTTACTACTAGGGAACCGATCGGATTTTGTTCGATTTGTAAGAATTTTGAATCATCTTAAACCATTTTTGATATACATTGAAAATGTCGAAATCCTACTGAAAGTTTTCAAAGGTAACAATTGAGGGGTATAGGTAGGTAGGTAGAAATGGCGATCTCAAGGCAACCTAGCCTCAGATCCAATTGGCGCTGTAGTGCGCCGTTTTGATACCAAAAACTCTTTTGACCTTTGATTGAAAGGGATAGATTGATAGAGAAGCTTCATAGCGATTATGTTAGAGCCATTTTGTTGCATTGAGAAAAAAGAAAAGGTCTCTAATCTTTGTCTCAGATAGCTCATCAAGTTCGTGAAAGAATGCTTTTTCAAAGTATTTCATTCTAGTGTTTGCCAAAGCAGGACATTTGCAGAGGAAATGGATTATCGTTTCACTTTCTCTTTGGTCACTACAACTTCGGCAAAAGGTGTTGTAAGAGATACCCAACTTCTCTGCATGAACTCCTATAGGCCAATGTCCGATACAAACCGCAACAATCCTGGCTATGTCTTGCCTTGGACGTCATAAAAGATCGTTTGTACAGGTTTTGTTATAGATGGGCCATATCTTCCTAGATATAATGCAGTTGGGTAAATTGCTCGACCTTCGGTTTGATTCAGTTTGGTAGATAGAAAAGATTTTACCCTTCATAGCACCAAGAGGAATGTTAACCATTTCCGCAAGTGAGCTATGAAGGGCCGATCAATGCCTGGCTAGCTCGACAGCCCGTTCATTTTCCACGATACCACTATGGCCCGGAACCCAGATCAGGGTGACACCGAGGTTGATATTCAGGCTCGCAAGCTCATCGCGACATTGCTGGACCAATTTAGATGAGGATATTATCGAGTTAATGGCTTTGACAGCTGCCTGACTGTCTGTAAAGATAGCCACATTTCGGTTTTGGTTTGGGTTTTGTTTAAGTATCTTACATGACTCCCTTATTGCCAGCAGTTCAGCCTGAAAAACGCTAGCAAAGTCAGGAAGCCTAAAGGATTTGGCTACATTTAGGGACTCAGAAAAGATCCCAGAACCAACTCCGCACTCCATCTTTGAGCTGTCAGTAAAGATGGTTGTGTCGAAACCTATCGACACGATGTCATCCTCCCAATCTTCTCTCGATGGGTAAATAACCTTACTAAGGTTCAAAGTAGGAGTGCAGTAGTCAGTGTCTACCGAGATAATATCTGAGGGAATCAATTTCGTTGTGTTGCTGTGACCATAAGGTTTTGAAACCAGCTATTTGATTCCTTCACCCTAATGACGCTGCAGGAAACTATATGTATTTAATAATGTCGATTGGTAGAAGATCCAAAATAACGTTTAAGGCGTCCGTTGGGCAAGTACGCATGGCCCCTGTGGTGCCCACGCAAGCTGTTCTCTGAACCTTATTTAACTTATTAATATTATAGGCTTTGCTAAGAGCAGGCCACCACACAATCGAACCATATGTTAAGATTGGGCTTACTACGGCTGTGTACGTCCATAAAATCATCTTCGACTGATGTATCCACTTTTTGCCGAAAGTTTTGCTGCAGGCGTAGAAGGCAACACAGGCATTCTTAACCCTTCTTTAGTTTCCAGTTTAGTTTAGGGTCGAGTATAACTCCTAAATATTTTGCACTGGAAGACAATGATAGTATTTGACCGTTGAGTCGAGGTAGCGTGAAGGGCGGTACTTTAGTTTTGGTGGTAAAGAGTAACAGTTCAGTTTTACTTTGGTTAACTCCTAGTCCACAACTCGTGGCCCAGTTGCTAACTTTCTTCAAAGCTGACTCCGTGATTTCACTAATCACAGAGGTGTACTTTTTTGACACCAATAGCACCAAATCATCCGCGTAGGCTACCGCCTTCACTCCACATCTCTCTAATTTAACGAGAATTGTATCAATGACCAGAAGCCATAGAAGAGGCGAAAGGACACCACCCTGTGGTGTTCCATTGAGCGGTATAATTTCAAAACTCTTCTTTTCCACTTTTGAGAATTTAAAGTAAAACGAAAAAAAAACAGTTACTTACTTAAGGTGGCATTCATAGTTCACACAATTCTGTGTAAACTAGGGCTTCACCTAACAAACTTCACAATCTAGCTCGGTTCCCAGCTAGATGTCTCCAGTTTCGCGCTCAAAGTTGGGTGAGGTCACTTTCCACTTGTGCATGCCACCTAATTAGCGGTCTTGAAATATTAAAATAAGAATTAGTTAAAGCTTTCTAGTTAGGGTTCCAGGAATTTTGGTATTATTGTACCTTTAAATATAACATTCAAGCTTAACCCATCTAGAAAAAAATAAAGGCACATGAATCCAGCTTTATCTATTTTTAAATAGCTTTTATACTAAAGTGTGATTTTTTAAAAGCTATAGGAAAGTTTAAAACAAAAACATGCATAAAATCTTTACATGACTCGATAGTACGGTCCGTATAATTTGAAGATAATTTCATGCAAATTTTGACCTTGACTGCGCCTCAAATGGTCCATCCGATTAGTCCAATTTTGGCATACTCTTTCCAACATTTCGGCTGGTATCTCAAGAATAAACACTTCAATTTTGTCTTGCAATGCGTCAATTGAAGCGGGCTTGATTGTATAGACATGAGCCTTAAAATAGTCTAAAGGCATTAAATCGCACGATTTAGGCGGCCAATTGACCTAAAACGAAATTGCCAATTCTGCCAAGCCCCGTTGTATATTACCTTCACTCTGGGGTCAAGGCGACTGCTGTAAAACAGCCGTTTCGTCAGAGCAAAGGCTCTTCTGGCCCTGGTCAAAGCAGCATTTATATGTCTGCGAAATATAAATACTGCTCTACCGAGGTACTTCACCACACTTTTGCTTGCTAATGGCTGCCCGTGAAGATCAACGATGACCATCTTGCCCCCAATTTTTGCTAGTATCCCTCGTGGTCCTAGCCAACTGAGTCCGTAACAGAATTGTCTCCGACTTCTAGACTTTATTATCAGTTTCCAGTCGTCACAATATGACTGAATCTTGTCGACATCAAGCTGCAAGAGCAATCTAATAACCTCAACTTTTCGGACCGCTCTGTACGCAATTAGATCGTCGGCGTAAGCAATTGCCTTTGTTAGAATACCTATGGGATCGCTGGTGTAAATGCTGAAGAGAATCGGCGAAATCGCAGCTCCCTATTCAGGACCATTTTTAAATAGGAATGTTGTGGTAGAAGTTACATTGCCACTTTTGACAACAAACTTTCTACCGTTAAGCATATCATAAAGTATATACAACAATGGCTTGCTTATGCCAAGCCTGCTCAGTTTTAGGTAAAGACCCTCTAACCATACGGTGTCAAAAGCCTTTTGCAGATCAACCAGAACAGCACCTGTGCATTGTTGTTTTGATTTATTCCATTGGATATCAGAAACGAGTTTAGACGCAGCATGAATTGTGTCATGACCCGCCTTGAACCCGAACTGTTTATCCGGAATTATTTTGTTGTCCGCAGCCCACTTAGTCAGAGCCCTATTAATGATTTTTTCGAAAACTTTGCTGATGCTCGGAAGAAGACTTATCGACCGAAGATTTGACGGGTTGGAGTTGTCCTTTCCCTTTTTTCGGGAGAGGATGAACCACAGCGGTCTTCCAATGCATTGGATAATATGCATTATTCAGTGCATTGTTGAAGAGTGTGGTGTAAATGTCAATTGCTTCCGTCGGTAAATGTCTTAGTACAACGTTGGATATACTTTTTATTTTTTATTGAGTTGAAGATGAGCTGAAGCTCAACCTTCGTCACTAACAAGGGACTTGGTCCTATTTGCTCGGCGATTAAGGCATTTGCCAAGGAATCGTCATTGAACCGCATGAAACCGCGGTTCTCAGATCGCCATTGTGTCATATCATTTCGAAGGTAAAAGTGATTAAGTAGGGCTCTGTTTTTCAGGTCGTTGTTGGGGCGAATGCTAACATTCACCTTGT